>NC_134485.1:345905123-346580850 GCF_040206685.1 Ascaphus truei
CCATCTTGCCCATGTTGAGGCCAGGGCAGGGCTTAATGCCCAAAGAAGGGAGCGAGCAGGTGGCCAGCAGGAGCAGGCAGCACAGAGCCATAGCCGGTTAATGATCCTCACCATCCACCAGCACAATTGTGCTATTATTAATAGTTTAGCCAAGGTGACAGCATCTCTAAATGTGCTCACCTGGGCAATGCAGCAGGGTCTGGACACTTTCCGTGCCTCCTCCCAGCAAACTACCCAAGATGTATTCCAGGAATCCCTGGCCACATCAGGGAATGAACACAGATACACAGTAAAACACTCATGTTGTTTGTTAACTTATTTTCAGCCGTCTCAGATGTTGGAGGTTATTGGCCCCTCCTTCCCAGGTTTTAAGCTCACCCCTCCCCCTTCCCAAGTCAGCAGGTCTTTTTCATTTTACTGGATATAGATCCAATGTTGGTCTTTCTCTCTCCTTATAGAGGTAAATGAGAATTTTAATCCTAATAGAGGTATATTAGTATTTTATCTGGTAGTGTTAGGACCTGTGAACTGGGTCTACCTTGTCGTGGCTCCCAGGCTTACAACGCTTTGGCCAAAGGGTTAAACTAAATGACCCTTTTTCAAGAGAATATATAAGTATTTGACTGTGTTTTTTTGTCATATTAGATGTAGCATTGGGGTTCTCTTTGGCTTGTTGCATACATTGGCCACACTCAATAGCTCTCCTTTTTGACACTTATATACATATATATTTCGTGGGGGCTCAGGGCTTCCCAAAATGAGCTTGCTGGGGTTCTGTGTGTTGTTAATGAACACAGATGAAGTGGCCAAAAATGTCACAGCAGTCCTTTTTACACGCACTCACGGTCAAAATGAAAGGATAATAGGATGTAAATATCCCCTAAGAGTAGCTGAATGAACTAGCAGCTCAATATGCCAACAGAGGGATATGGAAGCATAACGTACTAGGGTATAAAGGAAACAAATAATAAACGTTTAATTGTATGTAAATCAACACGCCGAAAAATACTGAACAAAGTATGACTTGTGAAAATTAAAAATCCCCAGAGCTGAGAATGTGTCCGGAAGCATCTGTATCAGGGTCATAAAAGTAAGGAACCTGGACAGATATATAGGTATATACCCTAAGTATAATATCTACTTCACAGTGTAAGTCAAGTGTAGATACTAGGGGACACACAGTAGTGGGTAGTATAATGCAATAAATGCAGTGAGTTCATAGAGCGAGGGTGTACATATAGACAAACATATGGCAATATAAACTGCCCATAGATGTAACTAGGGGAGCAATAAAGCACAGTACCAACGCTCAGCCACACTTAGATTAGTGTGGGTAAATGAAATACACAGCTGCCTAGTTAGTATAGCATTGCAGCAGTGTATATAGTAAAAAAATAGAAAGCCCAAATACAACCGTGTATCCAATGATATCCCAGATGCTAAACGCTTCCAAACACTGTCTCGCTAGCGGACGTCAATGTCGTGACGTCACTGCGCCCCGACGCGCGTCGCAAAATGATCACATGATGCAGAATGGCCTGGGGTGTGTGATACCCGGCTCCTGGCACTGCAAAGGTTAATAACTTTATTAGTGGCATTATAAATGGTCTAGGAAGGCAATGTATACCATTTTGCAGATGACACAAAGAACAGGCTTCAAACTCCAGGGGGGCATACAAAGGATTCATGATTTAGATTAGATTAGATGAATTGTCAACTACAATTTATTGCCAAAAAGTCATCAATAATGCACTTGGGTCACAAAAATCCAAATGCAGAATACAGAATTAATGGCACTATAATGTCAACTACTATAAGGACCTGTGGTCATTATTTCAGCTAACTTTAAAGGTGCAATGCCCCATTGTAGGGCAGTTGAATTTCTTTCTGAATGGGGAAATGTTGGTAAATCAAGTGTTTTCTATAGCCTTTACCCACTCTGACCTTGTCAGAAAGCCAATGAAGTTAAGGGGAGGTGGGAAAGGGTAACTTTGGCTGTACAGGTACTTGCTGATCACAAAGTGACATCACACAAAAGTAGACAGAGGACAGCAAACCCATACAAAGACCCTTCCACATGTCACCTGAATTAGTTCACTTTGGCTCTAGTAGGGATTGCCCCTTTAAAGTAGGCAAGCAATGTAACTAAGCAATGGGAATAGCAGCAGCATATTAGGTTATATAGGGAGGGGTGTTAGCAGAAGGAAGTGCAAGGTAGGGAGGTCACTTTATAGATCATTGGTGAGAACTCACATAGAGCACTGTGTTCAATTTTGGAGACCAGAAGAACATAACTAAATTGGAGATTGTGCAAAGAAGGGCTATACAAATGGAGCATGATCTACAGCATAAAACTTAGAAGAAATCAAAAGGACCATCACATTTACAGCTTGGTAAAGAGGAGTGAGAGGGGGGATATGATAGAAATGTTCAAATACATAAATGGTTTTAAAAAGGTAGAGGAGGGAACAATATTTTAAAGAAAGAGGTGTTCATACTAAAGGCGTAGGGGAGATGTGGGGAAGTGCTACTTCATTGAAAGGGTGGTGGATTCGTGGAAAAGTCTTCCAACAGTGGTGGTAGAGATGAATAAAGGGATTTAAAAAATGCTTGTAATAGACCAAGAATCAAGCCAGTGATCAAATGGGGTCTGAGATTGTACAGCAGGTAGGAAAATGGCCACACTAGGTCAGGGGTAGGCAACCTGTGGCTCCCGAGCCTCACGCGGCTTTCCGCTCCTACTTGCGTCTCTCTGCAGGTTGCTGACCCCAAGCTGCTGTCTCTCTCCCTCACTACCCTGCTGGCGGCTGCGGGGGGGGGGGGGGGGGGGGGTGACGGGGGGGAGGGGTTTGGAGGACGGACCCGCTTCAAGTCTTTATGAAAGGAGAACATGAGAGGTGTATGCCTAAAATGTCTCTGGATTTCTGCAAGAGGTATCCGTTCCTGACTGAGCTTTTCAGGGTTAGGGGCAAGTGTATATCCCGAATGTTGAGGAAGGAGAAAAATTAAGTGTTATGTATTATAATGTATCAAGCATGTTTTGTTACTATAGCAACCATTTGCAAAGTCACATCCCCTTGCTCTTCTAAAACAGACTCTGGCACACCCATTTTTAAGCCCTGCTCTCTCTCTAGCAGTGCATCAATTGTATCTACTGACTGACTGGTCACATGATCTTCCCCACAGAACTTTGCATCTTTGGTCCTCTTCTGCTGCACTGACAGCCATTTAGTGAACCACCAAGCCGAATCTCACAGGAGAACGGATCCATCGGCAACTTAGTTAATTAAATATCATTGTGTGGATTGTATTGATACACATATTAAAGGGGGTGGGGGGGCGGAAATAAAAAAATGGCAGCTTGTCCTGCTGCTATACTGTTTCTTCTGGAGAGTGAAGTCTATTTCCCTTATGCCACAATGGAAGTACAAGGTGAAAAGTGAGTACCTATGAAAGAGGAATCAAGGTGTGTTTGTGTGTGTATATGGGTGTGAGTTTTTTTTTGCAGCTCATACCTGATGTTGTACTCTGCAGGGATGACCCTGAAGTGAGATATGGTCGGAAATGCGGATACATCTGTTAATAAAGTCTCTTTAGGGTTAGGGATGTTTTCAGGTGTTTTAATGATTGCATAAGAGACTGGAAAAAAGGGCAACAAAAAGTGCAAAGTTAGTTCATAAAAAAGGACACAGTGAGAAGTTTTCATGTCTGTAAATGCACAGGATATAGTAACTCCATTAAACTCCCAACCCCAAATGAAGGTACTGGCAGCATATATCTATTAGGACTATTATGTTGGTTGTTAAAGAAAATATAAGTAAAAGGATGATAAACCATTTCCACCTTTTTTTTTTACATACATCTCAAAGAAAGAAAACACAAGGGGCTTGTAAAGGGATTTTTAAAAAAAATATATGTGAACAAATAAATAACATTAAACTTGCCAGATTTTCAGTGGTCCTACAAAATAGGAAATTCCATGTAAATTGTGATATCTATTAATTGGTGAACTTGCTAATTCTATATTGATGTAGTTGTACAGAACCCTTGAAACCTCACACATCTTATAATGTTCCCTGAACTTTTCATAAAGGGATTCTGCTAAAAAAATAAAATAATACCATTATGCCCACGTCTTATACAACTAGGCCGAGTTACATGCACTGTTTCCAGTTCTTTATGAGAGAAGAACATGAGAGGTGTATGCCTAAAATGTTTGCCAGTATACCCATGGACTAGATGACCTGGCATTTTGCCATAGAGATATATACTATTTACAGGCGATTAGATTTCCCCATCAAGATAAATTCACTAAAACACCCTCCTTTTCCCGGCTCTTGCACAAACAGAAATATATTGCTGTTCCCCTAGCTGTGCATGTAGGATGCTCCTAAATGCTTCAACAATGAAATACCAAAAATAAATAGAGGGTAAAATTATATATCTGCTACCTGGAACATTTTGTAATGGGAAACAGATTGGCTATTTTCTCAGAATCCCTTAATCTTTTTATCTGCCCAATCTCAAAGGATGTGCCTGCTCTGTACATAGCATTGTAATTATAATCTATAATAACATACGGTGTTCTCAATTAAAATTGTACATAGTCACCCTTTTATTTACAAGGCAATAGGAAACTTCCCATGACAGAACAGTTGAGGTGAAAACCAGAGTTGTCAACCAAATAACATACTGAAGTACTATCAGCTTAAGACATAATGGCACATTAGATAAGGAGTTATCTAGCATGCAATATAAATACCCCATTCAATCAAAGACATGCACAAGAACTCCATATCCCGAAATGGGCATGCATTCTGACACAGGGACCTGAAGCACAGTGATAAAGTATTTCAAGGGAATGATGCAGGCAGGCCTTGTGAGGAAGAAGCAGAATGTCAACCCAGAATCTTGTAAATGCACATGCTGTCTTTTTACTACCAATCCACACATCCTCTCTGAGCTTCCCTTACCTGACACAGCTGCATTCATTGGACAACTCACTACATTACAACAATCCCCATAAAATAATGACATTTGGATGGTTCTCTTTATGTTCCTGTTTAATTCACCTCTCACATACCCATGTGAATATAGGCAGCTCAAAGAAAGAAGCAATATAATGTTGGAGAGTGAGAAAAGTGTCTATTCAACTTCCCCCAGAATGTAGCCTGAAGCTTCAATAATTATTTAGCTCTTTGTGAATTCTTTTGCAGGTTGAGATACATTTTTTAATGAACAATCCTGACATTCGTAATTGATATATTTTTTTTTTAGTCACTCACATCTTAATATCCCCCTTTTCCGTATAGCATCCCTTCATTAATAATATACATGTTTAAATTGTCTCCGCTAAGCTGTTTGCCATATTGGTTATGTTATAGAATACCTGAATTATTCTGCCAAAAGGGGGACTAATCAAATTCTCAAAAACAAATGAAAAATGCGATTTACCTTTTACTTGTGTTTGTCAAACACAATTCATTAATTATATTCTGTAGTTTGTAACGTGTAATTAAACAACCTTCACATCTTGGGGACTTCTTAAAGAACAAAATAAGGTCCGTCTTATGCAGACTTTTAAATCATACACAGCACACCAGTTAAAATGAAGGAATATTAAATGAGGACAAGGTATTAGGTTTGAGGTATAATTATTTCCATGCGGTTTTGGCATCAGCTAAAAAAATAGAAAACAGCTTAATTTGCCCTCATTAACCATCATCATAATAATTAAAAGGCATCGTTTAATAATACAGCTGCCCATTATTTTCTATTTACACTGATTTCCAAGTGAGGTCTGACTTGATAACTCCTGATTCACCATCTCAATGGTTCATTGAAGGACTGCAGATGTTTAGGCTGCTTTACAGAAGCCTTACCTGGCAGTAAGATCAGTCCAAACTCTCATGTGAACAAACAAATCTTTCCCCCCTATTTACCATAAATCACTCTTAATTGTTCCATTGCTTAGTAAGTCCATCCTTATGAGACGCACACCCTTGTGGTCATTCGCCTACAATTATGGAGCTATTGGTGCAACGTCTGAAAAAATGATGGGATTGATGAAGTGCAGTGGGCCAACTTGAAGAAAATTTCAATTAACATTAGTAGATAACCTCAATAAAGATATATTTGTGAAATACAGGCATACCCCGGTTTAAGGACACTCACTTTAAGTACACTCGCGAGTAAGGACATATCGCCCAGTAGGCAAACGGCAGCTCGCGCATGCGCCTGTCATCACGTCCTGAGCAGCAATATCGGCTCCCTACCTGTACCGAAGCTGTGTGCAAGCGGGGAGACTATAGAGCCTGTTACAAATGCATTATTTACATCAGTTATGCACGTATATGACGTTTGCAGTACAGTACATGCATCGATAAGTGGAAAAAAGGTAGTGCTTCACTTTATGTACATTTTCGCTTTATATACATGCTCCAGTCCCATTACGTACGTTAATGCGGGTTATGCCTGTACCCTTTCCTTGAATAACAGCTTTAAGAAATGTACCTGTAGATTTGTCAAAATGTATTGCATGAGTAAAAAGTAATAGATTCTTTACTTTATGATAGTTTACTGTGTAGCATATTTGCACGTAGGCTGCTGAGGTCCTTATGGTTAAAGTCGGAGTTGCTAGTAATTATTATTGCTGTAATTATTGCTTGTTTGACAGTTAGACAATACCAGCAGAGACACATCTACCAAGGGTTGGTTTTAATATCTGTGTGAGGAAAAGATCAAAGTCATTCCCAAATCTCCACTAATGCATACTCTTACAATACTATCACCTCACCTATAAGGCAGATACACCCTGGATACATATAACCTTAAAATTACTGACGCTAAGCACATTCATATAATATGTTAGGTGTCACAAGCAAAATGCCATCATGTCTGTTGTGGGATTTGGGCAACTAGAGACTTCACTTTGACTTTAGTAAATAGCCCTCTATTCAGAAGTTGTCAGCCGTCTCCATGCTATCATTACAGCCAATAGGAGTGTGCCAAACATATCTATTACAACATGTATACATTCACTTAGAGATATACTCAATGTATCACTCTCTATTTTTGGTGTCGAGGTATATGTAAATAGATATAATTAAAACATGTTATTTATTTTAAATATATATTAAGGAAAAAATACACCGAACGTTACCTCGCATTTTTAAGTATGTCCTGGGCACAGAGTTATGTTAACGTCATTACAAGTTACAGTTACAAACATGTTTAAAGTAGGAAACAGTCAAAGGTCTTGAAGGAACTTAGACAGGACACAAAAATATGATATACATACTGTATGTGGGTGTATAAATAATATGGGCAGTAACTATAATATTAAGACACTCATAGAATACTCATGTGCAATTTTTTGTTTTCCAATCTGTTATGGGTACATTAAAACATTGGAGGCAATTTGAGAAAGTGAAAATCAGGCAAAATCCTTGAAAACCAATACAATTTCCTAGCTATCCTTTTGCATCTGGTGATCGCCATTTATAAAGCTTATCCTGATGAGTTTGCTTGCGGTTTGGATGTCACGCAAGGTCACCCTGTCTGGATCATTAGGTGATTTATTAAAGGAAAAACTGGTGTTTTTAGGGGATGTCCACTATCTTGCCCAGGTTCAGCAATTAAAAAAGCAGAGTTATAAATCCTTAGGTACTTGATACAGTTAGACACCTTTATTTTGCACTTTTATTTGTGTGCCACCTCTGAGATGATCTTAGGTCTTCACTTTTCTGATAGTTATTAATGTAAATAATAATTAAAATAATGGAAGATGTGTCTGTGTACACACACACAGACACACAGACACACAGACACACAGACACACAGACACACAGACACACAGACACACACACACACACATATATTCCTGTGTTAATCAGTATCGCTGACCTGAGGAAGAGGAGAACTCTCGAAAGCTTGTCCTATGACATAAATTGTTAGTCCAAATAAAAAAGGTATCACCTAATACTGAAGAACTAATTTATTCTGCACTATCGCAACTGGACTAACACTGCTATTTCCGTTTTATATTATATTATATATATATATAATGTAAACAGCCGTGTTAGTCCAGTTGTGATAGTGCAGAATAAATGAATTCTTCATTATTAGGTGATACCTTTTTATTTGGACTAACAATTTATGTCATAGGACAAGCGTTTGCGAGTTCTCATCTCCTCCTCAGGTCTGCAATACTGATAAACACAGGAATCTATGGCTAAAACAGAGGTTTGGAAAGCAGAAAAAAAGCAGAGATTTAGATAAGGTTTACTTACAGTTAGCTTGATAAATATAAGCTTGTATCCACTATCCACAAGTGGATACAAGGCTTATATTTATCAAGCTAATTGTAAGTGCATATCTCACTTATATCTTTAATGTTGCTGGACATACTACCCTATGATGGGTTTTTCTTTCTTTTTTTCTTTCCCTGTTATCTTTGCGCCTAGGTCATTCTTTACACACACACACACACACACACACACACACACACACACACACACACACACACACACACACACACACACACACACACACACACACACACACACACACACACACACACACACACACACGCATTATGTTTGATTTACTAACACTTACAGCATAACCTATTTAATAATATGCCTTGTGCTCTCACAACATTCATTATCATTAAACTATTTGTACATTTGATACAAGCACAGTGCATTTTCTGATTTGCTACAAAAAATGCCTCAGCATGTAGGTGCAAATGCTAAACACCCTTTAGGTAAATAGCCCCCTTATTATTTTAATTTCAGCAAAGAGCTTCTAATTATGAGGTACATTGTTAAAGGTAAGTAAGGATACAGCATCACAAAAAGTACAGAACTGTAAAAACTTAGAAGGCCCCAAATATATACTTTAAAAAGTCTCTTAGTTATATGATTGGTTCCAAGATAAAATCATGGCAAGCAATTACAAAAAGTGGCTGCCAATGGGAATAGAGATTTAGCAGAAATTGTAGAGATTGACCCCTTGCTGATAGGACTGCACAGAACCAGAAAATGAATAATCCCAGAGACATGGAGGGAATTACAATTTAAATGATTGCATACACGGTATAATATTTGAGATTCAATATAAAATATAAACAAATATAAAAGATAAGAATAGGTGGCCAAAATGTATGCCTATCAAAGCAGACTTAAAACATTGTCTATGGAAAGGCCCCCATACATATGATTTTTGGGACCAAGCCCTAATGTACATACATTAAATGAGCTAATTGGAAACCGTAAATGAACCTCTTTCATTCCTCTTTCATTATTATTTGGTAATATGGATGGATGGAATGAAGTGAATGAGGACTCAGCAATCCCAAAGGTTGCTGACATGATGCTCCTAGCAGCCAGAAAAGCTATAATGTTACAATGGGTGAAAAACGACCCCCCAAACATAGAGACAGTTAAACTTTACCTTAATTACTCAAGGCAAGCTGGAAATGGAGACAAATATGGAACAAATGACGGTACATTTAATTAGAAAATGGAAATCTTTTATTGACTCTTCCACAAAGCAAAAAAATACCAAATACATCATGCATTCACCCGCCCAACCTCGAGTCTCTTGAGGCAGATTGCACAGGGTCATAGATGACACAACCTGTAGGGATAGGAGGGGAAACACGTTAGAAGGTTACAAATTACCAGAAAAATATATCCAAACCAAAATACTGCAATACGCATTAACTATAAATGTATAATTTGCACATTTTGGGAGATTATTGTTTATTTTAGAACTAGGAGTTATTCGAGTTGAAAAACTGTTTGAGTTGCTCTTATATACTATTTGTACATTTTTACATACTTTGTGTGTATATTAAGTGGGACCATTTAAAAATGTGTGTTGAAATCTGTCACCATTGATTGCATGATTAGAAAAACAATAAAAGAACAATGAGAAGGGAGAACAAAAGTTAAAATGTGGAAAAATAACATTTGAGGATTGAATTATAGTAGACAGAAAGAACAAGCACGGATTATGATCTCAAACATGGATTACAATCTCTTTTTCTCATCTGTAGGTGCACTGTGTATTTACAAAAATCAGTAGGAGATGTCACTATGCAATATTTTTTGAAGAATCACTGTGTTAAATCATATTTCTGAGCATTTTTACAACATTTAAGGGATTAGTGTCATTATTGTGTTACTTTGTTGACTTATTTTTAAATGTGCTGAATATACCGTGTTAAATAGACAGATAATATTACTTGAGTATTTACAAAACTACTTGTACAGTGACAAATAATCTCAGTTGTTTCAACACAAGATCTCTTAACTACATTTTGTGGTTTTATCATTGGAAATATGCCAGTCCAAAACGGATTTCCTTTTATTTGCTGTGTAGAACTTTGGCACATTTCCTCCAGTTAAGGGAATCGTCATCAATGCAAATGGGAGAATATAGCAGCACCCCAAAATTGCTGTCACGAAATAAGTGCTTATTGACATCTTGTGAACATGAGTTCCATGGACTTTTGGAGCGGACACAAAGCTCAACCTGCTTGTAATATGGTACCTTTTCAACATTGCATGAAGTATAAATAATCACACACTACACAGGGGGGAGGGATGGGCTCGAGTCACATTCCAAGATGCACTGTTTTTGCGTAAACCCCTTGCCTTCTTTATTCAATGTAACATTGCCAGAAGAAGAGATCAGTGTATCTCGAAAGCTCACACAAATAAAAGCATTTCGTTAGCCACAGAACGGTATCGTCTATTGATGGCAATTTTTTGGTGCTGGTGTTTTAGTCAGTGTAACTCAGCAGCTGTGTTGTATCCTGATATTACTAACATTATCTATTGTTACAGTTTACAGCTTAAACTGCTGGGAACAATTGCAACACATTATCCCAAATAGGAAAGTGTTGCAAAGATCTTGCACTGCTTGGGAAGTTGGTTAAAACCCGATATTTAAATTAAATGATGCTGTAAGACTCATTAAAAATGGGATTAAGAGTTGAATAAAAACAAACAAACCAACAAACAAAAAACAGTCACTATAATCTAATACTACAGAACTGATTTCCTTTAAATAGCCCATATAAGATTTCACATGTTTAGCTGCTTTAATGTAATTATTTGTATATTATTACTAGAGATGACTGTGGGTGTACTAGAGTAATGTGAATGTCAGCTTCTTCACACATGGACAAGAGCTGATACAGGTTCAATATAGAGTAATTTATTGATTCACTATATTGGATGATCCTCACCAGGAAAGTCAAGGAGACTCTAACAGAGAGCAATTTTCACAGAGTTCTTATACACAATAGCATACATTGGCTAACATTGGTTGCTGGGCAGATTATAATGACATCACACAGTACACAAGGTATATTCCTCTTCTAAGTCAATCAAGTTACAGGTCATGTCATCTATCCCAGACTGACTCCATAGGTCAATCCATCTAGCCTAAACTGTTTTTTTTAGCTGACTAAAACACTTGAGTGTTTGAGCAACAAGGCATAGTACATTCCCCCGCCCCCTCCCCGGAGCAAAGTTAATTCTTGCAAAACATGCACACTGACATATAACAGAGAAAAGGACATGCAAAAGACAAGATGGATGCCTGTAAACAAAATGAATTCCACTCTCCAGAGACCCACTCCAGTCTATATTTCACAGTCCCTTCTCTTATACTTTTCGAATGCTTCAGTGAGAAATGTATAATATTTTCCTCTGTTTCCTTATTCCGAGAAGGTATGGTAATCATCCGCTGTTGGGGTATCATATGGTATTCCCCTTGGTCTGGGATGCCAATACCCTGGAGTCTCAACCACTCCATATCAACTGTAAATTGCTTTTCCTTGTCTTGGCATTCCTATAATTTTAATTGCAACTCATCCAGAGAGATTTCTGTATCATCATGGTCCAATTCCATTCCTTTATTTTGAAACATCTTCTCAGAGGGGCATGGAGGGAATAACTTATGAAGTTATTTTGGCAATGATTCCTTTAACACAAGAGATGACAATGAACAGTACAACAATAACACAAACAGATAATCAAGTCTCGCACAAGTTTTGCTTCTAGGGACCCAAACTAGCCTTCTAGCCCAAGAATCCAAGTTTGTTGGATGATTAACCTGCCTTCTAATTTCTGTACTGCTGTTCTATAACAGACACAGATCTAGAGATATTCTATAATACTTCAGTGACATAGGTGCAACATTCCTAATATTTGTTTTTTGACAAAATAATAATTGGTAGTTGTCATGTCCCAAAGGTAAAGGAACAAAGGGAACTCCCCCTCCCCCTATAATGCTAAGGGGCATGTGGACACAAACATACCAAGAGATAGTATTAATAGCTAAGACAGACTGGTGAGCTTGTGGCAACAAAACATTTCTATCAATATACAAATAAAAACTAACATTAACCCTCCCAGTATCCACTGGTCTTGTGAGTGATCCCCAAATACAGTAGATAAAACAAAAAATAGGGAACCACCGTATAAAAACGTGTGATAATACATAGAAGAATAATAATCATAAATAAAAAAAACACAGGTGTTATTAATAGGCTCGTATGGAAATATCAGTCCTTTGGTTCTTTGAATACGTGTGTAAATGGATCCGTAATTGCTGATACCAATTTGCAATGTGACACAAGTATCCACGATGTAAGTTCAGCGACTTTTACTGCAGTATTTGTTGTTACAAGTACTTGATACGAGCCCTTCCACCTGGGTTGCAATGCGTGTTTCCTTTGGAAAACCTTTATTATCACCCAATCACCAGGTTGCAGTTGGGGCACTTTCAGGTTTTCCGTTGTTGGCTGTACAGCTTTTACCTGCGCATGGAGAGACTTCAAAAGTTTCATTAGTTGCATGCAATATTTACTAATTGTCTCATCACAGATTGCGTGATCTTTTACAATCAGTTCCTTTGAACTGCCTGTTGTCATAGGTCTACCCATAAGTATTTCATAAGGGGATACATTATATTTTCTAGTAGGGGTGCTTCAGATGGACATTAGAGCCACAGGGAGAGCCTCAGGCCATTTCATCCCTGTGTCATCACAAATTTTAGCAATTTTGTTTTTGAGGGTTACATTAACCATTTCAACTGCCCCTGCACTCTGTGGATGTTGTGAGCAATGAAGATGGTACTCAATTCCCAAACTCTTACAGACTGTTTGCACTATATGCCCTGTAAAATGAGCCCCTCTGTCTGAATAGATATGGTGAGGCAACCCATACCTAGGGACACATTCCTGCAGTAACTTTTTTGCTCCTGTTTTAGCATCTGCATGTAAACACGGATAGGTTTCCACCCAACCTGAGAAGGTACAAATCATTCACAACACATACTGATAATGCAAACTTCTAGGGAGTTCAATAAAATCAATCTGCAAATTTACAAAAGGGCCCCACGGACAAGGCGGATGATTGCGCTATGTATGTTTTATAGCCTTTCCTACGTACTGATGTCTGCAAATAGCACGTTGCTGGCAAACATCTGTGGCGGCCTTGGACAGGGCTAGTGCCCACCAGTCTCGACTAATACATTCTATAATCCCCTCTTTTTTTTCACATGGAATATCCCATGTGCCATGCGAACAATATAAAATAATAACGAGGAAGGCAAAGCCGGGAGGCCACTTGAGCCAACCCACTTAATGCCCTCCAGCTGTGTGGCCCCAAAAGACTCCCACCAGTCACTTTCATTGTGAAGCAAATTATCATAAAAATGCTGCAGGTCCATAAGCAAAATAATGGTGTCTGTGCTATTTGTGTCAGGCTGAGTGTGTTTTGCAGCTTGATCTGCTTTAGGCCTCGGACATGGTTAAAAATACAGCACTGAGCAGCGCTGATGCTCACGCTCTCCTGCTCAAGGAGCTTTTTTTGTCCTTGCATGAGCGTCAGCGAGCGCGCTTGTGAGGCGGGTGGGAGGCGGGGCTAGCGCGCATGTCACTGCACCAACGTCATGGACTGCCATTGGCTTTTGGCGGTCACGTGACCGGCCCTCCGCTTCCCTCAGTGGGAAAAATTAAATTTTACTGTCGGCTGCAATTCCACACGCCTCCGTACGCCTGTGGAAGCGTGCGGAAGCGCCATCTAAAGCCGCCCTCAGGTGGGATGATGGGGGTAAGAGTTCCGCCTCAGCGCGGGTCAGCGCTGTCTTTTTGACCATGGCCCTGGCCTTAGAATTGCCAATAGAGATAGGGTCTTTATTATTTGTGTGAGCTGCTTTTAACCTTCACTCTTTTAAATTACTGCTGTTCAAAAATCAGACAGGACCAGTTAATTTAAGAAAACAAACAGTTTCCTATTATAAGTTTGAACAGAGAAACCATGATAACTTAAAAAAAAAAACCATCTCCGAAATTTTTCCTATAAAACAAAAATCTTATTGTTTTACTCACTATTTATTTCTAATTCCTTATCTCTCTTTTACACAACCTTTCCCTGCCTACAACACTCTCCTACCATTATTGGATCAGACTCCTTTGTCTATTTTATTACCCTAAAAAAAAATTACTTTACTTTTTAAAACTTTGCGTTTTAGATATATTTATTAGTCCTGACTCCTCTAAAACAGTATATAAAAAACTTTATTTAAAACTTCCTTATATCCTACTTCATATTTTACTTGTATCAATAGATCATTTACATATTGTAACACACGTATTGTATCTCCCATGCCCAGGAGTAACAAAACCGGTACTACAGTAAACACATGTTAATAAGATATGGAATTACTACAATGTAAATACAAATCTGTACTGGGAGTCAGTTTGCAATAAAATCTTTTTACCACTGCCAAATTTAAAAATGTTCTTTAAAACATTACACTAATAAACTAACATACAATACTACATGGGTTTATTTTAACCATTATTATTCTTTAATTCTAAATCATTAACTATCAAAGAGTGACGCACAAACACTTCACTACACGAAATGTAATAATTATGCCTCTATTTTTAATATTTCAATGTGATTCTTTGCTCAGTACAGAAAAACACTTGAAACACTGAACAGCTCAGAGATGAATACTTTGGAGCTTTTCCCACAGCCCAATGCCGGCTAAATTTTCCATGGCAACCTAAAAATAAAAACCCTGGGACATAGTTAAGGGGCAAGACACCCTTAACATATCATTTTACAAAATGTGCTTGTGAGCTTTAGCAGCATCTTAATAATTCCCAAACATATCCTAACCAGAACAAATAAAATTGAAATGTATTTACTGGTTACACACAAACAGAAAACACACAAGGGGATTTTCCTTAACACTTTTGAAACTACGGACTACAGACACAAACACATGATTTCCACTTCTTTTATACCCGACTAACTAATTTAACAAACAAACAAAAACAACAACAACAACAACAACAACAACAACAAAGCCCATATTCCTCACCTCCCCTACAATAATAAAACTAAACAGTTTGATCCCTCAAACTAAAGTAATACAAATGCCATTCTCTTTTCTTATTATCATAACTAACCTGCTTTTAAAACTAATTTGAAGCTACGGATCTTCGAGCTAACTTTCGTGTCTGGAACGTTATCTCTGCACTTTGTTCAGTTGGAGGGAGGGGGGTCACTTAGCTGAGCAAATTAATACTGTCTCTCTCCTCTCTCTCCACTGACACTCAAACTCTACTCTGTCCAGTGTTGATTAGTTTGTGTTGTAGTGAGTGTACACCTTTAAAATTTAAACTTCATCGCGAGCAATTAATGATATTCTTATTTTTGTAAGAACTTGCAAGTTTCTACTATCACAGACACATGGATTACTCAAGAAAATAATCCTTGTAACATATTAATACCTGACAATTTTAACAAAACAATTTGGGGGAAAAAATGTATTTCCCTAATTTGCACCTTTACTTAGGCCTGGGACATAGTAAGCACTTAGGTGCTGCTGCTCGCTCTTGCTTGCTGCCGCTCGCTCTACCAGGAGCTTTTTGCTGTCCTGGCAGAGGAGACAGCAAGCGCGCTTGGGAGGCGGGTATCACTGTGTGTGTGTCACTTGGTAGCTGTCAGTGTGTGTGTGTGTCACTTTAAAGTGGTCTGTGTGTTTGTGTGTCACTGGGGAACCTGTGTGTGTGTATATGTGTGTGTATATGTGTGTGTGTGTGTGTGTGTATATTATATAATATTTTAAAAATGAAAAAAAAAGATATGTTGTGAGAATAAATTATTTATTAACATTGTACAACTTTGATAAATATATTCACGCACGCACACACACGCACGCACACACACACACACACACACATACACACACATACACACACACATACACACACACATACACACACACACACACACACGCACACACGCACACATGCTCACACACACACACACACACACATACACATGCATGCACACACACACATACACATACACACATACATACACACACATACACACACATACACGTACACACACACACACGCACATACACATGCACACATACACACACATGCACACATACACATACACACACGTGCACGCACACGCACACGCACGCACACGCACACACACACACACACACACACACCCACACACACACTGCAGCCTCCTCTATATAAGCAAACACAGTCTGCAGTCCCCCCTACACACTGTGCGTCCCCCTCCTCCACACACACACAACACACAGCAGCCCCCCTCTACACCCACAAACACAGAAACATACTGCATACACACACACACACACACACACCAAAACACACTCTGCAGCCCTCCTCCACCATTTACACCCACTGACACACACACACACACACACACACACACACACACACACACACACACACACACACACACACACACACACACACACACACACACACACACTGCAGCCCCCTCTACACCCACAAATCACACTGCAGACACACACCAACAAACAGACTGCTGCCCCCTCCACAGCCACAAAACACACACCAGCAGCCCCCCTCTACACCCACTGCAGCCCCACTGTAAACCCACACACTGCAGACATACACACACAAAACACTCTGCACCCCTTCTCCACCCACAAAACACACACTGCAGCCCCCCCTCTGCACCCACAAAACACACACTGCAGACACACACCAACAAAATACTACACCCCTCCACCCACAAAACACACACTGAAGACACACAGACTACAGCCCTCCCTCTACACCCACAAAACACACACCCAGCAGACACACACCAACAAAACAGACTCTGCTGCTCCCTCTACACCCACAAAACACACAACAGAAGACACCCACAAAACACACACACACAGCAGACACACACTAACAAAACAGACTCTGCTGTCCCCTCTACACCCAAAAAACACACCAACAGAAGACACACACACAACAATAAAACACCCTGCTGGCCCCCTTTACACCCACAAAACACACTGCAGATACACAAACCTTTCCCCTCACTCTCCTGTGCGGAGCTCTCTGCAGGCAGGGTGGGGGAGGAGTCAGTGCCTTGCTGCTGCCTCCTGTCCAATCACCTCCCCTGTCTAAGAGCTGATCTCACTCTTTGTGAATGAGAACTGAAAGCTGATTGGCTGAAAAACTTGGCAAAGTGCCAAAAATTCCGTGCAATTACTGATTGGATAATGCCTGGAATTTTGACCAATCAGAGAGCAGTGATTTCAATAATGCTCAGAATTTAACAGCTTTAGCCTATAATATGTGGTAATGTATGGGATTTCTCAGAGCTTGTTGGGTTTCTGTGTGTTTATTAACTATGTGCAGCTGGTCTCAGCTGTTTTTGGGAGGTTAGTGGCCCCACCCACCCAAGGTTTAAGTTCGCCCCTCCCCACTTTCCAAGTTGGCAGGTATACCCGGCAGCAAGTTCCATTAAGCTCCACCCACAGAATGACGTCACCAGCGTCGCAAGGCAACCTAGAAGCTAGCACCATTAAGCAGCGCCCACTGTGATGTCACTAAAAAGGCGCGCGCATACTCGGAAGTATCCACTAATGAACCGGGAGAGGAGCATTTAAGCCGGCTTGCTGATCGGGCGACATAACACCACCCCGTTAGGTGATGGAACAGGAATACGCAGCCTAAACTCTCTGACCACAGGTTTTCCTTTGACATACATTGAGGACTCTTAAGGTTTACTCATCCATACTGTAGTCCAGTGTTTCCCAACTCCAGTCCTCAGGGAACCCCAACAAGTCAGGTCTTAAGGATATCCCTGCTCCAGCACAGGTGGGTCAGTCAAAATGACTGAGCCACTGACTGACCCACCTGTGCTGGAGCAGTGATATCCTTAAGACCTGACCTGTTAGGGTTCCTTGAGGACTGGAGCTGAGAAACACTGCTGTAGTCTGTTGAGTAATAGGGATTTGCTCTCTGAATATTTCCAACCCAATAGGACTACTTTGCAGAGACAAATTGAATATATATCTAATTAATCAATTGCATAATACACTATAGTGTGTTTTTGTTCTCAGATCCACTTTCTTGTAAGGGTGTGTCAATTGTTTATTGTATTAGGTGACACACATGCTAGATGACAGATTCCATTCTATGTAAAACTGTTTGCATTTATTTGCCTTCATAATTGTGTGTTCCTTTTTCACTTGTTGATTTTATGATTAGGAGGATTGAGTTGTGAGGGAGCCAGGAAGTACCGTAGTCCCACTTTGTGGAGGCTATGAGAATGGGCCTGTAGAAGGGGTTCATAACACCGAAACGTTGCCCCCCGCATATTCCTGCAGTTACATCCTTCCCCGTCACAGGTTTCCTTACACTACACTCACTTTGCAAGTGATATCACAACCTCTCTTTCCCTCACCACCCCTCCTCCCCTTCTGGTATCCACTTAATATTTGTATCTTGCATTTGCATATTGTTGTAACATGTCCTTTTTTTTCAATTAATACACAATAGTATTTTAAGCATTCTTGTATTCATTTGGAGTGCTGGGAACACCCGGTGTGTTCTATAGTGTACTTAGGTGACAAAATGAGGAATGAACCCCAAAAAAAGCCGATGCGCTATCGATGGCAATAATGTAATAAAGATATCATGCAGCAAATGTCTCTGATTCCCTCGGGTATGTCAGCGTGTGGGGGGGGGGTTTGTTGAATGAGTTATATGTCTTCGGTGTGTTAGTAAAGGACTCAGCCAGGGTGGGGGTTAATAAGCTTGTAACAATCCAATAATAAGAAATATCACTGTAGTGTGTCTGCAAGATACTCACAGAGTCCTCAATAGCTTCCCTTACCGCACCCTGCTGTGTCCCACACCATGCGTCAGCTGGCCGGTACTCACGATAAGCTGTCCGTGTCCGCTTGTTCTTGCTGAAAAATGAGAAAGGACCCCCACACAAACCGCTCACAATACGTGCTCCAGCCGGTAGATAATGCAGGAAAATTGGTAAAATTGGTGGTCACTGCTCACCGAGCTCCGGAATCAACCAAGCGCAGTATAAGTAAAAAATATTATTTATTCATCCAAAAAAAAGGAAAGGCATACAGAGAGTGTACAGCACTAACGGGTTTCGTCTCAAATGAGACTTTATCAAAGATAAATAAATAATATTTTTGACTTATACTGCGCTTGGTTGATTCCGGAGCTCGGTGAGCAGTGACCACCAATTTGACCAATTTTACTATAGTGTACTTACAAGAGATTAGGGGTTTCTTCATTGTTTCCGTGCACCCATAATGTACTTACATTGGTATCACAGCAACACACACGGTAGTGCGGTCTATACAACATACTTTCTAGATCTTGTTTAATGTTGTATAATCTTCCAGCACTATTGTTCCACGGCCTCTGTATCTTATTTGGTCTGTATGCTAGTTTGATAAACTGCATATGAATCGATTCCCAATGGATTGTATCCTTTGCTAGTCAGATCTCTTCTTCACTTAGTGGATTCCAGCTACTCTGACCATGACAAAAAAAAACCTTGACCCTTTGCTGCAGCTGTGGTCAATAATGCAATTCTGTTACCTCTGCCTATGTTCAGTTTATGCCTTGTGCACACATGCTTGTAGTGTATGACTAATTGTATCCCAATTTCCCTGTGTGCTTCAGTGAGACGGTACCAAGGGCCAATCAGACATTGGACCACACCATTTATTAGACCACTTTGACCTCTGGTGTGCTTGTGTATTAATGTGATATTATCCTGATGATTAACACAATCATAAATAAAGTAATAAGAATCCATATTTTCAAACCAGCATTAAAACAAAATGCAAATGACCCCCAATTTTGGCACGATACATTACCCATGTAGTGTCAATGCCATTTTTTGAATGGTAAATATAGTTTATCATATTTTTTCTATTATCAATATAAAATGTTGTTTATTTATCCAAATCTTCCAGGTACCACTGGAAAAGATTCTGTAAATTATATTCATGTACGTTGTTTATGATCGCTAGAGCCTTACATCTATATACACATACATTATTATTAATATTAGCAAATCCATGAGTTTCAGTATGAAAATGTACTATTATAGTGTATGTTTCACTAAAATGCCCTATAAAGATTATTATATGATCTGGACGATGTTGTTCAAATGTCAAACAATTCCCATTAATGTATATGGTTGTGGCACCACTATTGTAATCACGGAGAGTGCAGGATTAAAACATGTATATTGGAAGTGGCTATTTTTGCTGTCTGAACAGAGAAGGGGAAGAAGGTGGGAGAGAAAGAAAGTGTATGATTTCATACTGAGGTGAGCGTACATATGTAATTGTGCTGGAAGTCCTGTGCATCAGCTGGTCACAGAGGTGTACTCCTAAATACATGCATCTCATATATGGAAGTGAAGAATTCCAGTTAACACACACACTCTGAAAATCTTACCTGGGATATCATTTCGGACACGTTTATTTATATACACTTCATAACCCCTAATATCCCCAAACAACAGGGGAATTGCTAAAAAGAAAAAAAAGAAAACAATCCAATTGCTTTTAATCTTTCTTTTTAACTTTGTTTTCTTCCTTTCTTTTCTCTCTCTCATTGTTTCGAGATTTTATTTTCTCTTTTTCTCCTTCTGTGTTTCTTTCTTTTTTTTTGAGTAAATCAAGTCCGTATAAAGAACCGACCAAGAAGAATACAACATGCACTCATCACAAATGGAAAACATTAAGAATCTCCTTATTTGGGGGAGGGGGGATGTACAGATAATATATTTTATATTTATGTTATTGCTAATACTCAATATATTAGCAATAACATAAAAATCAAATATATGATTAAATAAATAATACAACAAAACTATGATAACGTAACTGAAATATCAAAACTATTGAATACGATTGTGTGAAAAAAGAAAATCCCTATTGATATTAATTATGCCAAACACTGCAATCTACTAATCGAAGCAAGAAATGTCCTTGCATAATGAAGTTATTATCCAACTCACAACAAACCCATATATTTACCTAAAGGGGTAATATTAATATTATCTTGTCACCATTCACTATAGTGTTTGCTGAGGGATTCATTTGCAGTATTCCAGGCGGATGTGGTTTTAATCACAAAATATTAAGTTTAAGAAAGCTGGTAAGTGTTAAAAATATGGATCTATTGAAATTGTATAATGCGATTTTATTTATGTCCCTGCTACCTACATGTCAAGGGTTGGGTTTTGTCTAATGCTAATTTCGTTTTATTGTAAAACTGTGTATAAGCTGTAATTTAAATTAGGACATTACACAGCCCTATTATATAGCATATCAGAGCATTTCATAGCACGGTAAACCAGTTAAGTATGGAGACATTAGCAGAGCAGTTAAATAGAGAATAGCTGGATATATCTCCGTGTCTCTGTTCTCGCATTGAGACTTTCTGTACGTGGTGAGGCAAGAACAGACAAGTTAGAAGCGTTAGAACAAGCGATCACACGGTCCCACCGAAATGCATTAGATCTGAGAGGAGATCTATGTGTGCCACATTGTGCTAATGCATTCCTACTACATACACTATGATCACATTGTACATTATACAAAATGCAACACGAAGAAAGAGGCACCTACACACTTCAAAATAACCCCTATTAAAGTAAATTGTATTTAATTTGTTTGAAGCTTCCATTTCTTTTGGGATCAAAACCCGAGACCACAGAAGAATATTACTATGTACCTATGTATCCTTATCTGAATGCTGCACTCGCCTGTGACCTGCGTACACTCGGGCAGTGAAGAGGTTAATGATGCCAGCAGCAGTGATCAGCGTATAGTAGCACAGCAGGTTCTGCATCAGAGGTGACTTTTCCTAGAAGTTTCTGGGTGTATCCATTGAAATATTTTGTGTGTGCGCTGTGTCAGGGCTGTGGTATTCTCTCCCTGAAGTTTACACAATATTTATAACCTACATATACTCCGGTGGAAACCTTCCAGGAGATTAGAATATCCTTTAATTCTGCTCTGTGGTTTATCACAGTTATTCATTACATCAGCTGTAATATTTTGAACAGGTGCCTAATATCTGTGGCTTGTGTGGTGAGGATGTAATGTTAAAAGCTTTTTTCTTTCCTACTATATATATATATATATATATATATATATATATATATATATATATATATATATATATATATATATATATATATATATATATATATATATATATATATATATATATATATATATATATATATATATATATATATACACATACGATATATTTATTCTGCACTATATATATGTATATATATAGTGCAGAATAAATATATATATATATATATATATATATATATATATATATATATATTTATATATAATGTAGGAAAGAAAAAAGCTTTTAACATTACATTATATATATATCGTAATAAAAACTTAATTGGCATGTGTATACATATTATTTTAAGTCCGTGGAAACAAAATAACACCCTTGACATTGTAGTTGTTTAGAAAAAAGCGATCTATGCGTTTACTGTTATAAAAAATGATGACAGGCACATTTGCTGTAGCGATTTGAAAATGTTTTGATTTTTTTAAACGTTTTTACAATATTAAACAATATTGTTGCTGACAGAAATATATAGAAATCAGTATTAGTGTTCCTTTTGTTTATAAATACATCTACGTGTATTATTTGTATTGCCATTTAGTCTATGAAAAGCTTGGGCACTCAGTCACCATCTCGGCACACTCACATTGAATTCTAAGTTTGGTTTATCTTATATTAATAAAAAAAAAATCATTAAATACTGTATGTCAACCAGTCATTTCCCCCTCAATTTAGATCTACATGCACAGAAAAATACCTTAATAAACAGGATCGGAAGTACATCCCCAAAAAAATAAAACTAATATATATATGTTTTGTTAATAAAATGTCCCTCTATATATATATATAAATATACATACATATAGTGCATTATATATATAATGCAGAGCACCAAAAACATGAATAAATCATACAGTAGCATCAAGACAAACGTTTAATGATGTAAATTAGAAATGTATATATATACACATTATTTACATTTGCGACCACAGAAAAAAAGACTATATTATTCTGAAAATGACACTGGAATACTATATTGAAAACGAGATATATATATATATATATATATATATATATATATATATATATATATATATATATATATATATATATATATATATATATATATATATATATATATATATATATATATATATATATATATATATATATATATATATATATATATATATACTGATCACCTCTGACACCACTGATCACCTCTGACATAAAGGCGACCGATGATATCTATCTATCTATCTATCTATCTATCTATCTATCTATCTATCTATCTATCTATATATATATATATATATATATATATATATATATATATATATATATATGTATATCATCGGTCGCCTTTATGTCAGAGGTGATCAGTGCTTTAGTCATTGAAATATTCTACAAAATATTCATTTAAAAGCATTCAAAGATTAACAACATGATTTTTTTTTTCCGGTTAATTAATGTACAATATGCTTAGTGTCTTCTTGATGTACAATTACCGATCACATTGCACAGTGTGTTCATGCTGGAACGAAAAAGTTATTATTCCATAATTCAGCCCCTGTAATACTGCGACCGGACAACAGGAAAAGCAAATATCGGCATAAAAAAGGATATCGTGGAGTTTAGAAAAAGAAAGTCTGTTTAGGACAAAATGTAAAATGTTGCAACTTTGTATAGTCATTTATGCAAACAATTATATATATATTTTTATTTTATTTTTTTTAACTAACATGTTGCCTTCACATTTTCTTGGCAGTAGCCGCTTCCAAACATGAATATTTATGTGATTTTTTTTTTTTTTAAATATCACATATATTGTAATTGTTGCAATGTTCACGTTGAAAAGTTACTTGTATAGCAATTCGACAATTCATTTCATTTTGTACAATGGACACTTTAGCATGCGAACCATTGCAGCCTCGAATGCGAAATTGGGGAGTTTCTGAGCATGTTGCTGATTGTAAATACGAGATCAACTACACTGCTCCAAAGTGTCCCAAAATGGGATGATATCTCTTTAACATCTTCAGTGCCAGAGGGGTTTCAAGGGACCAGAGAAGGCAATGGGAGGAGAGGAAATGAGCAATTACTGTATGTCCCCAGAGAATCAGACCAGAGGGTGACTCCCTGCATTATCCCACCAGCAAATTGCCCCGTGATGGGAAGGAGACCACTCACACTTTGACTAGACCATGGTTCCTTCTTCATTCTGTCCACTATTAATACATGTAAATGACAGTATTAATACATGAATGCCTGCAATATTGGGAAGATGACAAAAACACCGACGTGTACCATGAATAGGGGATACATTTATTCATTTGTAGAGTTTATTTGGGGTGCCAATGCGGTTGAATGTGTTGTACATCTGAGATATGTGAATGTGCTCACAAGTGATATTTTTTATTGGTTGTGTATGTTAGGTATATCGAATATTGTTTGCTATGTTGTGACATGTATTGTGACGTGTAGGAGTGCTGCATAGCAAAGTGTAATGAAATTGATGTGCAGTATGCAGTCTGTAATATGTGTTAATATTTATTAAACAATTGAAGCCATATCTAGTTTAAATCTGGACACGTTTCTGGGATCAGCTCGATATTAAATACAACTGAATAACTTTACTATTGCTTTAGACAAGGGCTAGTTTCGGGCTCATTTCTAAAGAAAACAGAAAACGAATGGAGAAGTTTGCAATGGAGAATTAATTCATCTTGGATTGTGACACATTTTAAGGGACAATCCCTCCTAGGATATTAATGCTGTGAGACAGACAAAGAAGGACAGAAAGGAAGAAGAACAAGTGAAAATGTAATTTGTGTGAAACAAATGTGTACCTTTAGTCCAACTTTTTGTTTAAAATAAAATCATAATGCCTGCTAAGTAAATTACAAGAGAAAGATAAATACAATCATCCTAGATATCCAAGTTAACAGACTTATTTGTAATCACAAGCTCATTGATAGTTGAATTATTATGGAATAATATATATTATGGAATAATATAAAGGTCTTACACACATTAAAGGGAAAGTATGTGTGTCATTGTTGCGTGGTTGGTTTGCTTTATATATATATTTACTGCACCTTTATGGGGGGGTTTAATTAGCAAACTAACATAATTGTAACATAAATCCTTTAAATCTGCCATATATGTATTTATACATATATACAAAACCTTTAAAATGCCACCGATAACACATACATTAGTACCTTAAGAAAAAAAACGTAATTATTTCATAAGGTAACTCTTAAAAGCAGGATTCTGCTCGTGATAAGTTCTCAATATATTTATGTGAGACTGATTTTTTTAAGGTAATGACTATATACATATAGGTGAACTCAGTGCCAACTTTTCATTCAATGCCAACCATACCCGCCTCCCATTATGTATCCACCCCTGACAAAAGAAAATATCAACATGTATTTCCCCCCAGTGATATAACTTAAAACTCAAAACATCCAAAAAGTCTGGGTGAGCATAAGATTAAAGGAAGAGTTGGGGGGGAGGGGAGAGTTAGTTGATACAACATTAAAATGAGATGTATCAACGTTTGTGTCCCTAATCATTGCTGTTGTTCAATCTCTCTTGATACATAGATCCCATAGAGTCATTTCACTACTAGTGTTTACCTGGTTTCAGGCTTTCCAATGTTTGCCTTTACATGTATACTTATTTATTTATTTATTTATTTATAAAATATTTTACCAGGAAGTAATACATTGAGAGTTACCTCTCGTTTTCATGTATGTCCTGGGCACAGAGTAAAACAAAATAATACATGGTTACAAATACAGTTACATAAATGAACAAGGTATACATTATATACAAGACATTGTATGCACAGTTAAAGAAAATATATATTATGAGCGTATGAAACAGTTACAGACCAGATTAAAGTGTGAGACAGCCTTAGATTTGAAAGAACTTAAGCTGGTGGTGGCTATGAGAGTCTCTGGTAGGTTGTTCCAGTTTTGGGGTGCACGGAAGGAGAAGGAGGAACGTCCGGATACTTTGTTGAGTCTTGGGACCATGAACAGTCTTTTGGAGTCTGATCTCAGGGGATAGGTACTGCATGTGGTAGGGGTGAGGAGCTTGTTCAGGTAGCTGGGTAGCTTGCCCAGAAAGTATTTGAGGGTGAGACAGGAAAGGTGAACTTTGCGCCTAGACTCTAGTGATGACCAATCTAGTTCTTTGAGCATTTCGCAGTGATGTGTGTTGTAGTTGCATTGGAGAACAAAACGACAAATTGAATTGTAGAGGGTGTCAAGTTTGCTAAGGTGGGTTTGAGGAGCCGAACCATATACTATGTCTCCATAGTCAATAATTGGCATTAGTATCTGCTGTGCAATACGCTTTCTGACCAGGAGACTTAGGGAGGATTTGTTCCTGTAAAGTACCCCTAGTTTGGCATAGGTCTTGGTTGTCAGGGTATCAATGTGCATCCCGAATGTTAAGTGGGAGTCAAACCATAAGCCTAACCATAAGCCTAACTAGTGACAGGTGTTAGGGTGGTGTTAGCGTTGGTTCTAATCAGGAGCTCAGTCACTGGAAGCTTTACAAATTTAGTCTTGGTCCCAAATACCATTGTTACAGTCTTGTCAGTGTTTAAAAACAGTTTGTTTTGGGAAGTCCAGTTTTCGAGTCTCAAAAAGTCAGACTGAAGTATGTGTTGAAGGTCAGAGAGGCTATGGCTGTGTGCATACAGGATTGTGTCATCTGCATACATGTGTATTGAGGCTTCCTTACAAGCTGTGGGAAGATCATTAATGAACACTGAGAAGAGTAGGGGCCCCAGAACAGAGCCTTGCGGGACACCACAGGTGATATCCAGGGGGTTGGAGTTAGAGCCTGAGATGGACACATGTTGGGATCTTCCTGATAGGTAGGACTGAAACCAGTTTAAAGCATGTTTCCCTATTCCAGAGCTCTGGAGTTTGTTAAGCAGGATAACATGATCAACTGTGTCAAAAGCCTTTGCAAAATCTAGGAATACTGCACCAGTGAGTTGTCCCCGTTCCATTCCACACTGGATTTCATTGCAAACTTTTAGCAGGGTAGTTACGGTGGAGTGTTTGGGACGAAACACAGACTGGAATTGGCTAGGGAAATTTGTCTTGGTGTAGAAATCGCTTAATTGGGAGTGGACACATTTTTCCATAACTTTGGATAGAATTGGGAGAAGTGAGATTGGCCTGTAGTTTGTGACAGTGTTGTTGTCCCCACTTTTGAAGATCGGGACAACTCTGGCAGTTTTCCAGGTCTTAGGGATATGGCCTGCAGACAGGATAGAGTTTACTATGGACGCAATTGGTTTGGCAATGGCTGGGGCACCAAGTCGTAGGAACCTAGATTGTAGTAAGTCGGGTCCACATTGGCTGCTTAGTTTTAGTTTGAGGAGCGCTTGTGTACATGTATACATATACCTCATAAACAATTACACACAGCCTACTCTGCTAGAGAAATCAAACTATCAACACATTTGCAAAGTTAGGGACAACATTAATCCTCCAGAAGGATATTCTGAAGTTTCCATGTGTTGCTGATTCATGAAGTTTCCTCCTACATTATATTTAGTGATTCCGGGTTTAGCTTTTAACCGGTAAACACAGAAAAACACCACCGACTGACCATCTCGCACTTTTGGTGAAAACCGATAAACACTGGGAAGCATAATTTCCTATTAAATTCCATCCTCTTGTGGCAGCCCGTCCACAGTTAGGAGACAAAGACATCACGTGGAAGTTGGACATACTTGAAAACGAGAGGCAACTCTCAATGTATTACTTCCTGGTAAAACATTTTATAAATAAAGTATGGAAACTAAAATAAGTGCCCCGATAAACAGCAAATTCAAATGCGTGTCAATTTTTTGCAATGTTAACACTGATAAATACGAATCTTTTCATAAAATGAAAACACCGGAAAACAAAAAAATGAACACAGATTTTCTGAAAAAAATAAACACAGAAACCGTAATCCCTAATTATATTTAGAACCTGACCTGCAATTTAGAAGGGATTTCTTTTCGGGGTGTTCTTTGAGATTGCTATGCCTGCGCTTCTTTGCCACTTTGTTGTATCTTTGTACCATTTGCACCATTTGCATTCCCACCCCTCATTTGCAACAATGTAACAATCCAATCCACTGAACTATAACGCAAATATGTTCTTAATGTAAGTGTTAAAAAAGGACACACAGCGGTGAAGGATATTACATTTTTAAAGCCAATGTATTTGATGCAACATTTTATAGAAACATAAAATAAAACCTAATACAATAGGCTGATCATCATATAATCCAAGGGAGTGACTTCAATGTGTTAGATAATCCTCAAATGTAGAAAGCAGCATACACCAGAAGGGAATGCTAAGCCAAAAGAAGGACACTCGCTGTGATACAAAAAAAGTGCAAGACAGTTAAGTGTGAGCCTCATAACAGGCTCAAATTGTGTGTGTATATATATATTTGCATTTGCATGTCATTCCCCAGAATCCCTTGCTGCAGTGGAAGGCTTTTGTCACTTTTTTTACTCACCATAACTTAACTCAGTATGGTAAACCCCATCCTTTAGCTTCTCTGCATATCCAGTTTACTAACCCCACACTGATGAGACCCATAAAGGTCGAAACAGCTGTCTGTGGGTGGGTTTTCTGGGTATGCACCTTAACCCTGGCTGTGCTCAAATCTGTGACCATGCAGCAAGCTTAAGCCTATAGGGAACAATGTTAAAAATGGTTTTTGAAGCAAAAAGTGGCACTGTGTGCTCATTTGCATGTCGTTCCCCAGAATCCCTTGCTGCAGTGGAAGTGCTGTATGCTGGGTGATAATGGGGAAAGGCGGGGTTGCAGACCTGCCTAAGACATGCAGATGAGCATACAGTTGTATTTACATATATATATATATATATATATATATATATATATATATATATATATATATATATATATATATATATACCAGAAAAGAAAAAGAGAAAAAGTGTCCCAAAACAAAGTCAACATAAATCAGGCACGGCTTTATTTACAATTTGAAAGGCAACTTCTTGGGACGTGACGTCAGGAGGTAGACGCCCCACCTCAATGTCGCGCTCTGATTCCTGCTAGTTCATTTAATATTCACTGCTACTGTCCGTATTCTCACGAGATTTCAAACACAGCGAAATGGTTGGGCATCTCTGATTGGAGCAACGCCTGACATCAACCAATAGCAGTTATGCTTACACGATGTGCACGCTACACTATTGATTCACCATCTAGGGATAATTGCAATCTTTGAATCAGCTGTTTATATCCCCTGCTCGCAACTTCATTGGATTACGCAAATTGCTTGCGGCCATTTAACCCTCATTGGACGCCATCATACTAAGCCCCCAGATGAAGCAAAGGGTGTGAAACGTGCATCGGGGTTGTGTCTATCTGCACTCCCCAGGGATCCCCCCAATCTGCTGTGGACTTTTACTGCAATTCCATTACATGATTTTTTGCTATTCATTCTATCTCAGGACCCCACAATCAGGACTTATTATTTCATGGTGATCTGCAAGTATACACAGTGTTTATTTATATTCATTAGTGGTCATTTCATGTATCATATTATCCTTTGTTGGTGACTCAGGTGGTATTGGATTGGCATTCAACATATATAGCAGTTATTTAGGTCACAGCATACAGCTTTTCAATTTTTGACCGGCTGGTCTTTACATAATTGTTACAGGAGTTGACATTTTCTCTTGGGCAGCAATATTTGGTCTTTTTTATATTAAAAGACTCATGATTTCAGTATTGCTTTTCTATTTGTTATGTAATCCATGTTCTTTGAATAAACAAATTTTATTATTATTTTGCTTGAGTGCTTTCAGTGGGACACTTTTTCTCTTTTTCTTTTCTGGTATTCATTCAATATCATCCCCAGCACCGTCATAAAGCTGCCATTCATTTACTTGTCAGCATTATACAATATGTACAATTTGATTTAAGCGATTTTGTGTTATTTCTCCAGTTAGTTGCAGGCCCATTCATTTTGTTGTTATATATATATATATATATATATATATATATATATATATACATACACACATATATATATATATATATATATATAGAGAGAGAGAGAGAGAGAGAGAGAGAGAGAGAGAGAGAGAGAGAGAGAGAGAGAGAGAGAGAGAGAGAGAGAGAGAGAGAGAGAGAGAGAGAGAGAGAGAGAGAGAGAGAGAGAGAGAGAGAGAGAGAGAGAGAGAGAGAGAGAGAGGCGCAGAAGGGCCATTTGAGGGCCCCACGATGTATTCTAAAGGTTATGTGTTCAATATATTTATTCAAATATATTGAACAAGTAATCTGGCGCAAATCTGCACTGATCAAAAGCTAGAGAAAGAGAAGGCGATAGAGAAAGATAGAGATAGATAGAGATAGAATGGGATAAAATACTTTCAAAGTCATATGAAATTGCAGGAAATTCCAAAATTTCAATAGTTTCAAACAACCCACAGCATTAAAACACAGTCTAACACCGAAAACCATTACAGAATGAATGGGTTTTTAATGTATTATTGATTTGGTTATATCTGGATGGACACAGCTTTTGAATCCTGGTGAGAACTCTGCAATTTATTTGGACTTTTGAGGTTTAACTGACAAACAAATAAAAACATCAACACAAAAATTGCAACAGAAATATGCTAAGGAAATTTCACACAATGAACTTGTTTATATGCAGAAAACGTACAGAGCAAACTTTAATTCAGAAACAACTCCAGTGAATTTGCTACAGAACATATTGGAAAACTCATTTAATTGAGTTGTTTCCAAATTTGTCTGTGACACTTAGAATTTTTTTGTCTACCCGGTTCTGCGGCTTCTGTGGAAAGAAATGTTAGCGTTATGAAGAGAGTGAAGAATTTTAACAGATCTACAATTTCTCAAGAAAGACTAAATGGGCTATCAGTTTTTCACATAAATTCTGACGTTGTGTGGACAATAGATTTTTCAACGATAATAAAGAAATTTGCAAAAAATAAAGCTCGAAAAGCATTTTTAAAACAATTTTAATTCGATTCAATTTTCAATTCGGGTAATGTTATACAGGTTGTCAAATTATATCTCAAATAAATGGAAATCAGTATTTTCTGGTAAATAGGGAAAGAGATATAAATAGCAATCTATCTAAATAGCGTATAAGTTATATTTTAAAGAAACACTTTGTTGATGATCACATCCCAGCATAGAGGTATACTGTAGCGAGAGATGGTGGTTGCATGTGTAGTGTAGTCTCCACCACACGGTCTGTGGATCTTTTCCTCCTTGTCTCCACTTGAGCACATCAGGGGGAAAGGCAATGCTTACACACTCATACGGCTGTAGCAGTGTTCTAAGCTGGTTGCTATATGCTTAGAGATCCGTCGGAAGTCGAAAAGATTAACCCTATACATTTCAATTCGCAAAGCTTCTTCAGGGGTGGTATACAGTCATGTGAAAAAGAAAGTACACCCTCTTTGAATTCCATGGTTTTACATATCAGGACATAATAACAATCATCGGTTCCTCATCAGGTCTTAAAATTAGGTAAATACAACCTCAGATGAAGAACAACACATGACAAATTACACCGTGTCATGATTTATTTAACAAAAATAAAGCCAACATGGAGACGCTATGTGTGCAAAACTAAGTACACCCTTGCATCTTCCATAGAAATTAAGATGCTAAGTAGCAGACAGGTGCTGCTAATCAAATGCCCTTGATTAATTGATCATCAGCAAGTGTGACCACCTCTATAAAAGCCAAAGTTTTAGCAGTTTGCTGGTCTGGAGCATTCTGGTGTGTGTTAACCCAATGCCAAGGAGGAAAGACATCAGCAATGATCTTAGAGAAGCAATTGTTGCTGCCCATCAATCTGGGAAGGGTTATAAGGCCATTTCCAAACAATTTAAAGTCCATCATTCTATAGTGAGAAAGATTATTCAAAAGTGGAAAACATTCAAGACAGTTGACAATCTTCCCAGGAGTGGACATCCCAGCAAATTCACCCCAAGGTCAGACCGTGCAATGCTCAGAGAAATTGCAAAAAAAACAAGAGTTACATCTCAGACTCTACAGGCCTCAGTTAGCATGTTAAATGTTAAAGTTCATGACAGTACAATTAGAAAAAGACTGAACAAGTATGGTTTGTTTGGAAGGGTTGCTAGGAGAAAGCCTCTTCTCTCTAAAAAGAACATGGAAGCACGGCTTAGGTTTGCAAAGTTGCATCTGAACAAACCACAAGACTTCTGAAACAATGACAGATGAGACAAAAGTGGAGATGTTAGGCCATAATGCACAGCGCCACATTTGGCGAAAACCAAACACAGCATATCAGCACAAACACCTCATACCAACTGTCAAGCATGGTGGTGAAGGGGTAAGGATTTGGGCTTGTTTTGCAGCCATATGACCTGGGAAGCTTGCAGTCATTGAGTCGACCATGAACTCCTCTGTATACCAAAGTATACTTCTGCCGCGCGCTGATGTCAGAGAGACCTGGCAAGCATCAAACACCTTGGCATGGGACAGACAGTGAGGGAAAAGTCTGCAGCTGGGGAAGAGCCGGGCCCGGCGATAACTGCTCTGACCGTCCGCCACGGTCCCCCGCAGCTAACCTACATTTGGAGAGATGTAATACTGGACACATACAACTCCAGTATTATCTGTCATTTTATACCGGATGCAGGGGCAAAATACCGGTCTGTCCAGCTAAAAAACAGACACCTGGAACCATATGTGGGACTGGCCTACCCAAGAGAACCACCCAAGGTTCTGGTCCCAGTGATGTTCCCAGAATAACATTGATAAGGTTGAACATTTGGTTCCAGAATGGAATTATTATGGGGCAGAGCCACCAAATGTGGGATAAGGAGCCATTTTGCCCGCAACCTCTAAAGAAGGCCACAGAGTGTGACTTATTAATGGCATGAAGTCGGACCAGCATCAAGTACACACAGAACAATAGTTTGTATGCATTTTCCATGACGACGGTGCAGATGGAGCTCTTAGATGCCACAAGGTATATGTCCGATCAGTCCTCATCCTCCAAAGCAGGGGTGGGCAACCTATTTTTCAATGTAGCCACAGGTGTGGCGAATTAGAAGTGAAAATAGCCACACCATGTAAAAATTGAGGTATCATGTTGTGCATGCGAAAATTTTAAACACACACTGTTTGAACAAGTTTATACATTCTCAGTGCCGTTCTATAGTGTGTGCTCCCGTGCGTGCCTGTGCGAACGCGCGTGCACGTGACGCATGCTTTTTGTGTGTATGCTGTGAGCGAGTGAGGTGCAATGTATGTGTGTGTTATAAATATGTTTGAAATAAATAAAGAAATACTTTAATAAATTATTTATTAACATTGTACATACACGCACACACACATTTCAGTGACGGTAGTGGCGCAAAATCTTTATTTTCCTCATCTTCCCCCTGTCAGAACACTCACTGCCTTGCGCGTGGCACCATTATAGAATAATAACCTCAGCCAACTATAACTGCCGCGCGCACGGCGCAGCAAGCATGCACTATAGAACGGCCCTCAGACCGCAACCCCCCTTATCCTCTCACGCCACCACCACTACCCTCCTCATCACCATCTCCTCACCCCCCTCATCATCACCATCTCATTTAACCCCCCTCATCACCATCTCCTTTAACCCCCCATCACCTCCCCCCTGCACCCTTCATCTCACCCCTGCACCCTACATCTCCCCCTGCACCCTTCATCCTTCATCTCCCCCCTGCACCCTGCATTCTTCATCTGCACAATTCGTCCTCCCCCTGAACTCTTCATCCTTCATCTCCCCCCTGCACTCTTCATCCTTCATCTCCCCCTGCACCCTTCATCCTTCATCTCCCCCCTGCACCCTGCACCCTGCACCCTTCATCCTTCATCTCCCCCCTGCACCCTGCATTCTTCATCTGCACCCTTCGTACTCCCCCTGAACTCTTCATCCTTCATCTCCCCCCTGCACCCTTCATCTCCCCCCTGCAACCTTCATCTCCCCCCTGCACCTTGCACCTCCGCCCTGCACTTACCAGATTGCAGCGCGGCGGTGGCAGGTGGACGGGATGCGGTGCCAGGTGGATGGGCGGCAGTGGGGGCAGACGGGCGTCAGCGCATCACGCTGAAGCGTGCTCGGGGGGAGCGCGTCACGCTGGAGCGTGCTCGGGGGGAGCGTGTCACGCTGGAGCGTGCTCGGAGGGGAGGGAGCGCGCGGCATCAGAGCGTCATGTCGGAGGGGAGGGAGCGCATGTGTCATGCGCATGCTGGAGCAGGCGGGGGTGTGGGAGGGAGGGGAGCGCGTCACACCACTGGAGCGCGCTCCTTACCAAGGAAGGGAAGGGGGGTGTTTGTGGGGGCCGTTGCGGGTCGCACAGAGTGTCAAGGCGGCCCTGTTCACCACAGTTTTACTGCCAATTCGCCACAAGTGGTGAATGGCGACAGTGTTGCCCACCCTGGCTCCAAAGTATCCCCCAATAACAACTACAATTTTGACATGTATGCACATTTTTGGTTACAGACTGGGCTCAGAAGTTGCTGGTAAAGAGTTGAGATTAGTCCCCCCTCGAGGAACCTGAAATCAAACAACAGTTTGAAGTGGGAGATCGTGGAGGGTTGTGTTCTAGAGTGCACCTGCATCATAATGTTCCTGACCTGCAAATATCTAAAACACTTGGACTGGGACAGATTTTGTTCCCCCTCGTGTTGCGTGAAAGACTTGATTGTCTGACCGGCCACCATGTACTGGACTCTCGTAATCCCTACAACTTTCCAAGATGGAAATGCTTGTACTTTGATTCTTTCACTTTTTGATCACCATCACTTGATTTAGATTTAGATTGATATATATTCACTCCAATATCACTGATTTTGAATTACCTTTCTCACAGCCAGGTGGAAGCTCGGCGGCATGGGACAGAGAGAGGAAAGGTCCTCCAGGCAGCTGAGAACTGGGCCCCGGCCGCGGCCAGCAGCAGGGCCTGGCAAGAGGTTGGGGGAAATTTGCAGTGCCAGCCGGCCCGCCACCCAGCCAGCGGGCCCGGGACACCAGCCCCGACTGTCCCCCCCTCTCGGCAGCCCTGGTGGCATGCAACCGATTCCTGAATTTTTCTATAGGGCCCTTACCCTGAGATACTTTCCCTAACTAGAAAACAAGAAAATACATGTGCTTACCCTTAAGTACAGGACAATTGGCCCTGCAACCCCTCTACACAGGTCCACTTAAGATCTGAAGATGAAGAGCCAAGTCCCTTATAATTATAGACCTTGTCCCTACCCCTGTAGCTGGGCAGAATAAGGGAAGGGCTTAGCGTAGCTAACTCATCCACTATAGGGTGACCTTTCTAGCATATTCTAAAAAACAGGGACTGGCCAATAACCTGTATATAGTTAACTTGCAACATGAAACTAGTTACACGAAATAAATTACATGAACTTAGTTCTTTCACAGCAGGGCCAGTAAAAATATGTAACACCTTAACTCCCTGTAGGAACCAGGAAACCAATAATACACTTAGCATACCCCAAGGGTGCTACACGTACAAAGAGTTAAGTTTTTAACTATATATATTTTTTCCTATTGGATGTAGCATTGGGAATTTTTGTATTTTGTTGTATACATTTGGTCACACCCAATAGCAGTCCTTTTGACACAAATATATATGATATGATGTGGTTGGTGCTGGGGTTAGAGCTTGCAGGGATTGTGTGTGTTTGTAATTGTTACAAAAAATAAAACACAAAGGGAGCGCAGAGCTACTTCCAATAGCTGGTCTCAGCTGTTTTGGAAGTTAGTGGCCCCTCCTCCCCAGGTTTTAAGCTTGCCCCTCCCCACTTTCCATATGTACAGGTCTTTTCATGCAGCTGGTTGTGACAGATCTATTCTTCCTGTAATTATACAGGTAAATAATAATTTTAATCAGTTAGTGTTAGGACCTGCTAACGGTCATGCCTTGACGTGGCTCGCAGGCTTATAATGCTTTGGCCAAAGGGTTAAACGAAATGACCCTTTTTTCAAGAGATATATATGTAGGTATTTCACTGTGTATTTTTGTCATATTGGAAGTAGCTCTGCGCTCCCTTTGTGTTTTGTTTTTTGTAGTATACAGTGCCACGCTTAGTAGCACTCCTTTTGACACTTACATACATATATATATATTTTGTGGTAATTTTTGGGGTTTGTATGAGCCTACTGGGTATCTGTGTGTTTGTAATGGTTGCCTTAGTAATACAATGGAACACATTGATTTAATAAAGAATAATAGCCAATATTGATAATTGTACTTCATATTTATTTAATTGAAAAAGCAGCAACCAATATACGCAGCTCTTTACAAAGACACAATACAGGGAAGAATATTACAAACATGACTTAGAGCAGCGGTGGCCAACTCCAATCCTCAAGGTCCACTAACAGGTCAGGTTTAAGGATATCCATGCATCAGCACAGATGGGTTAATCAGTGGCTCAGTCAGAATGACTGAGTCACTGTTTGAGCCACCTGTGCTGAAGTAGAAAGCGGCCCCCCTAGCCATAGGCGGGGGGGCTTCATGACCGGGGGGGGTCCGGCCTTCCCCTCGCTGGCCCGCCCCCACACCTCCCTCCCCAGGACAGGGGAGGAGTTCCAGGAAGGCCTACTTAAGGCCAGGCTGGCGGGCAGCACATCCTCTTTGGCTGCCCGCCAGACGATTTGGACGTCCCTCTCCTCCCTGCAGGTTAAATTAAGGTAAGGCCCCGAAAGGGGGGGTCAATCCTGGGCACTCCCCCCTCCTGTATAGCCGCGATTTTTGAATCGGCGGTGAGGGGGGAGGCGGGATGCAGGGAGGAGAGGGAACCCTTAGTGTAGCGGCCCGTCCCCATCCTCCATCTGCGGCGCGCAGCATGGAGCTGGGGGGGCCGGAGTTAAGCCTGTGCCATGAGGGGGGTCGGCGGCTGCAGGCGGGGAGTGGTGGTCTCGGGACAGAGGGGGTCTGACGGGCAGAAGGGGCCTGACGGGAATTTTCCCGCTTTCCCTGGGGGTGGGGACTACCTGATCCCGCAGCGTTGTGCGGGCGGGTGCCTCCTCCATCCGCATAGCCCCGCGGTGGCTGCCATCGGTAGGGGCACCCCGGCGGGGAGGGGGGGGGGATCCGGCCGAGGCATGCAGCCCGCGCGGAAATTCGCCGCGTGTGACTCATGCGGCTGCTCGCGGCCCGCTCGGGGGCTGGGGCGCAGTCCCACGTGGTGCGGGCCTTCCGTCTCCCGATGGGGAGTGTAGCGCGGGCAGAGGCCCCTCCACCCCTCCCCCCTTTCGTTAGTGGTCTGGGGGCACGGGGGTTGGGGTGGACCGGTCAGCCATGCGGCTGGAGAGGCGGCTGCTCCCGCGCCCCCCCCCCTTCCCCCATATATGTATATGTATATATATGTATATGTATGTGTGGTATGGGGGTGTATATATATGTATGTGTGGTATGGGGGTGTGTATATATATATATGTGTGGTATGGGTGTATATATATATATGTGTGTGGTATGGGTATATATATGTATATGTGCGTGGGTATATATGTGGATGTACGTATAGGTATTTATGGGTGTTATGTGCAGGTATGTGGGTGTGTATGTACATGTGTATATGGGTATGCACGTATACGTAAGTGGAGATATACGCATGTATAGGCTAGTGCAGCCGCTCTTAGTGGTTGCGGCCCTAGGCCGGGGGTAAGCGCAAAGAGGGGGCGGCCAAGGTTGGCGCTTCACGGTCTGCCCCCGCAGTTAAAGTTTCGGCGCGGGGACACACGCTGATGCGCTCGGGGCGATTATGTGCAGGTATGTGTGTGCGGGTATATATATGTGTATACGGGTACGTATATATGTGTACATGGGTACAGGTAAATCGGTGTACGTGTATGTAGGCATGTATACTATAAGCTATATAAATATACTGTAGTTCGGCGGGGGGACACACGCTGAGGCGCTGGGAGCGATGGCAAGTGGATGCTTGACTGCTCCCAGCGGCCGCTTCCTTCTGGTATCCCGTGCGGGGGTAGCAGTTGCCCGCCCGTGCGGGGTGGGGGTATGGCGAAGTTGGGACAGAAAGGCTGGCATAAGATTTGCATAGGAGGGAGCGCGGTCTGACTGGCGACGTGTCCCCCCCACTTATGGTCTCAGACGGTACAGAGAATTATATAATGTCAATAGAGCTCTTTATCTAGGGACATTATAGACTATATAGATATATTGTGGTAATTATTAGATGATAAATACTTGTTAATGGGAATCGCAATGTTTAGCATTTATGCTTGGTTACTTTATCTGAATTCCCCAATTAATTCATGGATGGGCGCATGGGGAGGCGTGCGTGCGGAGGCGCATGTGTGGGGGATAGGTGTGTGGGCACAGGTAGTTGGATATATGGATATACGTGTAGGCACATCAGAAGTATGTATGTAGGCACATGTGGATGTTTATATGTGTAGGGGCACACGTAGAAGTGTGCGGGTGTATAGGGGCACACGTAGATGTGCGCTTGCGTGTGTGGGCACACGTAGATGCGTGCGGGTATGTATGGCCACACGTAGAGGTGCGCGAGTGCGTATGGGCACACGTAGGCAGATGCACGCGTGTATGAGCACGCGTGGATGCGCGCGTGTGTAGGGGCACACGTGGATGCGCACGTGTGTATGGGCACACGTAGGCAGGTGCACGTGGATGCACGCGTGTATGAGCACGCGTGGATGCGCGCGTGTGTAGGGGCACACGTGGATGCGCGCGTGTGTATGGGCACACGTAAATGCGCGCGAGTGTATGGGCACTCGTAGATGTCAGTAGAGCTCTTTATCTAGTGACATTATAAACTATATAAATATACTGTAGTAATTATTAGATGATAAATACCACACGTAAATCCGCGCGTGGGTATAGGGGTGCATGTAAATGCGCGCGTGTGTATGTGGACATGTGGACATGCGTAAATGCGCGCGTGTATGGACACGCGTAAATGCGCGCGTGTGTATGGGTACGCGTAGATGCGCGCGTGTGTATGGACACGCGTAAATGCGCGCGTGTATGTGGACACGCGTAAATGCGCGCGTGTATATGGACACGCGTAGATGCGCGTGTGTATATGGGCACACGTAGATGCGCGCGCGTGTGTATGTGGGCACACGTAGATGCGCGCGTGTATATGGGTTCACGGAAATGCGCGCGTGTATATGGGCGCACGGAAATGCGCGCGTGTGTGTATATGGGCACACGGAAATGCGCGCGTGTGTGTATATGGGCACACGGAAATGCGCGCGCGTGTGTATACGGGCACACGCAGGGCGCGCACGTGCGTGGGTAGAGGGGCACACGCAGGTGCGCGCGGGTGTATGTGGACATGCGTAAATGCGCGCGTGTATGGACACGCGTAAATGCGCGCGTGTGTATGGGTACGCGTAAATGCGCGCGTGTGTATGGACACGCGTAAATGCGCGCGTGTATGTGGACACGCGTAAATGCGCGCGTGTATATGGACGCGCGTAGATGCGCGTGTGTATATGGGCACACGTAGATGCGCGCGCGTGTGTATGTGGGCACACGGAAATGCGCGCGTGTATATGGGTTCACGGAAATGCGCGCGTGTATATGGGCTCACGGAAATGCGCCCATGTGTATATCGGCACACGGAAATGCGCGCGTGTGTATATGGGCACACGGAAATGCGCGCGCGTGTGTATACGGGCACACGCAGGGCGCGCACGTGCGTGGGTAGAGGGGCACACGCAGGTGCGCGCGGGTTTATATGGGTGCGCGTGGATGTATATGGGTGCGCGCGGGTGTGTATGGGCACACGGAAATGCGCGCGTGTGTGTGTATATGGGCACACGAAAATGCGCGCGGGTGTATATGGGCACACGGAAATGCGCGCGGGTGCGTACGGTTTGCTGTGCGGGGAGAGGGGCTGGCGGAGGCAAGCGGTCACAGCGCGTGAGGCCCTGGGTTGCTAATCCTGGGGCAGGCAATAGTCGCGACCCGTGCAAGCAGGGATGGGTAGGGACGGGCCGGTGCCCCGTCGCGCAAAAATTTTGGACAGGCATACGGGAAGCGGGCTGCATGGCATCAATGGCAGAGCAGTTACGCCTTCTTCAAGTCGAGGCGGAAAACCATGACGAGGCATGGTTGGATCGGTGGTTGCATGCGTTGTTCTCTGCGATATACGTGTAGGCACATCAGAAGTAAGTATGTAGGCACGTGGATGTTTATATGTGTAGGGGCACACGTAGAAGTGTGCGGGTGTATAGGGGCACACGTAGATGTGCGCTTGCGTGCGTGGGCACACGTAGATGCGTGCGGGTATGTATGGCCACACGTAGATGTGCGCATGTGCGTATGGGCGCACGCGTGGATGCGCGCGTGTGTATGAGCACACGTGGATGCGCGCGTGTGTATGGGCACACGTAGATGTCAGTAGAGCTCTTTATCTAGTGACATTATAAACTATATAAATATACTGTAGTAATTATTAGATGATAAATACCACGCGTAAATGCGCGCGTGGGTATAGGGGTGCACGTAAATGCGCGCATGGGTATAGGGGTGCACGTAAATGCGCGCGTGTATATGGGCATACGTAGATGCGCGCGTGTATATGGACATGCGTAAATGCGTGCGTGTATATGGACACGCGTAAATGCGCGCGTGTATGTGGACACGTAGATGCGCGCGTGTGTATATGGGCACACGTAGATGCGCGCATGTGTATATGGGCACACGTAGATGCGCGCGTGTGTATATGGGCACACGTAGATGCGCGCGTGTGTATACGGGCACACGTAGATGTGCGCGTGTATATGGGAACGCGTAAATGCGCGCGTGTATATGGGCTCACGGAAATGCGCGCGTGTGTATGGGCTCACGGAAATGCGCGCGTGTGTATATGGGCTCACGGAAATGCGCGCGTGTGTATATGGGCTCACGGAAATGCGCGCGTGTGTATATGGGCACACGGGAATGCGCGCGTGTGTATATGGGCACACGGGAATGCGCGCGTGTGTATATGGGCACATGGAAATGCGCGCGTGTGTATATGGGCACACGGAAATGCGCGCGTGTGTATATGGGCACACGGAAATGCGCGCGTGTGTATATGGGCACACGGAAATGCGCGTGTGTGTATATGGGCACACGGAAATGCGCTCGTCTGTGTATACGGGCACACGCAGGGTGCGTGTGTAGCAGGGCACACGCAGGTGCGCGCGGGTTTATATGGGTGCGCGTGGATGTATATGGGTGCGCGCGGGTGGGTATGGGCACACGGAAATGCGCGCGGGTGTATATGTGTATATGGGCACACGGAAATGCGCGCGCGTGTGTATATGGGCACACGGAAATGCGCGCGGGTGTATATGGGCACACGGAAATGCGCGCGGGTGCGTACGGTTTGCTGTGCGGGGAGAGGGGCTGGCGAAGGCACGCGGTCACAGCGCGTGAGGCCCTGGGTTGCTAATCCTGGGGCAGGCAATAGTCGCGACCCGTGCAAGCAGGGCCGGGTAGGGACGGGCCGGTGCCCCGTCGCGCGAAAATTTTGGACAGGCATACGGGAAGCGGGCTGCATGGCAGCAATGGCAGAGCAGTTACGCCTTCTTCAAGTCGAGGCGGAAAACCATGACGAGGCATGGTTGGATCGGTGGCTGCAGGCGTTCTCTGCGAAACCAGCACGTGGCACTAAGGCTGCTCCCCGCGGGAAGGGGAAGCAGAGGGCGCTGCAGCACAACACGTCAGGCAGCATTGCGCGCTAGACAGGCGGCATGTAGAGTAGCCGCGCTCCACAGGAAGGGAGCGCGGAGGGTGCTGCAGTGCAAGGCGGCAGGCGAAGTTCAGCAACCGCACGCAGGGCGGCAGCCCTCGGTCACGGTACCGTGAGGCAGGGCGTCAAAGCGGAGGGCGCTGCAGCACAACGCGTCAGGCGACAGTCCTCAGGCAGCATTGCGCGCTAGACAGGCGGCAGGCAGAGAAGCCGCGCTCCACAGGAAGGGAGCGCGGAGGGTGCTGCAGTGCAAGGCGGCAGGCGAAGTTCAGCAACCGCACGCAGGGCGGCAGCCCTCGGTCACGGTACCGTGAGGCAGGGCGTCAAAGCGGAGGGCGCTGCAGCACAACGCGTCAGGCGACAGTCCTCAGGCAGCATTGCGCGCTAGACAGGCGGCAGGCAGAGAAGCCGCGCTCCACAGGAAGGGAGCGCGGAGGGTGCTGCAGTGCAAGGCGGCAGGCGAAGTTCAGCAACCGCACGCAGGGCGGCAGCCCTCGGTCACGGTACCGCGAGGCAGGGCGTCACAGCGGCCTGGTCGGGCCTCAGCGATGGTGGGGAGGACTTCGACCGCTGGGACGCAGGACACGGCGGATCGGCGCGCAGGTCGGCCCGCCAAGGAGGGGCGGCGACTTCCAGCCACCGTGACGCAGAACAGGGCGTCACGGCACGCCACACGGCCGCCCGTTGCTGACGCGGGCGGTGTCACTGTCAGGATTTCGCCTGCAGAGTCGGCAGGGCCAAGGAGAAAAAGACGGCCAACCGCAACCGCGGTTGGTGCCAATGTGTTTCGTAGAGCAGAGAACCCAGCAGGGTTCGACTACGTGGAGCCGGCATCGGGTGAAGGGCGAACCAAGTCGCAGCCCAGGTCTCTTCCTCACGGGAAGCCACAGATGGCCACGGCCGGGGTCACTGGCACCGCGAATCCCATTCCAGTACCAACAGCCATCAGCCGGACCCCGGTGTCTTTCAATTCTTCAGCCACGGCCGGGGTCAGGGGCGCGGTAGCTGACCCACCCGGCAGCATCACGCACTGCACAGATGGTGGAACAGCCCCAGCAGGCGGTTGATGGAGACACGCCGTGGAAGGTACGGCATATGGCGTATCGGGTAATGGTAAGGAGTCGCGTTTAGGGCGGTATCGAGGAGATGCGTCAAGGCTTGCAGTGGGCGACACAGAGCGAGCAAGGGAAGAGGCGTGGCCCAGTCCACTGCCAGGGTCGATTCCCTAGGGGTCACTGAGGGCGGGTAAGAAGCCTGCAGCAGTAAAAAAGGCGAAATCCCAGATAGCGCTGGGCAAAGGCGGCCTGCGGCTCCGGAGGTGGGTATGTCCGGGACCGGGTGAGGGATAGTGCAGCGAAAAAAGCGATTCTCAGGGCATCTTTAAAAAGCATGGCAAGTTGAGTAACTACTGCCCCAGGCGCGATTGGCAGCCCCAGGTGGAATGGAGAAGACAGGCTGGGCCGGTAGAGGAGCATCGGTCCCGCTGCTAGGCATGCCAGGCGGGGTAGACTTATTTGAGTTTCCGGGAGGGCTTCGAGAGGGTCTGGAGGGTTGGCGGTACGGGCCTAGTTTAAGGGGGGTTAAATAGACCCGTCGGTGGCGGCTCTTGGGGGGTGGGTGCTTGTTCTTGCCAGACTGGGAGCTGGGCCGTTTGAGCCCGGGGGGAGTACGAGTGGGCAAGGTCAGTTATCCATGACCTCGAGAGCCCGCTCGCGTAGGGGACACGAGGTCAGCGGTTCGAGGGCCGGCTGACCGTCCCCTCCCCCTCCTGTCAAAGGAGCACACTCTGGCAGGGAGTGCATTTACCCCATTAAGTTTTCTGTATAAATAAATAGCCGCGGCCATTTTACCTCCAGCTCCCGTTTCCTGTCTTTATTTGTACGTTGCATGTGGGTACAAGGCGGGGGGAGAGGGGAACCGCCTGGAACCTCCCTGGTCAAGCGGCCCCCCTAGCCATAGGCGGGGGGGCTTCATGACCGGGGGGGGTCCGGCCTTCCCCTCGCTGGCCCGCCCCCACACCTCCCTCCCCAGGACAGGGGAGGAGTTCCAGGAAGGCCTACTTAAGGCCAGGCTGGCGGGCAGCACATCCTCTTTGGCTGCCCGCCAGACGATTTCCCACCCACCCATCCCCTTAGTTAGTGATTGCAATCATGGAATGAACGGCAGCAGAAGGTTGAGCAGGGCAGGGTATTCCCAGGAATGTGGACATATGCATTGTATGCCGTGTTAATGGTTCTTTGTTCCGTTACAGCACGAACAGCTGATAATGTGCTGAGTGAAAGGACGAGGTTCCGAACAGGAGGGGTCATTGACCAGTTTTGCCTTTGTCGCGGCGGCTCTTGGGGGGTGGGTGCTTGTTCTTGCCAGACTGGGAGCTGGGCCGTTTGAGCCCGGGGGGAGTACGAGTGGGCAAGGTCAGTTATCCATGACCTCGAGAGCCCGCTCGCGTAGGGGACACGAGGTCAGCGGTTCGAGGGCCGGCTGACCGTCCCCTCCCCCTCCTGTCAAAGGAGCACACTCTGGCAGGGAGTGCATTTACCCCATTAAGTTTTCTGTATAAATAAATAGCCGCGGCCATTTTACCTCCAGCTCCCGTTTCCTGTCTTTATTTGTACGTTGCATGTGGGTACAAGGCGGGGGGAGAGGGGAACCGCCTGGAACCTCCCTGGTCATGACTGAGCCATATGTGCTGAAGCAGGGATAGCTTTAAAACCTGACTTGTTGGTGGCCTTTGAGGGCTGGAGTTGGCCACTCCTGACAGAGCATACCACATGAAAGTTAATATTGTTAATAGTCATTAATGTGAATAGCTGTTAAGTAGCAATGAGGACTAGCCTATTGTATAGTTAATATAACCATCAGTATATCCTTTTTCAACAATTCTTGGTACAGTTAAAGTTTATGAGGTATTGTAATGAGCTGCGTACCTGGTTGGCTGTGTAAAAATATATATACATAAATACAAATAAACACTGCTGCATAAGTTATTAGTACTATTAGTATATTAGTAAGTTTATTAGTACTATTATTATATATGGCTAACAGAACGATACAGGCAAGAAACTATTAGGAATAAACACTAATTGACATCACTACATCAAAAACATACAGGGACAGCTGCCCTTTGTCAGCTGACGTGCTTGGAAGCTGTTTCCCTGAGTTGGAGAAGAGATCAGCTATAGTTCAAGCTGCAGTCCAAGCAATATCTTACATGTGTGTTTTTTTTTTAAATAAATCAGTTCTGTACTATTTTAAACAACTCTGAATGACATTTTTAGTGTATTATAATGTAACAAGCATTTTTTATTTCTATAGCAACCATTTACAAAGTTACATCACCTTCCTCTTCTGAAACAGGCTGTGGCACACCCCTTTTTGAGCCCTGCCCTCTCTCTAGCAGTGCACCAATTGTATCTAGTGACTGCATGGTCACCTGATCTTCCCCACATAACTTTGCATCTTTGTGCTCTTCTGCTGCACTGACAGCCATTTAATGAACCCCCGAGCCGAATCTTCGCCGATCGATCACAGGAGAACGGACCAATTGGCAACTTATTACTCAATGTTGTATGGATTGTATTTGTGCACATATTAAAGGGGGAAAAAAAAAACCCACAGCTTGGACTGCTGCTTTACATGATTTGAACGAACATCTTTTCCAGCAATAGGAAGCAGCTACACCGCAAATTGAATGAGAGTCAAAGAAAGCAGACTAAGTCCGTGGTTGCGACCTCTGTCAATCTTGAATTAAAGAGAGATGGCAAAACCCATAACAATATCAGAAACTTCCACAAATGAGAGTGAAAACAAACTCTCCCTGCAGGATCTGAATCTGAACTTTTACATTTGGCATCAAACCAGGCAGAATAATGTAGCGATTAACAACACAAACAGAAAGCGCTGCTTCATCTATCGTACATAGATATAAGACAGTCATAAAAAGAGAAACACAAGCAAAAAAAATATTAGCCAATGTTTTCACACATTTTATAAGCAGCTTTACATGCACAAAGATAATGGGTGATGAGCAAAGGAATGATAACTTTAAACCTGTAAAGCTGCCTCAAGTAGCCGCATAGAATTTAGAGATATTAAATTCCACTACAACATCATAAGACGATCTCTTAACCACTTGATGCCTGGAGATAGCAAAGCCTCAGGCACAACTGGCTTTGTAAAAGAGTTTTATGAAGCATTGGTTATAAAGAGCGTCCCTGAATTGCAAATGTTGTTTAATCAGTTGCAGGCAGAAAAGAAAGTTGATATAATTCACTGTTTATGTCGCCTACTGCGATGTTACAATGCACCGGAGACCTTTCTGGCACTGAATATATTAGGTGAGTTGGGACTTCTGACGTGCTAATTTATACAAGACGTGCCAATTCAAGTCCCAGTGCTTTTACAGTGCTCCAACCACACACAAATAGATGACTTACCCATACCTAAATCCTTGGGGGAGGGGAGCGGGGGGGGGGGGGGGGCTGTCTTAGACCCCGTAACCCAACCCTTCAATAAATAACACATACAAGTCCTTGGAAGAAAGAAGTTACAGCTTTTATTGATAATACAAAATAAGTTTCCCTGTAAACAATACAGAAGCCAGATGGATACCCCTGGCTTGTACCACTATTTGCCAATAGCCACCCAAGCCACTTGGTTGAAACAATTACCACCACTGGAAGGTCAGTTCAATTCCGGTCACCAAAGCCAACTATGAAACCGCCTTCCGCCGAACAACTGCTTTAGGTACCTTAGATCTCCCCAAAAGAAGCCAACTTCCACCAGGGTCGCTTCCCCTCTAATACCTTCCCCCAAGCTGCAACAATGAAATAAAACCGTTAAAATAACCCGAAACCCAATGTAACAGGTTTCCCCCCACCCTCTGGGAGATTTCACTATTACTCAGAGTTTTGTGCTGCTCACCTGTTGGCTCACAGAATTCTGAGCATCCGCCAATGATAGTGGGGATGAACAGGACAGGCTTTTGGGGTTCTTTCTCACTTCTTTACTCAGTGCAGCACCTCCCTTCCTCGCAGGCCCCAGCAGAAGTTGGTACAGTCCCTGCAGGAAAACTCTCTGGTACTCCCTCTGAATAACTGCACTCTCGGGCAGGAGTATATAAAACAGGAATGGTCTTTATTCTTTCAACTTCAGAACACAGTACACAACTGGTACACTCTGATGGTCCATGGACTCAACCCAGGAGGCTTGAGGTCCCAAGGGTCTATCCTAAGCTCCTCTCTTATTCCCTAGTGGAATAAGAGGTAGATGTCCCACTCCACTAAGGGAAGGGAAGGGAAGGAAGGTGGGCAGAGCCCCGACTCCACATTTCCTAGAACTCAGCATGGACTCCTCCATTTAGACTGTGCAGCTCCTTATGTACCCAGGGGGAAGGTCTTAGGCCTGAGCCCCTGATTGGGCAGAACACAGACCCCAAGCCCACCTCCCCTGTCACTCAAGGAGCTGTTCACTGCAGGAGAAAACCCGGATTAAACCTAACACTACCTGCACTGGTACAACGGTTTATGTGCTAGGCAGGGCAGATTAGTAGCCAAGAGAATACATGGCTATACCAACATTTAACAAAAACAGGGAGGGTGGGACTTCTTTACCGGTCCAGACATGAAGAAGTAGAAAACGCTGCCTGTATTTCTTTTTGGTATTGATTAGCAATTTTAATTAATGATTTATTGTGTTGGCTCCTGCTTTTAAATGATAGTGGTTTTAATAATTAATTGATTGGTTGGCTACTAGTTGAAATTAATTAATTTTTTAGTTGGTTACTGCTTGCATGTATTTAAATGGTTGTTTTTATTTATTGAATTGTGTTGTTTAGGTGCTTGTGTTTGATTATTATTGAATTTTAGCCGTCATGCTTTTTGATTAGGGTTACCATTGAGTGCTATAGTGGCTTATCATGCCCATATTATATGGGCAGTGTTCGACAAACCTATACATTTGCTCGCCCCGGGCGAGTGGATTTAACCCCCGGGCGAGTAAATATTGACCAAGCAGCACACGTTTGGTACTAGGTGGCGAGTAGATTTTTTTGTGTGGCGAGTAGATTTTTTGGTGATTTGTCAACCACTGTATATGGGTATGATGTACCACTATGCCAATGGGTACAGGGTGGGTATAGTGTGTCTGGGGTGGGCGGTTAGTCCTTCCCGGGTGGTTAGCGGGGGACAGGAGTTAACGTGTTAATTACTATAGCGGTTATTAACCGCTAAGGTGATTAAGGGGTTAGGGGCCATTAGATTGTTTTATTTCATGTATTCTTTCAGGCAACGGAGGACATGGCCCTGCAGTATGCTGACGAGGATGCCTTTCATGATGGCAGGGGTAAGTGGAACGGTTTTAATTTACTTTAATTATGCTGCCTGGATAATGTTATATTTAATAATGGGTAAATTAGCTATTATCCATATCTGGATAATAGTTATTTTGCCCATTACGTAACTGTATGTGTTTGGCGGGGGGGAGGGGAAGGAGGTGTATTTATTGGAGTGTATGCCACATTTATTTTTTTTACAACAGGATTCGTACCGCAGGCCAGTGGGGTCCCCCGGGAACCCCCCAAGGAACCACGGACACTCACGGGGACCACCCAAGAACCCCAGGATACCCACGGGGATCAACCGGGGATCAACCGGGGACCCTGTTGGGTCCCCCAGACACCCACGGGGACTACTTGGAGGCCCACGGACTCCCACGAGGACATCCCGAGGACCCCCAGACACTCGCGGGGAACACCCGGGGACCCCCGGACAGCCGCGGGGACCACCATAGACACCTGCGAGGACCACCTGGGGACCCCCACAGGCCTCTGGTGTATAAAAAAATAAATGATGGTTTTATGTGGGGGCACAGGTGGTGGGTTGTGTATTGGTATTTAGTACATATTGTAATGTTTATTGTGGGCAGAGGGGGTGAATGAAGGGCCAAGTATCCACTTCACTAACCCCCTCTGTCCTTAATAAAACAGCTATTGTGCCTTAACCCCTTCATTGCCTTAGCGGCAATCCACTAATGAGGTAATGAAGCTGCTTTAATGTACTTTTTATTCATAGTGTGCGGGAGCAGGGGGTCGCCTGAGCTGAACCGCATTGATTTCAGCCTCGGGACCCACTGCTTCCCGAGTTACATTCCCAGATATTGGGTGCCAGTATCTCCTTCATTATTTAAATCCCACGGTCACGTGACGCAGACGATTTAAAAATGGCGGCGATACTGGCACCCAAAGCCCCAAACCAGGGCCTGTAACTTGGGAAGCAGGGGGTCGCTGAGACTGAAATCAAAGCGCTTCATCTCAGGAGACCCCCTGCTCCCGCACACTATTAATAAAAATTACATTAAAGGAGTTTCATTACCATAGCAGATATCCGCGACGGTAATGAGATTTGCGCAAAGAGGCATCTCTGTCTCTCTCTGCAGCAGAAAGAACTCGCCGGGTGAGCCATTTTCAGAGAGGCGATCTTCATGCCCTGTAGGCTACTCACCATTTTTGCAAAGGTTGCTATCACTGGTATTCGGGGATTTTTGCATACCTTTAGAGCAACGCTGTAAAAAACGGAAATTTAAAAACCCTGAAGATTTTTTTGTATCGGAGCTTAGTGCATAGTGCCCTTTATATTTTGCTGATTTCTTTTGCGAAACTTGGGGAACTAAGTACTGGCAGAAAATAGTTTTCCCAATATTTACATGAATAATAATGATTGAAATTAGCATTCGTTTAACCCTGCAAATCGATAAAAAGCTTAGCTTTAAGAATTCACAGATTCAAGAATTTCTTTAAGAGACATGCTGGTAATTTCAAGAACCAGAACTGTATAACTTCGCAAATCCCTGCACATAACCTCAGTGTAGGTGCTTTATACGGCCAAAAAAACAAGTCAGCGAACTTCACATTTACATGGACGTTTGTTCTGCAATTTTGTCGTGCACTAAAATCTCCAAATGTGCATACAGATTATTAATACATTTATGCTGCAGAGGTGTCATATTTTTATATTGGGCACTTTATAGCTTGTAATTTGATTCCATAAAAAAAATATTCTACAAAAGAGTCTCACAGCGAAGGTGATGCAGATCAGTGCAATCTGTGCAACCTGCTGAACATCGTGTTGAAATATGATGTAGAATCGTACTACAGTTAAAGTCCATTCCTACTTCCACAGGCGCGTGGCATGTTGCGATGACCCATCCTTTGCTGATACAGTGACTAAGAGATACTGAATGGAAGGCCCTTCAGCACAACACCATGTACAGTGAACGATGTCATTGCCTCATCTGCTACTCATCAGGTGCCGTAGCAGCAAATTATACATCATCTTTATGGGGCCGTAGATTCCACTTTCATGATCCCATATTCTTAGAATGTTTTAATACCAGGGTGTTGAAAGAAGCCAGCCCAAGCCACTATTACTCAGATGTAATAAATATGCCTTGCAAAGTCGTGAAGGTCCATTTAACAAACTCTTATTTTTGTGTATATATATATATATATATATATATATATATATATATATATATATATATATATATGAAAAGCTGTGTGTGCTGTGCATGCGCATAGTAAGTGAAACTTCTTTGTGTGTTGTCAGCAATATATAAAGTAACAATAATATTAGATGTTGTTATAGATGTTTGTAATAAAATGGAATCATTTTTAGATGTTACAATTGTATAGTTTTATTTTTTGCTTTTAAAAATCCATACTATCATTTTTAATACATGAAATAATCGACTTATGATAACTGAAGCAAGATACATATATTGTCGATTGTAAACTATCTACATGTCGTTGAAAAACCGCATCAATAGTGGATCCGGGTGTTGTAGTTGCTATGGCTGGATTGGTGTTGAGAGTTAAATAGAATTTTTCTTGTAGTAATGTAATAAGTGGTAGAGCTTCTTGAGATAGAAAGTTGATGTTAAAATCACCAGTTAATATGATGGGTAGTTTGCCATAATGTCTGTTGAACAAGCCTTCACCTTCAATAGAGTATGGTAGTAGAATGAAATGAATGAATTTGATGATATTCTGTACTGTTTGGTTTGGGGAACAATATATGACGATGGAGAGGACAATTTTGCCATTAGGCAAGATATACTCTGCTGTACATATGTCTCCAATTGGTGGGACATTAACTGCTAACCCTGTAGTCTGATGATTAATGATATGCATATGAGGCCTCATAATATGTCTATTGTTGTGTTTGTTATGATATATAGCAACTCCACCGACTATAACATGTTGACATTTAAATTTAACAACACACTCAAAGTTAGCAATAGTAACATTTTCATTATTGTGTAACCAAGTCTCGGAAAGTAGTAACATGTTACACTGTTGTGTAACTGTATCAGTGAGGTCTGTGTGTGTGCTCGAAGGCTTTGGCAATTTAATGAGTCTGCTTAGAGCATGAGTAAATTTGATTGGCGGGTATATGTTTATTGGCAGCAGTGCAGTGGCAGAAGTACCGGCATCATGGATGTTGAGCGGGTGGGGGGAGCGGCGCCGGCGGCTAGCGCCGCCACCACATGTGAGCAGGCAGGTAGGGGGAGCGGCGGTGGTCAGTGTTGTTGAGCAGGTGGGGGGAGCGGCACCGGCGGCTAGCACCACCGCCAAATGTCAGCGGGCTTGTGGGGGGAGCGCATCGCCGCCGCATGTCAGCAGGCACGTGGGGGGATTGGCGGCCGTTAGGAGCGGCACCGGCAGCGATGTGATTTTTAGGTTAGCAGGGCGGGTGGGAGCGGGTGGGAGCATGTCAGTGTTGGGGTTGGGCTGAGCCAGAACACAGCCCGGCCTCGACTGCCAGCACTTACTTCATGACGTCACATCCGTTTCATTTTCTGTCTCCACAATGCATTTTTGTCCCATTACGAATGAGGTGCCACTAAAGAAGTTTCACTTCAAAAGAGAAGAAAAAGCGCCCGATCTTCGTGTGATAACGTATATAACAGTTAATAAAACATGGACAAGACGATTCAAAACGCACAAAAATCCAAAGGTAACAGGCATTGTATGACTACAACTCATGCTCCAAGGCTGCTATGAACCGCCGCTGCTCCGCTGGTAATGCCGGAATGACACTACACCTCTTTCCTGTTGGCGGTGTTACACACTAAGGTGTCCTCCGGAAAATCTCAGCCTAATGCACAGGTTCCTTTTGGATGTGTCTACTTCAGCAATCAGGAATGGAGCCTTGATTCTCTAGCAAGTCTTGTGATAGCACACAGTCCTTTGCAATAATACAACATGACATATATATATATATATATATATATATATATATATATATATATATATATATATATATATATATATATATATATATATACTCTATGCTCTACACAGCGGACACAATACAAATACCACACAGGAATCGGGAATACAAAATCAGAGGAAGGTTCACCTGTTCCTCCAGCAATGTCGTGTACCTCATCATGTGCATGAAATGCCCAGGGGGCTGCAACTACATAGTTGAGACAGGGCAGGGGCTAAACAAGAGAATGAACCTGCATCGCCACAGCATCACATGCGGAACAAGAGACAGTCCTGTTGGCGAACATTTCTCTGACTCTGGCCTTAAGATGAACGATCTGAGGGTTGCCATAATCAAAGGTAATCTTAAAACACCGAAAGAGAGACGGTTGCATGAATACAAATTTATGCAACTGTTCGTGACACTTAGCAGTGGCCTAAACAGAGATCGAAACTTTATGAGTCATTATTGACACAAGTGAACTCTCTTCCCATGAGCGCTAAAGGCCATGTCTGTACACACTGTGCTATATGTATGCACACACAGCTGTCTCTCACACATTCTAATACTCCTTGTTTATCCATCCCTATACACCAATAGGGACCACAAGGTATCCACACACACTTTTAGTTGTGCTACAAACTCTCACATTTCCACACCCACCCACACCATTTATATCCACTCCCACTCCACACACACCTTTTGTAAAGCACTGTATATACTGTGGGCTCTCCATTTATTTTTATTCACACTGATACACATACACACTCTTTCTTCACTTGCTTTCAGGAACCTTTTGACACCTCTAGCCATAAATCTCAGCCAAACCGGGGGAAGGACTAGCACAGATAACATTCCAAGAGACACTGTTTTTAAGTATACCCTTGCTTCATTCATTGTAACATCGCCGGAAGAAGAGATCAGTGTATCTCGAAAGCTCGCACAAATAAAAGCATTTCGTTAGCCACAGAACGGTATCATCTATTTATTTTTTGATTATTGAAGCTCGGGTAACACGGTACTGATACCTCTACATATATATATATATATATATATATATATATATATATACACACATATACATATACATATACACACACACTATTGTATACATAACAAATAATATAGTATAAAATAATATTATAACAATCTATATAATCTAATGATATAATAATTATAATGTCATTGTTTTATTATTTGTTGTCCCTTAGATTACATAAAATATCTCAGCATTAAACAAAACATGAGAAGTTTCTATGGGATTGAATAGAAATGTGGGCTTTAATATATCACATTATATCCCAAAGTATCTCACCAGAGAGAACAATATCTACATAAATTGTGGTAATTGAGAGTTTCATGTTCTGTTTCCTACAGCTAATAGATACGGCTCAGACATTTGAGCTCATTAGACATGTTTAATGTAGGGACAGTATACTTGAAAGTACAATATTGGGGAGAAGGCAACGAGAAATGGCAGAGGCTGTACGGTGGGGGGGGGGGGGAGGGGCAAATAACAAAACTCTGTGAACAAAGCTAAATATTCATGAGAAATGTTAAATATACAGTATATACTGTACATGTTTACCCTGATATGTTTACACATACAGGCATACCCCGGTTTAAGTACACTCACTTTAAGTACACTCGCGAGTAAGTACATCTCGCTCAATAGGCAAACGGCAGCTCACGCATGCGCTAGTCAGCACGTCCTGAACAGCAATACCGGCTCCCTACCTGTACCGAAGGTGTGTGCAAGCGGGGAAACTATAGAGCCTGTTACACATGCTTTATTTACATCAGTTATACACGTATATGACGATTACAGTACATGCATCGATAAGTGGGAAAAAGGTAGTGCTTCGCTTTAAGTACATTTTCGTTTTACATACATGCTCCGGTTCCATTGCGTACATTAATGTGGGGTATGCCTGTACTGTATATTAGTGCACGGGTCATGCAGATCCTTTTTATCAACTGCCATTGGTTATAAAATAACTGTCTGCGTCATCCATAACGTTATCCAAAATTAAGTTATAACCGATACTCTGTTTGCCTCTTTCTTACACAATCTCTGAATACTATAGTCTTAAAAAGTATTTATATGGATCAATCTTCACTAGGTGTAGGCTGCCAGCTCAACATCCGTTTTATGTTTGGGACATAAAGCAATACTCACAACCTCAGGTATGTTCAGACAAAACTATTTCATGAACAGATCCTGGTTTCCAGCTCCACTGCTCGCTCCGGAGTTCATAGCTGCTTACTCTTCTTTTGCAGCGGGACCCCAGGTAAGTGTGTTCAAACACAGCCCATCAGAGCGATCTCAGTTTATAGAGACTAGATGAACAGAAACCCATCAGGGAAGAAGGAAAAACTCCAATGCTGCCAACGTTTCAATAATAACGTTTTGGATAGCAGACACTTGATGTACATGAAAAATATACTCACCACTACTCTGCAGTGTTTTCCTTTGTCTGCAAACCTGTGTAGTGTCTGTGTGCTAGAATATCTTTAATGCTTCTATATTTTCTAAAGGTTATGTAGAGTGACATACAGGTAAAACTTATTTCAATGCCTCGTCTGTAAATAGTATGGACAAATGATTATCCCGTATCTTTCTGAGTTCTTTAGCTTGTGCACTAAATGTACAAATAAAATTTAATATATCCTCCTATTGCCCCTTTTGCATATGCAAAGTTTGCATTCAGAGCTCAGAAAAAAAGACAACTACAATGATGAAACAAAGTAAAAACAAAAAGACCTATTGTTAAAATTAAATAGTATGGGCTACTATATGGAAAATTTACACTTCACCAGTCTTTGGTGGTGGACATAGTAAAATGAAGAGTGATTAAGTACAAATAAGCTATTCCATGTGTTTTCAAAGTTCACAGATACAGGTTTCTTTATACCATAGCTGATCATCATTTATTTCTCATTGCTGAGATGCTTATGTTGTGAATGTTCACCATATAGTCGCTCGAGTGCACAGCGACCGGTCCAGAAGACTAGGGAATATATCTTGCGCCGGTCCGATCCCCAAGGGCCTATACTTTGAATCAACTCCATTCTCAAGCCCTACCTGCCTGTTTTTGGTGTTGAAGGCCCAATGTGGAACGAATTGATGTCGAAACACAATGGGTCTATGCCGACCCGAGATAGACATTTCTTCTGCACTACCGCAAATTGAAAGTGCAATAGCAGTGGTGTCACCTATAAGGTGAACTAGGTTTAGCTCGGCACAGTGCAGTCCTAGTGCTTTCTATACTCCAACTAGAGGCACCGCGGCAGATCAAGGTGTGTGTACAGTATCAATTACCCTTCCCCGCTCCATTTTATGAACCACACCACAACAGGACAAGAACCTTTGGAAGGTGGTTGAGCAAATAGACTTGTCAAGTGACCCACACCTAGTTCTTTATTGAATTTTTCTTCCACAATGTCCTTGTGTCCCAGTTGAACACAAATTCTTCTGACAAGTTACAACTTAGGAGGAATACGAAAACCGAACTGAAAACCCCCCAACAGTTTCAAAGCGACTGCCCAATTAAAATATTTGGTGATCAAAACAGCGCCCCATTTATGTTCACTGGGCTTGGACTCTTTCTGGACAGCTTCTCCCTTTGCGGGCCTTGCCATAGCTGACTTTGCCTTCTTAAGATTTTGTGACCAGGTGACTACCGAGGTATGGGGAACAATCATGTTGGAAATTGCATGCTTGGCCCCATCTACAACTACACGGCCCAATACCTCTTTGACAGCTGGATGACTGTCTAGTCTGCCCACAGTTCCTGGGTTCAGATGCAATCTTACACCTTCTTGTCACAGGTCATGGTCTGCCTGCTCTGTGCAGAAGACGTCAGGGACTCTCCTCCACCTGATGCCTTTGCTGCTGCATCGGTGCACCAAAGAGCGCAGCCTGGGCAATCAGGAGCATTCTCCTAGGCCTGTTGCAGCAGTTAGGGCCGGTCATCAGGCAGATCAAGCGGGAGTCCAAGACTGGAAACAGCTGGCTGTTGCATTGTAGGCACTTCCGAGCTCCTCAGAATGGTGCGGGTTGGAAGGGCGCACAGGGAAGAAGCCTCCTAGAATCCTAGAAATAGATCACAGAAGATAAGAAACCCCTCAAAACCCACCCGCAGGTGAATCACCGCCTCCCATTCTTTGAACCCTCCTAACCTCGCTGCCAAGGTACCATTGAGTAGGGGGAAGGGTCTCATATGCACCATGGGAACCTCTGCCTAAGTACAAGGGACAGCTTTTTGTATCAACTCCATGTGATGGAGCTTTTTCCACTAAAAGAAAATGTTGGCTGAATGCTGTCACTTGATTGCAGACACAATAAAAGTTGCTAATGCTAAATAAGACTGTTCCTTTAAACGATGCAAGAAAATTGCTTCACATTTCCCCTTAACATTGCTACTTGATTAATGCTTTTTTTCCCTTTTTCTTGTGTAATTTATTTATGCTATAAATCTTTTGCAAGGATTCTGTGTGTAATTATTGTTTTATTTTCTAATTAGAATGTTTCACTTTCATGCATATTATTACGGTATAAGAAATATAAAACTGTATACATATTTATGAGAAGGAGTAATTTATCTGTGCATCCATTCTACTACCAATATATTTACCGATAATGCATGATTCAAGTGCATTGAGGTTGAATGTTAATCATTTCTGTACTTAATTGCATCAGTGTGATTGACCCCTACAGGGCAGGAGGGACCTGTGTTGTATTGCAGCAGTGCAGGCCCCCCTGTTATGCAAAGGATTACATACATAAATGCAGTAATTGTATTCATACAGTGTAAATGCATGAAACCTTTCTTTAAATTACAGCAACGAGCCTAACATCATGAGTAAAATTACCCTGATCACCCTGTGGAGATCCAACAGCCTTAAAGATTGTGCATTGTGTCAGCCTTCAATATCCTGTTCCAGCGTGGCCGTAGGGTGAGACTCCCCCCTCTTCCCCCATTTCTTCAGTTCCGTAGAGCTGCTGGGAGGAGTGATGCGGCCTTGGGGCCAGGCCGAAGGGAGGTATAAATTGGGGCCTAGGCAGTCCACACCAGTCAGCTTTGGACAAGCTGTCATCATGGTACAGCGACTGGCAAATTGAACTGAATGCCAGCAAGACCACAGCTACACTGTTTACCAGAAAGAAGATCAAGGAGCACCCGCCAATCAGCCTCAAAGGAGAGGCCATCAAATGGGAGTCCAGCAGCTCTTACCTAGGGGTAACCCTAGATAGCAAGCTACGTTGGATAAACCACATTGAGAAAACTCAACAGAAGGCATCAGCCAAGCTGACAGCACTGTACCCCCTGCTGAAGACAAGGACCATGCCCATCCAGAGCAAAGTCAACGTGATCAAGGCGATTATCAGACCCACCATGACGTACGCCTCTCCTGTGTGGAGCGGTTGCCACGAACGGCACAGATCATCTCTTTAAGAAGCACAGAACAAGGCGCTGTGGATTGCGTCCAACGTGCCACTTCTTGCAAGTATAGCAGACCTTCACAGGGAGCTGGGCATCGAGATGCTGAACGAACATCTATAGAATCTCAACAAGAAATTTTACAAAGAACTGGACCGGAATGCAAATCCGCTGATCAAGAAGCTTGCTGAGATTTCTGCAAACCCATTCGACCGCTACCCACGACCCATCACAGCGCTGACCCTGTGAAACCAACTCAACTGTGGTAAGTAACACAGATCAAGTAGTCTAAGTGTGCGACAAATACTCAACAAGAGAACTTGGAGTAATGAGGCTCAAGCCTCGGTATCCAATGCCACCACTGACAGATTGAATCTGTCAGCCAGAACAGAACCTCCCCACACCTTTCACGCCAAGAATTTGTTCATGTTCATCCCGGAGGTGTAGGAGCTCTTATAGCAGCTCTAGCAGAGGCCAAGTCCCGGGACGGAGGTGGGCTGCAGCAGTAGCTGCTTGCAATTTGAGTGGAGTAGTGGGGACAGTGGGAGGTGGAAGCAAGGCTCCGTCGGTGACCACCAGTGAGCCTCAAGGTGGGGAGCGGGGCGGATGCTATGTGCTAGGCCCCCTGAAAGTCTGAAGCTTGAGGCAAAGCCTGCAGTGTTGGCTGATCAGACTGGCTGGGATGGCAGAGGCGAAGGGGCTGAGCTGGGTGGAAGCGTGGTGCTGTCTGATCCCCCTGGTTACGACGTGACGGAATGTTGGAGTGGCGTACACAGGCACACTAGACCCCCTGTACCGCAGAGGCTGTGTGTGAGTGCAGCCCTGTATGAGGTAGAGTCTGCAGCTGGGTGTCAGTGAGAGGGACACTAAGCTCCAGGCTCTGTGAGGGAAGTTTCCTCTCCAATTGAGAGCACATTTGAATTCAAGCAGATTTGAAAATCTAAACCGGGTATCATTTGATCTTTTGGTGCAGATAGCAAGTGCAGGAGCCCATGCCTGTTAGTGGTATGTCTGTTTCAGTTGTGGTTTTGGTTGGCAGCCTTGCACACTCCTAAAAGTGGGAAGGGTTTTGATAAATTGAGCACATAGCCAGAGTTTAACCCTGTGAAGGCTATAGAGGGACAGGTTTTTATCAAACTTTACAGCACCTTGTTGCAGTTTGTATCCCCTTTTGTTGTCATAGGGGTTGACAATGAGTTTCTGGTCTTTGTAGAAGAGGAGGGGTTATATTACAGAACACTGGCTGTGTACACAGAACAAGTGATTGTAGGATATCCTGCGTTCGTGCGCAGGCCTGCCCAACTCGTAAAGTGAGAAGGGCCGAACTGCTCCAAGGAAAAAAAATTTGGGCCGCATGGGTTTCATCATCATCATCATCATCATCATCATCTCTCCTCCAGCACCTCTCATCATCATCATCATCCTCATATCTCCCCCAGAACCCCTCACTATCAACCTTTACGATACTCCCCATCTATCTCTCATACCCATCTCTCCCCCTCACCCACACAATACCCCCTCCACATCCCCCCAGCCCATTCCATGTCAGCAGCCCCCCCAAGTCAGCATCCCGCCCCACAAGTCAGCATCCCCCCCATGTCTCTCTTCCCTCAATATGACACTCTCTCCCCCTACCCTAAATGACACTCTCTCCCCCTCCTCTCAATATGACTCTCTTCCCCTCCCCTAAATGACACTCTCTCTCCCCCTCCTCTCAATATGACTCTCTCCCCCTCCTCTCAATATGACTCTCTCCCCCTCCCCTCAATATGACTCTCTCCCCCTCCCCTCAATATGACACACTCTCCCCCCTCAATATGACACACTCTCCCCCTCCCCTCAATATGACACTCTCTCTCCCTCCCCTCAATATGACTCTCTCCCCCCCTAAATGACACTCTCCCTCTCCCCTCCTCTCTCCCCCTCCCCTAAATGACACTCTTTCCCCCTCCCCTCAATATGACACTCTCTCCCCCTCCCCTCAATATGACACTCTCTCTCCCTCCTCTCAATATGACACTATCTCCCCCTCCCCTCAATATGACACTCTCTCCCCCTCCCCTCAATATGACACTCTCTCTCCCTCCTCTCAATATGACACTCTCTCCCCCTCCCCTCAATATGACACTCTCTCTCTCCCTCCCCTCAATATGACACTCTCTATCCCTCCCCTCAATATGACACTCTCTCTCCCTCCCCTCAATATGACACTCTCTCCCCCTCCCCTCAATATGACACTCCCTCCCCCTCCCCTCAATATGACACTCTCTCCCCCTCCCCTCAATATGACACACTCTCCCCCTACCCTCAATATGACACACTCTCCTCCTCCCCTCAATTTGACACACTCTCCCCCTCCCCTCAATATGACACTCTCTCCCCCTCCCCTCAATATGACACTCTCTCCCCCTCCCCTCAATATGACACACTCTCTCCCTCCCCTCAATATGACACACTCTCCCCCTCCCCTCAATATGACACACTCTCCCCCTCCCCTCAATATGACACACTCTCCCCCTCCCCTCAATATGACACACTCTCCCCCTCCCCTCAATATGACACACTCTCCCCCTCCCCTCAATATGACACACTCTCCCCCTCCCCTCAATATGACACTCTCCCCCTCCCCTCAATATGACACTCTTTCCCCCTCCCCTCAATATGACACTCTCTCCCCCCCTGCAACTCACATCATACCCTCCCCCTGCACCTCAAATCACTCCCCCCTGCACCTCACATGTCAGCAGCCCACCCCCCCCTCACATGTCAGCAGCCCACCCCCCCTCACATGTCAGCAGCCCACCCCCCCCTCACGTCAGCAGTCCACCCCCCCCTCACATGTCAGCAGCCCACCCCCCCTCACATGTCAGCAGCCCACCCCCCCTCACATGTCAGCAGCCCCCCCCCCCACCAGCCCGTTTTCACAACCACCCCCCCACCAGCCCGTTTTTCACACCCACCCCCCCACCAGCCCGTTTTTCACACCCAACCCCCCACCATCCCGTTTTTCACACCCACCCCCCCACCAGCCCGTTTTTCACACCCACCCCCCCACCAGCCCGTTTTTCACACCCACCCCCCCACCAGCCCGTTTTTCACACCCACCCCCCCATTAGCCCGTTTTTCACAAAGCCCGTTTTTCACACCCACCCCCCCCACCAGCCCGTATTTCACACACCCCCCCACCAGCCCGTATTTCACACCACACACACACCACACACACACCTCTTAGATCAGCTCAGCACATCCTCCCCGATACAAGGCCCTGCCCCCGGCATGCTCTGGCCTCCAACCCACCCCCCGGCATCCTGCTATTGAAAAAAAAAATACTCACGGCTGCCGCATCCTCCTCATGCTGCTGCTGCCCCCGCGCACCGCAAAACCCGGGGGCGGGGAGGGGGGGGGGGGGAGGGAGGAGAGAAGGGGGGATGAATCGCCGCCATTTTTTAAAACTTTTTTAAAATTATTATTTATTTAATTAACTGCCGCCCGGCCGGAGTCATCGCGGGCCGCACAAAGAGGCCAGGCGAGCCGCATGCGGCCCGCGGGCCGTATGTTGTGCAGGCCTGTGTTACACCATATGCATTGATGTGCAGTCCTAAGGGCTCTGTTTGTCTCCTGATAAAATCAATAGATTGCACGTACTGTACTCTGGGGAAACTCATGTTTTTATACCTTGAGCAAGAGGGGATGCCTGATCTGTTATGGATGCTTTGTTATGCTATATATCCTATTGCTGCCCTATTGGACTAATATCTTAGACTGGAGTAAAATAACTTTCCCTGGCTCTGGTTAATGTTTTGGTCCACACAGTGCAGTGTGTACCTGGTATTAGAATTGAAATGGTCAACCAAAGTCAGTTGTCACCATTCTGGCCCAGGGAAGTCCCATTAACAGTCAAGGTTCCAGTTGCATTAGGGAATTTCAGACTGAAATGGGACATTTGGTTGTGGCCGTTTCACCATAACCAAATGATTACTGGCTATCGGCTACAGATGATTTGCCGCTGGAATCCCCGCCGTCGGCCGCTTTTAAGGTAAGTTTTATTGGTTGGGGTAAGGTGGTTAATTTAAGGGGTTTTACTGGTTATGGTCGGGGATTAATGATTTTTTTTTTTTGCGATATGGGTAGCAGGTTATTTAAGGGTTTTAGCGGTTAGGGTACGGGGTTAATTTAAGGGGCATTAGGGTAAGGGCTTAGAGTAAAGCTTAAACATAGGCACTTACCTTAGCGGTGAAGTGGCCGATGATAACAGGTCCCAGCGGCAGGGTGAGTAGTGGTGAAGCGCCGGCGATGACAGGTCCCGGCGGCATTGTGAGTAGAGGTGAAGTGGCCAGCGATGACAGATCCCAGCGGCAGGGTGAGTAGAGGTGAAGTGGCCAGCGATGACAGGTCCCAGCGGCATGGTGAGTAGCAGTGAAGCGCCGGCGTTGACAAGTCCCGGCGGCAGGGTGAGTAGTGGTGAAACGCCGGAGATGACAGATCCCAGCGGCAGGGTGAGTAGAGGTGAAGTGGCCAGCGATGACAGGTCCCGGCGGCAGGGTGAGTAGAGGTGAAGTGGCCGGTGATAACAGGTCCCAGCGGCAGGGTGAGTAGCGGTGAAGTGGCCATTGATGACAGGTCCCGGCGGCAGGGGGAGAAGAGGTGAAGTGGTCGGTGATGACAGGTCCCGGGGGCAGGGTGAGTAGCGGTGAAGCGCCGGCGATGACAGGTCCCAGCGGCAGGGTGAGTAGTGGTTAAGTGCCAGGAATGACAGGTCCCAGCGGCAGGGTGAGTAGCGGTTAAGTGCCAGGAATGACAGGTCCCAGCGGCAGGGTGATTAGCGGTGAAGTAGCCGGCGATGACAGGTCCCAGCGGCAGGGTGAGTAGCGGTTAAGTGCCAGGAATGACAGGTCCCGGCGGCAGTGTGAGCAGCGGTGAAGCGCCAGCGGAAATTTGGTTGCTGCAAAGCAGTCATGACCGCGGTTCTAGACCGTTTCAGACTACAATGTTCTAACAGCAAATTAAATATAAAGCACAGACTCAGTAATTCAGAATCAGTTGTATAATAAATGAAGAAAATCCTGCTTGTGTTCAAGTGAACTTAACTTAAAAGCTGTGTTAACAGCAAGTATTTGCTTATAAGGGTTCCATGTAAAAATCGTTTTCAGGCAAAAGCTGACACTGTGTGCTCATTTGCATGTCATTTCCCAGAATCCCTTGCTGCAGTGTAAGCGTTGTGTGCTGGATGATAATGGTGAAAGACAGGGTTGCAGACCTGTCTAATGCTGAGTCCCCGCTGGCGCTGAGCGCGCTCATGCTTAGAGCATGAGCGCCGGGTGTCCTGCAACGCACGGGGGCGCGCGCGGGGGGGGGGGGAGGAGGGGGGGGGGCGCATTGCGGGCTATCGAGCAAGTGGGAAAGTTTAAAAAATGTGTTTACTAAAGTGCCGAGCGTGTGTGCCCGCGCATTTGCGCTCGCGCGCATCGCATGAGCGGGAACATGTGTAACCACGCCAAGCTCAGCAAGCTCAGCGCCAGCGGGGACTCAGCCTAAGACATGTGAATGGGCTCACGTGATCTATTTAAATATACAAATTATATACATATATATATATACATATATATATATATATATATATATATATATATAGTTCTTCAGTATTAGGTGATACCTTTTTTATTGGACTAACAATTTATGTCATAGGACAAGCTTTCGAGAGTTCTCCTCTCTTATTCAGGTCAAGCAATACTCAAGGTATCACCTATTACTGAAGAACTCATTTATTCTGCACTATCGCAACTGGACTAACACGGCTATTTTCTGCTTTATATATATATATATATATATATATATATATATATATATATATTAACAGTGTTCGACAAACCTATATATTTGCTCGCCCTGGGCGAGTGGATTTAACCCCCGGGCGAGTAAATATTGGCCCAAGCAGCACACGTTTGGTACTAGGTGGCGAGTAGATTTTTTTGTGTGGCGAGTAGATTTTTTGGTGATTTGTCAACCACTGTGTATATATATATATATATATATATATATATATATATATATATATATATGAAAAAGAAAGGTGCGCAAATATATCTAACAAACAGTATTACTATGTATCTGTGGATGCTGCCACAATGTAAAGGAAACACACAGTTCCAATATATATCAAGGGGAAAGGAAAAACAAAAGGCGAAAACCACTGACCACAATGCTTAAGTTACTGAACACTAATAGGATTGTAATGCAATGAAAGTCCAATCTGTAGAATCCTGGATTGAGTGGGATCTATAAATGAGAAGATAGCCAAATATAGTGAAGTATGTATGTATTATTGAGACACAACGTAAGCACAGATCCTACTTCCGAAATCACAGAATAAAATGGGCATGTCAGGATAAAATCCTTGTCTGGAACTATAATACAGGAACGGTTAGCCGCAGGATCCACTTCAAAGGACGTCGTCTGCTTCCGACGTCAGTACATGCAGATCTCCTCCTCCTCGGCTGGAAATCTCGCGATGTCTGCGTGATGACGCTCCGCTTTCACTTTTAGATAGACAGAAGCTTCTCCGTGGGTACAATCAGCCGAAAATGTCGCTAATAGCGGTTTAAAAGTTCCAATTGCCTTAAATAAGGCATATCGTCCAGCAAGCTAGTAAAATCCAAGGGACAAGACTACTTAGTTTTTCACACATGGCTTCTCCATTTTGGCTTTATTTTTGTTAAATAAATCATGACATGGTGTAATATGTCATGTGTTGTTGTTCATCTGAGGTTGTATTTACCTAATTTTAAGACCTGCTAAGGAACAGATGATTGTTATTATGTCCTGATATGTAAAACCATAGAATTCAAAGAGGGTGTACTTTCTTTTTCACACCACTGTACATAGGAAAGGAAATCCGCAGCACTCACGCGTAGAAAAAATATACCTTTTATTAATGAAAAGTCATCATGCAGTCAAACAAACTCCAGAGCGACGTACGTTTCAAGCTCGTGAGTGCTGCGGATTTCCTTTCCTGTATATCTTTGGGACTGGTTGGCGTTCCCCGTCCATCTGCAAGCACTGGGACTATTGATAAGTATACTTTGGTCTTTTTATATATTTGATTGTGTGCACCCAGCATATAGGTGCTGGATATATATTTATACAGACACACAGACACACAGACACACAGACACACAGACACACAGACACACAGACACACAGACACACAGACACACAGACACACAGACACACAGACACACAGACACACAGACACACAGACACACAGACACACAGACACACAGACACACAGACACACAGACACACAGACACACAGACACACAGACACTTCGTGGATCAGAAGCGTTATCTCCTATTTGAGCCTGCTTTTCACTTCATGTGAGTGAAATTTTACTTGTTTTTTCACATAGATTTTTTTTTACAAGCAACGTTGCAATATATATATTTTTCTTTTTGAGATGTGCAGTGTGTTTTGCACCCTGGAATTTTCTCTTCACTTGAACTCTTTTGCACTGGTTTTGGATTATGTAACAAATGGAAATGTGATGAGAAAAATCATAACATGATGTTATCTGGAGCTTTTTTGCTTACTATGTAAGTATTTATGCCATTTGGAAACTATTTATCAAAAATAATGATAATACATAATAATGTCATTTATGTCTGTTTCTAGGTTTGGCAAAGAACAGGACGATGTAAAACAAAGACAGGTCATGACTAGTTACTATTCAAATGATCACATATGTTATGTTGGAGATGGAGTGTAGACTGGTAGAGAGTTTGAGACCAGTAGACAATGAGGCATATGAATGAGGTGTAACTGTGTATCTCTATGCCTAGTAACTAACATACAATATATACAAATAAAAAAATATAGGTTTTTTTATACAACCAACAGGGTGTAAAAAAAAACAACTGGAACTTATTAAACGATATATATATATTTTTTTTTTGATTATTGAAGCTCGGCTAACACGGTACTGATACCTCTACATATACATATACATATACATATACATATACATATACATATACATGTAGAGGTATCAGTACCGTGTTAGCCGAGCTTCAATAATCAAAAAATAAATAGATGATACCGTTCTGTGGCTAACGAAATGCTTTTATTTGTGCGAGCTTTCGAGATACACTGATCTCTTCTTCCGGCGATGTTACAATGAATGAAGCAAGCAAAGGGAATACTTAAAAACAGTGTCTCTTGGAATGTTATCTGTGCTGGTCCTTCCCCCGGTGTGGATGTGTTTAATGACTAGAGGTGTCAAAAGGTTCCTGAAAGCAAGTGAAGAAAGAGTGTGTATGTGTATCAGTGTGAATAAAAATGAATGGAGAGCCCACAGTATATACAGTGCTTTACATAAGGTGTGTGTGGAGTGGGAGTGGATATAAATGGTGTGGGTGGGTGTGGAAATGTGAGAGTTTGTAGCACAACTAAAAGTGTGTGTGGATACTTTGTGGTCCCTATTGGTGTATAGGGATGGAAAAACAAGAAGTATTAGTATGCACACACAGCTGTCTCTCACACATACTAATACTCCTTGTTTTTCCATCCCTATACACCAATAGGGACCACAAAGTATCCACATACACTTTTAGTTGTGCTACAAACTCTCACATTTCCACACCCACCCACACCATTTATATCCACTCCCACTCCACACACACCTTGTGTAAAGCACTGTATATACTGTGGGCTCTCCATTCATTTTTATTCACACTGATACACATACACACTATTTCTTCACTTGCTTTCAGGAACCTCTTGACACCTCTAGTCATTAAACACATCCACACCGGGGGAAGGACCAGCACAGATAACATTCCAATAGACACTGTTTTTAAGTATACCCTTGCTTCATTCATTGTAACATCGCCGGAAGAAGAGATCAGTGTATCTCGAAAGCTCGCACAAATAAAAGCATTTTGTTAGCCACAGAACGGTATCATCTATTTATTTTTTGATTATATATATATATATATATATATATATATATATATATATATATATATATATATATATATATATAGAGAGAGAGAGTGTAGAGACAAGTATAATAGTGCTGTCTCATTCTCCATATCTACCTACTGTATATATAAAATATGCTATACAGTATATTAAACCAACACTTACTGTAAGTGTAAATATAAGCGTAGGAGACAGATCAGATGGTGGTCACTCTCTATGCCTATATAACCAGCAATACATGTAAGTGTGTTGTTAGTTATCGCTCTATCCAACTGTAACTGATTGACTTGAACATACGAGTAGAGAGGAGAAAGGTCAGATGGTGGTAAAGAAATGATCGAGTCTGAATAATACGCTGTCCCATGTAATCAAACCCAAACTGAACTGGTCTGAAACTGATTGACTGAGACAGATCAGATGGTGGGTGGCATGTCTCTGCCTAATAATTATACTATCCCACACAAGTCCAATAGTATAATAAAATATGTACTAATTTAATTATTATGAATAAAATATAATGATCTCTCTCTGCCCCTCTCTTTGCCTCCATCCCAGCCTCTGCACATGCTCCAACCCCCCCTTCCCCTGCCGACACTGACATGAAATGGCAGCAGAGGAAGAGAGGGGCGGCTTTACAGGTAGGGAAAAATACAGCAAGATCTGAACCGAACAAGACATTAAAAAAAACAGGGTTTGCATCATGTTTGGCTTTGACCTAGCAAGCAGATCTGAGGAGAGGAGAAGAGAGAGAAGAGAGAGAAGAGAGAGAAGAGAGAGAAGAGAGAGAAGAGAGAGAAGAGAGAGAAGAGAGAGAAGAGAGAGAAGAGAGAGAGAGAGAGAGCAGCGCATTACCCCAAACATAGGATTTATTAAAAGGAGGAGGGAAGACAATGCCCACTTACAAAATGAAAACAATAAAAGAACATTGAAAGGTTTCTTTGTGCCGGTACCGCTGTGGTTAACCACCGTCAGCTGGGGGAACCTCCAGATCGTAAGCATGGTAGTGAGTGAGTGCCCAGAACGCCTCCTGCTAATAGAGCTACCACTAAAGGCTGTAAGAGTCCTCCGGCCCCGACACCCGTATTGACAGCTGTAGATGTAAATGGCAGTGTCGGTTCAACTCTGCTCGGTACAGACACTCACTTAATGCACATTGTTCGGAGGAGATTGCAATCGGCAAACCAACAAGTCACGTATCTAAAGCAGAGTGATGACATCACACCCTACGTGTTTCATCAGCGTCAGCTGACTTCATCAGAGTAAGGCATTCTGGTCACCATGGGCTGCAAATAGAAATCAACATATTGCGATCAGGATTGACACAGGGATCCCCTATTGCAGATATTATAGGTCTGACCGGGTTGGTGAGTCAATGACTTATGCACCTTGGAAAGTGTATATAGCACCGGCATAATGGGATGATCATGTATGAGAAATGATACCATGTCTTCACTGATCCAAGAGTTATTCAGCCCCATTTGGATGATGGAATCTATTTCTTTCTTGTATATGACCATGGGGTCAGATAGAAGTCTTTTATAGTGTTCTTTGTTATTGAGTTGTGATAACACCTCTTGCCTGCAGTAGTCATATGACCACCACACTGCCCCCCTTGTCTGCGGCCCAGATTATGATGTCCTTATTGCATTTGAGATTGCATATAGCTTGGCGTTCCTCCTTTGTGATGCTGTAGAAGCTTGTCTTGTAATTCAAGATCTCTTTTCTTGTATCCCTTTCAAAGAGACCCATGAAGGTTGAGATACTGTGATTCACAACAGAAGGATCATACATACTCTTTGGTTTGAAGATACTTCTTTTGACCGTTGGCTGCCCGCTAGATGGATTTTCTTCATTTGGTCTGTGGAAATAGTCCTTCAATCGTGAACATGTCCACCTTCCAGTCAAATGGCTTCTGTATATATAATACAAAAAGGACAGCACAGATCCCATAGCGTAATAATGTAAAATAAGTTTGAATAAAGATCACAAAAAATATGAATTACGGCCACTCACAAGAGTAAAATAGAACGAGCGCATAGGACATGTGGATAAATCATTCATAAGATATCTGTGCGTCCACTGCGGGATACCCGGAGCGGTCCCAAGCACCAAGGCGCAATGCCCTCAATGCGGCACGTTTTACCTGTGGCCTAACGAGCCATGGCCACTGATCGAGACACCGCGGGGTGCCTCTCCGGGAACACTAACGGAGGTGGCTGAGATGAAAGACAAGGCTGCCCTAGTTCCTCGTTGCAACCAAGCGGGAAGAACCAAGGCCCAGCCAGCTACGAAGCCGAGCGAACCGTCGGCGGAGAAGAGCGCGACCGCAGTGGAGGTACCGGAGCGGGCCCATTTCGTACCAATACCCACTGGTTGTATCGCAGAAGAACACGGTGACTCCCTTGTGGAGGATCCGATCATGATATCCTCGGAGGAAGAGGTTGGCGTACCATCGGTGGCGATGCGCCTACCGGCGAACCACCCCAGCGGTGACAAAGAGGAGCAGGCGAGTCTGGACACCTTCCGACGGCGAGTGCTGGTGTGGCCTGGTGAGGCCCGTAGAAGTCCCACGGCCATGGTGACTCCCAGTGCGGTGGAGATGGCATCCGAGATGACTCCGGAGGACCCCGAGATCACTAAACAGCAGCGGAGCAGTAAGGATACTCCACCACCCCCTTACTCCCGCTAGGCGAAGACAGCAACCGCTGAGGACGAGAAGGAGAGCTTGAGGCCTACTTGTCCATCTGCGAACCGGATGCTCCACCACCGCCCCTTCCGGTCCTCGACGCACTACCGGTGCGTGACCACGGAGCGGATGGAGATTCCGCGGGCACCGGCGATGACGTCACTTCCGGGCCCGATGGGAAGAGAGGCCCGGGAGCGCTGTTCTCCCCACGGAGAGTAGCCATGGCCACTGCAATGGCCACCCTAAAGAGCCGAGGTCCATCGAGAGAAGCGCGACGTATGGCGGAGAAAGCACCCAAGAAAGCGTCCCTTGGTCGCGGTATTACCCGTTTGCTGGACACTGACTTGAACATTGCCCCTGCCCCAACCCCTAGCTCCATTGCCCCGGCCACTGCCCCTGCCCCGTCACGAGTGTTGTCACCGGGACCTAGCGGGGATAAATTGAGCAAGTACCCCAAATATTCCAGAGATGTGCGGGACTGGGAATTGAGCGATGAGGGGTCTGAAGGGGAAATACCATATGACAATGTGATACGTGTGCCTATGCCATTTTCTCCTACAGCTAGAGGGAGAGCCCGAGGGTCCCACACTCCAGCAGCGGCTGTGTCTGTCAGTACGGTGGTTCACAAGACGAACCCTTACAGGTATTTCAATGCCAAAGGGAGGAGAGATTGCTCGCGCTCTACAGAGGCGGGGACATCCGGTGTCTCGTCCCAAGCAGAGTCAGAGGTAGAGCAGACTAGCCATTCCACAGAGTACGAGCACCATGACAAGTGGTGGGCACCCCTGTTCACTGGGTACCACGAAGGTATGGACCGTACTCGGTTCCTGCTAATTAAGAACAACATAGTTGATCATTGGTGGGCGGCAGGTGCCTTAACTCCCCAGGAGGTGGAGGACGAGATAGATCACAGGTACCGGGAGATAGAGCAGAAACTCATTCAGCCCAAAGGCCCCAGTATATTGTATGACGAAATTGCTCCTATAGAGCCAGAGTTTTAGGTACTGCCAAGCAGGGCGGGTCACCGTAAGCTCACTAAGTTGAGCCGAGCCGACAGAGCTATAGTGGCTAGGTATAGGCAGTCACATGGATATGAATACCCTTATGTGCCTGAGCCCATGGGCTGCAAATAGAAATCAACATACTGCGATCAGGATTGACACAGGTATCCCCTTGCAGATATTATAGGTCTGCCCGGGTTGGTGAGTCAATTACTTATGCACCTTGGGAAGTGTATATAGCACCGGCATAATGGGATGATCATGTATGAGAAATGATACCATGTCTTCACTGATCCAAGAGTTATTCAGCCCCATTTGGATGATGGAATCTATTTCTTTCTTGTATATGACCATGGGGTCAGATAGAAGTCTTTTATAGTGTTCTTTGTTATTGAGTTGTGATAACACCTCTTGCCTGCAGTAGTCATATGACCACCACACTGCCTCCCTTGTCTGCGGCCCGGATTATGATGTCCTTATTGCATTTGAGATTGCATATAGCTTGGCGTTCCTCCTTTGGGTTGTTGTAGAAGCTTGTCTTGCAATTCAAGATCTCTTTTCTTGTATCCCTTTCAAAGAGACCCATGAAGGTTGAGATACTGTGATTCACAACAGAAGGATCAAACATACTCTTTGGTTTGAAGATACTTCTTTTGACCGTTGGCTGCCCGCTAGATGGATTTTCTTCATTTGGTCTGTGGAAATAGTCCTTCAATCTTGAACATGTCCACCTTCCAGTCAAATGGCTTCTGTATATACTGTATAATACAAAAAAGGACAGCACAGATCCCATAGCGTAATAATGTAAAATAAGTTTGAATAAAGATCACAAAAAATATGAATTACGGCCACTCACAAGAGTAAAATAGAACGAGCGCATAGGACATGTGGATAAATCATTCATAAGATATCTCCGTTAGTCCGTTTGTTGAGACGCTGAGAAAGCATGTACACCCGTGTGTAACGCAGACACACTTCCACCTCCGATATCGGACACACTCCAGGAGTGTGCGTCGCACTGTATTTCCTCTGCAGACTCGCACATCGCTTACAATTCTCCTGCTTGGTATTACGTCAATGACGTCATTCTACTCGGCTCTTGGATAATGCCACAGTCCTATGGCGCAACCCTACGCGTTTCATCGCTGTATGCTGCGACTTCATCAGGGGTTAAAGAATCAATGGACTAGATATCCCTTAAATAGCAAAAATCCTAATGGATTAATTGGACATCCAATATTAACCCATTGGGCTAAAAAAAGAGAGTGTGTGCTGTTGGGAAAACATACAGAGTTAAACATAAAACAAACACTTAGAAATGCAAAAAAACCCACACATGCAGAGTGAGACTTGATATTAATGTGCAAGTAATATCATTAATATGACATAATCAGAAATAAAAGCGATGAAAACGTATATAGCTAGAATACAACTAAGACACGTGTATATACTGTATATAATATACAGTATTGGCCAGAATATAGTACAGACTTGCACATAATATTACACTAAAGTTTTGAAGGTGTTCTACATGAAAAATAAAAGGTGTTAGGCTACACATATGGTCCTGTGTCCCCAACATCATCGCAGGAAGCTCAGGCCCTCCTGTTACCTGCAGGTACTCACCACTCAAGCACGTGTAGCCAGCCCTCACACACCCTAGATATAGCATCTGTGTCTGGGTGGGGGGGAATATGGGTTACACATATAATACGAGTACAGTTTCGGAAGAACGTTTTTTTTTTTTTTTTAATTTTTTTCCTTTATTGGTGTCTTTTAAAGCACATACATGTGGATATTGATATAACATTCACAGCATAGCATGACAAATCATTGTGAGATACAGGCACATGGCAGTGAGGTGTTCTGAGACACACAATAAACCTTTTTTCCTACTTTCAGTAGTGGAAAGAGAGGGGATGACGAGGGATGGGTAGATAGATGTGAACGACATGGGGAAAAAGAGGGGGAGAGAGGGGTGGGGGGGGGAAGGGATTTGTGGCGGGTAGGGCGCTTCGACCCTCGGCCCCGAGGGTATCAGTGTTTGACCAGGGCTTGCATCAGCGTCGGGGCCCCCGAGCCTGGCCAAGGCTCCCATGTTCTATAGAATTGAGGCATTTTTTGCTTCAACATGGCTGTCAGTCTCTCCATATTCATGACCCCACCTATTCTTTTAATTACTGTTCTCCTGGAAGGGGCCTTGATTTGTTTCCAGGCCGCCGCAATGCAGCATCTGGCAGACGTAAGGATCGCCGAGGAAAGTCTGGCTATAGGGGCGGGAAGGTCTTCAATTGGTTTCCCCAGCACGTACGTCAGAGGGTCCAGAGGGACCTCTAGATCCAAAGTTGATGTTCTGGTGGCAGCTTCCCAGATATCCTCCCAGTCTTCCAGGTCGATTGGGGTATTGAGATCAGCGCTCCATTTTTGCATATAGGAGTGTAAGGGGGGGGATTGAGATGCATCTAATGTTCTATACACTTCGGAAATTAAACCTCTCTGATATTCCCCTTTGAGACAGAGGGTCTCGAATCTAGTGCACGCTGGGAATTTAAGGGTAGGGGATTGGGCTCGCAGGAAGTGCCTAATCTGAAGGTATTTGAAGATGGGGAGGTCTGGGGAAGAGAACTTATTTTTAAGCTCTTGGAAGGGCAGGACCTCATCACTTTCCAGCAGATCCGCAATCACACTGATATTTAGGCCCTGGAATTTGCCAAATTGGGTATGAGAGCACCCGGTGGGAAGTCCGGGTTCCAGAAAATGGGGGAGAGTTGTGAGGGGGATGAAGCTAGGCCATGTTTCCCTTTAGCTTTAATCCAAATAGACCACGTGCACCTCATTGCCCCGAGCTCAAATCTCAGGGGCCTTCTGCCTTTGTGGGCCTGAGACCATAGTAGGGCCGAGAGGGGGATGGGGGCTGCGTGGTGTGTTTCTATCTCCAACCAGCAATTGGAGGTCGGGGGGTTATTCCAAACCACCGCTTGCCTCAGCTGGGCCGCCTGGTAATATCCAACTACATCCGGGGCCCCCAGACCCTCTCTCGTCCTTGAAGTTAACAGCACCGATCTTGGCACCCTTGGTCTACGCTGCTTCCATATAAAGCGGAGAATATGGGCCTGCATGTTTCGCACTTCTACTAGCGGGACAGGGACTGGGAGGGTTTGGAAATAGTAAAGTAATCGGGGGAGGATATTCATTTTGGTGGACACAATTCTTCCAAACCAAGAGATCTGATGGGCATGCCAGGCCTCCAAGTCTCTCTTGATCTGGCGGAAAAGGGGGGGGTAGTTGGCTTGATATAGCGAGCTGTACGAGCTTGCTATCTTTATCCCTAGGTATTTAATGTGGGAGATATTCCACTTATATTTGAAATTAGTTTGTAGGAGTTTCCATGTAGAGTCTGGGAGGGAAATTTTGAGTGCCTCGGACTTGTCCGTATTTATTTTGTAGTCGGACACTCGGCTAAATTGGTCCAACAGTTTCTCGAGGCTGGGAAGGGAGGTGTGCGGTTCGGCCAAGGTCAGAATGACGTCGTTCGCAAAGAGGGATATTTTGTATTCCCTGTCTGCGATTGGAATGCCCTTTATGCTGGGTTCAGCTCTGATCCTAGTAGCTAGTGGCTCTATTGATAGGGCAAATAGTAGGGGGGATAGGGGGCAACCTTGCCTGGTACCATTTTTAATTGTTATTGGGTTGGAGTGCCCTCCCGGGAGTTTTAAGAGAGCGGTAGGGTTGTTATAGAGGGCTCTTACCCCTTCGAGGAACGGACCCGAGAAGCCAAACCGGAGCATAGTTTGGTCGAGAAAGGACCATTTGATTCGGTCGAAAGCCTCTTCGGCATCAAGGCTTAGGATCATGGCACAAAAAACAAAACTGTGCGCTACTACCTAACTACCTAAGGATCATGGCCTGAGACTTTTTGAGGTGTACGTGGTCTATAATATTAATAATTTTGCGGGTGTTGTCAGAGGCCTGAGAGGGGGGGGAGGGGAAGGGAGGGGAAGGAGGGGAAGGGGGGAGGGAGGGGGGAGGGGAGAAGGGGGGGAGGGAGGGGAGAAGGGGAGGGGAGGGGGGAAGGGGGGGGACATACCTCGGGATAGATACATCAGAGTCACAAACTTATACAGTGCCTAAACAGTGCTTCTAGCTACTGGGGGGAAGGGGGGGGGCACCTTAATAGACATCGGAATCGCCGATCTATAAAGTGCTCAGACAGTGTTCCTATATCCTTCTTCAGCTAGTTAGCTGGAGAAGGGCCACATAAACCATTTGGAAGCTCTTGGTCCTGTATAGACAGTATTACATATATAGGGGGGGGAGGGGGGGAGGGACGGGAGGGGGGGAGGGTAGGGGGGGAGAGGAGGGGAGGAGTACATCTCGGAATAAACCGGAATCACAAACTTATACAGTGCCTAAACAGTACTCCTAACTACTGGGGGGAAGGGGGGGGAAGGAGAGGGGAGGGGAGGGGGGGAGGAGGGGGGGAGGAGGGGAGTGGAGGGGGGAAGCCGAGACAGAGGACAGGGTCACTTGCATGTGCCATGTTTAAACCGTGCTCCTACAGTCTAGATCAGCTGATTCGCTGGTCTGGGGACACATTCACAATCTGGGCTCTTTCGACCCTGCGTGGGCACCGTTACATGGATATACACAGCATTTGTCCTTGAGTTAGTGTGGGGGGGTATGGAAGGGGGGGGGGAAGGGGGGGTGTGCTATGGCAGTGGGCTGAGTCAAAGTCAGGGGCCTATGTGTTGTCCAGGCAGGGCTCCTATATCATTTATATGCTGGGGGGGTGTAGGGGGGGAAGGGTAGGGGGGCGCAGGGGGGGGTCTGGAAGCATTCATACGACCTGTTCTCCTCGGGAGAGGAACGGGGGGGGAGGGTCCGGATAGATGTCTTTGGCTGAGGAGACGTTTCGGAGCCAGATCGGTGTTCAGGCAGGATGGCAGCAGGCCCGGGTTGGGCTCCAGGGGGACTGGCTGTGTGCGGGATCCCCTCCGGGGAGTGGAGTAAAGGCAGATGAATGGAGGCGTCGATCCGGGAACGTGATGGGCTCTACCCGGGGACATGTCATCGGGGGACGGAGGGGTCCTCATCCTGTTGTCGGATCCCTGCAGGTGAGCAGCGAGGTGTCTTGGCGTGGGGAGGATGGGGGGAGAGGGTAGGGAGGATGGGGGGAGAGGGTAGGGGGGAGAAGGTGGGGGGGGGAGGTGGGGGTAGGGGTGGGGAGACAGGACGAGGGGGAGTGGGGGGATGGGGGGATGGGATGGGGGGATGATAGCAGGAGTTAGCTCGCTGGGGTGCTGCTGGGTGTTCTTGGGGAGCCTGGGGACACAGAGCTTCCATGGCGGCCATCTTTGGTGTTCCTCAGGGCTTAGCTGGAGCGTTCGCTTCTGGCGGTTCTGCTGGAAGCTGGGTGGATGGAAGCCGTTGCGGCCGATAGGGAGTCAATTCTTCAGGTGGAGAGAGAGGGAGCGGTAAAGGACCGTACGGACCTGGGGCCTTGGGATGCGAGGTCAGTCTTCATCCAGCCGGAGGGGGCCTGGTTCTCATGGGAGGTGGACTGCACAGTCACCGAGAGTTTTGGCTGGCCAGCCTCTCGGATGCTCCTGGGGTGTCCGGGGGGTCCGACCCTGCCACCGGACGGGAGGAGCGGTTGTCGCTGTGTGGTGGGGGGATCCCTAGGGCTTTGAGGAAGTCCCTTGCATCCTCTGGAGCTGTTATTGTGAAGTGGCGCCCATTGCGAAGTACCACTAGCTTGAAAGGGAACCCCCAGCGATATTTGACTCCCTGGTCGCGGAGGTAGTTGGTGAGGGGCTTCAACTCCCGTCTCTTCATCATTGTGGTTCTGGACAAGTCGTTGAACAGCTGTATGTCTGTGTCATCCACTTGTATGCTGCGTTGTCCTCTGGCGGCATTCATAACTCGTTCTTTGGTATTATAAGCGTATAGCCGTACTATTATGTCCCTGTGATGGTTGGGGTCTGTTGGCTTCGGGCCCAGGGCACGGTGGGCCCGATCCATACGGAGCTCATGCTCAGAGAGGCCCGGCACCAGCTGGAGGAAAACTCTGCGGAGGTAGGCCTGCAGGTCCTCGTGGGAGATTGCTTCAGGTACATTTCTGAGGCGTATGTTCTGCCTCCTTTCCCGGTTTTCCAGGTCCTCCAGAGCGTTCTGGAGGTCCCTGATTTCGGCACCACATCTCGCGACTTCTTCTTGGGCCTCAGACTGGAAGCTGATGGCTCCCTCGATTTTGGCCTCTAGCTTGTCTGTCCTCCCAGACAGGGCTCTCAAGTCTGCTCTGATGCTTTGAAGGGCCTTTTCTGTATCCTCTTGTACCCCTCTCCTCATTTTGAGGATCAGGGCATTAAAAAATTCTTTATTTAAGACGGGGTGTCCGAGTCCAAATGGTCTTGGAGTTCGTCGAGCGCCTCATCCTCCGGCTCCTCTGCGCCATCTTGGGAGGCTGGATTCAGCTCCAGCTCAGCCCGGCGCAGCGCGGCGCCAAAAAACTTTGCGACGGTGTTCTGGGTCTTCTGTGTCGGGGGGCAGTTGTGAGACCTGAAATCGGGCGATTTGGTGAGGGGGGGGGTTGCGTTTTCTATTCTTTTCTTACGAGGGTGTTGGGAGCTCCTCAGCTAATCATCCATCCGTGGTGACGTCACTGGAAGTCCTCCGGAAGAACGTTTTTAAGAAAAAAAACATAGCACTATATTTGGGACAATACGGTATTATATTTGTGTCAATCTTCTATACCAGATACATAATAAAACATCTAAAATGTAATTGCAACAATAAACATACAATACTAGTTCCAAAATACTTTCAATAGATACATATTCCAAATCCATTCAAAGTACATATGATATAAAAAAATATATATATATTAAAAAAATATATAAAACATACTGCATACTCTAACTAAAATATGGATGATTTAGATAAAACCACCCAAGAACAGGATACAGAACTAAATTAACGTACTGGTGTCAATATTCTCGTTAAACCCCTTAGGAGACAAAGTATCCAGTGTATAGATCCAGAAGGACTCTCGAAGACAGAGCCTCCTAAATCTATCACCACCTAGTACTAACAAAGGAATATGTTCCAACCCCATAATACTCATAGAAGATAGGTCTTTGTTATGCCTGCTTGAAAAAATGTTTAGACAGGCTGTGAGCCTGATTGCCATTGATAACGTTCCTTCTATGCGCCAAAAATCTTGTACTGACAGCACGGATCGTTCTACCCACATATTGTTGGCCACAGGAACATGATATAAGATAAACTACAAATTTTCGAGAGGCAATTAATTCTCCCTTTAACCTCATGTTCTTTACCATTTGAAAAGGAACGGAAAGCATTACTGACAACCAGGTGTTTACATGGGAGACAACGTTTACGCCCACAAGCATGATTGCCGTGATGCAAATTACTTTTTATAGATAGATCACTATTAATATCCCTGAGTTTGCTTGGTGCTGGAATATTTTTCATATTCTTAGCACGTTTATACGTAACAGGTATAACCGATGGTAAAGAGGATCCTAATATAGGATCACTCTTTAGAATGTTCCAATGTTTGCCTAAAACCCTTTTTTTTTCAACTTAAATTTTTATTGGCAATTTTCAATTGGGATACAGAAGATAAAATAGGTACAGTGGGGATGTTATATAACAGAAACCATAATAGATATTCCAGGCCCACATATCCATATTTAATGATTATCCTTACTGCTGGAGTCCTCTTTAAAATCCCTTAATATCTCTGTGATTAAATAATATTGGACGAACATCATGGACAAAATTAGACGAACAAAATGGACCAAACAAAACAACGGGAAGTGAGGGGAAGGGGGGGGGAGGGTGGTACCAGTATCAGCATAGGTTTAAATTTGTTTTACAAGTATGCTCCCCGTCATACTCATTACTTTGGTTTATTTGAAACATGCCTCTATGCTAGGTCCGCTCGGAGGGAACGTCGTCTTCCGTCTACACCCAAAAGAATTCTCTAATATCTCTCTGTCCTCCCTCACTGACAAACCATGGGTCCCAGATCTGGGAAAACTTGTCGCAGCTCTCTCTTAGGTAAGCTGCGAGTTTCTCCATCGTAGCAATATGCCATATTCTGCATTTTACCATTGCCAGAGAGGGGAGTTCCTGTTTTTTACAGGACACCGTTATACAGCATCTTGTGGCTGACATGATATGGGATATTAGTTTGGTTGAGGCTCTAGACATGTCTTGAACTGGTTTGCCTAGTAGAGGGGACCAAGGGTCCGTATGGGGACTAGTTTCGGGCACTTGCACCAGATATGTGACATTGAGCCATTCTGTCCACATCCTCTAAAACAGGCCGGTGAATGGGCGTTGTATATGGCATGGAGTCTGACTGGAGTCATATACCAGCAAAATAATAGTTTATAGGAGTTCTCTTTAACTTTTTGCCGCAGCCTCCCAGATGTAAGCCCAATTCTACTCGTCCAGGACCTCATCGAGCTCCTCCTCCCATTTTAGCATACGAAAATATTTGTTATCTGTCCCCGAGTTAATTAGGCAATAACTAAAACCCTTTTTATTCATGAGGCAGCCTGATTATACTTAGTAATAAACCTAGGGCAGATATCTTGATTTTGCCCCACTATTCGGTTATCTTCACAAAGTACCAGCTGGAAGCTGTCTTAATTGATGTCTAGTCTTTGATTTGGGTAGGAGACTATTCCTGTCAGTTTGCCTGGCCCTGTTTGACAAAATCTTGTTGTGGGGTACAGTTTCTTTTAATCCTGTAAAACTGGCTTCTAGGTATATTGTCCAGCCATTTTGTGTGATGATTGCTTGATGCATGCAAATAGCTATTAACAGCAACTTCCTTAAAATGAGTTCTAGTATAAAGATGATCACACTCACACGTGAATAGTTCAAGGTCCAGGAATGTAATCTGCTTTGATTGTATCTCATGGGTAAATAACAGACCCATCTCGTTCTCATTGAATGTCTAGAGAATTGCAGATAATTCCTGTTCCTCACCATCCCAGATAATAATGATATCATCAATGAAATGGCCATAGACCACCAGGCCCGCCCCCAGCCTAGCATTAGCCCACACATGAAGGTCCTCCCACAACCCCATGTATAAGTTTGCATAGCTGGGGGCGAACCTTGTGCCCATGGCCATTCCACAAATCTGTAAATAAAAAGTTCTCAAATAAGAAGTAGTTGGGCTGTAAAATAAAATTGATACTAGAAAGCGAAAAAATCCTTTTGTCTGGGTGCAATGATACATCCCTATCCAAAAAGTAATTTACTGCATCCACACCCCTGTGGTGCTCTATACAGGTATATCTGTGTCTTTCATGATGTCTTCATTTGAACCTGTATTCCTGAATGAATTGCCAATCCTGTACCTGATTGCTTCATTGTCCAACCCCTAAGTAAGTGCTATTTCTTGTCTGTTATTTGTATCATCTTGTGTGTACTCCTTCTTTAAGGAATAAGCTATATTTATTATATCTAAGTCGTGTTCAATTCAACCCAGATATTTTGTGTATATTATAACTTATCACTAGCTACCATGACAGGCTATATCTGTGTCCATCTCAGGCTCTAACTCTAACCCCCTGGATATCACCTGTGGTTTCCCGCAAGGCTTTGTTCTGGGGCCCCTACTCTTCTCAGTGTTCATTAATGATCTTCCCACAGCTTGTAAGGAAGCCTCAATACACATGTATGCAGATGACACAATCTTTTATGCACACAGCCATAGCCTCTCTGACCTTCAACACATACTTCAGTCTGACTTTTTGAGACTCGAAAACTTGATTTCCCAAAACAAACTGTTTTTAAACACTGACAAGACTGTAACAATGGTATTTGGGACCAAGACTACATTTTTAAAGCTGCCAGCGACTGAGCTCCAGATTAGAACCAACGCTAACACCACCCTAACCCCTGTCACTAGTTTTAAATACCTGGGCATATGATTTGACTCCCACTTAACATTCGGGATGCACATTGATACCCTGACAACCAAGACCTATGCCAAACTAGGGGTACTTTACAGGAACAAATCCTCCCTAAGTCTCCTTGTCAGAAAGCGTATCGCACAGCAGATGCTAATGCCAACTATTGACTATGGAGACATAGTATATGGCTTGGCACCTCAAACCCACCTTAGCAAACTTGACACCCTCTACAATTCAATTTGTCGTTTTGTTCTCCAATGCAACTACAACACACATCACTGCGAAATGCTCAAAGAACTAGATTAGTCATCACTCGAGTCTAGGCGCAAAGTTCACCTTTCCTGTCTTGCCTTCAAATTCTTTATGGGCAAGCTACCCAGCTACCTGAACAAGCTCCTCACCCCTACCACTTGCAGCACTTATCACCTGAGATCAGACTCCAAAAGACTGTTCATGGTCCCAAGACTCAACAAAGTATCCGGACGTTCCTCCTTCTCCTTCCGTGCACCCCAAAACTGGAACAACCTACCAGAGACTCTCACATCCACCACCAGTTTAAGTTCTTTCAAATCTAAGGCTGTCTCACATTTTAATCTGGTCTGTAACTGTTTCATACGCCCATAATATATATTTTCTTTAACTGTGCATGCAATGTCTTGTATATAATGTATAACCTGTTCATTTATGTAACTGTATTTGTAACCATGTATTATTTGTCTTAACTCTGTGCCCAGGACATACTTGAAAACGAGAAGTAACTCTCAATGTATTACTTCCTGGTAAAATATTTTATAAATAAATAAAATAAAGAAGAGACATCGCAGGTGGCCCAAGGGTAAGTAGATCCCCACTGGATGTCTTTTGTAGAATCGATGACATGCAGCGAGTCCCTCAGATAAGAACTGAGTGAGGTGACATACGGCTGTAGATAATAATCTACATATTGGGACACGCTGGATGTCATCGACTCTACACTTGACACAATTGGCTGCCCCGGTGGACAATCCAGACTCTTGTGAATCTTAGGGAGGTGGTAAAAGATAGGAATCCTTGGGCGCTCTAAGTACATGAATTTATACGCAGACAAAGTAATGACATTTTTGTCTCTCTCCACCAGAAGATGGCTCTGATATAATAATTGATAATCACTGGTAGGATCATCAAACAAAGTCTGATAAAATGTTTAATTCTGCATTAGACGATAAGCTTCCTGCACGTATAACACCCTATCCTGAAACACAATACCCCCTCCTTTATCTGCCTGGTGAATAACAATTTGGTCCAGGTCCCTAAACTCCCTCAGCATATATATGTGCGTGTGTGACAAATGTGGTGTCATACAAAATCAACATTTTATATAGTTTATAGTACTTGTGGAATATGGTTTCTTTGATACTTTACACGACTTGCTGAGTTTATAAACACTATTTAATTGATATATGTGGACACTTCACCCAGTATTTATCCCTAGAAGTATTTTCTAATTCATGTGCAAAATTGGCTAATCTCTCAGTAAATGTAAACACATTAGCAATTAAATATTGCTGGTCTCTCTATTTCAATCACTTCCCATTTCTCCACCAAAAACCTTTTTTGAAAAAAAACCCAGTAAACATGAGATTTATCTGTAACAATAAAAAAAAAAAACATATTAAATGGAGGACTTTATGTTCTACCAAAGAACAGGGATGATTAGCCTGTTCCAATATTAAACTGTACTACTATGCAGCATTGTTCAGAGTAGAACACTTGGCACTCTACTCCATCAGATGCCGGTTGGGTAGAATTAGAGGACAAGTTTACAGGAATACGCCCCATTGTTATGCGTTTTCCAAAATCACACAAACATTGAAACAAACAAGTGGGAAACACACCCATTTATTCTAAAAGACCATTTTAGCTGGAGGATCATGTATTCTTCCTGTATACCACTACCCAATACTATCTTGCCATTTACTAAAATTAATATGATTGGACCCTTTAACAGCGTGGAATTGAAGCTTCTTGTCTCTGTATTGAACGCAGTGGGCATGATTAGATTCAAGCACCTTTATGAACAAGGTACGGTGATGTTGATGCAACATCTACAAGATAAGATGGAACAGCAAATTTCTTTTTACCAATATTTCCAGATAGGGCATGCTCTAACGAATCCTTCAAACAAATTATTTTTTTAAGAGACCCATCCACCCTAGAATATACTGTATTATCTATAGCGAGGAGGTAAGGCATATTTTATCCATGATTCAGAGGGAGATATTTTGTCTCAATACAGATGATATCACACCAGTTCTTGATGCTTGGCCAAACCACATAGTGAAGGAGTTGGACAATGATGATTGGCAGGACACATGAGGAGAGCTGCGTAGGACCTCTGTGTCTGCCTCACAGAACCAAACCATAAAATCTTTTATGGAACATATTTGAAGCCTGTTAAATTGGCCTATATGCAAACTGGCCAGACGGATACTAGCTAGTAATTGTGTGGACAGAGAGCAGATAACCTCATGTGGTGGAGCTGTCCCAGAATTAGCTCTTTCACATTAAGGGTCTTTACAGAGATTACAAATAAAACAGAAGTAGATGTCCCCTTCCAGTCTGAAAATGCACTACCTGGGTTCTAGTTAATTGAGGTAGGTATCCCTAGAAATACAAAAACCTTGATTAGGCATCTTCTATTTGCTGCCAAAAAGATATTTGCCAGAAGTTGGAAAGACCGTTTGTCCTAACTGTGGAAGAATGGTGGGAAAGAATGGAATTTATTAGAATTATGGAAATACTTACATACTCCAGTAATCCCAAACATACAGATATTACAGTCTGGTCTCCTTATCAACAATATGAAAGTGGGGCTTAGCAAATGTTTTTAATTGACCTGTCAAGGCTGATAGTATGAAAGTCCACCTGGCATCGAATAGCATATTTTTTTGGATTTTTGATGACAAGGATTAAGGGAGAAGTACAGATAACTAGTCCAATTGTAACTATATTGAACTTCTCTGAACATTACCTCTCTGCTTATTTTCTTTGTGTTTTGTATAACCTTAATTTATTTATCTTATGTTATCTCAAGATGATTGTCACGTCTGCACTGTTTACTGTGTTTTAAAATGCTGTATTAGACAGTGAATCTACAATACAATGTAATTACAAAAAATACTAACATTGCTGGTCTCAGGGTCACAATCCAGTATAACTTTTATAGTTGAACTTTTTCTTAGTTTAGAGTAGGATACAGACACAAGGTTCTAGTTTACAGATTAAATTTATGTTTACATTGAAACAAGTGTTTTTAAATATATAAAAAAAAGTTTGTTAACACAGTGATCTGGGACTTGGGGGTGTTTGATTTCTTCTGGCTACTTCCTTTTGTGTGATATCACTGTGTGTTCAGTACTGTAAGTGCTTGTACTGTACAGCCCGTCCTTCTCTTTGGCTGTACAAACACTTGATTGACAGACACTTCCCTATTCAGAAGCCAAGAGGAAATGCAATTTGTAATTAATTTAGAAAGAAACAGATAACTATTTTAAATGAGTATGGTTAGATGTATTTAGACAGTTGAATTCTTTACAAAAAGTAGTTTTCCGGTCGGCAACATGGGATTGTACCTTTAAGATCCGCTCAGTTTCCCAATAGTTCCATTTATTTAAGGGCCTATAGAACTGATAGGACACAGAGTCAGAACATCTAATAACTACAGAATGTTACATTTAGAATTGCATTTACAATTACAGACTCATTGGGACACAGATACCTTTTCCCAATGCATACTACATTGTGTATGTTTGATGCACTCTGGGGAAGATTCACTAAGGTCTCTTGTCAGGTAACACACCTGATGCGGCGTTAGCTGCCATTGACTTGGGTGGTCGGATCGGTTGCGTTATCCTGCAGCAGATGTTAGTGAGTCTCCCCAATCCCCCTTATTGTACTACAACTTGGTGCATTGTAATGTGTATTCCATAAAGTGTGCTGTAAAATGTTGCTGCTATATAAATTATAATCTACATCCATACAAAACCCTAATAAGTAGCACACGCGTAATAAATACTTTACAGTACTTTATTATTTGGATATGTACAGTAGTCACACACCAGTAACATCCCAGTGGGATTTGTAAAGCATAGGCAGTGCTGGCTAAAACTCTAGATTCTGTATCTCATAGTTAATAGATATTTGAGATGCCTTTGATCACCTTAATGACTTATCCAAGAGTGACGTATTTGTATGTTGTTTTTCTCGAGATCTGAAAAGTACTACATAATGGTTATAGTAGCCCAACCCCTATCATGATTGCCAGGCCAGTGACATGAGCTCTTTTTATTGCAGTAACAGCTTTTACAAGGGTATGATTGTTCATTGAAAGTATGTGTATATTATCACAGGAGGAGTACTTGGTGGTCAAGTCAAGAAATTTGTTTCTGAAGTTGGAAGCTCTGGTTCAAGAGCCAGTGTCAGCTCTGCGTAACTTCAAGCAAGTTATTTTAGCATCCTATGGGCTAGTTTCACTAAAGATCAATATGATTGTGTTCAAAAATGAGATCATGCCGATATTATTTGGAATCACATACATATTCAAAACAAATTATTTATTAATAAATGTGTTTTGATATACCACTCATTTGCGTACATGAAAAATGCGGTAGATAACACTAGTGCTACAAATAAGTTCCAATTTATCACACTTTTGTACCATAGGGTTATTTACTAGTATTTCTTGCAAAACCCTATGGCAGAAAATGTGTTAACCAGGTTGAGACCAGGTTATTTACACCTTTTTACCGGGATTATTCATTGAGCAAAACAAGGTAATGAAATAAATTGTAATTTATTCAGCTAAATTCGTTTACACACAATGATACACAAAATGCAGACAAAAAGACACACTTACATTGGCTCTGGGGTCGAAAACTAGACTTTCCTAGGTGAAGGGAACTGTATGGGAGAGTTTAACCCTGACCAGGACTTAGCCCGGAATCTCGGAATCTCCTGGAACACAAATTGGCATAAAGTTCCATACGCCACCGCTACGTTCTGTTCTGAGAACTTAGTCCCTCCTGACCACGAGTTAGTCCAAATCTCCTATAACTCAAAATCGGCATAAAATCCAAGCCGCGTCCGCTACGGTCGTTTCTGAGAACTTGGGCACAAAAGTCAGGACTTAGACTCTGGCGGGCAGGCTTTTCAGGCTTGAAATCGAAGCCGGTTGCTCTGCTATTCGCACAGAAACAACTTTGAAAAGCCCGCCAGCGCTCTTAATACCGGAGACTACAAAACTTATTGGCTCATCGATTATTATAATATTCTCAGTTTCATTCACAAAACTGAGCAGCCAATCAATGCGTGGCAACTTTCCCAAGCAATCAATCAGAGCCAAGCCGACTAGAAAGCCGGGTCAGCAGGAAATCCGAAATAGCCAAGGGACATGCGCAAGCCTGCCACCTCTCTCCCTGGTTATCTCAATGCCACCAACTGGGCAGGCTCCACCAGGTCCGGCAGAACAAGTGGCATCCCGGTGCACTGCAATTTATCTCCGGACCTGGTACTCCGCATATCCCCGCTGACCAAATGCTATTCATACCTCTGGCATCCTCTGACTGCTTTGAACTCCGATGTCCAGCAAACATACCGGCGCCTATGGGTTAGCTCGGACAGCCTGTTTGGACATCGGTTCCTAATGTAAAAATCACATTACATTATTAAAGTATATTTTACTACACATCTGAGTATTGGGGGACAGCGGACAGAAAAGGACAAATATTGTAGTTTTATTTCTATCTGCCTTATTCCCCACACACTTTCCCTTGGACTCAGTTTGGACTCTCCTTATTAACGGTTGGGGCACCCACAAACCCTATACTTGGCAGTAGCTGGGGTTACCCCACTTAACCTAGGGATTCCCTCAGCTACAGGAATACATGTTCTATCCCTGTGCCTCATTCCCCTTTCTGGGTTGTGCTGAAGCAGGGTACCCTAGTGGTGAGTCACGCTTGCGTTTTCAAGGGGAGGTATAGCTGGGACAATGTGCCTACATGTATCCGAGAATCAGGCATGATTCCGGGTACATTTTTGGGGGAACCGACAACTTTCGACCCCAACCTCCAAGGCACATTTCATTAACAGTTCCTCCGCAAAATCCCCCTTGAAACTCATACCATAGCAATCCCTGCGTGATTGCATGCCCGGAAAGGGAAAAACACAAACAATACTTTTATTTCATACAATACATTGAAATGGTACAATGTCACTGGGCCCAAGAGCTTACTCTCTTGGACCCTTATACATGGATCAGGGGTAACCAAAACAGGCATAACCTTTATTTGAGAGCCTGGTTACCCACTACCGTCACACCTCCCCCTCAAGATGAAGGCTCCTGACAGTAATCATATTAAGTTGCTTGCTGAGTCTGGAAAACATTGAGGTTCTTTCTGGCTAATACCGTCCTCCAGCCTGGGGATAGTCCATGCCCCCTCTATAGTCCATGTTCATCAGGGTATTGCCCTGGTGTAGCAACACACTTGTCCCCCCCGCCACCCGAGGTATCCAACCCTGGGGTTGGGGACATGAACCACTGGGGTCACAAAAGGCTGCAGGGGCTTGGGGATGCTGACTGCAGCAATGCAGGGCTGTGAATCTTGAACTGCCAGTCCATTCTCTGGGGCGCAGGCTGTCAGCGCCAATGCCCTCTGGCCTGTCTTCTTAGCCAGGGGGTCTGTTAGGACACTGTAGCGGGTCACTAAATCCCCACAGTACTGCTGCGTGTCCCTGATCTCCCTGTCTAACCTCTCCCTCCCAATCCAGACACTGGACAGTCGGGTGGAGGGGTGGCTGAACCCCGGGGTCTTCTGGGCAATCAGTCCAATAGGTCCCGCTTGGCTCATCAATAACAGGGACCCTCTGTCTCCCTGACATCTCTCACTTCCATTCCCAGGGGGGAGCTGCGAGCTGGGAAGTCTCTCCCCTTGCTCCACAGAGCCTCCCTTACACTTCCAAGGCCAACTAACTGGTTTTAATACATACAATACATAGGAATTGTACAATGTTACTGGGCCCAAGAGCTAACTCTCTTGGACCCTTATACAAGAAATAGGGGTAACCAAAATGGGCTTGACCTTTATTAGAGAGCCTGGTCCCCCACTCCCGTAACATTAACCCTTTAAATGCCTGAAGCCCTAATGCATTCTATAGGAATGCCTTCAAGCATCAAAATGGTAAACACACAACATAAACACTTCACAAATAAGATATAGAAGAAACAGGTGCGCAAATCACATCAGGACATGTAAAAGAAAGAAATACTTTCTTTTACATGTCCTGATGTGATTTGCGCACCTGTTTCTCCTTCGTTTGCTGATTGAACTTGGTTTGAATACTACGTCAGGAGCTGCACTCATTAAGGATAGTATATCATCTGTGTTACCTTTGATCTGTTGTGATATTATTTGCGCTTGATTTTCCTTTTTACAAATAAAATATAAAAAGCACATCATCCATATGTGTAAATATCTGGCTTTTAGTAGCCCAAATTGCCAAATAGTCATGGGTTGAAAAAGAGTCACACACTATTACATGGCACATGGGATTTAGATTACCCCTGTGCTGATTAAATGTGAAATGTGTGTCAAACAAAGAATTTCGGAGACTTGACACAACTGTGTGACATTTCTGCCTTCAACTACAGAATTACGTTGTACCAAAGAGATAGAAGAAGCTTATGGTTCAAATACACCAGTGCCTTAAATTGCAGGATGAGCTAGCAGATCCAAGGAAATAAGTGCTACATGTCCCATCAAACCTGTCCTTCCGGCCAAAGGTGACAAAGCAGCAACAAGAAACCTTCAGCCCCTTGTGTCCTCATCAAAGAAGTATAACATAGACTAATAGTGTTTGTCTCTGTCAATGCAGTGTGACATACAGTAGTGCAGAGGTTCTCAACTCCAGTCTTCAACCCCCCCCCCAACAGGTCAGGTTTTAAGGATATCCCAGCTTCAGCACAGGTGGCTCAATCAGAGACTCAGCCGAAGATTGAGTCTCTGATTGAGCCACCTGTGCAGAAGCAGGGTCTGATTGAGCCACCTGTGCTGAAGCAGGGCTATCCTGAAAACCTGGCCTGTTGGCGGTTCTTGAGAACTGGAGTTGAGAACCCGGCAGTAGTGAAACAGAACAGTGTGTTTGCGCTTTTAGTTAATAATGATAATTATAATAACATATTGTTATAAAGAATTCACATGTTATGCAGATAAAATGTAGACTTTGGTACCTTAATTTATTCTGGTGTGTGATGAAGATGAAGAAAAAGCAACTTGTTCATGATTACAAGTGGCTGTTATTTACTAAAGTCTCATGACTGTAAAACCGGAACATAAGCACCACATTTATTAAATAAATCCTATTGAAATCCATTCGGTTTTCCTTTGATAAATCTGGTGCAATAATCTTTCCCTGGGTTTGACCCAGTTTTGGTACTGAGAGGCTTTAGTAAATAACCCTCTGAGGGATCTACGTACTAAGGCAATTTTGTAGCAAAATTGGCACAAGTTGCTCCATCTTTGTCCTGTGTCTCTCTGTGTCAATGTATCAAGCACTTTTGCTCCACACACACGTCGGTGTCTCCGTGCATCACTTTTCTTATCTTGTACTGTATGTGCGGAAAAATATACGCCAGGTCTGTCCAGCAATTAATGACAAACATAGGAAACACCTTCTTACATTTGATGCAAACAGTAAATGGAGCAAAGCGTCAAAACAACCTTCTATTCACCCTTTCTCCCCCAAAAGAGGGTTATGTAGCAAAGTCTCCCGGCTACAAGACAGAGGCAGAAAGTGAAGCAAAAAATAGCACCAGTTTTATCAAAGCAAAAAATCCCATTGGAAACCCTTTATTCTTTCATAAACCGCAGTTTTGCAGCCGAGAGACTTTGCTACAAGACCCTCAAATTGTTTTAATTGCGATTCCTAGGTTTGATAAATATGGTGTGGTCTTTCTCTCTGATTTTGCAATTGATGTAACTTTAGTTTAAAGTTCCCAGTGTCAATAGAAATAGAGCCCAGCACAATTATAGCACATTTCACTCATCATGCTACATATTGGATTTAGTTGCCAACCCATGGATGTCGCCTCTAAGGTTTTTCTGTTGCCAATATGTCTTGTGTGGGTGTTAGTGCTGATGAAGCCATGTTGTAGCTAAATCCTATGGAGCCAAATTGTAATTCAATAACCTCAGCACAGTTACTCCTAAGCAATGCTGACTACGCCCGTTTGGCTGCCATAGATGGCTCTCTGCTGTGTATTTTCCTGGTACTCCATCTGATTCCCCGGGAACACCGCTCAGCTAACCTTCTATTGAAATATCCACTCAGCCACAATGTAGGTATTTCAAAGGAAGGGAACAAAAGCCCAGTCCCTTTATGTGCAAATGATGAAGAGTTCTAATAACAGAAGAGACTGCAGTGCTCTTCCCCTCCCTGTTGCGTCTCTGTTTTAGTTATAGCTTAACCTCCTCAGCGCTGCAGATCCCTAAAGGGATTAGTGATGACTGGCAGGTTATACCTCAGCTGTCATATCACAATGGAGTATAACATTGACGAGAAAATCTCTCCTATTATAGAGACACACCTCCCAGAATGTGTCACGTCAGACCTTTTCTCTGTGGGTTTTTATGAGGGATAGAAGAGGCATTTAAGAGGCTGACACACACATAGAAAACACTTACACGCTCAAAGTCATAGCTCTCAACCATTTGGTCCCACAGTGCCGCAGATTTTGGCACAATGCGGGTGTTAAGAAGGGTGATCCCATGAAAGCCTTTTTAGGCAATCCATGTTCTATTCCATGGGGGAAGATGTGTGTGGAAGAGGTGGGGGGTCGCCTGTAGTAGTGCTCTTAGTCCCTTGCTAGGGGGCTTGTTTGTAGGGGTGTTGATAGAAGCTGTGTGTGGATGTGCTTTAAGGAGAAATTTAGAGGACTCGTAGCTATGGGGTTAAAGCAAATTACTAAACATCATTGCAGTGATTGAAAAATGATAGTACCAATGGGTATTAAGTACCACCACTTTCTAATTTACAATGAAATCCTTTTTTGGAATATAAAATACAGTTCTAGTTCTAGTAGTCATATTGGTTCTAAAGATGTCCAAGGTGGTTAGGGAGCGCAATGACATGGAAAAGAAGACACATATACAAAATAGTGCAATATGTCTACAACTTCAGGTAAGGAATCCACATTTCATTCATCCAATGAATTAGATACTCACAGATTGAACTGTGGCAACATGTATATAAAGGTATCTTTAAAGTTGCAAGTTTGTTAAAGATACCTTTATATACATGTTGCTCCCTAACCACCTTGGACACCGCTATATCATGAGGATTAAGAAAGAAATCCTGGATTAAGGTTGAGCAGCATCGTACAAAGATATTTATTCACAAAATATATATTTTTTTCTGTTTATAGTCACTGGACACTATAAGATTTATTGAAATCACTGCAAACTCACTTTATTATATTGTTCACTAAGATCTTTTATTTAAAAGATCACAATTTAGATTTGAGCGCTATTAGACAACACCTCTTTTTCACAAATATTGGTTCTAAAGAAATGTAGATTCATTGTAGGTTGTGATGATGATGATGATGATGATGACGATGATAATAATAATAATAGTTCTTGATAGAGGAATTGATAGTGCACAGAACTTTCAAAAGTTTACAGGTCGCTACTTCAAGTATACGTAGAGCAAAAAAAAGAATATCACATAAATAGAAAAATTACAAACATGCTATAAAATGCTCAATGAATTTCTGTCTTCTTCTCTGTATCAATTTCATGGGTTGGGGCCAGATTACATGACTTTTCCCTTCCCCATCTACTAAATATTACCTTGTGTTTTATGATATATTCCTCAAAATGGTATCGCACATCAAAAATAGTTATCAACAACAACGAGGGGAAAAAAAAGGAAAGTTGCAAAATAAACCGAGAGTAGGAGAGTCCAACAATCTTCATATGAAATGAATACAAAAACAATAAATACTCACGGACTGCTTAATTCAGTTCCAAAAATAGTGTTCCATTTTTTTCTGCGGTGACATTAGCACCTGTATTATTATTATTATTATTATTATTATTATTAATAAACCTTCCTCACTCACTGCCCCACATCTCTGGGATGTTCGTCCCCTCAATATCCGGCTAGCACCCTCTCTCTTCACCTTTAGGACCCATATTAAAACACACCTTTTTAACAAAGCATTTGGGTAGCTCCATTGACTAATACTACACATCTCATACATCGACCTCGGCCCTTTGCAGGTGCACATACACCTTCCTACTGTCTGTACATTCTTCCTATTTACCAATTCGATTGTAAGCTCTTTGGGGCAGGGATTAATTTTCCTAATGTTACTTCTATGTCTGAAGCGCTTATGTCATGTGTGTTACTGCTGTAACGCGCTATGTATGTGGATGGCGCTATACAAATAAATAAATACATACATGCATACATACATACATATATAAAAGAAACAAAGATAAGTAGCGACAGTGATTTCGTGAAATAAATAATGTGACTATATATAATAAGTGATATTAACAAATATTAATTAATTATCCTAAGTGTGTTAATATTAAATTAAAAATGAATGTGTCAATATAAAGTGAATAATGAATCAAATATTAAGTAATACTCCAAGAAAAAGGAAACACAAAATGCAAATAGTCCCATAAAGTCTAATAGTATGAAAAATATTCCCAGTGAGAAGACAGAGCATATATAAGAGGGAGCGGGGGAAAAAAAGGGGGCAGGGATTCCTTTTCCTAATGTCTACTTCTATGTATGAAGCGCTTATGTCACGTGTGTTACTGCTGTAACACGCTATGTACATGGATGGCACTGTACAAATAGATATATATACATACATCATCAAGAAAGAAAACATTTCCCTGGGGTCCCCCATCAGATAAAGTAATGATTAGCATTTTAATAAACTTCTTCATTTCAGGGGTGCAGTAATTGCATATGTTTTATGATATATAAAATAATAAGCAAGCCACAGCATTCCCTCCATCTATTTTCCTTCTCAATTCCTTATACATGACCATGTCCTATGTTGGGCTAGGATTATAGAAAATGCACCAGCTGTGGTGCTGACAAGGCTGGTTATAACCGTGAGATGCTGAATGTGGTTTTTACACTATTTTAAACTGAGTCCCTCTGGTCACTCCATTAAATAAGGAAACTATGTGATCCTGGATCCATTGTAATAAAACAAAAAAACATGGAGCTGATAATAAGAAATGAAAATGTCCGGGGGATAAAGGAGCGTTGGCTATGTCCTCTTCAGATGTGACTATGACTAACCTTTCCTAGTAAGTAAGTATAGTCATTTACACTTAAAAGCTTCATAAATCATTACAGCATCACCACTCAGCACAGCCAATTACACTATTATTCCAGATCCCTGGTATTTCCTTGATGTAAGGTGGTGAGTTAGCATTTAACACTGAACATCCAGAACAACTAGATTCTATACCATGTCTATTTATTTAGGCTAAATATTGTTAACCCCTTTATCACTAGAGCAACCCTCAGTGCACCAAATAAATTATGTTCTTCATATTCTCTTCCAGATAGTTAACTTTGCACTGAGCTCAATGTCTGTGTCCACTCACTCTTACTTTCTCTTCCCTACCATCCATTTGGATTTCAGTGTTTTGGGGGCTAATTCTATATTTGTCAAAGTTGTTGATTGGGCCATTTTTGGCCAAATTCCATTGACTTCAAAAAGGACCCGATTGGCAACAATATATATTCACTATCGATTAAGCCCCTATAGAGAAGTGCAATGGTTCCCAACTCCAGTCCTGAAGGACCCCAAAAAGTCCCGATTTTAAGGATCTCCCTGCTTGAGCACAGGTGGTTCGGTCAAAATGATTGAGCCAACTGTGCTAATGTGAGGATATATTAGGGGTCAGTGAGCACTGGAGTTGGGAACCACTGCCCTAAGAAATCTGTTCCAAAGAAGAAACGAGATTAACAAGCTTTATACATGTCACTGGTACAATTAACACTAAATTAGACATTTTGCATCGTTTTTGGGAGAAAATTGCACCATCTTGTAACTCTTATTCTATTTGATATGGAGCCATCTCCCCAGTGCAGGAGAAGAGATCAGCTCCACTCAAATGAATGGGACTTAAAATCTTCTACAGTGTGAGTGAGCAGCTTCACTGCATATTCACTAAGGGCCTACGAGTGATCTGGGCTTTGTGAGCAGAGAGACGCCAGCACTGCAGATGTCAGTGTTTATGTTTCATAGACATGAAGGTTTCATGTTTTACAAATTGAATTGATTATTAACCAATGTATAACTAATGATTTGCTTTTGTGATATAGAAGCTGGGCATAATTGCAGTAATGTACATTAGTTACACCAGACTCACCTGTGCATTTTGAGCAGATATCTCAAACTGTGTATACTCTTCACTATAATTTTTCTTGATTGGAATAAATGTCATGGTGTGGCCATACTTTGCCCTTTTAGTGTCAGCCTTGCAGTTTATGAAATGTTCTCAACACCTGTGCTGCGTCCTCGTTGGCTTGTATAATTCCACTGATTTCTCTGTTTATCTGTTAATGAGACTTCACCTGCAAATTAATTCGGCTCTGGCTGACAAGCGAAACACTAAGAAAACTATTTCTGTAGCATGTTCTCATACTGGCATCTTTCACACTAAATAAAGCTAACAGAGTAATTAAGAATACGCATCCCTTTATGTCAAATGTAAAGAAAAATGATCCTTTCTACAGTTGTACTCGTTAAAAGGCCAGCAAGTGATATACAGGGTAGCAATTTGATAGAGGGAGTTACTGGATTCACATACTCCTTTCATTTGTGTATCCAATACTCCATCAGGTTTCCGCTGCCATTAGTTCACTCCAACTAATGTAGGAAGCTTGATGAACAAATATGTTGCATTTATGGACCAAATGCTTTTTAAAAAAAGTATATTTATGGCATATTATGAATAACCTGGTGCAAACTCATAACTCCTTATTGTGCAAATCATAGTTGCATTGTGCTACAGCCATAAAGTGTTCTTCCATTTATTTTTATTAAATATGTGCAAAATAAGATTAATTAAAAAAATATGCTACTGAACCCCCCTCCTTTCAATCACAGAGCACAAAGACAGAGACGGGCGTATGTTACTAAGGTAAGTGGTACTTTCGTGTGTAGAAAAGCTAACAAGCTTCAATTATACCCTATCTGACTATAAAACCCATAAATCAGTATCAAAGGCTTCTACACACCTACTTACAAGATTCAGTGTGTTTGAAGCTTGTAAGACAATATGGCATGTGAGCAGCAAGGAGGCTGCTTAAAGTTAGAAGATCATATGCTGGCAAGGACTGGAATAAATGCTTTACATGCAATCCTAGGAGGAAATAGAGGGCTTATTACCACATTAATAAAGTACACTTGTATCCAGTTTTCCATGTACATCTTTATTTGTATCTATTCCTCTTCCGTGTTTGTGGTGCAACGGGAGAAACATGTGGTACTTAATAGAGCATACATCTGTCTATTTTGTCCTTTGATAGGGAGAACAGGCCCCAGTTTTTGAATAAAGAGGAATTGTGTTAACAGGCTAAAAGGCTATTCTGTTAAATAGGGACTTCTGTAACCTATTTGTAGCCAGGGTCCCTCTGGTCCCCCTGTCTGCAGGTTTCTTTCCCCCTTGCGTGTGTGCTGTTGCGGGGGCGAGCACGTTCCTGGGGGCTCCAGGTGGCAGCTGCGGCAGGACGCCGCCATGTTTAATGTGTTCGCGCATGTGCGGAGGATTGCGCGTAAGCAGAGCAATCGCGGTGGCCATGTTGAGGTTGGCGCGGGAGTTCGCGCCTGTGCCGTGCAATGCACAGAGGTTGGCAAGCATAGAGGTGGCCATTACATGTGTGCAAGAGCTCTTGGAAGTTGCGCATGCTCAGTTAAGAGTAGCGGCGGCCATTACAGCTTCAGACATGCGCAGTAAAGATCGCGCACGCGGTCCCCATAGAAAAGAGCTGTACCAAGAACTACAATTCCCAGCAGCCTCTGGGGACTGCACTTTCACCCTGTCACAGGCAGCATTGAAGCCAATAGAGCTATCAGCTTCTCCTTCAGCAAAGTTGCAACAATGTTGTGTGCAGACAGGGTTTTGTCAGTTGGATCCAGGAAGCGATTGGGGAAGGTAGTGTACACAGCTGCAGTGCTCTGCTGTACTAGGCCCTAGACACCCCAGGCCAAGGTAGGCCCCACTCCCCACTAGGTTAGTGGGTAAGTTCATAGGGAAGGCCCCTTAGGTAGGGACCCTGCCCTCATCTGAGTCTTGTCAGTGACACAGCTGCAGTGCTGTGGGCTCTGACAAGAAGAGACAGTGTGGCTTGCAGTGCAGCCACAGCAGTTAGTTTGGCAGTTTCAGGGAAGGCCCCTTTCAGTGCAAGGGGGGTTGCTTTCTATAGTACCCAGTTCTATGTGATATCACCGGTGCCAGTTGCACTCAGTGATCGCGGCCTGCGTCTGGGCTCAGACAGGCTCTGCAGCAAGAGACTTTCCAAAGGTGGATCACTCCATGCGGGAGTCACCCACCGCCAGGCAGAGTTGCCGGACGTCACAGAGGAGATCGCAGAGTGGCGTATCCTTTGTGAAGAATCTGCAGCCTCAGGTGCTGCAGCACTGGGCAGGTACAGTCAGTCATCAAGTGCACCAACTTTACCAACAGTCACTCACTTGGGGTATTGTGGGACATTTGGGACTATTGATATAACGTGTGGGGTACAAAGCCCTGGGGTACAAAGACCGGGTAGTTGTGCCTATTAGTGTTATAGAGGGACACTGTCAATGTCATATTGTTGAAGTATGTTATGTTGTGCCATATAGTATGTATATGTATATATATATATATACATATATATGTATATGTATATATATATATATAGTATAGTATGTTGCCATATAGTAAACCCTTTTAGCCATAACCTTTGGTGTGGGCTGGTTACTTTATGGGTGTTCCTATGTGAGGGCCACTCTACACTCCTAGAATCTCACATAGGTGGAGGCGCTGACAAGAAACGTTCCAGAGATTCACCCCAGGCTCTCACTAGCGAAGGCTCAGACCTCCTGTGGGCCTGACAGGTATAACGCACCACACCTGGTAACATATAGGTTCCCCCTCGCATACGGCATATATGCGATTGGGTGGGGGAATACCCGTTACATATTGTATGGGCTATTCTGTTTCTGTCACTACGCCAACTTTTAATGTGTATGGTACAATCTCAATATCCCCTATTTATCAAGCGCTAAACATGTACACCATGCACTACTGTACATCAGGTATCTCTAATTTGTAACAGTTATAACAATGTAAGATATATCAACAGCTTTGCACATATTAGGCCTGAAAGCCTAACTTTGTATATCACAACAAATTCCATAGACTATACAATACATAATTCGCTGTTAAGGGTTTTATACTTAACTGAGGGCAGAAAAGCTATGATGTAGTTACCAGGACATGATATTCAACTTCATTATTCACCCAGAATTTCTCTGCTGAACCCAGGACTTTCCATGGAAGACACCCTGCCAAATACTAACCAGATCAAGCTTTAACAACTCAGAAGGTAATTACACACAGCAACTATTCTCCTTTAAACCTTTCTATGTCTTACAGAGCCAAACAAACCCTTCATGTGTATGGCAGGTTCTTAGTAACATTCTTTCCCCATCTGCAGCAATAGCTTGCACAAACCACAAATATAAGGACTTTTGTACATACTTAAAGCAGCAGTCCAAGCTGCCACCCCCCCCCCCACCCTTAAAGCTGCAGTTTAGTCTTTTTTTTTTTTTTCATTTATTTTTTTACTTCAATAGTTTTATGTGGGCAATCTCTAATTACCTAAAAAAACGCATAGCTGCCAGTCAATTCGTTCTCCGTCTATTGATCGGCAAAGTTTGGCAACATCTTTAAATTTGGGGAATGTAAATTGTTGCTATAGGAACAAGCATGCTTGTTAAAATAGAATACAAGAAAATTGGTCTTTCAAAGTTGTTTTTTTTTTAAAACAGAAAATGCTAAAAGTATTTTTTCTTACTACAGAACTGATTTAATAAAAAAAAACACACATGCAGGATACTGGCTGAACTGCAGCTTTAATATGTGCATCAATACAATCCACACAATGATTAGCTAAGAAGATTCAGCTTCAGTGCAGCAGAAGAGGACCCAAGATGCAAAGCTCTGTGGGTGTCATGGGAGACCTGGCAGTTTACACCTTTTTACCAGGATCATTCATTGAGCAAAACAAGATAATGAAATAAATTGTAATTTATTCGCATAAATTGGCATACACACAGTGAAACACAAAATACAGACGGAAAGAACACTTACTGGGGATCTGTGGGTCGAAAACTAGACTCTCCTAGGTGCAGGGAATTCTAAATAGGAGTTGTCCCCTGACCGGGACTTAGCCCGAGATCCTCTGGTTCCCAAATTGGCGTGAAGTTCCACACGCCACCACTCCCTTCTCTTCTGAGAACTTGGACTCTTTTTGACCAGGTTTTAGTACCAAACTCGTGGAACTAAAATCGGCGTGCACCGATACATTCGATTATTAGAACTTGGGCGCTAAAAACGGGACATAGACTCTGGCGGGCATACTTTCCTGTCTTGAAATCGAAGCCGGTTGATCTGCTATTCGCGCATGAGCATCTTTGAAAGGCCCGCCCGCACATTTACCGCTAGAAATCTCAAACCTGATTGGCTCAGACGTTTCTTATAGTATTTGGAGATTAATTCACAAAATACTACAGCCAATTAGCGCGTGGGTACTTTCTCAGTAGCCAATCAGAGCCAAGCAGTATAGAAAGCCAGGTGAGCAGGAAATCTAAAATTGCCAAGGGACATGCGCAAGTTGCCACCTCCATCCCTGGCTATCTCATGCCACCCACTGGGTCAGGCTTCTCCAGGTCTGGCAGAACAAATGGCAGCCCGGACGAGAATCAGGCATGATTCCCGGTTACATTTTTAGGGTAACTGACAACTCCAGACCCCAACTACCTAGGCCATTCTGACAAACATTTCTCAGCAAAATTCCCCTTGAAACTCATGCCCTAGCAATCCCTGCTCGCTGGCATGCCTGGAAAGGTAAAAACACAAGAATTCTTAATTAACGCAAAGTACAGTTTATACATACAGCATTACTGGTCTCAAGAGCTAACTCTCTTGAACCCCTTTTTTTAATCAGGGGCAACCAATACCAGGCTTAACCTTTATTTAGAGCCTGGTTACCCCCTCACCGTCACAGTGGGGTAGATCATGTGACCAGGCAGTCACTAGATACTATTGGTGTACTGCTAGAGAGAGGGCCGAGCTCAAAAAGGGGTGTGCCAGAGCCTGTTTCAGAAGAGGAAGGGGATGTGACTTTTTAAATGGCTGCTATATAAATAAAACATGCTTGTTACATTATAATACATTAAAAATGTAATTCAGAGTTGTTTTAAAAAAAAATGCTACAAGTATTTTCTCATAGTACTGAACTTATTTATACATATAAAATAAAAAGAACACATGTAGGATATTGCTTGGTCTGCAGCTTTAAAAGGAATAGGGCCCATCAGAAGCATTCCGATTAATATTTTCAGTTCCAGATCATCATACATTTCTGTAAGGTATGCATAAAGTCTTCAATGTGCTTAAAACAGATCTGTCTATTTTTGTTTAAATGATCAATCACAATTATATTTTAGTTCTAAAGGTAAAATAAAAATAGAGGAAGTTGCTTTTACTGCATCACAAGCATTGAAGGAGTCAATGAACAGGAAGGCATTGTATGTGAATATTTATCCACATCTGTGCTTTCCCTGGGATTACATTTTTGTTTATTAGGTGATAGTTTGAAATAAACATATAATATATCCATATATGATTAAGAAGACAACATTCTGACCCTTCAAGAATGTGAGCAAGAAAGGGTTAAAGACGCCACCTGGTTATGATAAAGTAATATAAAAGAAATTTAAAGACCCAAAATATTGTGATTATTTTATTATAACCCAATTTTTGCAGTGCACCAAAATTGAAACCCTATGGCAAAACTACATGGCTTAAACTTGTCGCTGTTGAACTTTCTATTGGTACCCTGGTGTCTTGGAAGATATGATATCATGAATATGAAAATCAAAACCAGATCTACTTATTATATCCCAGATATCTCTAACAAATTCAATCCCTTCATTAAAATGAATACTATGTATTATTGCCCTGTGTCCCCAGAATATACAGATACCAGATATTTCTAGGTTTACATACATTTTTGGCCAATACAGATGGCAAATGAACAATACTGTTCACACCTGAATCTTTCGGGGCTGAATTTAAGGTGCACGCTATCATTAACCAGGCAAACTACCCTCTAGCAAAAAAATAAATAAATACCTGCACAAAAGTATATACTGTATTTCCTCAAGTACAGGCCCCAATGATTTCAAACATAGCACACAAAAAAAGATCCTCACGGTTCTCTTATTCTTTGGGGAAGGGCTTAACGCTTGAAACGCTGTCTATGTCAGTATTTTAGGAAAGCCTTGCTTGCATTGCAAGGAAGAACGATATGTGAGGCATTTTTATTCAACAAGCAGTGCTGTGGACATCTTGTTTGATGATATTTCCATGCTGGCGAGTGGTGGCAACCAGCAGTTCCGTTGGTACTCATGGAATATTACTATCAGGAATCATTACGGGTTACAATACTGTCCATACTATTGAAGAATTTCAAACAAGGGTAGCATGTCTTTCCATAAAAAAATGTCGGGCTGGGAATCTTTGTTGAAAGCGATGTCATAGATGATTTAATTTGTATTTGGAAAAGGGACACAGACACTTTGCACTCATTCTTTAAATATATCAATAATAACACTTATGATTTGAAATTCACATATAATTTCAATCAACATCACATTCACTTCCTGGACCTTTTGTTATACATCGCTGTTGATCAGCGCATCCAAACGGATATATTTAGTAAATCGAATTCGAGGAATTCGTTCCTAAGAGCTGCCACCTCAGGTCGGTGATCTCAGGAATACCTATGGGGTAGTTCCTCAGATTGAGGAGAAATTGCTCCACTATGGGTGACTTTCTCGTGCAATCTGTGGAGCTGAAGAAACGATTCCTGGAAAGTGGATATAAACTTAAAGCATTACAAACAGCTTTTGAAGAAGTTCTCAATCTAGATAGAGATTCCCTTTTCACTTCCAAAGAGTCCAGGATGAAGTCCCGCAAGGGAAAAAGAAATTATTATGCTCATGCCCAAAAGAAGGGGGTGAATGTAGACAATACCCCAATGTTCATATCACAATTCAACAAAAGTAGTAACCAGGTAAAATCAATTTTACACAAGCATTGGGGACTACTACACATGGACCCAAATTTGCGGGAACATGTGGAGTTGGGCCCAAGATTTGTTTTCCGTAGAGCAGGAACTATTGCCTCCTACATCTCGCTTAGTGAGATTTTTACCCCCACTAGATGGAACACTACTTTCATCACCATGGGCTCTTTTCGTTCTGGAGTCTGTAATATCTGTACCTATATGAAACCTTCTACCTGTTTCTCTTCCCTCATTGCACAGAAAAGATTTAGGGTTAATAACTTCATTTGTAACTCAACACTTGTAATTTATCTTCTTACATGTGGATGGGGCAAGAGATATGTGGGGAGAACCACACGAGTCCAAAAGTGAGAATAAAAGAACACCTCAGGTTGATCAAAAAAGGTGACCTACTACACCCCGTTTCAAAGCCCTTTATTAAATGTAATGAGGGAGGGATTAACAATTTCTCTTTTATGGGGATTGATAAAATTGTTATGAAAGAACGAGGGGGAGATATTATCAATATCTTTGATCATAGGAAAGCTCACTGGATATTCATATTGAGAACTCGTTCACCCGAGGGCTTGAATATAGAATGGAATCTTGGTCACTTCTTGAGATAAATTGATATAAAATCATATGTTGATATAATACATTTTTAAGCATAATAATACTGTCTATAATAATTGTATTGTTTGAATTGATATTAATTCTACCAGAGTGTTATTTACATTGGTTTAGAGATGTCGTCAGGTGATTTGTGTATTGTATGCTATATTGTAGCATACATTACTTATTATCATATTCCATCCTTTACAGTGGAACCATATTTGTTCTTATGATAGGCAAGTTAGTATTAACTACTACATCTTCGGGTTTCCTATTTGATAGATCAACTCGATGTGCCATACCAGTTCTAGTTTCGAATGACTAGATCTATATATACGTAAAAACATTTAGATATACAAAATAAAAATACTTTAAAAAAGACGATTGAAGGATCTCTATTCATTGTGTTTTCAATATGGTCATGTAGCATATCTGGACATAAATATTGAATATTATGGACTTATGGAGGTCAATATTATTCTGATATTTCTATATTATGCTAATCATTTTTGAGATGTCCAGGCTTTAGACATTTATGTTATTATAATGTGTAATCTTTGAGTCTGCTGATCATCATTTAATCATTATTTGTTATTGTTTTCTCTTATTTATTATTAATGATTTAAAGGTTCATTTGACTTCATATCTTCATTTTGTACCTTACACATGCTGTAAGTTTGAGTCTAGTTTATTGAATATACCTTTGTCCTAGGAGGCAATTTGTTTGCATTTATATGTAATATTTGATTATTTGTAACTACTTGGTTATGTGTGTCTTTGTGGACATGAATACTTATTGTCCTCTCACTTAATTCTATATATGACGGTTCTACTATTGCAGATGGGGCTGTTTAGTGCAATTTTTGTTTTCGTTTGTGGGTTTCCACGGAGACGCTTGACCTTAGGGGGGGCGTGTGTGTGCCATGCATGCGCACGGAGCCTACAGGAGGAGTGGACGGTTCATCCACTCTCCAGTCTCATAGCTGGTGTGGGGTCCGTGCACATGCGCGAAGCGTCGGACCGTCATGACATCACTGCGTTTTTGGTGCGAAGCCACAGAATCAGCTGTGTTTTAAAAGGACAGACAGCTTTTCTAAACAAAATCTGACTCCTTGATAAAGTGCACACCCGCACGAAACGCATAGGAGAGCTTTTTTGACCTCCGTTTTTAATTTGCATGTACTAATAAAGTAATTTTGTTATCTTTACCTTGACCCATCTCTCTTTGGTTGTGCGCCATATACCATTTTTTCTTCAACTCTCAGGGACTAGACTTTGTGTGGAGCCAGGTGCAGCTTCTCTGGACAAAGGTGAGATGTCTTGCTAAGAAGGTACACACTCCAAAAGCATTGTTCTCTCACCAGTAGCTACACATCTGCTACTGTGGAGGTATGGAGCTGTAATTGGGAACCGAGACTTCGGTGTTTGCAATTCCCATTGGTCAGTTCCATGTTCCCAAAGCCATGCTGTCCTGAGGCATTGTCATCACCCACACCCCTGATTGGTTCATGTGGTCAATCTCACGGCTCCGGATTGGATCAGCAGGGGCAATGGTCTCCGCTGATTGGTTGGCACCCCATCCTCCATGATTTTAAATGGAGGCCAAGATCCTATAAAAGCTGATGCTGATCAGGGCTCTTCAGTTGTTCATGGCTGGTCTCTGTGTCAAGAGACCAACTGGAAAGTGAACTGTGGACCAGAGGCAGCCATCACTTGTTACTGGGATTGATGGATGGATCATCTAGGGTAATCTAGCTTCAGCAGCGCTGTACCTCTAATGAGCAAAGAGTCCCCTGTAGCCTGAGCTTGTGATGGGTTTTTGCCATGTTTTGGACTGTGTTGCTCCCTGTTGGCTCCAGCCAGAATTAACCTTTGTTTATTTAACCATGTTATTTTGCCTGGTGTCGTCGATCCATATGTAAAGTCTGGTCTACCATGACAGGCATCAAATTAGTAAGACAGGGTAAGGCTCTTCATGCCTGAATCTTGCAGTGTTGAATTCCAAAGGTGCATGTGCACGTGCATCATTGGCACTTCAAAACTACCCTCTAGCATAAACATACACCCATTAAAAAATAGATGTTCTGAATGTACACACCACAAAGAATTTATAATGTGTTTCCCCCCTGTCAGGATTCACAGGGAAATCCACGGGGAAAGTCTGTTAGTACCTGGGGGTCTCAATTGTAGCTGGAACTGGAACCAGGGATCCAGATTCATAGTATAGATAGGGGGCTGAGATTCCATGGAGGTAGCAGGCAGGTGGAGTGGTCAGGCGATCCAGGGTCAGGGCAGGCAACAAGCAGAAGAATGGTCAGTCAAGCATGGGTTAGGGCAGTAAATAGGCAGGAGACAAGCCGGAATCGGTACCAGGATTTAGCAGAAGCTGGCAGCAAGTCAGGGAGTATTTACAGCAACTAGGGAGCAAACATGTTGTGAAGCACAGGTGTTAAGAACAGGTATCATGGAGAAATCAGGTGTTGCATTCCGCATAGCGGTCTACTGAGGGCCTGCTCAGAGTGATGCAGTCCCCACACAGGTCCTTACATTACCCCCTTTTCATGGGGAGAGCCCCTGAATTTCTTTAGATACCTGGCATGAAACTTCTTAATTAGCCCCAGAGCATGCATTTGCATGGCTGGTTCCAAGGTCAGCTACTCAGGACCATAGCTTTTCCAATCTACGAGGTAGAAAAGACATCTGTTGAACCATTTAGAGTCGCAAACAGCCTGAATCATGAACTCAGGTTGTCCTCTGATTTGAACGGAGGTTGAAAGTCTCCAGACTCGATTAGGAAAGCTGTTGGTAATGGAGTGTTTCAGCAAGGGATACATGAAATACCGGTTGTATCTGCCAGGAAGCTAGCAACTGGAGACAATAGGCCATGGGGTTAATCTTCTGAATGACAGAGAATGGTCCTATAAACTTAGGGGCCAATTTCCCGTGGGTGTGCTTTAATTGTAAATCATGTGTGGAAAGCCACACATACCTACTTTTAGGTATAGCCTTGACATCAAGGAGGAAAGGGCTGGGACTGGAGACAATTCTTGTTCTCATGGAACCATTTTTGGGTGGTATGCGAAGGTGGCAAAGAATGGACTACCGTCAGTGGAAGTATATCTGGAATTATTATAAGACAATTCCATGATTGCTAGGAAAGTGGACCAGTCTGACTGGTGTACGTTGGTGAAATACCGAAGATACTGTTCCAAGGTTTGGTTCAGACATGCAGTATGTGGGTGAAATCCGGAAGACAGGGCTCTTTGAATATGAAGTGACCGACACATTTTGGACCAAAAGCAGGAAATTAATTGAGATCCTCTATCCATAATTACCATACTGGGAAGGCCATGTAATCGGTATACCTCTTTCAAGAAATCTTTGGCCAACCCTTGAGCTGTTTGCTAAAGGAATCGATGATGGTTAGAATTACAGTATAACCCTCAGAGGGGGTAATTCAATAATAAAGTCCATTGAGATGCAGGTTCAAGGTTGAGCATGACTATCAATAAATTGTAGTAATCCTTCCGAACGTTGTCACATTTGCTTCATTCATGCACAAGTCTCACATGAACTAATAAATTGAGTCGCATCCTGCTGAAGTTGTGGCCACTAAAAACATCTTCAGATCAATTTCACAGTCTTCGTGACACCGTTATGACCTGCTCTTGGTAGGTCGTGGTACCATCAAAGGATTTACAGATGTAATGCATTGATGGGGATAAAAACTCTAATCTTAAACCATAAACATTTACTCTAAATCCTGCAATTATGGGGTCGGCTATGTTGGACTTTTATGCAAAGCTATCACTTTCAGTAGCATTTCCATTGCTTTTTCCTGGTTTTAAAGTTTAATTGAATTGGAAGCGGAAAAAGTATAAGGCCGCTCATATAGTGCTGTCGATGGCGACGGCGACACGATGGGTGACGTCACCCATCGCCGTCGACACAGGTGAAAGTTATATTTCACCGGGCGGCGACGTTGCGGATTTCCGGCCATTTGATTGGTTCAAAGGCCGTCACATGAGGCGACAGCCCTTGAAAAATCTAATTTTGCCGGCTACCAGTTTTCGCGTCGGCGACGTCGCATTGTCACCGTCGGGCTTACTATAAGCGCATGCGGCGGCGGCGGCAATGCATTTGTTTTCTGGCTAAGTCGCGTTGCCGTCACTATAAGTGTGGCCTTAGGCTCAATGGGCATCGCGCTGGTTGGTGCAGAGGCTGTTTGCTAATGAGTTAAGTTCTTATGATCTGCCTATACTTCAACCTCATGTTGTCAATCTACAAAAGGTGTCCAGCGTACATCTGCGTTGCCCCAAAGGCGCACAGCCTGATGGCCCCCCCCCAAGAACTGCTCCCCTCTGTACAGGACCAGCGTGCTAAGGGTTAACATGTGCTTGATCTTTGTTGAATCGGCAACCCCACCCACTGGAATGTTAATGAGCCAAGGGGACACAAAGGAAAGGTCTTTTTGTTCATTCCAGCGTACATCTGCGTTGCCCCAAAGGCGCAAAGCCTTTGGCGCAGCCAAAGGGCGTGAGCCGTTTGCTGCCGTTCGCTGATGTTAGTTGATGTTAAAGCTGCTCTATTTCTATCAGAAACTTACAAGCCCTTTATCCCCTGTACCCGATTTTCCTACTTTCTGTCCATGAAATGTCTGTGAAGTGACTGTATAACCCTGTTCTTTTATTGTAACCATGTAATTTTTATAACTCTGTGCCCAGGACATACTTGAAAACGAGAGGTATCTCTCAATGTATTACTTCCTGGTAAAACATTTTTATAAATAAAAAATATAAATAAATAAAATATTCAATGAACGCTAGCCGGATAGCAAACAGTTTTTTCTCCATAATAGTAACATTTATTTCAGTGCTATACAACTTTTGCGACACAAAGGCGACGAGATGGACGAAGGAATCCATAGAAGATTGTTTGGACAGAACTGTACCAATGGCAAAATCCAAGGTATCTGCATCAACAATAAAGGGTTGCTGAGGATAGTACAGTGGAAAATATTCTAGGACAGGGGACTCGACATGGGTTCCCCAAGAAAAGGAAACATGTTTCCTAAGAAAGTTTGTGAGTGGCAGCACAATCAGCGAGAAGTCTTGAATAAAGGAGCGATATAAATTGGCAAATCCTAAAAATCCACGCAGAGTTTTCATATCTGTGGCGGATGACCACTCCTGTATGGCTTGGATCATTTGTTCATCCATAACTATTCCGAAAGCCGGGACCACATATCTCAGAAATTTGTGGCCGATCGAACAGACATTTTTCTAGCTAGGCGTACAATTGAAAACATTGGCAATGGCTCAATACCGCCTTTGCATGGCCTTCGTGTTGTTGCAGGTCACTTGAGAAGATGAGTACTGTATGTCATTTAAATATACCACAAGCAACAGGTCTAAAATGTATGTGTATATATATATGTATGTATGTTCCTAAAAATCATTCACAGAATGTTGTAAAGTAGCAGGAGCATTGCATAGGGCATGACCCAATATTTGAATTGGCCAAATCGTGTCTGGAAGGCCGTTTTCCATTTGTCACCGGCCCGTATGCGTACTAAATTATAGGCCTCACAAAGACCCAATTTTGTGAAGACCGTGACATTTTTTACTTGTTTCAGCAGCTCAGGAATTAACGGAAGTGTGTATTTGTTCTTGATAGTGATCTCATTCAGAGCATGGTAATCTATGCACGATCTCAAGGTTCCTTCTTTTTTAGGGACAAAAAAAAGGTGCTCCAGCTTGAGATGGGGTAATGAAGGTTTTCAAGGTTTTCTTTTATTTATTTGCACAATACCTCGGTATCCAGACAGGACAATGGATATATATGACTGAAGGAAATAGTAGCACCAGGTATCAGGTCAATGGGGCAGTTATATTCCCGATGCAGAGGTAAAGTTTCAGCATAATTTGAGTCAAATACGCTCCAAAAGTCTAAATATTTTGTGGGTGGTAGGGTTGCCGCCACCTTATCTTGATTAGAACAAGAGACATTTTGTACAGGATTGGGGAGTTGAACTGGGTATGCACGGGAGACAATTTGGTCACATAAAGTAGAGGAAAAGACGAGGGCTCTCAAAATCTAAGGACGAAACCAATCTCAAACTGTGAGTATTGGTAGGTTGCCAGGGCAACTGACTAGAGGCTGTGTTAAAAGGGATTACATGTGTAACCCATATAAACGATCATATCCAGGGACCTTTCTGGGGAATACATTTCGGCTACTCAATTCTGTGTGGTGCTGGAGTACCTGTAGGCTCAGGAGGTTGTGGCCGCGGTGGTAAGGGGCAATCAGGACAGGCTTTAGGGTTGTTCTTTATTTACTCACTCATTGGTACAGAGCCTCCAGCCATGACAGGATCCCAGGACATGGGATATCAGTTCCCATCACTGCAGTTTTCTCACTCCTGCCCAGTAACCGACACACAGGCTGAGGCATGAGGAATAAGCAGCTTTATTTCTCCTTCTTTAAATCTCTCCTCCTCCATAGACTCTCTGTGGTCCCCAGGACCTTTAGATGGTGCTGCCCAATATCAGGGGGCATCAGATCTGGTTGACCTTTAGGCCAGCCTGCCTAGAGTGGCATGCTTTCCCCACAATGGGGAAGACTCACAGCCTTCCTCTCTCCTCGGAGAGCAGGAACCAAATCCCTCTAACTTTTAGATTCCTCCCCAGAAGAATCTGGAAGGGGCGGGCTCATGAACTGTACCCACCTCCAAGGGGGCTGTAGACAAGCCATGAGTCACCACCTCTCTTCCTTCAACTTCAAGGAAAGAACAATGGGGGTCAATGGCCCATAGATTAACCTGCTAATGCCTGGAACTTAACAGGACTTACATAGCAGATACACTATGTGGAGAGAAACAGGTACTTATGGGACATACCCTGTTATATTTGTAACAACTACAGTATGTTGCAATACACAGCTCTGGCTGCTTCAGAGCAGGGGAAAACATGTAACTTTAGCTTGGGAGGGCTGGCAGCCCGAGAGCAGGAAAAATACAGAGAAATAAATAATCCTGTTCCAGGACACAGGTGTTACCTGTAGGTGCTACTTATAGGCCGTGGAGAAGTCAGGTGTTGCATTCTGCATAGCTGTCTACCGAGGGCCTGCGCAGAATGATACAGTCCCCGCGTGTGGGTCCGTACACCCCAAAGCAAACTCTAGCTGTGAACCTTTGTTGAACAGTTGTGACTTGGTATTTCTTTCTCATAAATGTACATTAACTTCAAATTTTGACATCCTTGACAAAAACATGACGGTCGCATAGAAAATACCTCTACTAAAGTATGTATTTTCTAAAAGTACATACCCAATTTAGTGTGGATATGGGTATTTTGTCTTTTCCCACAAGAATATCTTTCCGGAAATCATATTTTGACTGTCAAGGGTCGTTGTTACCTATGGGGCTGATGTAATTTTCACATGTTTGCAATAACATTGTTCAGCCAGTGATTTCGGGGTCATAGTTGTGGTGTATCCTACAAACCATATATCACATGAAATGTGGGATTTAAAATTGGTTTTGGCCCAACGTGTACATTTGGTCATTAGACCTCTCCAATCTAACTAATATGCAAAAACGAAGGAATACCCTTTCAAACATTGCATTGCAGTATTTAATATGTCTATATATTTGTACACGATGAAAAAAAAATCTATTCTACTTTTAGAAAATATAACATTTAATAATTTTTTTTTACTAAGTTAATGTTTTTACATGAAAAAGGTGGTGTGTCCCAAAGTAGTATTATATTTTTATACACTACTATTTCCTCCTCAGGTAATTATAGTAACTAAACAGTAATACACCCAGACACAACTTATATTTTCTGAAAGTAGACAATTACAGGAATCCTAGGATGGGTCACTTTAAACTGTCACATAAAGGTGACTATGTTTATTGCCCCTTTCTATTACAGAGGAAATGAACATGTTCTGTGATGCTTTGATTGCAGGGTTGGGTTGCATGTTTATGCTGACCGATAAGCACAGTTTTATTCCTACAAATATGGGTAACCCTTTATTGATAGAAGATATTACCAAAGTAAATCAATAGGGTCTTGTGAGAAATAAGTATTCAGGTGCATTGTATACACAAATCTATATGCACCATGTTTTGAAGTAGATTTTCACAAGACACCTCAGGAAAAATGTTACACCCTAAAATATACAAGTACCCAAGATTGATGAGGATTTAACCCTCTATCTAACGATGGTATCCTTATATTGATAGGTATGACATTGTGCCTGGGAGCCCTTTGTCACTGCGACACCTCCCAACACCAAAACAATATAAATATTACATTCTAATTTGTGCTTGTGCTAAAAAAAAAAAAGGAACACACACAACTCCCAGAAACTTACTTAGTTGCATAGTAGATTATGTTAAAGGAGACAAATGTCCATTAAATTCAACCTATGTTAAATTTAGACAACATATACTTATCCTATATTTGAATTTACAGTATTTTGATCCAGAGGAAGCCAAACAAAAAACCCTAGTGAAACATTATCCAATAATGTCTCATAAGGGGGAAAAATAAATTCCTTCCTTACTCCAATAGTTCCATAATGTCTTTTTTTATGGAGTTGTACCCCAAACTGTACTCCTTATTCAAGGTATGGTCTTACTAATGCTTTATACAGTGGCATAATTATGCTTACTTCCCTTCCAACCATATCCCGTTTAAAACAAAATAAGATCCAATTTGCCTTTGCAGCTACTGCCTGACATTTGGGCACTATTGCTAAGCCTGCTGCACTCATAAATCCTTCTCCATCATGGATTGACCTAATTTTGTCTCATTTAATTCATAAGTACTGTAGCCTTTTTTTTTTTATTGTTTCAACCTCTCCTATTTATCTGTTTTTTGCTTGTTTCACGGTTCCAGTCTATCCAAGTCCTTCTGGAGACAAATTACATCCTTCTCTGATTTTACTACCTTACAGAATTCAGCAAAGATGGAGACTATTCTCTCTATTCCAAACCTCAAGGTCATTAATAAACAAGTTAAAAAGCCATGGTCCCAGTACCAAACCATGAGGTACTCCACTTGCAAGTTGAACCCAACCTGAAAAGGTTGCATTTATGACAACTCTCTGTTGTCTATCCTTCAATCAGTTTTCAATCCAGGTGCAAATATTTTTTACTGAGATTCATTTCCTTTATTTTGTACACTAACCTCTTGTGTGGCACTGTATCAAAAGCCTTTTCAGAATCTAAGTAGACCACATGAACTGCATTATAATGTTAGTTTGGCACAAACTAACCTATCCACAACCTATCCTTCATAAGTCCATGCTGACTATTATTAATAATTTTGTTATCCCTTAGGTATTCCTGAATATCATTGTGTAATAAACCTTCAAATAGTTTCCTCAATATTGATGTCAAGTTTACAGGTCTGTAATTCCCTGGTTGTGATATATCTCCCTTTTTAAATATAGGAACCACGTCTGTTTACGCGAATCTTGCGGTGACTCCTCCCTCTTAATCTTTTGGGTTACCCTCACAATAACACATTTATGATCATCACAAAGAGTGATGATTGAGGAACCCCCACCTTCAGCACATAGCATGCTTAGTGCAGTGCGAAGGGAGGGCGTGGGTAATAATAAAAAATATGGGTTTACTTAGGTAACCCCAAAAATCAAATTGGGGAATGATTCGCTATTGATTTTGGTGGTTACACTAGGAATACCATACCCCTCATTTTATGCCGTGGGGAGGGGTACGCTCCTCCCAGCCCCCCTGCAATTTTAATCTCTATTCTGTGTCTTGGGGGGAATATTGTATCTCATTGGTGTTCAGAGGGGGAGTTGTAGGAGAGACCCTCTACTAATATTTATTTTTGTAACCCCTTATATGCTCCTCTGCCATGTCCCCACTTTAATACCTTCTATAACGGTGGAGAGAGGGATGGGCGATATGAAGTTTTTAGCAGCTTGATGAGTCAGTGAGCCCCCCCCCCCCCCATACACACATTGTCCTGTGTGTGGGAGGCTGTCTCTGTGCTGCTGCTCTGCTCCAGTGCGTCACAGTGTCTTCAGATGATGATGTGTGTGGAGACATACCTGGACCGAGCGGCAGTATGACCCCCTAGTGTGCCTACTCCTGTGCCATACTGGGTACATCACTAGGGCACGCCAAAGGTTAACCCTATGGCAATGAAAAAGTTAATCTCAACAGCAAAACCCTGTTAATGAAAAAACTCCTTTCTTCCCCAGAGGTACATTTTGAGCTCAATATATTTTCCTTGTAGTTCATACCTTTAATCCTTATTAAAGATTTAGATAATCTTAATTATTTATGCATCCAACATTTTTTTCCCCACTGGCTGCAGGTAATTTTAATATGCTGGGGGTGATTTAAGAGTGCATCCAAAACAGCATTTTTCTTCAAGGCACAATTAACACGTTCAGAAGAATATGATGTGTTATATTCTAGTAATTTCTTAGGTAGGACCTAGGAGGAATTTCATTGCACCTACACCTGTACTGTGATGCATCCCAAGCCATATTCCCTGTTCCCTCCCATACAAATTGGGTCATATTTACTAAGCTGTTTAAAACCATAAGGCACCTTACAGCCTGTTTGCATTAAAGTAAGTCTGGATCTTAGCCTTAAGCAGGGACATAGGTAGGACTCTGGCAAAGAAAAGGGCATTTTGGGTTGGTGGTGGGGTGCCCCGCAGGGGTTAACTGGCATTGCAACCATACAGTCTGTGTATAGAGTATAGTGCAGTCAGGTCATTTTCCGTGTTAGTGTATACTGTAGTGCGTTCAGGTTATAGACTATACCCTGACACACAGTGTAACCTGACTGCACTATACCCTGACACACTGTAACCTGACCGCACTATACCCTGACACAGTGTAACCTGACTGCACTATACACTGACGCAGAGTATAACCTGACTGCACTATACCCTATTCATATATCTCCATCTCTCCTTCCTTCCCCACTTCTCAGTTCATATGAACTCCTTTCTTACCTGCGTCCTCTGACACCACACAGCTATATCCCCTGAACTAAAAAACACCCCTACAAATCATCCTCACACATCCTCTTTCTATCCATGCTTCTCCTCCTTGCTTCTTGGGATATCTCTCCCAATCCTGGTCCCTGCCTTATTCATACATGCACTCGTCCTCGCCTGCCAAATGCAACCTCTACTCCTTCTGGTGTCAACCCCTCCAACCTCATACCCATCCCCTGCCACCCTCCCTCCTCTCTCCCTTTCTCCTGTGCCCTTTGGAATGCTCGCTTCCTTTCTAACAAGTTCCTCTCTGTACATGACTTTTTTCTCTCTCACTCTCTGCTCCTATTTGCTATAACTGAGACCTGGCTCACTCAGTCTGACACTGCTCTGGAAGCTGCCCTCTCCTATGGTGGCCTTTCCTTCTCCCACACTCCGCGCACTGATGGCAGGGGTGGAGGCGTGGGGCTCCTGCTCTCCCCCCTCTGCCGTTACCGAACCCTTCCTATTCCTCCATCTCTTGCTTTTCCCTCCTTTGAGGCTCACACTGTCCAGATCTTCTCTCCTCTCCCTGTCCATGTGGCGGTCATCTATCACCAACCTACCTCTACTCATCCCCCTTCTGCCTTTCTCTCTCACTTTGAATCTTGGCTCTCTTTCTTTCTCTCCTCAGACTCCCCTGTTCTTCTCCTTGGGGACTTCAATTGCCACCTTGATGACCCCTCTCTCCCTTGGGCTTCCCGCTTTCTTTCTCTAACCTCTTCTTTTGGCCTTCAACAGTGGACTGCAGCCAGCACACACAAGGATGGCCACTACTTAGACCTGGTTTTCACTAAAAACTTCTCTCTCTACAATTTCTCCATTTCCCCTTTTCCTCTCTCTGACCATCATCTCATCTCATTCTCCCTATCTCGCTTCTCCCCTTCTCCACCTCCATCTACCCCCCGGTTCTGCAGAAACCTGCACTCTATTCACTTACCTGACTTTGAGTCCACTTTAAGCTCCTCCCTCTCCTCTCTCAGCTCTGCTTCAGACCCTGACAACCTGGTCAGGAACTACAACTCTGTCTTGTCCTCGTCTCTTGATCTACATGCCCCGCTTTCTCTCTGCCGCACTCGCCCTTCTAACCCTAGACCCTGGCTAAATTCCCACACGTGCATGCTGCGTTCCTCCACTCGTTCCTCTGAACGCCTCTGGAGGAAGTCTCACACTCTCGCAGACTTCCTTCACTACAAATTTATGCTATCCTGTTTCAACTCTGCCCTCTCGCAAGCTAAACAAGCCTACTTTTCTTCACTAATCAACATGCACAAGTCTAACCCACACCGACTGTTCTCTGTCTTTGATACTCTACTCAAACCACCCTCAGCTGCCTCTCCTTCCTCCATCTCCGCTCAGGACTTTGCTGACTATTTTAAGGAAAAGGTGGAATCCATACGGCAGAACATCCCCTCTGTTTCTTCCTCCCATCCTACACCTCTTCCTAACTCTCCTCCTGCCTTCCTTGACTCTTTTTCCACTGTCTCAGAGGAGGATGTGTCGCTGTTGATCGCCTCTTCTCCCTCTACCACTTGCCCTCTTGACCCCATTCCCTCCCATCTCCTTAAACCTCTTGCTCCTACCATAATCTTTAGTATTATACCTAGTACTACCTTTCCATCCTCCTTCAAACATGCAACAGTCATACCATTACTCAAAAACAGCAAGCTTGACTCTACCTGTCTTTCTAACTATTGACCTGTCTCCCTCCTGCCTTTTGCCTCAAAACACCTTGAACGTCTTGTATTCTCTCGCTTGCTCCATTTCCTCAACACCTATTCTCTCCTAGACCCTCTACAATCTGGCTTCCGCACTGCTCACTCCACGGAAACAGCCCTCACTAAAATAACTGACGACCTCCATGCTGCCAAAGACAGAGGTCATTACACTCTGCTCATATTACTCGACCTCTCTGCAGCATTTGACACAGTGGACCACCCTCTTCTCCTCCACATTCTCCATACTCTTGGTATTCGGAACAAAGCTCTATCCTGGATCTTATCCTACCTCTCCCATCGTACTTTCAGTGTCTCTTCTGCTAACACCTCCTCCTCCTCTATTGATCTCTCTGTGGGGGTACCCCAGGGCTCTGTCCTGGGACCTCTTCTCTTTTCTCTGTACACACTCTCTCTAGGTGACCTAATAACATCTTTTGGGTTTAATTATCACCTCTATGGCGACGACACACAAATATACTTTTCAACACCTGACCTTACACCTGCTGTACAAACCAAAGTTTCTGAATGTCTCTCTGCTATATCATCATGGATGGCCCTCCGACACCTTAAACTCAACATGGCTAAAACAGAGCTCCTCATACTTCCTCCCAAACCTGGCCCTACTACCTCCTTCCACATTACTGTTGGAACTACAATCATTCACTAAGTAGCCCAAGCACGCTGCCTAGGGGTCACACTTGACTCCTCTCTCACATTCGCCCCTCACATTCAAAACATTTCTAAAACTTGTCGCTTTTTCCTTCGCAATATAACAAAGATACGCCCTTTCCTCTGTTGCTCGACTGCTAAAACTCTGACTCAGGCCCTCATTCTCTCCCGTCTTGATTACTGTAACCTCCTGCTGCCGGCCTTCCTGCCTCTCACCTGTCTCCCCTACAATCTATCCTAAATGCTGCTGCCAGAATCACTCTACTCTTTCCTAGATCTGTCTCAGCATCTCCCCTCATGAAATCCCTCTCCTGGCTTCCGATCAAATCCCGCATCTCACACTCTATTCTTCTCCTCACTTTTAAAGCTTTACATTCTTCTGCCCCTCCTTACATCTCATCCCTAATTTCTCGTTATGCACCATCCAGACTCTTGTGTTCTTCTCAAGGATGTCTTCTTTCTACCCCCTTTGTATCTAAAGGCCTCTCCCGCCTTAAACCTTTTTCACTGACTGCCCTACACCTCTGGAATGCCCTTCCCCTCAGTACCCGACTAGCACCCTCTCTATCCACCTTTAAGACCCACCTTAAGACACACTTGCTTAAAGAAGCATATGAATAGCACTGTGGATATTTTGAACACATGATACGTAAAGCTTGGCCCCCTGCAGACGCACTTACCAGAACTCCCTCCTACTATCTCTGTACATTCTACCTACCTACCAATTAGACTGTAAGCTCCTCGGGGCAGGGACTCCTCTTCCTTAATGTTACTTTTATGTCTAAAGCACTTATTCCCATGATCTGTTATTTATATTATCTGTTATTTATTCGATTACCACATGTATTACTACTGTGAAGCGCTATGTACATTAATGGCACTATATAAATAAAGACATACAATACAATACAATACCCTGTCACACAGTGTAACCTGACTGCAATATACCCTGACACAGAGTGTAACCTGACCGCACTATACCCTGACACAGAGTGTAACCTGACTGCACTATACCCTGACACAGAGTGTAACCTGACTGCACTATACCCTGACACACTGTAACCTGACCGCACTATACCCTGACACAGTGTAACCTGACTGCACTATACACTGACACAGAGTATAACCTGACTGCACTATACCCTGACACACAGTGTAACCTGACTGTACTATACCCTGACACAGAGACAGTGTAACCTGACTGCACTATACCCTGACACAGAGTGGAACCTGACCGCACTATACCCTGACACAGAGTGTAACCTGACTGCACTATATCCTGACACAGAGACAGTAACCTAACTGCACTATACCCTGACACAGAGTGTAACCTGACTGCACTATACCCTGACAGAGTATAACCTGACTGCACTATACCCTGACACACAGTGTAACCTGACTGCAATATACCCTGACAGAGTGTAACCTGACTGCACTATACCCTGACACAGAGTGTAAATTGACTGCATTATACCCTGACACACAGTGTAACCTGACTGCACTATACCCTGACACACAGTGTAACCTGACCGCACTATACCCTGACACACAGTTAACCTGACTGCACTTTACCCTGACACAGAGTGTAACCTGACTGCACCATACCCTGACACAGAGTGTAACCTGACTGCACTATACCCTGACACACAGTGTAACCTGACCGCACTATACCCTGACACACAGTTAACCTGACTGCACTATACCCTGACACACAGTTAACCTGACTGCACTATACCCTGACACAGAGTGTAACCTGACTGCACTATACCCTGACACACAGTTAACCTGACTGCACTATACCCTGACACAGAGTGTAACCTGACTGCACTATACCCTGACATAGAGTGTAACCTGACCGCACTATACCCTGACACACAGTTAACCTGACTGCACTATACCCTGACACAGAGTGTAACCTGACTGCACTATACCCTGACACACAGTTAACCTGACTGCACTATACCCTGACACACAGTGTGTAACCTGACTGCACTATACCCTGACACACAGTGTAACCTGACCGCACTATACCCTGACACAGTGTAACCTGACTGCACCATACCCTGACACAGAGTGTAACCTGACTGCACTATACCCTGACACAGAGTATAACCTGACTGCACTATACCCTGACAGAATGTAACCTGACTGCACTATACCCTGACACAGAGTGTAACCTGACTGCACTATACCCTGACACAGAGTGTAACCTGACCGCACAATACCCTGACACACAGTGTAACCTGACTGCACTATACCCTGACACAGTGTAACCTGACTGCACTATACCCTGACATAGAGTGTAACCTGACTGCACTATACCCTGACACAGAGTGTAACCTGACCGCACTATATCCTCACACAGAGTGTAAATTGACTGCACTATACCCTGACACAGAGACAGTAACCTAACTGCACTATACCCTGACACAGAGTGTAACCTGACTGCACTATACCCTGACACAGAGTGTAACCTGACTGCACTATACCCTGACACACAGAGTGTAACCTGACTGCACTATACCCTGACACAGAGTGTAACCTGACCGCACAATACCCTGACACACAGTGTAACCTGACTGCACTATACCCTGACACAGTGTAACCTGACTGCACTATACCCTGACACACAGTGTAACCTGACTGCACTATACCCTGACACAGAGTGTAACCTGACTGCACTATACCCTGACACACAGTGTAACCTGACTGCACTATACCCTGACACACAGTGTAACCTGACTGCACTATACCCTGACACACAGTGTAACCTGACTGCACTATACCCTGACACAGTGTAACCTGACTGCACTATACCCTGACACAGTGTAACCTGACTGGACTATACCCTGACACAGAGTATAACCTGACTGCACTATACCCTGACACACAGTGTAACCTGACTGCACTATACCCTGACACACAGTGTAACCTGACTGCACTATACCCTGACACAGTTTAACCTGACCACACTATACCCTGACACAGAATGTAACCTGACTGCACTATACCCTGACACAGTGTAACCTGACTGCACTATACCCTGACACACAGTGTAACCTGACTGCACTATACCCTGACACAGTGTAACCTGACTGCACTATACCCTGACACAGTGTAACCTGACTGGACTATACCCTGACACAGAGTATAACCTGACTGCACTATACCCTGACACAGTGTAACCTGACTGGACTATACCCTGACACAGAGTATAACCTGACTGCACTATACCCTGACACAGTGTAACCTGACTGCACTATACCCTGACACACAGTGTAACCTGACTGCACTATACCCTGACACAGTGTAACCTGACTGGACTATACCCTGACACAGAGTATAACCTGATCTCACTATACACTGACACAGAGTGTTACCTGACTGCACTATACCCTGACACAGTTTAACCTGACCACACTATACCCTGACACAGAATGTAACCTGACCGCACTATACACTTACACATACTATACTCTGACACAGAGTGTAACCTGACCGCACTATACCCTGACAGAGTATAACCTGATTGCACTATACACTGACACAGAGTGTAACCTGACTGCACTATACCCTGACACAGAGTGTTACCTGACTGCACTATACCCTGACACAGTGTAACCTGACTGCACTATACCCTGACACAGAGTGTAACCTGACTGCACTATACACTGACACAGAGTGTAACCTGACTGCACTATACCCTGACAGAATGTAACCTGACTGCACTATACAATAACACTGGGTACAAGTGGAAGGGGGAACAGGGAAGGAAACGTGTGAGGAGGAAATGGGACAATACATGGGGGAGTGGGAGTGATCAATGGAATGAGAGTGTTAGGGGGAGTGGTTGATGGGGAGCAGTGGGTGAAATGGGGTGGTAGTGGGTGACAGACGGGGGCAGTGGGTGACAGAGGGGGTAGTCGATGGCAGTGGGTGACAGAGGGGGGCAGGTGGGGACACAGTGAGTGATACCTTCTCCTACATGCTTGCATGCCACTGAGTCATCCTCCTTCTTCCTGCTCCACACCAAATGGAGCGCTGACTCCCAGGGCTGCCAACAGAAATCATGGGGCCCAGGACAAATGAAAGGAGCAGCCCCCCCCTCCCCCAACCCATAGCGCACCTACCACAGAAAAAAATGTATTGGTGCGTAACTTTTACTTAACCCCCCAAAACATATAAAAATACACACCCCAATACATATAAAATTATACCCCCACCCCCATATAAAAATATAACCCACCCACCCCAAAACATATAAAAAATACACCCCCAAAACAAATAAAAATCAGACTTACCTTGTGGGTGGTCTCAGGTCAGGCCCGGTGGCTGCGAGGTGACCGGTTGCTGCGGGGGGTGGGGGAGCAGTGGGTGCAGAATGGGCGGTGGGCCAGTGGCTTAGGAAGGGCCGGTGGCTGCTTCTGGGGGGGGGGAGGGGCGGTGGCGGTGACTGCTACTGGAGGGGGCATTGCTGCGGGAGGGCCGGTGACTGGAAGGGGGTGCCGTTGCTATGGGGAAGGGGCGTTAGGCTGGTGGCTGCAGGTTGGCTGGGGGGGGGGGGGGCACGGCGGCAAGGGTTGCCAGGTGGCGTGTCCAAAAATACTGGACACCATGCTAAAATATGCAAGACCCTCCCAATACATATAAAAATATAGCCCCTCCCCAATACATATAAAAAATACCCCCACGTCCTCCCAAAACATATAAAAATACCCCCATTACATAGAAAAATACCCCCACCTCCCCAATACATATAAAAAGTACCCGACACCCCCAATACATATAAAAAGTACCCGACACCCCCAATACATATAAAAAGTACCCAACCCCCCCAATACATATACAAATATACCCCAAACTCCCAATACATATAAAAAATATATATACTCCAACCCCCCAAATACATATAAAAAAATATACCCCAAACTTTACCCAATACATAAAAAAAATACCCTCCCCCCCCCCAATTCATATAAAAATCGGACTTAACTTGGGGATGGTCTCAGGTCAGGCCCGGTGGCTGCAGGAGCCTGGGGCGGTGGCTGGCGGTGATACGGGGGGCGGTGGCTGGCATTGCTACAGGGGGGACAGTTCTGTGGGGGGGCTGGCGGTGCTACGGGGGGGCGGTGCTGTGGGGGGGGGGCAGTGGCTGGGGGTGCTATGGGGGGGCAGTGGTCCGGGAGGGGGGGCATGGCTGGTGGTGCTGCGGGGGGCAGTGACTGCGGGTCCGACAGCAGGTCACAGCAGTTGCCGCCAACCCCGCTGCAGGCAACTGTCCCACATTGCTGGTAACACGCTCACCGGGCTTCCCTCTCACGCCGACACGCCGGAAGCTTAGCCCAGCTGACTTCCACACTGCCATCAGAGAGACCAGTCACCGGGTGCAGGCACACTGCGGTTTTTTTCATGGCCACGGCCGGGCCCCCTGATTCACAGAGCCCGGGACGCCAACCCCAGCAGACCCCCCTGTTGGCGGGCCTGCTTACTCCTGCTCAGGTGCTGCTGCTTCTGTTTTTGGTGTCTGCGCAGTGCGGGAGTGACGTGTTCCTTCCTATCCGACCAGCGCATCATTTAGGGCCCAGATTTTTGGGTCAGGGATTTGGGGTTTTAGACCGGGCCTTAACTACTTTAATAAAAATGTTGCTTACCCTTACACAAACCTTGTAAATATTAACTAGTATAAGAAATTGATGCAAACTGTGATTTGTGGAGATGTGATATTGATCAATAGGAGCTATGAAAGGGTGAACAGTTGCATGTATTAGAAGCAAATGATCCAGGTTGCATATTTTCCAGTCATATTTCTTCCTTATGTAAAGGGGTCACCCCCGGTTCCCCTGATCTTCCTTTGCCCCCTGCCTTACCCCTGTAGCAGTGGGGGAAGGGGACGGCGACTTCTCCCGGTTGGGGCCGTCATCTGGGCCGGCGCCGTCGGGTCCTGATGCTCGCGCATGCACGAAGGGTTGCGCATGCGCAGATAGCCGCCGCGGCCATGTTGAGGTTGGCGTGGGAGTTCGCGCCTGTGCAGTGCAATGCACAGAGGTTAGCAAGCATAGAGGTGGCCATTACATGTGTGCTGGAGCTATTGGAGGTTGCGCATGCTCAGTTAAGCATAGCGGCGGCCATTACAGCTTTGCACAGGCGCAGTAAAGATAGCGCACGCGGTCCCAATGCTGAAGAGGTCCTGAGTGGACTACAATTCCCAGCAGCCTCTGGGGACTGCCCTTTCACCCACATCACGTGCAGCCAGCCAGCAAATAGAGTTTGCAGCTTCTCCTGTTGTAGAAGGATACAATGTTGCGCACAGACCATGCTAGGCAGTTGGATCCAGGAAGAGATTGGGGAAGGTAGTGTACAGAGAGCAGTGCTCTGATGTACTAGGCCAGAGAATACCCCAGGCCCCACTCCCCACTAGGTTAGTGGGTAAGTTCATAGGGACGGCCCCTTAGGTAGGGACCCTGCCCTTATCTGAGTCTGAGTCTTGTCAGTCAGAAACAGGGGGGGGCAGGAGAACACAAATTGGATGTGTCTCCCAAAAAAATCCACTATAATGCACTCCTACTAAATTTAAAATTTAACTTTTAATATATTATCATAAAACATATATTACCAAAAACGTTGTGTATTGTGCATTAAAAATAAATTAAATTAAATTTAATTTATTTTTAATGCACAATACACAACGTTTTTGGTAATATATGTTTTATGATAATATATTAAAAGTTAAATTTTAAATTTAGTAGGAGTGCATTATAGTGGATTCTTTTGGGAGACACATCCAATTTGTGTTCTCCTGCCCCCCCCCTGTTTCTGATTCACTTTTCAGTTCACAGTTTGCACCCACTTTCCTGGATTACCATTTATTTACTCATTATTTGCCTCAATTAGTGTGGTTTTGTGATCACTCCCTAACCCTAGTGTTTTTCTGAGTCTTGTCAGTGACACAGCTGCAGTACTGTGTGCTCTGACAAGAAGAGACAGTGTGGCTTGCAGTGCAGCCACATCAGTTAGTTTGGCAGTTTCAGGAAAGGCCCCTTTAAGTGCAAGGGGGGGTTGCTTTCTACAGTACAGTGTTATGTGATATCACCGGTGCCAGTTGCATGCAGTGATCGCGGCCTGCGTCTGGGCTCAGACAGGCTTTACTACAAGAGATATTCTGTGGGTGAGACGCTCCACGAGGGAGACACCCCGCGCAGAGGTGGATTCCTGTTCCTGCGTCCGACCCTTTTTGAAGAGCTTTACACCCGGGCACGGACGTGTGCCCGGGCAGGTATGGATAAGTGCACCAACTATACACACGTGAGCAGCACTGCCACACATCTGGGTGGGGGTCCAGGACACTGGGACACTGGTGCAGAGCACCCGATTATTGTGGGCACTGTATGGTTGGGTTACTATTGGGCAGAGAGGCCAAGGGCCTGTAGAAGGGGATATTGGTGCCCTTGCACCCAATGTATGTTGTTATGTATAGAGCTGTTGATACTCTATATGATGATACTGTGTGTTATGTTACTGATCCCTATAGTAAACCCTTTTAGCCATAACCTTTGGTGTGGGCTGGTTACTTTATGGATGTTCCTATGTGAGGGCCATTCTACACTCCTAGAATCTCACATAGGTGGAGGCGCTGATTGAAGAAACGTTCCAGAGAAGCACCCCAGGTTCCCATCAGCGGAGACTCAGGCCTCCTGTGAACCTGCAGGTATACGCACCACACCTGGTAACATAGAGGTTCCCCCTCACATGCACTCTATCTGCGATTGAGGTAGGGGAATACCCGTTACACTTACAACTGCATTCAATATCACAGAGACATCTGAGGTGGAGTAAGCCTGACAATCTACAGCCTTAGGTGCTTATTTTATATCCATTGAAGTGGCATGAGTGTGACGGAAAGGGGCCCAAGGACCAGCATAATAAGGGTTAGGCCCAGTTTCTGGTCCCTACCCATTCTTTCCTGGGGCTCATGTGGCCACTGACTCCTGAGGAAGCTGGAACACAGCGAACACGTTGAGTCCCGAGATCCTGAGCGTTATATTAGAAAGGGAACTAAAAAAGATCCGTCGTAGTTTCCTGACAGCCGCAACTGGAAGCAGCACCATCCGACAGCCAATTGCAGCCAACACCAGCACCACGGAAGCACTGAGACAGTCATTCACAACACTGCCCAGATAAGTATCTGTTTTATGCCTAAAATAATGGACTTCTTGTACAGTAAGTGTGCATTCTGTAGGACCTTATTTTTTTATTGTAATAAAGTTTTTTTGTTTTACTATCTTCGCTAAGGTGTGCATTTTCTTCTCTTCCTCCTGAGATTACTGCTGCACCACAGTGTTTACAGCTTTGTCACTGATTGTGATATGCCTGTATTGTATGTCTTTATTTATATAGCGCCATTAATGTACATAGCGCTTCACAGTAGTAATACATGTGGTAATCAAATTGATATGATTTACTAGTCTGTGTGTATAACCTTTGGATGTTACTTCTGGGTCTCTGTTCCACGAGTCCATATGTTATTACCCTTTGGTGTCCTTTATATTACTTCCTCCTCTATGACTGGTGCTGTCCTCCGCTCCCTTTTTCTTGGAAGACTACATTGACCCGAAGATACTTCGAAATGGTTTCTTATCTAAGGTTGAGTGGAGGGCATTTTTTATATCCCATTTGAACTCTAATTCACCTTTTATTTGAATTTCACTTTGTATTTCTATATGCACTTAAGTCACTATTATATTGAACTGATTGGACAATAGGTCCCTGATTCACTAATTGTTATGTTTATTCACGTATCAGGTTAATTACATTATCACTGTGTCACTCAACACATGTATATATTGTTTTCACTGTTTCAATAGAACACTGCTCATGTTTACTATCTGTTAATATTTTAAACTGTATGAGAGCACCACCCTAGATCCTTTGTGTTTAGAACATGGATCCTACAAGGCAAAAGATTAAAATGTCTCTCTTTGCATTCATTTAGCTCCATAGTGGCTACATATGAGAAGATGTTGAAAAAAGACATATGTCCATCGAGTTCAACCTATGGTGAATTTAGACAATAGATATTTATCTTATATTTGTATTTACAGTATATTGATATGGAGAAAGGCAGAAAAAAACCCACAGTGAAATTTCATCTAATGCTGTCTCATAAGGGGAAAAAATAATACGATTTCTCACTGGATCAACATCTTTTCCATGTTTAATTATTTGGTACTTGTATATCCCAGCATATCTTTCCTTTCTGCCATCACAGTCTCCATGGGTAATGAATTCCACATTTTAACTGCCCTTACTGTAAAGAATCCTTTCCTTTCTTGCTGGTGAAATCTCATATCCTCCAGGGACCCTGTGTAATTTGTACTGCACTTGGGATGAATAGTTATTTTGAAAACTCCTTGTATTGCCCCCGAATATATTTGTATTTAGTTTCAAATCCCCAAATAGATGTAAACACAGGCAGTCCTCGGTTATCCAATGGAATCCGTTCTTGAAGTAGCATTTTATAGTGAAACCATTGTAAAGTGAGTCCCATGTTAATCAGTGGCGGTGAGCGCTGGATAACGCATTCCGGCATCGAAAAATGGCCCTTAGGGAGGCATTGTAACGTGTTGGATATGCCCTTCATTGTAAAGTAAAACGTTGGATAACGAGGACTACCTGCATATCTAATTTAGCTAACCTCTCTTCATAAATCAGATTTTTCATTCCTTTTATTAATTTGGTGTCTTTTCTCTGCACTTTTTCTAGTTCCATAATGTCTTTTTTATGTAGTGGTGCCCAAAACTTTACTCCATGTAGTCTTACTAATGCTTTATAGAGGGGCATAATTATGCTTACTTCCCTTTCATCCATATCCCGTTTAATGCAAGAGAAGATCTTGTTTGCCTTTGCAGCTACTGCATGACATTGGGCACTATTGCTAAGCCTGCTGTCAATAAGCACTCCTAAATGCTTCACAATCAAGGATTTGTATAATTTTGTCCCATTTAATTTGTAAGTACCCTGTTTATTCATGTTTCCAAAATGCATAACCTTACATTTATCTTTGTTAAACCGCACCTGCCATTTGCCTGCCCTGGTTTTCAGACTATCCAAGTCCTTGTAGAGAGAAATTACACCCTGCTCGGATTTTACCTTACTCAATTTAGTGTCATTAGCAAAGATGGAGACTTTGCTCTCTATGCCAAACTCATGGTCATTCATAAACAAGTGTAGCCCTTGTACCCCCTGGGTACTGAAACTACCCGTGCTGCTTTTACCTGTGTGGCTAACAGGAGGCCTGAGCCTCCGCCACTGGGAGCTTGGGATACACTTATTACACGGTGCAGCGCCTCCACCGGTAAGGGATCCCAGCATGGTGGGAGCATTCCCTCACCGGATCCCACATATACAGTAATTACACACGTTTGTATAAGAACAGTATTTACTATCTCTCAGATAATGCCTGTACCATATCATAACACAGTAAGACAGAAACACAGCCCAGCATATGACCCAATATGTCCATGTGAATGTCCCCAAACACTGAATGTCTAATGGCAGTTAACTACTGAGTGTCTCTCTTTCAATGTGTGTGTGGGGGATAGCGCACTTCCCTGTGTTGGGGCCCGGTGGTGCACTTATGAATACCTACCTGGTCATGGTCCAGACTAGGATAACAGCAGCAATCTGTAACTCTGCGACGTGGTTCCGCGGCGCGGTATGTTGCTCCTCGCTTAGATGCCTCCGCAGGCTGACTTCTCTGAAGGGGCCTCCAGCCGGATGATCCCTTATAAGCAGTCTCTTATATGGAGTCCTGATCTGCTCTCAGATAGCAAGCTGCACTGTCCTTCAGGCAATGTCCTGCAGCACCTCTCACGCTAATGGTGAGAGGGGTCCCTACTTTAAGGCCTTCCCTGCAGCAATTACACTAAATTCCTCTACTGTGTCTCAGGGGACTACCTGGGCCCTTGGAGTTTACTTCTGGCCTAGTCCCTGCAGCACAGCTCCGTGGACACTACCTGCCCCATTCAGGTCCCGGTCTTCACTGACTGCTTCCTGTCCCAGCATGCAATACTCTTTCCTCCCTTCCAGGAGCAATCCAACCATCCCATTAGCTGTGGTAAGTCACGTGGCAGCATCTCCCTATGCAGCATGGGAGTTGTAGTTCTGTCTGTGGCCTTTTCCTTTTGCAGTCTCGTGCGCTAACCCTACTGCGCATGTGCAAATGTCATGGCTGCCGCGAGTTTTTCTGCGCATGCACGAACTTCCACGAGTGCGCACGCATGCAACCAAACATGGCGGCGCCCTGCAGAAGCAGCCGCCGGAGCCTATAGCGATGCGCTCGCCCCAGCAGCAGCCCCACGCCTCCCCCCCTATGTTTGCGGAGGTAAGGGGAATACACCATTACACCGGGGAACCGGGGGAATACCTGGCTATACAAGTTAAAAAGCATGGGTCCTAGTACCGATCCCTGAGGTACTCCACTCACAACTTTAGCCCAACCTGAGAAGGTTCCATTTATGACAACTCTGTGTTGTCTGTCCTTCAACCAGTTTTCAATCTAGGTGCAAATATTTTTATCGAGTCCAATTTGCTTTATTTTGTACACTAACATCTTCTGTGGAACCGTATGAAAAGCTTTTGCAAAATCTAAGGAGACCACATCAACTGCAATAGTCTGGTCTAAATTCCTACTTACATCTTCAAAGAACAGAAACAAAACCGCAAATCACACTTTAAGTAAAATACATGTGCACAATAGTGATCCAAAAATAAAAATTACAACCATACAGAATAGTGCAGCTCCACAAAAATAAGACTTTCCAAATGTCTTTATGTGTGAACAGGAACAGGTGACGGTGCACAATTTTTTTTGCAATTGACTCATACTTTATTTAATGTCTGTCATTTCCTTATCTCTAATAACTTGTCTGCCCATCTCTCACTGAAAGGGTCCTACATTCTCTTTTCTAATATTTTTGTTATTAATGTACTTGAAGAACTTTTTAGGGTTGATCTTACTTTCTATTGCCGTCCTTTATGCATTTTCAAATTTGATTGCCCTTTGGCAACTTTTGTTACATTCCTTATAATTCTGAAATGATGCCACCATCTGACTTTAAGAATCTAAATGCCTGCCTCTTCTTTACCATATCTTCCAGTACTTGTTTATTTATCAAGATTGGTTTAGACTTGTTTCTTTAATATTTATTACCTAAGGCTATAAGTGTTCTTACAGTGGCGAGAAAACATTTGTGAACCCCAGTGATAATTACGGAAATTCCATAGTTTTTCCATGATAACCTTCTTGAATCAAAACTATTCTTTTCTTAAATATCCAATAGGGTTTATATTAATCAATTCCTTGTGTTTTGAAACAAATTGATGTACGAATTAGACAAAAAATGAGTAATTGAGTCAGGGTACGTGCAAAAGTAAATGAAACCCAGGTCCTATCAGCTAATTTAAAGGGGATAATTAAAATCAGGTGTTTAAATAATTACGTAGCTAATCAGGTGTTAGTTTGGAAGGCTCCACCCTATAGAAAGATAAGAAACTTTGTGAGTTTGGTCTTCACCATACAACTGTGTGGAAACAGGTCATGCCACAATCAAGATAAATATCTGAGCACCTTAGAAAAGTAGCTTATTAATGCCCATCAGTCTAGAAATGGTTAAAAACCATTTCTAATGCTTTGGGGCTCCACCAATCCACTGTCAGACAGTCTACAAATGGAAAATGTGGGTAACCGGTGCATCCGAATATATGAGTCCCAATACTGAATAATAATTCTTCCGTTGGGAACACTCCAAATTGATGGTGAGCAATAATAACATACCCTAATAGGGCAAGGGACTAGTACCTAGTGCTAGCCAGCACAATGAACAGTACAGAAATTGTCCCAACCATAATAACATAATTATAGTATGTAAGAGAAAACTCACTTTTGGTTCCAATTCCGTCAGAGGAGCAGTCCCATCAGGTATCCTGAGCAGCGTGCAATCCACCAAGCAGGACAAGTAGAAAATGGGTGAACAAAGGCAGTGCACTGCCTACAAGTGGTGGAGGAGGCTATTGGTAGCAAAAAAAAACCTTTTATTAAATGAAGGGATCAAACATCACCCCTGGATCACCCAAAAACGCTCACCTACGCGTTTCGGGCCATGCGCCCTTTATCAAGGTGTATGGTGGCATGGTAGGGGTTACCGCACACTGGAACTGGAATCAGCAGATCAGGATCTTTATGTCTGGCTTGCTTTACATCAGCGGCGGGATCCTCCAATCCTTTCAGGGTTGTATACAGGAAGGGTGACTGTGAATTCCAGTGGTGTGGTATGGAGCATGACCTACAGCGAGCGTGCTGGACTATACTACGGGACTCTCATCGGTTCCCCTCTCTACTGAAGCGTGGAGGACGGTTCAGTGCAATATCGCTTTCACAAAGGACTTTGTGTGCCGTGGTGCAGGGGATTCCCTTCCTGTATACAACCCTGAAAGGATTGGGGGATCCCGCCGCTGATGTAAAGCAAGCCAGACGTAAAGATCCTGATCTGCTGATTCCAGCGTGTGGTAACCCCTACCATGCCACATTCCATGCTTGTCTTTTTCCATCAGAACATTTAACCTTTATTAATACATTTTTATGTTTAAATCTCCACTATGAGCGTTGCTCGCTGTGTTTTGTTCTTTCTTTTTAATATCCTAGGATCCTTTGGGGTGGCCCGATCACGTGACGCGCAGCGACCAATAGGAATAGAGGATTTACGGTGAGGGGAGAGAGGCAGTTTGGCGCAAAGGCCCCTAGATAGGGACATTTCCTCAGTAGCTTGGCAGTGATAGGCATCAGTGACAGGATGCCGTGCGGTGATTTTAGGCCGGTGGTCTGGGACCAGACAATTCACGATATAGACTCTTAAAGGTGAGACGCTCCAACGGGAGTTCACCCCACACAGAGACAGACGTCTTTGCGGACCAACGACATCGCTGGATCAGCGTATCCAAGTTTGTTATTTGGCAGTACCCGGGATCTGGAGCGCCCGGGCAGGTACCACACCTAAGTGCACCAATGGTTCACGGGATAGCGCTATTCCATACACTTTTGGATGGGCCCTGACATTGGGGGAAAAGGACATCAGGGATATTGGTGCCAAGCACCCTATATACTTTGGGGACACTCACTTGGTGTATTGGGGTTGTGTGTTATATACTGTGGGGTACAGGTTGCATATTATATGTTCAGTAAAATCTGTTGTTATATACCTGTGTGTGTAGTGGTTCCTGTGAGGGGCTTATCCCACTATGCTGGGATCCCTCGCAGGTGAAGGCGTTGCACAGAGGTGAACAAGAGATCACCCCAGGCTTCCAATGGTGGAGGCTCAGGCCTTCTGGTAGCCAACAGGTAACGGCAGTACCGGTAGTTCCTTTAATTACGGGGAAAAGGGGCTACAATTGTAATGCAGGGCTTTTCCCAATGCAATGTACTATGTATCCATCTCTATGGAGGTAGCTCTGGTAATTCGATTAGCCGAGGTGCCTGCATAGAGAGTGTGGATCAAAAGCAGAGGCTGGGAGCGGCTAGGTGTCCAGCCATCTGCCAGGCGGGGAAGGGCGGCAAGCAGGTCTGCGGATGGGCTCTCAGCGGGTGAGACCCTTTGTTCTATCCAGAATCTGTGGCACCTACCCATTGAGTGGTAGTGGGCTGGGCAGGGAAAGCCGTTGCCGAGACGGAGCTCGTAGGCATGATTTCAATTGACCAGTTCATATTTCCCGCTTGCCGGCATCCTCGTCATCACATGGAGGTCCTGAGCACCTAAACCCGCCCCTCCTTTGATAGGTGCAGCAGGACGAGCCCCCGGCTTGTGATCGGCTGCTAGCATAGAATCCATGCTGTGATTGGTCACCGCTCCTTTCTCCATATTAAGGATAGACAGCGAGGGCTATGTAAGGAGACGTCCTGATCAGAGTACCAGACACTCCTAGACTTGATCGGATGAGGCGCGTGGCGGGCTTTTCAAAAGTGCTCTCTTTGGAATAGAAGAGCACTCGGTATTGAGGTGCCGGAGAAATCCAGCCAGGCTGAGGACAAGTTCTACAGATGCGACAAAGAGTGGAGGCGAACGGAGACACAGCTGAGCGGGAGATTCAAAAGTGCTTTGTGCTGTATAGCACTGAGAGAAGCACTGAGAAGCCTGGGACATGGAGCGGACAGGGTAAGCCTTCCTGAAGCAGGCGCCCTGCACCTAGGTAAGGCTAGTGACTCCCCTCAGACCCCCAGTTGGTATGCATTTCCCCTGCTTTGTGTATATTTGTTATGTCTGCGGGCTTGCCCAGATAAACCCAAGGTATTCAACAACCTGTGTCCCTCCTGGTGCTAGTGATCCCTGGTAAAAGTGTTGAAAGTTCATTGTCTCCCGTTAAAGTGTTAATTTAAGGATAGCCAGGAGAAAACCACTGCTCCCTCCCCCCCATCGCTCTCATTTTCTCTCCCCCATCCCTCTCATTTTATCTGCCCCATTCCTCTCATTTTCTCTCCCCCTTCATCTATCTCATTTTCTCCCCCCATACTTCTCATTTTTCTCTCCCCCATCCCTCTCATTTTCTCTCCCCATCCCTCTCATTTTTTCTCTCCCCCATCCCTCTCGTTTTTTCTCTCCCCCATCCCTCTAGTTTTTTCTCTCCCCCATCCCTCTCATTTTTTCTCCCCTCCCACAGAACAACCACAGAACCACAGAAAAACACTCACATGACAGAACAAATACACAGACTCACAGGCTCACACACAGAGCCACAGAGCCTCACAGCCTCACCTCTCTCTGCTCCACGCTATATCCTCCATCTTGGCCCCACCCCCAAGCTCCTGACACCTCCTGATTAGCTGCATTACATAGCTGCAACCAATCAGGATGGAGGAAACTGCCCAGCTCCCTAGTAACAGCCCTGCTCTCTCCCTGCTCGGAGAAACCCACACTCCCAAGCTGGTCAGGTCACTATGTCCAGAGAGGTAATACCGGTATACACATACATGTCCAGCATTACCTCTCCTTGTTTACTGGACAGTGTTCAAATACAGGACAACCTGGTGCAATATGAAACACCTGGCAACCCTACTCCACTCCCATAACCCATAGCTATTTCCCCATTCCTATCTAATCTGTATATCCCATTACCTCTTGTATGTCCTTCCCCTCCTTCCTAGTTTCAAATCTCCTCCTGCTCTTGATCCATCTTCCCCTTAGGTCAACCCTCATAGCTTTGTCTTCCTTCCCAGTGTCCTTTCTTTCTATTTATGTCCTTCTATTTATGTCCTTTGTAATTGCTCTGTTCACTCTGTCGACAGAGGAGAAACTTGCATGCATAAAAGCAGCACAAGGGGTGGAAAATTACCCAGAACATTAAATTGGGGACCTGTGACCTACTTTTTAAAACATAAAAAATAACTATCCATTGTTTTACAAAGATAATTTTACAGCCCTAATAATATTTGTCCCATTATATAGCTGCAGTGATAGCAGGGTACCACACTCTCTCCCTATATAATGGGATTTGTGCAAAAAAATATGCCTGTAACTCATTTTCCATCTATGGCAGAAATCAACTGAGTTCCGTTTTGGGTTATGATGTCAACTGCCATCCAAGACAATGGCAGATAACGCAGGATCTCAGTGCGCTAACCTTTAGCGCAGCTTAATGTATTCTGGTGTATGAGTACATGCATCTTTACAGTAACACTGCAGGTCTCATTACAAAAAAATTACCTCGTCTGTATATACTTCAATCTGTTGGGGCCTTTCTGTTTGTTTTGTAGAGACAGATAGTGTCCACACTTTAAGAAAGTTCAAGAGTATATTAGCTAAATATTGGGTGTTTAATGCGAGAGAGCTTTGGCTTAGTCTGATATCAACACAATAAACAAGCAAAAGCTTGTCAGTTGCAGGTTTACTATCACTAATAAATATCGTATAACTGGAGCTGGCAGGCATTTCAATTTTGATTGACTTTCTAAATGATTGTGCTCAAATAGAACAAAACCATTACCGGAGTAGGCATCTTGGATCACATCATATGGTGCCCTAAACTCTGCCAATCCTTCCCCACAAGATAGGGAGGGTCAAGATTAAGGCATGGATGTGTGTGCGTTTCACAGAGCACACTGGTTGAGAATAACTGACAGTCCTATGATGACATAGTGGGGTCACATTTAATTTTGAAATGTACGACAAAGAAAACATTTGACAGGTTACATGTAAAGATTTAAAAAAAAAAAAACCTTATGAGCAGATTCACATCTCAGACAGGCTCACAAACCTGCTTTCCCCATCGTACTCAGCATACAGTACAATTATTCCAATGCAGCCAGGTTATTCTGGGTAATGACAGGCAAATGAGCACTGACAGTGGGTCACTATATGCTTCTTATCCTTTTTAACCTAATCACAGATAGCTGTTTCGACCATTTGGGTCTCATCAGTGTGAGGGTGGTTGCTGACCTTGCATTGTGAAGGTGGGTAGTGGCTACAAACCAGGAACACAAAGTTATGGTGATTAAAAATGTGATGAAAACCCACTATCATACAGCAAAGTCTATTCTCAGACAGGTCCACAAACCTGCCGTTCCCCATAATCACACAGCATACAGGTTACATCAAAACCCTAATGTTTAAGATGGAAGACAAAAGTACCACCAAGTTTCATCACACTCGTAACTGCTAGTGACTACACAAACAGGAGCTTGAGCTCAAAGGTCAACATAGCAGCTTCTTCAGCTACTTGGAATTGGCTACCATCAGAAACAAATGACAATGGTCTACTGCAGCGGTGCGCATACTGGGGGCCGCGAGATTTTTTTTGGGGGGGGTGGGGGCACGCGGGCGGTTGCAGAGGAAAATGAGATGCCGGGTGATCGCCAGAGGCCTGTGCAACTTGTACTTACCGAGATTCTGCCGGCTTCAGGACGCGTGACCATGGCAACACGGCGTCAAATGATGCCGCGGATTATCTGACGTCATGGTTGCCATTGTCACATGACATAAGGGGGGGGCACAACAATAAAGGAGAGCAGGCAGGGGGGGGGCGCAGCAAAAAAGTTTGCGCACCCCTGGTCTACTGCATTGCCTGCCAAGATGTGTTGCAAGAGAGTGCTGACTCAGACGGAGTTCTGTCTGCCGTGTTTGTGCGCTTTGTCTTGGCAAGGACCATGGATTCTTCTTCCATGGCAATCAATCTGTCAGCAGCCCAAATAACCACAGCAGGGATCCAAGGCACCAAGTCCTCAGTTAAACTGTCATGGGAGAATGGATATCACACGGCAGAGAATTTCCCCAGATTAACCCTTGACAGACAAAAAAAATGAGCAGCAGTTCCACACGCTCATTGACTTCATGGACAACATCGGCTATGTTTCTAAATATTTAGCTTCCTGAATGATCCATATTCTGCAACTTGCTCTAGGCTATCCGCACAGCACACTTTACAACTAAAAAAAAAGATAAATATGGTAAGATTTGGAACTCACTACAAATCCCCTTCTTCCCATCTGGCAATTAGAAAGCCTACAATGCAGTTCCCAGAAAGAGAACACCTGTGACGTTTCAAAAGATCTGCACGTACTAATATATTTATCAACACATTTTTGTGGTTCCATTACAAGGAGGCACAACCTACGACCAATGTATTTCTGCGCAACAAATTTGGATAATAAAACAACGCACTCCAAATAATAAACCAAAATATATTAAAACTAAACAAATGTAACCGTATATGAAGTGCTGCTGTGTCAGTCCTACAGGTGTACCGTTGTCGTGGCGAAGAAAGCTTTTATTATCCCAGGACATAGACTTGAATTGGATGTATAATTAGTTAGATTATAAGAACGAAATAAGCAACGTGACCTAAGTGAGCTAACTCCCGACTGTTGGTGTGTGGATCAGCACAGGTCACGCGAGTGCTCCCCAGACGTTATGGGAGAAACTGTGAAATTGGCAGTTTTAAAAAAAATGGAACAATTTGCAGTGGTGACACTGGTCATGATCCATAGTTCATTAAACAAAATGACAAAAAGTTGTCAGGGAATTAAGAAATTTCACAATATTTGTTAACGTTTTGCAACATTTCTGGAAAAAAGGGTGATATTTTGCTCACTTTTTTTCCCCATTTTAAGCTCCCAGTGAAATTGCAAATTTCACACCAAATACAATAAATATTGTGAAGTACATTGGGACCATTTCACACATCTTTTCTTCCCTTGGCCCTTCTCAATAATCTGTTGAAGAACAACTGTAGCTAGAATTGAATACAGCTACAGTAACCAACGTATGGAGTGTCTGAGGGTTGTATGGAAATCTACTTACTGTATTTCTCTGGGGAAAGTTAGGTTCTTGGATGTGAAATGGTAGTGTGCAAAAAACCAGGCGCTTACCTCAGATTAGAAACAAAAGTGTGCTTACAGTAAAGCGGTCAATTCGACAATAGCTCTCTTACAAATACTTGGAGCAAACAGTAGGATCCCTTCAGCTTCAACCCCAGAAAAGGGTTAATCCAGAGCCCTTATAGAAACAATGGGAACAAACAAACAATGGTGGAGCATGGGATTAGAAGGACATATACAATAATAATGGTGATGAATATTGACAGTAGTTCCAAAGGTGGGGGGCGGGTTGTAAATATAATAATACTTACACGGCCATGTGTAAGCAACCACAGTGTGATCACCACTAATTGTGGTTGCTTACACATGGCCGTGTAAGTATTATTATATTTACAACCCGCCCCCCACCTTTGGAACTACTGTCAATATTCATCACCATTATTATTGTATATGTCCTTCTAATCCCATGCTCCCCCATTGTTTGTTTGTTCCCTTGGATGTGAAATGTCTTACAGTTCATTCAGGGAATTCAACATTTCCCAAAGTGAAATAATTGTCATTTTTTTTCTACAACAACTTAAATATCGTTATTTTTGACATTGTTAGTAGAGGCCAAACTAAAAGTAAAACTAACACATAACCAACACACTGTAGTGTAATAGAATAGTAACAATAAAGTTAAACACGTAGGCCCACCATTTTTAGGCGGTGCTATGCCATTAACCGCCTGCTGACTCTTTGAAGTGTAAGGTCTATATGGTGCCTGGAAAAATAGTTAAAAAAATAACTAAATATGACCTCTAATAGGTTTTTTTACTGCCAGGGTGGAGACAGATATCAGCTAGAAACCCAAGTGTTCCGTGGGGAAAGTAACATACAGACGTAACTAATACTATCCTAACCTTTATATGCTTATGCATCAAATCCAAGTAATCTACAAAATATCATTCGTTTAAAAAAGGATTCAACATTTTTAAACCCTTTTGAAATGGCAGGCAAAGCATTGCACTGTTTGGAGATCTCCACTTATTGCACATTATTAACCAGCAGCACCTCAGTTTTCTACCTGTAGGAGATACTGTATGTATCAAGTGTTGCTAAGTAGAGCAAGAAACAGGTGACAAATTCGTCATTTTGACTTGGTGTAATTTTGCATCAATTTATTATTCACTTGTGCCAGTGAACATTTCAGAGAGTGATTATAGGAGGAGACAGCCAGCACAGTACTGTATGAGAACAAATTGAGCTTATAATTGGAAATGTTTTCCTTTCGCATTACGTGATATGAATCAGTCAGGTCCAGGGCAAGTTGACCTCTGCCCCTGAGAGATCTGGACCAAATGTAGGAAACAAGATTGACAAGATTCATATATTTGCTGCTGGCGCAAAATATTTTGTCCTGTTTTTTGGACCAAGCTGGTCCATCTTGATACATGTCCCCCTACCTGTTATAAATGCAGCACTCTTTTTGTCTGTAGATTCTATCAGCATGGTCATCCCTAGTTATTGGGGTGGCATATTACATTGTCTGGTCACACTGAAGTTTATGCATTCTTCCCTCTCCAGGTGAAGACATCACAGAGAGGCAATGCTTCATTAAAACTGAGATTTATTTCTCAAACCACACATACTATCTAACTGATTTTATTGCTGGTGCATCATCATTAATAATAAATACAATATCAATTCAGTGTCTATAAATGTACATCAATTAAAAGAAACACCCTCCTACTGTCTCTAAGTTCTCCCTACTTACCACTTAGATTGTAAGCTCTTCGGCAGGGACTCCTTTCCTAATGTTACTTTTATGCATGAAGCGCTTATTCCCATTATGTGTTATATTATTACTGTATGTCACGTGTATTACTGCTGTGAAGCGCAATGTACATGAATCGGGATATATAAATAAAACGCAAATAGCCGCATTAGTCCAGTTGCGATAGTGCAGAATAAATGAGTACTTCAGTATTAGGTGATACCTTTTTTATTTGGACTAACAGTTTAGGTCATAGGACAAGCTTTTTCAAGAGTTCTCTCTTCCTCAGGTCAGTGATACTGACCTGAGGTATCACTGACCTGAGGAAGAGAGAAGAACTCTCGAAAGCTTGTCCTATGACATAAATTGTTAGTCCAAATAAAAAAGGTATCACCTAATACTGAAGTAATCATTTATATGTATATGTGTGTGTGTGTATATATATACACACACACACACACACACACACACACACACACACACACACACACACACACACACACACACACACACACACACACACACACACACACACACACACACACACACACACACACACACACACACACATATAAATGATTACTTCAGTATTAGGTGATACCTTTTTTATTTGGACTAACAATTTATGTCATAGGACAAGCTATATATATATATATATATATATATATATATATATACACACACACACATACATAAATACACAGGTTCACATAATTTTTTGTGGATATGTGGATCTATTACTAACCCTTTGCAAGCAGCAACCTTTATTGTTTTCTACATTTAAACCCAATGGACATTTTGCCCACAACTCTTCTATCCAGAAGAAATCCCTTTGCAAAATTTATGTATGGCAATTTTCTCCCTTTTAAAAATATTTTCTCCCTTTCAATACCAATAAAATGTATTTGACAAGGAGATTTACGTGCATCCTCAATAACATGTTTAGCTATAGTATTCTTTACATCCACATTTTTATTGCATTTCTATGTTGGCTAATTCTGTTCTTCAAAGCTTAACTTGTACAGTGAATATACAATTTGGAACTTGGACATATATATATATATATATATATATATATATATATATATATATATATATTTTTTTTAATATGGTACATGCTGCAGAACAATAAATAAATGGTCAATAAATTGAGGTTGTGCACATAATTCTTCTTGTCAATTAACTTTAATTGGTATTGAAAGGGTGAAAAAGTATACCGTGTTATGTTCACACCACCCCCTTTCACTAAGTTGTACTGCTCTGCAGAATACTGTATGTTGTCACTATATAAAAAATGATCATGAAAATTTCTATTTTAGCAATATTTGCTTTATGCCATTACACGTTTCAAAATGTGCCAAGCAAATATACCCATAGATTCAGAGTGAGGGACTGTGCAGAAACAGGGCTTTCCTCGCCTAGCCTTGTCATATTGTCACACATTTTTTTAAGGTGTCGGCAGGCTCGGTGCCAGGAATAAATTAGTCCGTGACCTAAAATAAAAAAATTACGCAATCTAAAAAAAAATGTGTATTTAAGAATTTATCTAGTATACTGCATCTCAGTCATGCTTTGCAGCACCACCACCACTCACTATCGACCCCAGTAATATTAAAATGTTTTCCATTGTGGCACAGTGTCATTCTTTTATTGCCCCGCAAAGCCAACACATCTTTCACTTTATTATCAAACTGTATCTTTACCTGCTAATCTGCAGTTCACATTTCATACAAAAAAACCCCCTGTAAATGGTTCCTTCACCCAAGAAAACTGTGTCACCATATGAAGTATTTACTCGTTAAAAAACTGTACCTCATTTCTAACTCCCACCATCCACTTTCTAAATCAATGCTTAACCCAACACAGGGTGCTGCCATGCACATGCATCTTCCCTCAAAGCCCACTCTGTATCCCAGTACTCAACCCCAGACACATGTATGTACATGCAACGTGATCCTATACTGCGACATCCCATGCTATTCCAGTATCAAACCCCAAACACACGAGTGCACAACATTGTACGTCTTAATCCTACACTGCAGCACCCTATCCAATTGCTGCATTGAACAGCTAACACACAAGCACCTGCAACTCACACAACCTTAATCCCACACTGCAGTATCCTCTGCTAAACCCTAAAGTGCACATAGAACTGCTGCTATACCTCGATCCGACACTGCAGCACCCCTGGCTATTCCTGCTACAAGCTTTGATTCCCTCCTTCTCCTCCCATCTCTAAGACAGGCACGCAACTCTTGCCAAACCTTCATAATGCTAGAACACTGAAATTGTTAACTCGGAAATTTGTGTGCTGCTCGAGAGCATTAAATCAGATCCGTGTTTTTTGGTTTGACACTAATTATACGAAGCATTAACGACTGGAACCAACTGTCAAAGATAAATTATACAGTGAAATGACAGATCCACATCTTGTTGATTCTCCTGTCAGCGAACTCTCCTCTCACATCACTTTTCTTTCTGTACATCCTGTAAATTTTGTGGTGTTGAAAGGTGTTTGCTTGCAGGGCTACAAGTAAACCAATATACTGTATATCACAGAAGGCTGGACCATTCTAATACTAAAACCATTACTTCCTTTATGCAGTATTGCCAAACATACTGCTTATGCATAAGCATAACTTTAATCTCTGCACCAAAGAGCTTACAATCTAATCTTTACTAGAGTAAGGGAATTAAAGGGCCTGGACCAATGTCACATGAAGGTCTGGCAGGCGTCTCCCACCTTGAACATTTTGTCACAACTTAAAGGGTGCTAGATTCCACCATATAAATCGGTTGTGAAATAATCACCCTATTTGCCTCTGATGAGTTCTTGCAAAAAATATGTATAATTTGTATTTTTGTGCATTAAGATCTTTCTTTTGCAGTAGTGTTAACATCATGTAATTTTTTTATGACATAACCATTTCTTTGCGAAAAGATGGGTAGCAAACTCAAGCCTTTTTGATTTTTTAAATGTCCTATTTTTTTAAGGATTATAACCACCTGCACCTGTAACCTACAGCTCCTGTGCAGTTAACTGCACGTGGCAGTGTGTTCCTATATGGTTATACTGTATGCTATCTGGGAGAGCCTTCTGCTCTTTAATACTTTGGCGCCCTAGAAACAAATGATAATAACAATCATTCATATGCACGGAATGACAAATAGAGAGCCAGTGACAGCCTGGATTACATAAAGCCCACAGCAGACCTCTCCAGCAGAAAAGCACATATTGGGGCGGGGAGGGATACATTAAAACCTGATGAAACACCACCCCCACCCCCATCCCAACTCAAACCCAGACGAGTCCCGCCTGTCTCCAACAACCCATGAGGAAGAAAAAAAAATGCGGTGATAAAAAAAAAAAGGTTGACTCGTCAGTCGGTTGAACAAGATATTCCACATTGCACAGGTAGGCCGGCGAAGATGCCAACGGCGTTTACAAATCACAGAGCCAGCTTTATTTGTGTAACAACAAAACGATTGTTAGGATAATACATATAATTAGCATTATAAAATTAGAATAATGATAGTTTTCCCGTCTCTCTCTCTCTCACTCTCTGGTTGCTTTTTTTCATTGGAGGCAGGGCTTTCCCCTACAGAAGACACATCACTGCAAGAGCACAGGAGAAATATTTGGCACGATTATATTGGGTGGCAAGAAAGTGACAGCTAGAGGAATTGGATCATTTTGACCTGCATGATACATTGATAATTGAATTTGTCATAGTAACATAGCAGAGGAAGTACAGTAATTTGTCCTAATAAATCCTTCTCTCTCATTCAGAGTGACAGTGACAAAAAGTCTTAAAGGGCCATAATGGTCCATCCCCTTTGTTTACGGTGACACACTGGATATATTAGTGTCTTAGTATGGCTGGGGGCTGCTATATTTTTGACGTTCATAGCTGTTTTGCGTGCAGCACAGATGCCATGATACTATTATTCAAGATGATTTTTCAACTGTGAGAAGTGTTTACAGATTAAAGCCATTCACTACTTTGCTTTTCTATCCCAACTCAATGTCATATAGTGAGTAATAATGCTGTCTTTTAAACTCCAAGAGCATTCTGGGGAATGTGTCTTCTGTACCAGCACTACATAACTGAGCTGGAATAATGATGTCTGTAATGTTCCTCTTTCCAACAGAGCAGTTTGTGGTTGTCTGATATTAATACAGGGAAAGATGTATGATAACTGGTCTTGGCCATATTGCTTGAGACAAAATAACTGCATGGAGAAGACAGGCAGATGACAGGTCCAGCACCGGATTGGCAAGGCAGTGGACATCTTTGTGATAGTCTGATTGGTAATGGTCTGCTAACTGTACACAGGAGCCACTTCTTGACATGTTAACTAACAGAAATGGCCTGAGTAAGTAATATAGCTGGGCTGTGTGCTGCAGTGTAGGGTTTAAGACTTAGGGACTGTGTATTTCTGTAAAAACAAAACACATTGCAATAAGTATTTGTCCACTCATTATCTCCCAGGCCTCTTACACATTCTTGCATCTTTCGCTCTCTCATTCTAGGATCTCCTCATGCAATCTCTCATTCTTTTTTTGATTTATTTTATTGGAGGAGTTTTATTGGAGGAGTTGCATGTACAGTATAAAGTTAACATACTAACATACTATAAAGTGATAATTTCCAATATACATGCAGTTATAAAAGAAAAGCATGGATGTACTGTACTCATAAAGGCACAGCAGCTTTGATTTTTTTTTTTTAACTATTACCTTGTGGTATGTTTATGCATCATTAAAAAATAAAATGTACTTGTTCCTAAAACTCAAAGTGATAAAGTATAATAATCTATCTCAGAGAGTACAATGTTTATCAAGTATTGACTATGAGATTGTATTGGCTGTGAGAGAGCGCCTTGGCTGCTTTATGTAAACCAGGCTCCGTCACTACTGTAGCTCTCTTTATGTCAATCCATTGGAGATGAGGAGGTCAGAATTGGAGAGCCACTCACTACGAAGTTGGGCCTGGGCGATCCCAGTAGTGTATCTAGGAGAGATTCTAATCTCCGGTCTGATTTGAGATTTGAAAGATAAAATATATTTCCCTATGTAATTAAAGCATGTAATTCATTTCTTTAAGATTGTATTGTACTTTTCAGATGGAAGCAATGAAAAATATTTGTGAAGATATCATTCCAATGCTAGAATGTTTTTTAGTCACGATTAGCGAATGGAGCTAACAGTTCTCCAGCATGGGAGATATGGCTTCATTGCATATAGAATAAAGGCATTTGAATGAAATGTAAATAACCATTGAGAGATTTTCACCAAATTAGGCATGCATCTGCTTTTTAATATTCTCTGAGGACTGATTATTGTTGCCAAAAGTGAAAAATAAAGGGCTTATTTTGTATCTGCCTTATTAGGTTGGAAACACGTGTGCAGCTGTCTATATAGATGTAGCCAGTATTAATGTTCCAGGTGCCAGGGGAACCCTGACTACAACATCCCCCGGCAGTGGGGGATCACTTCTTGGGAGGGGGATCTCTTCGTGAAAGATTGGACCTTCCGCATGCAGCCGCTGCTTTTACTGCCCCTGTAGCCACATGTTTTGCTTTTCTTCCGCGGCTCCGGGGACAATAAATTAGCAATATCTGTATATACTCGTCATCCCACAATGCCATTTCCTTAAAATTGAGCCATTTGTGAGTTTTGGCCCATATTTACTAAGTGCTGCTATGCTATAGAATGCCTTCCAGTGCCTGAAGACACCTTTCAGTTGAATAGGAGAAAAAAAAGACTACATGAAAGTTAAAGGGAGAGAGAGTAAGTAAAAGAGAATGGGAGAGACACATTGAGATAGAGAGATAAAGTGGAAGGCATCCGCCAAAGCAGCAGTAGAGGAAAAGGTTCATGAGATAAGATATAACACCCTAGACAGACTCTGCTGGCCACCCCGAACAGTGTGAAGCATTATAGCTCTGTATGATGATCTAAGACCATACCTTGAGCCTAAGTCAGACTGGAACGGCACCGTCAAATTGCTTAGCTTGCTACATTAATTAGCCTTCCGGTCTTTCCCACCTATTGTGGTTGCAGAGGGAATATCTCGACTACATTTTCAAGTTGTATTTCACAAGTGTCACCGTCTCTGAAAAAAATCTCAGTTAGACACACTTGAAATTGCATTCCATGAAATAGCTGTGTTATTCAACATAATGGGTGCAATAGATTGTGCTTGTTATATTGAATATTACTGCCTCACTACGAAGAAAAGGAACTTTTTCAAAATCACAACATTTTCACTTCATCAATGTACAAGTGGTTGGAGATACTAATATAAACATTCTGACTGTAGTAGTAACCCTACTGGAGCCATGCCAAGGCTCCCATATCCTGCCTCAGTCATCAGTTTATCTACAATTTAAAGTTGGGTCACTCAGCAGTATTTGACTGGCAGATAAGAAATACCATAGGAAAAGTGTTACAAGTATTATGCTCCTCATTATACCATTTTCCTTATGTTTGTCAGAATATATGAGCACGTCTACATTCCTCTAGGCTCATTTATTTCACGGGAGTGATGCACAGGTGTGTCCTACCAGTGATACGTATGTAGCCCTTTTTCTGACACTCTAAAGAGACTACAGGTAACTGCACGCACCTGCGGCTCCAGGAGATCTGAGCCTCCGCTAGCTGGGAGCCTGGGGTAACACTTATTAGCGCAGCGCTTCCACTTACCCAGGATCCCCGTGATGTGAGATTCCCCTGGACAAGAAACATGTACACACATATATGATTGTAACTGATTTTACTGTAGCAATAATAACCTTAGTACTCTATATGGCATCAAGGGGAAAAAAGATTGGTGTGAATAGCGCTAACAATATATATAAAAAGTGTGTATACACAATACAAACACAATGTGACAAGTGACTAACTACAGGACGGCTGCCAGGAAAACCTAACCCAAACACAGTTAGAAAAACACAGAGATAACAATACAGACCGGCGCCTTAAAGTCCAAAACTGAAATGAGTCCAAAGATGTACTGCAGTGTCCAAAACGCTGATCCGGTAGGACGACTGCAAACCTCCACAGCAGCACACGTGATATCATGCAGGGGAGATAAAGAGAAAGATCATAGCGTGACACTGCAAACTAAAAAACATATAACTCATACATACAGGACATACATGACTAACAACACTGACAGAAAGGCTGACAATATAACAGAGATTTATTTAGACAATAACTAAAAACAAGAGAAGCTTTGGAGCGGGTCTAGGATCCAGTGTTGTAAAACTGGAATCCTACTTACAGCAATCCAGAAGGGTTCAAGCGGTTTGTATGATATGCAGTTCTTGATTCAGCTTGTCCTGGGCGCGTGGTGCTGCTGTAATGGCCGCCGGCGCTTCCTCCGGTTACTCTCGGGCTCAGCGTCCCTGCAGGCCAAACCTCGCGAGATTTTTCGTCAAACGTGACGTCACTCGCTAGGTGGAGCTATTCGTCGCCGCTTATTCCTGAATGCACATCTAACAGCGTTCGCTAGAGCTGTAACTGGATGCTGTGACCTGCTCCTTGGATGCTCTCTTCCAAATGATCTCTAAAACACCCAACGCGTTTCGTGCGCATGCGCACTTCTTCAGGGGATCCCCTGCAGGGACGCTGAGCCCGAGAGTAACCGGAGGAAGCGCCGGCGGCCATTACAGCAGCACCACGCGCCCAGGACAAGCTGAATCAAGAACTGCATATCATACAAACCGCTTGAACCCTTCTGGATTGCTGTAAGTAGGATTCCAGTTTTACAACACTGGATCCTAGACCCGCTCCAAAGCTTCTCTTGTTTTTAGTTATTGTCTAAATAAATCTCTGTTATATTGTCAGCCTTTCTGTCAGTGTTGTTAGTCATGTATGTCCTGTATGTATGAGTTATATGTTTTTTAGTTTGCAGTGTCACGCTATGATCTTTCTCTTTATCTCCCCTGCATGATATCACGTGTGCTGCTGTGGAGGTTTGCAGTCGTCCTACCGGATCAGCGTTTTGGACACTGCAGTACATCTTTGGACTCATTTCAGTTTTGGACTTTAAGGCGCCGGTCTGTATTGTTATCTATATGGCATCAACACATGACATATACCTTATACTATACACTTATCACTAACTCAGCTAACTGGTAATGTCCTTATAACGTGAGTGGCTCAGCCACGCTGTTAATGAGTATTGTCCTGTACAGTAGTGGCTCGGCCACACTCTTAATGAGTATGTCTCTGTCCCGTCACCGCGCGCCCCACACACCGTGTCCTTGTACTAATAGAAAGATTGTTCTGTGTATTTAGGTCTTTGGCCACTCACTAGTGTCCCCAAAGAGTTACGCCTAAGGTGGGATCAGCGCCTGTTGACCGGTGTTGGTGCACTTGCTGTAAATACCTTCCGGTCACGGCGGTAACCGGTAACACTTCGAAAAGGATCAGACGAATCCTCTGCTTGCCTTTGATGTCTGCAGTGCAGCTGTCTGGTGCCAAGCAGCTCACCACCAAACTTGCTCCGCTCACTTGTCCCTAACTGTCTACACAGTAGTGGGTATGATCGCTACCACTATGGGCGTCCCTGCAGCACAGCAACCTACTGTGACTCAGAGATTCTCCTAAGGGCCTGCGGGGTAAAGCTATCCTATGCAGGCGGGTCACGGACCCCCTGCACGCACACCCCCTCCTCCTTTACCTTCCGGATCCCCTCTGCCTAGCGTGGTCTCTCCCCCACGCTTCCCTTTCCTCCTCCCGTAATCCCAGCCTTCTGATGGCTCCTGACATCAGCTGACTGTCCCAGAGCTCATGGGAGTTATAGTTTGCCAACGGAGCCTTTTCCCTATTGGTCCGTTGTTCGCGCGCTTACACCGCGCATGCGCGACCTCTCCGCTCTGTCAGTGCCCTCTGAAAGGTTGCGCAATAACATGGCGGCGCCCTATACTGTTGGGCCGCCGCGGAAACTGCACCACTCTCTCCGAGCCCTCACTACAACCACCTGAGGTAATTAACACATCTCTATACGCATATCAAGTATGTATACTGTAAGAACAGTTTTAGTGTTCTTTCCTTCTTTTAACCTATACTATTCAAATTACAGTATAGACCATCCTGGCTTATTGCTTATGAAATGCAATATTATTTCTTTTTACTCAAATAAAACATTTACTTTCACATTATCTGCTCGATGGACTTCAATGATGTTTTCAGTAAGTTTTATGCTTATATAGCATTTTAAAATGATTAATATTATGTTTATTATGTGTTGCTGGTTTTTATTTCAGGTGGTGCAGGACATGGGAGCTGGGTCTGGCTTCTCCTAGCAGACTCACCCTATCATACCATACCATACACACACAGTGAGTCAATCACAGGATGAGACCCACATCTCTGTCCTTTTAGTCACAGAGTGAACATTTGGAGTGTTAAAAAGTTGTTACAGATACGGGATAAACCTGATGGTGTGCTACACTTTTAACATCATAAAGTTTGTTAGATTATGGTGGCTAAAATAGGCTTCACTAGTAATATTTCTTCAGTTTTAGTTACCCTTTCATACACAGATGAGTCAAAACTATATTTATTAGTACAGTATACATATACATGAAAAACCTGTATAGGACAATTATTGTCTCCCAGCTATGTCAAATATTGTACACCTACTTCACACCTTGCCCGCAGTTCAGATAAGGCAATGGAATTGAAAGAAAGTGTAGCACAATGTGTTATATTAAACAAGTATGTCTTCAAACTGTACTGCCAACACAGTCATGGGTGTAGGGGCGGATTCCCCATTAGGCCCAATAGGCCTGGGCCTAAGGCGGCCACATTTTGGGGAGGCAGAATTTGGGGGTGGCATGCGTGATTGGCGCTTGTCAGCCGCTCGTGCATATGCGCATGAGCGACTGCCAAGCAACGAATGAGCAAGTGCGGCCAGCAAGCACAGATCGCACATGCGCAGGCAGCAAGCGCTGATTGCGTACACGCGGCCGGCAACATCGCATGGTGTCGCGTTGCCATGACAATGGGACTGCGCTGCTCTGGAGGATGAGGGGGGCGGCTCCAGGTAAGTGCTTAAGGGAAAGGTAAGTACATCATGGGCACTTGCACTCCAGTGACCCTTATAACGTACTATTTTTTAGGGGGTAATTGGGCCGACTGTTTCCCGCTCACCCCACAATGAGCGATCATATGATGCAGAATTGCTGGAGGTCCAGTTGTACTCTGGCACTATAGAGGTTAAAGGGACAATCCCGCCTAGGATAAAAATGTACTAATACAAGGGACATGTTTACGGGGTTACAGAGTGATTGCAGCATTTTTTTTAACCAAAATCTGCCCCCTCCATGTATTTTTAAATAATTTTTAAAGTTAGTTTGTAAACATAGTTCATTTTAATTGTAACCTTAATTTTGGTTTTAGTTTGAATTGACCTTTTGATTTAGGTTTGAATCCAAGCTCAAATTTTTATCAATGCATAAGCAATATTCCTCTCCCTTCTGCACCTTTTATGTGAAATATTCAAGTAGAATTTGCAACATTCCTATGTGTTTGTACTGATTATATCGTACATTCCATTTACGTACATTTACTGATATGTTACATTGAATGTCTTTCCATTAAACATTTATATATATATATAAAAAACAAACAAACAATAGCTTGCACAACCAGGCCCCCCCCCCCCTCTCCTGTTGGCGGCTATGTGGTTAGGCACCATGGCTACATGATGAGGAAATTAAGAAATATTAAAAGGTCATACAGTACCAAAATAACATTTCAATGATGTTTCCAAATTTGATTCATTCACAGACACTAGGTAAACTTACTTTCCAGCACTGTGAACAGTATCATTATCCACTGCTCCCCTTAAGAAAAACGAACCTGGCGAGGATGATCACGTTGGCTGCTCCCAAATTAATATTGGTAAATTGGCTTACACCATTTCCACCAAGTATTAATCAATTGGAATCCTTTCTATTTCATATCATGATTACTGAAAAGTTTGATACACTTTTTGATACAATATCTCTAATAGAGCTGAGAAATATACACCCAAATGGAAACCATATTTGAACAATTTACCTCCAGCGGTCTTTAAAGAAGTCATGACTCGGTTAAAATACTCTGAATGGGTATCAGTTGTGTTATTGAGGGGAACTTGGCTAAAACTGAATCTATTATAGGAATCGAGATGGAGGTCTGCTGGTAACTGGAAGGTTCTGGTTAGACATAAAGGGATTGGAGTCCTCCTTTCCCCAATGTTTCTAATTTGATTTGTCTGTTCTTTGTCTTTCCCCAAATGGAGAGGAAGAAATTCAAAGTATCCCATCTGCACTCACAAACAATTTCCCAACACAAGCGCAGTATCAAAATGTCTTAGTGGCTTTAACAGCAGACTTAAAGCATTACTACAGAACATTTCGGGGGTAACCCCTTCGTCAGAATTTTATGCAAATGGAGAGGAGGGGGAGTAGAAAACTTTCTATTGAACTCTTATATACAATCTAGTTAGAAAAGTATGTACACTTAAAAATATATAAAAATTAGTGAACCAAGATGTTTCGCCAATATATATATATATATATTTTTGACTCTCTATAAAAGAAGGAATGCTACTGTGACATTTATTCTGCATTTGGAAACTGTATTGACAATATATTGTTGCTTTGTAGATGAATGTTGTGGTTCATCTATAGAGTGACCTGTAGCTCATTGGTGTGCTGGAGTTGGTGCTGGCTTACTCACTAATACGAGGCAGTTGGGTGTTGTTTCCCGTTCTACACACAGAATGACAGAACACATTGTCCCTATTCTCTGTGCTTATCTGATGGACAGAACACACCTGAAAGAAAAATATCAAATGGTATCATGTTGTACGTTGAGCTGCTCCCTTTGTATCAATATAAAAATATCTATCTTTTCTGTATGTTCTGTCTTTCTAACTGAAGTTTTTATCATAGTCCGTATATCTGTTGTGTGATGGTCCTTCGGAAAGATTAATGAGTTATATGGATTGAACAGCTCATCCATTGAATTCCCAATTTATCTATCACCCTACAGTATAGATCTGCCCCTGATATGGTAGGGGACAGGTTGCGTTCAGCTTGCTCCATTTTAGGTGCAGATTCACGATTTAAGAAAAATATGCTCTTTTTGCAGCATAGGAGATTAAAACTATTCTACAACTGCACTGTTTGGGGGTTCTAATGCTGCCTGCCACTGAGAAGACTTGATGACTGAAAAGACAATAGAGCAAGATCTGGTGACATGTCTTGTTGTGCTGATTCCTCGTCACGAAGAAGAATGTCCTACAAGTAGCACAATAGAATCACTTGAAATAGATGCAATCCATTTAATGAGGCTCACCCCAGAATTACACCACTTTTGCCTTCACACCTAAACCTCCCGAGGTTTAGAAATCACAGAAGCCAGGAAGACCACCTTGCAGGACTGTGTGCGTACCATCAGTGGTACATACCATATGTGCTCTATGATTTTTTAGTCAAGGTTTAGGCGTAAAATAATTGTTAGAGACACACATTATTACATTATTCATGTAATATTATAAAACTGCATCATATAGCTGCTCCTCAGATGCTCAGCTTACCCAAACTAATAGAAGTGATGCATTGACACTTAGAGGCAATGTTTACAAAATTACCTCATACCTACAGCAGCTAGGAAAATAGGCAGACTAGATGGGCCAATTTGTTCTTATCTGCAGTTTAAGCCTATGTTTCGATGTAGTAAAACAAACAAACAGAAGGGACCTACCGTATAACAGGCTTGTTGGGTGTCACACGTTTGAACGTAGTGACACTCATAGCAACACATTCATAATCACTTTTAGCATAGACATCATAGAGTTCTCATGGTCTGCAAAGGTGTTTTATTCTTCAAAGGTAAACGTTTACTATTACATTTTTTTTATCCACATCTACAACCAAATCTCACTAACTATGGACACATGTAGCTACTTTTAATCAATATAGTCTATCATAGTTGCTCCCACTCCCTTGCAGAATCATTCCTTATCAATCTGTTTTATATTCATCTCTGTGAGAAGAACAATACTTCTATTGCTGAGGAAAACTCTTCAGGGCATATGTACCAATGCAAAAGTGGTGCAAATCTGGGGTAAAAACTGCACCATATGTTTAAAAGAAAATAAATCCCATTGAAATCGGTAGGATGTTTTCTAAGATACATCTGGAGCAATGTGTTAACCCATAATTGACAATGTGTTGACTCATAACTGACTCATAACTGGCCTGAGGAAGGGCACGTCAGCCAAAATGTTTGTCATCTACCATGTATCCAATAAATATTTAAACAATTACATTATTTGGAGTGGCCAGAGATCTTCATTTTTCTTGAACCATAATTGCACCACTTTTGCCTTGATACGCTTCCCATGTTCTACTAAATCAGGGATTTTTAAAATTTATCATGGGGGATATGAAGTCATCAATATAGGTGCAATCAGATCCCCTTCTGGAGGACAGGTAGGTAATGGCTGTTGTTAAATGTGGTTCAAGAAGTGGTGCACTCACGGTACCCGGTATTTTGGCCACCGGTGCTCAGCAACAGTGGTCCTGCGTACAAACAGCTACCACGGACAGTGTTTGGTCTTTAAAAAAAGATATCCAGTTTATTAGACACAAATCTACCTTATGATAATAACAGGGCAAAGCCAATAAATAGGCAATAGCAGATATAAGGCAATAGAATAATATCAGGATGACATTATTCTATTGCCTTATATCTGCTATTGCCTATTTATTGGCTTTGCCCTGTTATTATCATTCCTGTGTGCTGATTTGGGCCTTTTTGAGAGACTTTGTGAGACTTTACTACCTCCCTGCCGATTCCATCACTGCTACGGAGACAGTGACGTCATCACGCAGCGTCCCGCGACGGAGCGGCATCGTGGCACGCCGATTGTGCCCCTGCAAGCTGCGGTCCAACCTCCGTGCAGAGGATCTATCTGTTGAGCCACAGGAGCTGCTCCAGATGGCTTGGAAGCTTGAGTGGTCCCACTGAGCACCAATATCTGCAGCGGAGCCTGGCTGCTTAAAGGGAAACCCCCTTGGGAGTGAAGTACTGACAGATGAGAAGTCCAGACAAGAACCCTGCCCCAGAACCAACGGAGTGGCACTAGCTGAGAGAAGCAAGCACCAGACTCTCCAGACAACAGCTGCCGAGTGGTAATCAGTGTGAAACACACTAAATGCACTTTACCAACCTTTATTATGTACGCAGATATATTACCCCTTTAACTGAGTTTGAAGACCTGGTTCAAAACCCAGTGTCGGCTCCTTTGATGCTGGACAAGTCACTTATTATCAATCTGTTTTATATTAGAATAGAAAAAATAGAATATAATCTCTATGTGCCTGAAAAAAATTATATGTGCAGCACTGCATACACTGTCAGCACTATACCAGGAAAACACTTCTATATTATTATACCCGGCACAAGTACAGTAAAACAAATCCAGTCATTTTCCTTTTCAAGAGATGACCAGTCACAGTGCAAATGCAACATATGAAACAAAACTGCGGCATGCCTAAAAAATGTGCACCAAAATTAAAATTATAAGAGCGCACCGGATAAATATCTAGAAAAAAAAAACCAATAAGATGTTTTCCTTGATAAGCGTTATGCCGTTTGTTGAATAGTGCTAGTTTTTCACCATAGAGATATATTGCACCCCTGATGAAGCCTGTGCGAAACACAGAGGGTGAGAACCCAGCTGATCCACTACTCGACATCGCGAGATGAAATCACCGATCAGGTGACCCGGAAGTGTCTATGACCAACGCCATGGATGCCGAGACAGGAAGAGCAGACCTCCGTTGGGTGGAGTTGGGTGTACTCAAATCTGCTCTTTTTCATTCCACAATTTGCGAGTGCACTGTGGATTGCATTTTATACTGTTCTTATTAAAACGAAATGACGCTATGTTTGCTTTCTGGAGTTAGGATTTTTCACTTGTATTAGTTCACACAATTACGGATGTATCTTTAGGCAATTCCCACATTAATTTTTTGGTGCGCAATTCTATTATTTTTCTTTCAAGACATACAGTATTACTAAATGATCCCATTGTGGGGATTATTTGTCAGTCTCCCAACTGTACAAATAGGAGGGAAAAAATCTGGCATCAAGTACACGGAGAAAAAACCACTCCCAATAAACCAGTGGGAATCCTCTTTGATTAAACTGCTGCAGTATGAGACTTTGATAAATTAAATAACCCGGAGGTATATGGATCAAGGAAAAAATGGTGCAATTCTGGGACAAAGAAATTGCTCCAAACATATTAAAGGGGAAAAAAACCATTAAAAGCAATAGGATGGTTTTCAATTGATATGTGGTGCAGTTTTGTGCCCCAGATTAGCACCACTTTTGCCATTTTACATGTTCCCTTGTGTCTGAATTGTGACAGCGGAATTTCGGGGTCAGCGGAGGTCAGCCCCTGGGCACTTACACGTGCCGGCCGCCTCCTTGCTGGCGCTCTCCATATCCTTTGGAATCTCAGCGTCAAATGATGCCACGGACTAATTCGGGTGTTTTTTGCACCAGTTTTGCCCTGGTATTGCAGCTGGAAAACGATGATAAATAACCCCCTATGTATCAAGACAATTTTGGTGCAAAACGGGGCAATTTTCACCATGCACCTACTGTATATAGCAAAGCATTTTCTCCAATTTTGCCCTGTCTGCCCTAACGTGCACCTTGGCAAGTGTCAGTAGGAGGAGTTGGGGAGAGGTTACATGATGTACAGATTATAAAGCAATGTATCAAAATTCTGCAGCATTCTTTCTCCCTTCTATTTGCCCTCAAATCCCTCAATATCAGAAGGGGTGTAAGTAGGGTTGTCACCACTCCGGGTTTGTCCTGGAAACTTCGGGTTTCTGTCCCGAATCTCCGAGCTGTGGATGTATATATGAAATCTTTGCGCAGGGCCTTGGCTCTTTCCTTCCCCAGCGGTGGCATCACCCCAGCATGGTCCGGTCAACATGGCTCCGCGACGTCAAATGGTGTTGCGTTGCCATGACAACAGGTCTACACGTGATATCGTGGTGCCATGCGGTCACATTGCCATGACAACAGGGTGCACTGCAGTGCCGCGACATCAGGGGGCGTCCCGTTGTCACGGCAAAGTGACGTCATTTGATGTCGGGAAGCCATGTTGACTGGACCATCCAGGATGAGATGCCGCTGCCAGAGAAGGGAAGAGAGTTAAATATATAAATAAAATAAATAAAAAAATAAAATAAATTGAGTTGGAAAAAATCCCTGTGTTAGCCTTCAACTGTATGTTGCAACCCTGGGCGTAAGTCTAACATTCTACATCAGCTGTAAGGAACTGTTCTTACATTTGCCGCAGCTCTGCTCCAAAAAACAGCAGCAACTCAACGTTTATACAGTACATAGATCCCTTAGTGAGAATTACAAGTAGTGTGGATGAATTGTTCTTCACTGTGTTACAGGTACCTCCAACTTAAAGGCCTCAAAGTAATTTCTGCTTTCCAGGTTTTTGCTCTCTTCTGGCGTAGTGCTTGAAGCTGCAGCCTTCACGTGAGCCCAAAAGGTAAAAAGGGGGTAATTGGCTTACTTCCTGCATTGTCTTTCTTGCGTTGTCCTGCCAGCAGTGAAAGGGTTCATTTCACATCATAGCTCAGGGGGATTGCAGCCTGCTCCAATCTTCTTGTGGTGCAGACACATACCTTTACCATGACTGCAATGCTCATGGCAATTACACCTTTTGTGTTAGCAATTAAATAAACAGCTCTGGTAGCAAGATCCAGCTCCCTGAGCAAGGAACAAGCATTGCCCAAGGCCAAACCACGCCACTGCCATTTAACCCCTTCATCTACGGTGTGGAAGCACTTGATGTATACTGAAATGTCTAGGAATATTAGGCACGGAGGAAAAATCAATTGCTGGGCTTCCATTCAACCCACGGATCAAAGGAGAGAACCCCAATGTTTAGGAATATCAGGGACTCAAATGAGCAATTAAAGGAGCAGTCCCTCCTTGGACCCAAGTGCACTAATACCAGTGACATACGTAAAGCCAGCACCACCAACAGGGGGGTGGGGAGCTGGGGCAGGTGTCCCATACCTGGTGGTTGCACGGGGGGCCAGCTCTGGAAGCTGGGCCCGGCCAGAAGCCTCTGGTTGCCGCTGGATTCGCGTTCTCCCACGCAGCCATGGGCCTCCTTCACACTCCCTCGCAGGGCCTCTCTCATATGCCGATGTGCACTGGAAGCTGGGTCAGGTGGCAACCAGAGGCCCGGCAGCCAGGCAGTTGGGCCCGGCCAGGTTGCCCCCACTCCGGGTCTCCCCCTGAGACTATGAGTTTTGTCCATGTATCGCCGGGCAACAGGTTTAGTTTGTTAATCTCCGCGTGGCGGAGTCTCCCGTCATCCTCCGGCCTTCTCCTGCATCTCCCCCTGCAACTCCTGTGAACATGGCTATGCAGCGTCAAATGGAGCCGCATTGCCATGACAATGGGATGCTACGTTGCGTAACGTGATGCCCATTGCCATGGTAATGGGATGCTACGTGACGTCACTACACTATGTGGCATCACGTTACTATGACAACGTGAAGTCATGTGACACCTCGGCGCCATAAGGCGTCCCATTGTCATGGCAACTTGACATTGCATAATGTCGTGACGTCACGTAGTGTTCCATTGTCATGGCAACGCGGCTTCATTTGACGCCGCGCAGCCATGTTGATGGGAGTTGCAGGGGGAGATGCAAGAGGATGTCCAGAGGAGGCCGGGAACCGCTGCTACTGCACGCTGCAGGTAAGAGATAAGGTAAAAATATTACCTCCGGGCTAGCCTTCAGAAGAAGGTGGCAACCCTGCTCCCGGCAGCCACTGACACGGAAGAGTGAGGGAGGCCCGCAGCAGCTGGGGAATGCCGGGGCCCGGCAACCTGAGACCATCCCCAAGTTAATTGTATGCATTTGAGGGGGGGGGGGGAAGTAATATAAGTATGTATGTAGGGGGTGGGAGTTAGTGTAAGTATGTATGTGAGGGGGTAGTGTATGTATTTGGGGGTGGGGTTAGTGTAAGTATGTATTTGGGGTGGTTAGTGTAAATATATATTTGTGGGGGTTAGTGTAAGTATGTATTTGGGGGGAGTTAGTGTAAGTATGTATTTGGGGGGTAGTGTTGTATGTAATTAGGGAGAGCGCAGTGTATGTATTTTGGAGGGGGTTAGTGTGGTATCTATTTTGTGGGGAGGGTAGTGTTATATGTATTTTGTGGGGGGATTGTGTGGGTATTATGTGGGGGAAATTGCATGGGTATCGGGGGGAATTGTTTGTGTGGTCAGGGGGGAGGAGGGAATGAGTGTGAGGAGGGGGGATTGAGGGATCGGGATTGAGTGAGAGGGAGGTAATTGAGTGATAGTGGAAGAGGGGAGTGAGAGGGGGTGTAAGTGAGGAAGAGAGACCGGTGTGGGGGGGGGGGGGGAGGGGAAGAGTGAGGAAGAATGGGGGGTAAGAGTGAGATGGGAGGGAGAGAAATACATGGGGAGAGAGGGGTGAATAGAGGAGGGGGCGTGTGAGGAGGTGTGAAATGGGGGGCTCACAAGACCCCCTACATGGGTGGGGGTGCCTGGTTGAAACTCTAGTCATGGGCCCTGATAAACCTGCCAGCGGCCCAGCGTAAGGGTTTACATTAGGGTGATTGATGGCTTTTTACTAAAATGTGACACTTTAAATAATGCTTTAAAGTTAATTTGTAAACATGGCTTACTAAGACATGGGAGGGGTTGGATTTCCTCTGGCTAGTGATAATTTCCTGATTACTTTGATCACTTTGTGTTCAACAGGGGTTTGCACAGGCAATGGTACTCTCTCGACCACTCCCCTTATCTATTTTGCTTTTCTGCAATTTGTAATACATTTCTAGAGACACAAAAGAAGCCAAATTTTTGCTTTTAGCATGACTATTGTAATGTAAGGAAGATAATTACAGTGTTAAAATATTCACACAATTTAGTTGTTTTGGCTGACTATGGGGGATTGCTCCCTGATGTAACATATGTATCCCCACAATCTGGAATATATTGTTGCGGCTACAGGTGTCAGTGGTGCTCATACCAGTGAGGGTCCAGGAGAGCAGAGCTGTCTGCGTTGTAGTGGAGACCAGGACAGGCTTTTAGTATCATCCAATGTTCTTTATCTGGTGATCAGCGCCTCCAGCTTCAGTGAACTCCAGGGTTTCTGGAGGCAGTCCCCACCGAAGCAATAATATACACCTCTGCCCAACAGACTGGAACTCAGGCAGGAGTATGTAGAATAGAAAGGATTTATTAAGCAATCACTGCAGATGGTTCAATACAGCGGATGCAGGGTCGCAGAGGATTCCATGCCTCTGGATGGTGCGGGCTCTTCCGTAATGCAAGCCCTATGATCTTCCTGTAGCCAGCAGGCCATGAAGGCCTGGCCGGCCTCTCTCTCCCAGCAGGGAAGAGATGGCCCACACACCTCCATTCTCTTGGAAGGGTGGGAGACAACTCACTAAATTTGGCACTACCTCCCTGAGGAACCAGAAGGGGAGGGCTCAAGGTCTGTACTCTGATAGGCTACATACAGACCACGAGTCACCATCACCTCTGCTGTCACTCAGAGAGGAGCATGAAGGGGATTAATTACCCATAGAATAGCCTGTCATAGCCTAGACTGCTATAGACTTATGTGACAGGGGGGAAAGAGGCAGGGTGCACTAACCATGTTACACTTATATGGAGAGAAGGGATTAATGCTGGTGCTATTTTTTGCATCCAGAATTTGAAACATAATACCTTTTAACCCCGTGGGTGCCCCATGCTGTAGCTATACGTCATAGCATCTGTCACTGCAGGGGCCCCAAGAGATACTGGCTACGTCATGTCCTGTTTGTGCTCATTTTAGAATAGCAAAAATTGTTATGCAAGCCCATGTCGAGAAACAAAACAAAAAAAAGGGTTTTTTTCAGACTTGAAATTCACATTGAATGAAAAGTCATTCTCGCCAAAGCCCCAAGAAAGGCTTTTCACACATACGCATGCGCGTTTGAACCCGGGCTCAGGAAGACGGAGTATGCAAAGAAATACAACCCGTGAAATGATCGGATAACGGCCGCAGCATCTGTATAATTTCAAACTGTTTTTCTTTCTGTGGGAAGCAATAGAGATTAAATCACCTCTAATATTTGCCTTGTGGGCCTCTGGGCAAACACACCTAATGTAGAAAAACGCATCAACTATATAAATCACATTGCCAGTGTTTTGCCCATTGTGTTACAGCGTAATAGGCAGGCTACTGGCATGTAGTAAGAATGTATCCAGCGGATTACTTATACTGAATAAATGTAATTATTGTTGCTTGCACTGGTGAAAAATGTGAGATACTGTAGCCCTGAAGGTGTAAAAATAATCATAAAAGTGTTAAAAGCTGCCCAAAGCAAGAACAGTATCATGGTGACCTTACTGTTGAGGTACTGTAATGTGGTGGTAGTATTCTGTCCTATTGTTGTGAGAAATAAAACACGTGTTAAATTCTCTCCTATTTTGGTTCACTTTTCATTTATTTTGTGTCTATTTTGTACAAACATACTAAAAGGTCGAGCACAGACAATGCATTAAACTAACATCTAAATTATATGTGTACACACAGACTTCAGCACTGAATATACATATCCGTGTGTACTGTACACACAGATTGTAGTAAGCAAGTTTATATATATCTCAATGTATACACACATATATATATATATGTGTAGAGGTATCGGTACCGTGTTAGCCGAGCTTCAATAATCAAAAAATAAATAGATGATACCGTTCTGTGGCTAACGAAATGCTTTTATTTGTGCGAGCTTTCGAGATACACTGATCTCATCTTCCGGTGTGTGTGTATGCATGGGAGAGTTTATGTGTATGCATGGGAGAGTTTATGTGTATGCATGGGAGAGTTTATGTGTATGCATGGGAGAGTGTGTGTGTGTGTGTGTGTGTGTGTGTGTGTGGGTATGTGTGTGTGTGTGTGTGTGTGTGTGTGTGTGTGTGTGTGTGTGTGTGTGTGTGTGTGTGTGTGTGTGTGTGTGTGTGTGTGTGTGTGTGTGTGTGTGTGTGTGTGTGTGTGTGATACCAGAAGTGTCACCCCACCCCAGTCACCCCACCACCCCACTCCACTCCAGTCACCCCACCCAGTCACCCAGTCACCCCGTCACCCCACCCAGTCACCCAGTCACCCCAACCAGTCACCCCACCCAGTCAACCAGTCACCCCACCCAGCCACCCCAGTCAACCAGTCACCCCACCCAGTCACCCCACCACCCAGTCACCCCGTCACCCCACCCAGTCACCCCACCCAGTCAACCAGTCACCTCACCCAGTCAACCAGTCACCCCACCCAGTCAACCTGTCACCCCACCCAGTCAACCAGTCACCCCACCCAGTCAACCAGTCACCCCACCCAGCTACCCCAGTCAACCAGTCACCCCACCCTGTCACCCCAGTCAACCAGTCACCCCAGTCAACCAGTCACCCCAGTCATCCAGTCACCCCACACAGTCACCCCGTCACCCCACCCAGTCAACCAGTCACCCCACCCAGTCAACCAGTCACCCCACCCAGTCAACCAGTCACCCCAGTCAACCAGTCACCCCACCCAGTCACCCCGTCACCCCACCCAGTCACCCCGTCACCCCACCCAGTCACCCCGTCACCCCACCCAGTCACCCCACCACCCCACTCAGTCAACCCCACTCAGTCACCCCACCCAGTCACCCCGTCACCCCACCCAGTCACCCCGCCACCCCATCACCCCACCCAGTCACCCCAGTCAACCAGTCACCCCACCCAGTCACCCCACCCAGTCACCCCATCACCCCACCCAGTCACCCCACCCACCCCACCGACCCCACCCCCGTCGCCCCCTCTCTCTCGCTCCCTCTCTCTCTCGCACCCTCTCCACCCTCTCTCTCTCGCACCCTCTCACACCCTCTCTCTCTCACACCCTCTCTCTCACACCCTCTCCCTCTCTCTCTCTCTCTCTCTCTCTCACACCCTCTCTCTCTCTCACACCCTCTCTCTCTCTCACACCCACTCTCTCTCCCCCACACCCTCTCTCTCCCCCACACCCTCTCTCTCTCACACCCTCTCTCTCACCCCCTCTCACACCCCCTCTCTCTCTCATACCCCCTCTCTCTCTATCTCTCTCTCTCTCACACCCCCTATCTCTCTCAAACCCCCTCTCTCTCTCTCTCTCTCACCCTCTCCCTGTGTCTGTCTCACACTCTGTTTCTGGATCTCTTATTTACCCTATATATCTTAACTGCCCTATACTACACCAAAATAACCTATACTGCTGTAGCCAGGTCCCCCCTCGCGCACTCACCCCCTCCTTCCCCGTTCGAGCGCGCGGTGTGTGTTGCGGCCGGTTGCTATGGCGCGGTCGGGCGGTTGCCGGGGACGCGATCGGGCCGGTTGCCGAGGCCGCGATCGCGTTGCTGGGGTCCCCGGCGGCCGGTGAGCAGGGCGCCGCCATGCTAGGTCTGTTGCGCATGCGCAGTGACCCAGACAGCGCGGGAAGGCCCCAGATAGCTCGCGCATGCGCGAGAGGAGTCTGCCAGCTCCCAGGGTGCATAGGGGCAGAGCCACATGACTCCAGGGAGCCAATAGGGCTGAGGGATTGCCTGGGAATAGAATAGATACATTTCGCGGGGTTTTGCAGCGAGGCAGTCAGTCAGGATCCGGACCAGCTAGGGGTAAGAGGTGGATGCAGGGGTCAGTGACCCTCTGCATTAGGCCAGCAGCCCCCAAGGTCCCAGTTAGGTCCTGAGCCACCTAGTAGTTTGTGGAGCTTAGGGACAGGCCCTAGATAGGGACACTGCCCCATTAATTGGTTGCTTAGTCAGGGACACAGTGCTGAATCCGTGCGGCCCTGCGAGGTGGGTTCTGGGCTCAGAACACCACCTACAACCCTGGGACTAAGGTGATATTATCCGCGCTGGAATTCACCCAACGCGGTGTGGAGGACAACGTCGGATCGGGCGGATCTCCAGTGATATCGCGGTACCCGTGGCTGGAGCCCCGGGCAGGTAACCTACCATTCACGTGCACCAACAAGGCCTAATCACCAGACATAGTGGCTGCGCAGTCACACATATATACAGACATTGGTGTTTGACATTTGGGAGTGAGAGACATTTGGGTGGGGGTTACTGGACACAGGGTGGGGTCACTCTGTGGGAGGTTAGCGTCCGCCGTGGCGCAGAGTGGTTAGCGTCCGCCGTGGCGCAGAGTGGTTAGCGTCCGCCGTGGCGCAGAGTGGTTAGCGTCCGCCGTGGCGCATAGTGGTTAGCGTCCTGTGTGACGCCACATGTGGCTCCTCTAGAGAGGAGTCATGGTTATGTGATGTGTGATAATATATGTTTTGCTATGCAGTAAAGCCAGTTCTGTTTTATATTTGCTCGCTTTGTGTGGTTGTTTCCTGTGAGGGTCTCCTCCCACTCCGTTGGGATCCCTCCCAGGTGGAGGCGTTGCACCCAGAGATGTATAACATGCATGTACCCCAGGTTCCCCAAGCGGAGGCTTAGGCTCCTGAGAGCCACACAGGTATTGCACCACGCACACCCTTGGTAACATTGCATGTTCCCTGCACTCACGCGGTATATACGATTGGGTGGGGTGATATGACCGTTACATTTGGAGGCGCTGCTGAGAGGAGACCTGGGGTGCCCTGTTCCAATTTTTTCTAAATTGTCCGATTCATATTTTCATCATGTCCGTGCCGTCACCGCAGGATGTCCATGCCTGGGCCTTAGCGCACCAAGTATCCCCAAGACGCGCGATTGCAGTGACAGGGGTAGCAATTGATACAGACTTATCTACAGTGCGCACGCAAGTAAGAAGTTGCCCGGGGTTGGCCACCGCCCGGGTGATAGACTATAAACTGGATGTTGCCGGCCGGGGGATCACCTGTCTCCTGTTCACCATGAGTGACATATGCTTAGAAACGGCCCCCCATGTATTAAACCTACCGAGCCCTCCGCAGAGGACTGCCGCATGATCTACTCTGACTCTCAATCTCCTGAAGAAGCGTCCACTAGTACTGGATTACACCCGAGCCAACGAGTGACCAGTACGCCTCACCGGGTGGACCCCCCTAGGGTCTCTTTCACCCCAAGAGGATTAGGAGGTACCGCCAGCTGGGCAAGGAGCCCGCTCATCCCACTCAACCCTGATCAACGGTCTGGCGGGACCCCAACCATGCCTAGCGTAGGGACTGGGAGCAGTAGTCAGGCCCTTAGTGGGAACCTTGACGTGAACACGATAGCCTCCCAACTAGTAGAAGCTGTAACCATTTCGACCCAAGCACAGAACTACCGGAAACTCAAGGCCTTCTCTGGGATTCTGCCGACGCCCACGGGAGAAGAGGGGATCGAGGCATGGAGGGACCATACACTTCAAGTCATAGAGGAGTGGTCGTGTTCTGAAGCCAGCAAGAGACAAAGACTGGTCGAGTGCCTCCGAGGCCCCGCCGCTCGGTTAGTGCGGGCGCACCGGAGCGTGGAAGGAGAAGTTACTGCCCGGGAACTAGTGGAAATGCTAATTAAATCCTTTGCCAGAAAAGACGACGAAGATGAGCTACTGGCTCAATTCAAAGCCCTCCGACAACGTGAAGGACAAGATTTATCTGCCTTCGTTTGTGACCTACAGCTGTCCCTGGGCACCCTCCTGGACAAGCATATCATTCCCGCAGCCGAAGCGGACCGCTACCGGTTCAAACAGTTACTCAAGGAGTCGTTGCCTGACCACAACATAGCTATAATGATGCGGGCCGCCCCGGTCGCGGCAGTATCCCCTAAATACGGGGAACTAATGGATTACATAAGAGACCATGAAGTGCAGCGCCATTTCCATGAATCAAAGTAACCCAAAACTACTCCCAAGAATGACCCTGTGGTCCCCTCGGCTTCAAAGAGTAAGAAACCTCCCACACCAGAGGAGGAAACGACCCCCAAGTCATCTGTTCGGGAAAGTCGTAGTTCTGAGCGGTCATCATCCACGTATAAGGGTCGTCCGGACCGCCGTGAGGTATCTTGCTACAACTGCGGGAAGAAGGGCCACATCTCTTACTATTGTCCGGAGAAGGAGGACCATCCGGAAGAAAAACCTCCCGACAGAAGAAGCACAGCCCGATCGATGGTATGCCGAGCACAGACCGTCGAGCCTGACGTGAACGCCCCTCAGGGAACCACGGATTCCCCTGCTGACGCTGGCCCCAGTGATGACGCCTCACCCGGTGAAGCTTGCAGTCAAGTGGGCCCTGCGGCCATCGTGCCCGTGGTAATAGAAGGGATATACGCCTCGGCTCTATTGGACACCGGGTCACAAGTAACCATAATATATCGCAAGTTCTATGACCAGCACCTTCAACACTGCCCTCTGAGGCCGGCCGAACATATGAAGGTTAGGGTATTGAGTAATGAAGACTACCCCATCGATGGGATTGCAAGGGTCCAGCTGGACAAACTCCAACTGAACACCGGCAAGAAGCACCCTATGCAGGTAGCGGCCATGGTATGCCCGGAGCCCCACGACCATTGCAAGTACCCCATCATCTTGGGAACCAATGCGGACATAGTGCAAGCTATAATCCGAGCTTACTTGAAAGAGACCAACGAGCTGCCGCTGGCCGATTCGCTCCTAGACCCCATCTTACGAGAGGAGTGCCACCGGGTATATGCCTTGGAGCGTCATGGGGACCTCTACAATCGTCAACGCGGACTGACGACCATTTCACCCGGGGGAGTGAAACGCCTGGCCGTCTGGTGCTGTTATCCGGATCGGGAGGAGACCGATCATCTGTTCTCTCTGGAAAGTGACCCTGAGGAAGAGATCCAGAGAGGATATAGGGTAATACCTGAAGTAAGAGAGTGGACGACCCGAATTCCTCTCCGAACCCATGTGTATATTCAAAACATCTCTCCATTTCCAATGGACATCGATGTGGGACAAAGTCTGGGCAGTATATATCCCGTCAGCCCGGTAGAAACAGCGCCCCAGATGAACGCCGCTGCAGTAGGTGAGCAGTTAGTCGACCTGGACTTCAACTTCAGAGACTCGACTCTGCCAACTGAGTGGAAGGGTCGACTGACGGCCAAGCTGAGGGAAAGAAGAGCAGTATTTTCTACCAGTGAGATGGATGTGGGCCGCAGCCGCAGCGCCTAACACACTATTAGGCTGAGTGACGCCACTCCGTTCCGTTAACGTTCTCGTCGTATCGCCCCCAGGGATGTGGACGACGTAAGGGATGTCCTGGAGGAGATGAAGACCGCTGGAATACTGACGGATTCGCGGAGTCCTTATGCATCACCCATAGTGGTAGTAAGGAAGAAGAATGGATCTGTAAGATTGTGCGTCGATTATCGAACGCTGAATAATCATACGGTACCTGACCAATACAATCTCCCTCGTATTGAAGAGATCCTGAATGCTCTGAACGGGAGCCAATGGTTTAGTGTGCTCGATTTGCGATCTGGGTACTACCAGGTACCCATGAGTGAAGAGGATCAGGAAAAGACTGCCTTCGTCTGTCCCCTGGGCTTCTACCAGTTTACGCGTATGCCCCAAGGTATATGTGGAGCCCCTGCTACCTTCCAGCGGCTGATGGAAAAGACAATAGGGGACATGAACCCTCGGGAGTGCCTGGTTTACCTGGACGACATCTTTGTCTTCGGGAAGACCTTAGAAGAACACGAGGAGAGGTGATGTGTGATAATATATGTTTTGCTATGCAGTAAAGCCAGTCCTGTTTTATATTTGCTCGCTTTGTGTGGTTGTTTCCTGTGAGGGTCTCCTCCCACTCCGTTGGGATCCCTCCCAGGTGGAGGCGTTGCACCCAGAGATGTATAACATGCATGTACCCCAGGTTCCCCAAGCGGAGGCTTAGGCTCCTGAGAGCCACACAGGTATTGCACCACACACACCCTTGGTAACATTGCATGTTCCCTGCACTCACGTGGTATATACGATTGGGTGGGGTGATACGACCGTTACACTGCTTTCTTCTAGATCTGACTCAAGCTTCACACAGAAGACATCGGAACCCCCCCTAACCCAGAAGACAGGTAGGGAACACCTAACATTGCGGGAATGAGGGTACCTGGACATTGAGGAACTGCGGATAAGGTAAGATCCCAGGTGGAATTGCTGCTTTAGATATTTTGAAGCGGGGACGTCCAGACACTGGTTAAGGGGTTCAGGAAACTAGTCATTCACACCTGGCTTTTATTTCTAGATCGACATTTACACACACACACACACACACACACACACACACACACACACACACACACACACACACACACACACACACACACACACACACACACACACACACACACACACACACACACACACACACACACACACACACACACACACACGTAACAAGGACTAATTACAATTAGTATAATGTAATGTATAATGTAATATAATAAAGACATTTATGTCAAAAACGAATGTTGTTCTGGCTAGGAATTTATTAAATGTATTTTATTTATATATTTTATTTTAAAGCGGGGTTGGGGGTGGGACTAGGGGCGGGGTTGAGTGCGGGACTAGGTGGCGAGTAGATTTTTTGGTTGGGCGAGTTGATTTTTGGGTGATTTGTCGAACACTGCATATATATATATATGTATAAACACAGCATGCAATATATATCTACAATATATATGTATATACACAGACTACAGTGAATGTATATATATATATATATATATATATATATATACATGTATAAATATGTATACACGGGTGGTATTCTGTTATTCAGTTGTACAGTACTGTTGTGAGAAATAAAACCTGTGTAAAATTCTCTCCTAATATGTTTCACTTCGCAATTGATTTGTTATCTTGTTTTTGCAGCTAATCCTGTCTTGGGGATGGGGGTCGGTTGTTGGGGGATGGTAGTTAATATAGCGCATGCGAAGTATGCGGTGTTCCAAACCTTACAGTACTTTTTGTTCTCTCAGGTACGGGGGAGTGAGTTTGGTTGGCTGGCGATGGGTGTCGGGGTTTGGGGCTGTGGTTTAATAGTTTATAGAATACTGTATGCAGAGTCTGCAGAGGATAGGAATCACGAAAGGAGCCACTGTGAAGTCAGTGCACAGCTTGATCCATTAACCGTAACAAAAAAAAGGTGGAGCACAGATATGGCAATAAACAAATATATATATGTAACCCTGCTTGCCCCCCTCCCCAGTCTCTACGGTGGTGTCTAGGGTGCATGAGGGCAGATTACATGCGGTGTGGTGCGTACCTGTGAGGAACAGGAGGGCCTGAGCTTCCCGCGATGTTGTGGGGTAGCCAGGACCGGGCTTCTGGGGTGATAGCCTCCATCTTCTCTTAGTGGTGCAGCGCCTCCATCTTCTATACTCCCAGGAATATGGGACAGGACCTGTATAGAAGAACCCCTTGGGTCCCAGGGTAATACCTTCCAATTCACACACAGTCTTTGGTAATAACGAACAGTCTCTTTTATTGACAGATCAGCAATCTCCCAACAGTAGTGGCTTCCAGTAGCCGCAACAACAACAGCAAAGACTTGTCATTACGCCGCTCTCCTTCCAAACAGATAATTCCTCCTCTCCTTCCCTCCTAGTCTCTCCTCCGACAGGATGGTCTGGGCTAGGGCTTCAATACCCTGTGGCCCACCCCCGAGGTTATCCTCGCGGTGGGTCTTTGATTCTCCCCATCACCCCTGGCAGTGGGGTGAGGGCATAAGTCCACCAAGTCTATACTTCTATCAGCTCTACTAAAGGGCGCTGAATCTTTCCACTCCTCTCTCTCTCTCCGCGGTCTCCTCCAACTCCTCGGACCGATCCACAGGATTCTTCGACTCACGGCATACTAACTGAGCTGCATACTCTCGGCATAACTAACTGGCAACTCCAGACTCTCGATCTCACTATCAACTAACTCTACTCACCGGAGTTGGCTGCTAAATATAGAGCTAGCCCCGCCCTTCATAATGTCAGCAGAACCTCCTCTCTTGCTCACGCCTGCAGCAGAGTCCAGGCCTGCATCTACCACTCAGGATAGGGCTATGAAGGGGGAAAACCCATGATGATTACTGGTGCCTGATCTTAACAGGACTTACCACAGTAGAAGGAAGATAGGTATAGCCTGTGCTGTTTACAGGGGGCTACACACACACATATATATATATATATATATATATATATAGAAAATAGAAGAAAAAAGCGCCCAATCCTAGTGCATTACTGTGCAAAAAATGGTTTAATTCCCAATAAAAGGCTCATAAAATGAACTCACAAACATAAAAGATAAAAAAGCATTGTATGAGTAATACTCATGCTCCAAAGGATCTGTAAGCGCTGTTGCTCTGCTACTCTGCTCCGTGACACCACCGCATCCAGTACAGCCCTCGTGTATCTCTGCCAGCAGGAACTCACGTTATCAGGCTCCTCACAGTATTCTTTCCCTGGGAACACACCTCCAGATAGTTTAGGTTCCCATCGGGGACAATGTTTGCGGCAGAACGAACAGATGACGTCACGCCGTGCACGGAGATGGCAAGCAGGAGAATGTCAGGCAGAACTCATAAATCAACGCTGCAGGAATCCACAGCACACCTGACCCTACGCGTTTCAACAGCTAAACTGTTTTCATCAGGGGATGGACTATGGGTGTGCTAGACACATATATATATACACCCACACATCCAATTAGCTATGCAAAGATAGATTAAAAAATCAGGTGTAAACAATTAGCATAAGGAGAATGAATCTGATACCCCCACATAAGAAAAACATATGCAGGTATAGATTTAAACCATAACAATCTTAATCTTACACAGAATAAACTTGTAAATAATGTATAATACATAAAATTACTAGGCTTGCAATTGTCAAAATATTTCTGAGGTTAACAGACCATAAAATATCTATATATAATAAATATCTGAAATCAACTGAGTGAACAGTGAAAAAAACCATTGTAATGTTATCAATAATTAGCTTGAGGAGAATGGACTTGATCATAATACTAGATCTATAATCTATATAAAAATAAAAAGAAAATTATAAAAAAATATATAAAATAAAAGGAAAAGTGAATATAAATATAACCTAAAATAAACAAAATCAACAATTAATCCAAATAAAATAAAAAGTTAAAAAGAAGAAAATATATAGGTATACCAATATGAATCATAGAAATGTTAATACAATATAGAATAAACACAACATGTATTAGATATATCTATTAGTTCATGAAAAATAATATATTCAATCAAATATGAAATGAACACAGAAAGAGGGGGAAACCTTAAATGTGCATGTATGTACTCCATGTGAGTGTAAGAATACACTCAGAGAACCATCGAGGAAAAAAACACTACAGTAGAGGCAACTCTTATTCGAACAAAAACCAGTGGCAATTCCCCAAAAAAACCAGGAAACACCCAGGTACATTCTGAATACATGCCTTAAACTTTCCTTAAACTAGCCCCAGCATTTCTGCATTGATTAATGGCCTATCAGATTAACAGCGGGGGTCCCTGGCAGTCCCATTCAAACTGAATTGGACTGCCAGGGATCCCTGCTGTGTTAATCCTATGGGTCGTTAGTCAATGCAGAAATGCCTTAAACGTGCCTCAAACTAGCCCAGAACATACCCAGCACATACCCAGCACATACCCAGCACATACCCAGAATGTAACCCGGCTAGTTTACGGCAAATGTTAGAATAAACGTTGCCTCTACTGTATATGTGTATTTAAAGAGACTGATTGTCTCATAAAATACCCCAAAGAAAGATAGATGAGCAGATAACACATGTACCCAAGATCAACAAGAATCTCTGACCTGACCAGACCGTGCAATACAGTCACTGACACCTCACTTCTCATAATGTGAATTAAAATAGTGATATAAATAACCTAAATCTGAATGTATAGTAATTATAATAAAATATGTGATGTATACTAATTTGTAATAATTTGTCATTACCACCCTGTGTAGGTATCAGAAAAGTGACCCATACTTTATACTATGTGAACAGTATATGTGAAGTGACATGAATAAAGACTACATAATATATTGTGTCTAGTGCTAATAAATAAAAAAATAAAAAATAAAAAAATCACATCCCCATATGGAATGACACGAAGGGAACATGCTAGACATGTTCCCTTCGTGTCATTCCATATGGGGGTGTGATTTTTTTATTTTATTTATTTGGACTTCAGATTTGTGACAAAAGTTTGTTATTGGGTCCACAGCACATCTTTTTATAACTATATATGCATTTGGTGAACGTATTGATTGCACAGTTAAATATTATTATTGTCATTTAGGTTTTTATATATTTCTACATTATCTGATCATTTATTATTATACTATTGCTGTCACACCATACCCAAGCGCAGTCCTTTTCTGTATATATATATATATATATATATATATATATATATATATATATAGACATACGTTACCGTTCCAAGGTCTGGTAAAGCAAGAGACAGCACTCAATTGTAGAAAACTTCACAAAGTGTATTGGTCAAAATAGTGGTACATCAAGAAACCCAACGTTTCGGTCCTCCAAAATGGGACCTTCCTCAGGGGGATACAAGGGGAGAGTGACAGACAAACCACATATATATACACATCAAGACACTAACAATCAATTAGCATCAACCAATAACCATCAACCAATTAAAATAATTGCACACACCTGCAGTGATGACATCATGTGTTGACCATACTTACATAAGGCCCCTCCCTGTTGCCTATATCATCATACACCCTGCTGTGTGTGGTGTCCATGACCACCACACTGTTGCAAAACACTGCTGGCTAATGACAGATCGCACATGCGCCCCTAGTGGCAGTTCCCTGCTAACTGCATGTAGTTCCTGAAACGCTGACAGATCTCACATTAGCACAATGCTAGCCCCTGATGCATGTAATTTGTAAAGGCAGAGGTAAAGCTTAAGGGAGGAATAAAGATACAGAGTAGAACCCTGAGTCTGCAGGTGGTGTAATGAACCCGAGGGATTGTGTGTGTGTGGGGGGGAAGTGCATAAAATAAAGTGGTGCGGATCATGCAAGAACAGCTAACAAGTGCCTGGAGGGGTCAGAATATATACAGTATAGACATAAGGGAACTGTTCTAAACCCAATGTGCTCATAGAAACAGCGGCCTCTGCAATAAAGTAAAGGAGTACTGATAAGTAAATAGTGCCAGCTATATGAGACCATCTATAAGAACAGTAGGCAGTCCTATCATGCACACTGACATCCATTCTGCTAAAGGCCAAAGGAGCAGAAAATAGGGGTCACATGACTACATAACAAAAGGAACCACAAAGAAAATGCATAACTGTGGCCCCAAATGAAGCCCACAAATAACTCGGGACATCACGCAACTTGATGCAAAGCATACCAAGGGCACTCAGCTATATGCCCCAATGTCCATATGGCCTACCAGAACATATTGATCAAAATCTATACAGTCACTCAGAGAAAACAGCTTAGCTTAAAGTCTTCATTAAGTCCTTTGGTGTCATGGTGTTGAGATCAAATATTGCCCTGGCTTCCAACTGGAGCAGTAGTCTGTTCCTGTCTCCACCCCTCATCGGGCCGCGGGCCTGTATGATGGGCATGCACCTGAGGGTCGCTAGACTGTGGTTGTACTTCCTGAAGTGCCGTGCCACTGGTTGGTGTTTTAGATCATCATCATCTGCACTGAGGAGTGCCTTCCTGATAGCGCATAGATGAATGCTGATGCGTTCTTTCAGCATTCTCATAGTCTTACTAACGTAGTAAAGCCCGCATGGGCATTTGATAAAGTAGACTACGTACTTAGACTCGCAGTTTAAGTATTGCTTAATCTTGTGGATTTGCCACTCTGTGGATGCGCGAATGCATTGCCCGTCTGCATAAACTGGCAATTGGAACAGCCATGGTACCTGTAGGACCCCGGTTTCCTGGCCAACCAGGTCTTCGCAGGTGTGTACTTATCGACAGGGTCGGACTGTGTGAGCAGGTCTCCCAAATTTCTACCTCTTTTGTAGCAGAACAGGGGTGGGGTCTGGAAGTCTTTCCTTATTTTTCTGTCATTGGCCTATATATGCCAGTGTTTCTTTATTGACCTTTTAATATGCCCAGAAGCTGTACTGTAGGTTCTTACCACCTTGCAGCGGTCAGGGCCAGCGGCCTTCATTGCCGGCGATAGTAGTTCCTCCCTGTTCGGGATCCTGGCTTTGGTGAGTGCATCATTTACTTCTTTTGGATCATATCCCCTCTCAAGAAAACAAGCTGCCATCTCCAGGAGGGCTCCTCCCACCATGGCGGGGTCACTCGTGATCCTGCGGACCCGTAGCAATTGAGAATATGGAAGACCCACCTTCAGGGGTGGTGGGTGATGGCTGGTGGCATGTAGGAGTGTGTTTCTGTCTGTGGGTTTCTGTAACAGGTGTGTGCACAGCTTGCCATTGTCCTTGTAGACAATGGTATCCAGGAATGACACTTCGCTTGTGCTGTAGCTGGCTGTGAACCGTATGGTACACGGAATATTGTTTAAGTGTTCAATAAACAAATGAAGCTCTGTTTCTGGTCCTGCTCATATCAGGAACACATCGTCAATGTAGCGGTAGTATTTGGATATACAGTACGCAAATGGAGCATCATTGAGCAGATGAATGTTCTCATAAGAGTCCATAAATAAATTGGCATATGCCGGTGCCATGTTGGACACCATTGCAGTGCTTGTCAGCTGCAGGTAGAAGGTTTTCTCGAACCTGAAGACGTTTTTATAAAGTATCACCTCTAGAAGCAATAGTAGATAGTGGTCAGTGAATTTGTGAAAATGATCACGTACTGCTTCGATGCCTTCATGGTGTGGGATGTTCGTATAAAGGCTGCCCACGTCCATGGTGACCAGTAATGTCTCCGTGGCTACTGGGTATCGGCGAAAATGTACAGAGTTCCTCAAGGGGTAGACGCCACTTCATATGCACCAGAAAGGCAGCATTGAACGGAGCCGGGTATACTACAAATGACACAGATTTTTCGGATGCACAAGAGGACACATGTGCGGATACTTTTTTAGGGGTAGGTACAGCAGGCCATCAAAAAACCCCTTTACCCGACTCCGATGTGGGCGAAAGACCAGGAGAGGTGGGCGGAAACCACCGATATCCACTACGGGACTCCAGAAGGGAGAGAGGGGAGAGAGGAAGACGGAGGAGACGGTAGTCTACAATATCTCTGGGCATGCACTCACAACAACAGAAATGGCCGTCCTGCAAAAGGGATTATCATTCGTACCCACACAAAAGCAAGATCCATTTAACTGGGAGGTTGACCTCTTTAAACTCAATAGACAGTTGCGCCTCAAGGACTTTTTTAGTAGACCAATAGATGAGACGCAAATGACCACCGTCAGGGACCCAGACGCTGGGGGCCGCTTCAAGACCAAGAGCTCCTTTGATCCCGTGGTCGTCAACCATAATATCACCACATTTATGAGTCTTGTGGAAAGGGACACCAGACAGCAAATCAGCCGATACAAAACCAGCTTCAGCAACATGACCAGGGGTGAACAAGAGACATTGAAGTCGTTACGGACCAATAAGGATATTACCATACGTGCCGCTTACAAAGGTGGTGGAATTGTCGTTATGGCATATTCTGATTACAAACAAGAGATTTGTAATCAACTTAACGTGGGCACTAACTACTAGCGATTGACAGCAGACCCGACGAACTCATTTAAGAAGGAGATCGACTCCATTATTCTGCTGGGATTCAGCAACATGTGGCTCAATGAGGATACAGTCAAGTTCCTAATGCAGGCACACCCCATTACTCCGGTCATCTACACTCTCCCAAAGATTCATAAATCTCTTATAAAACCACCGGAGAGATCAATTATTTCGGCGCGGGGCTCTTTATGCCACCCACTGTCTCAATTCCTTGACTTCTATCTACAACCTATGGTGATGCGGATGGCTTTGTATGTCAAGGACACCACAGATTTTATTCACAAATTGGAGGATATTATATCGGTTACCGCGGAGACATTACTGGTCACCATGAACATGGGCAGCCTTTATACGAACATCCCACACCATGAAGGCATCGAATCACAAATTCACTGACCACAAGGGGCCGCGCCTGAATATCTACTATTCTTCTAGAGGTGATACTTCATAAAAACTTCTTCAGGTTCGAGAAAACCTTCTACCTGCAGCTGACAGGCACTGCAATGGGGTCCAACATGGCACCGGCATATGCCAATTTATTTATGGACTCTTATGAGAACATTCATCTGCTCAATGATGCTCCATTTGCGTACTGTATATCCAAATACTACCGCTACATTGACGATGTGTTCCTGATATGGGCAGGACCAGAAACAGAGCTTCTTTTGTTTATTGAACACTTAAACAATATTCCGTGTACCATACGGTTCACAGCCAGCTACAGCACAAGCGAAGTGTCATTCCTGGATACCATTGTCTACAAGGACAATGGCAAGCTGTGCACACACCTGTTACAGAAACCCACAGACAGAAACACACTCCTACATGCCACCAGCCATCACCCACCACCCCTGAAGGTGGGTCTTCCATATTCTCAATTGCTACGGGTCCGCAGGATCACGAGTGACCCCGCCATGGTGGAAGGAGCCCTCCTGGAGGTGGCAGCTTGTTTTCTTGATAGGGGATATGATCCAAAAGAAGTAAATGATGACCTCACCAAAGCCAGGATCCCGAACAGGGAGGAACTATTATCACCGGCAATGAAGGCCGCTGGCCCTGACCGCTGCAAGGTGGTAAGAACCTACAGTACGGCTTCTGGGCATATTAAAAGGTCAATAAAGAAACACTGGCATATATTGGCCAATGACAGAAAAATCGGGAAAGACTTCCAGACCCCACCCCTGTTCTGCTACAAAAGAGATAGAAATTTGGGAGACCTGCTCACACAGTCCGACCCTGTCGATAAGTAAAAACCTACGAAAACCTGGTTGGCCAGGAAACCGGGGTCCTACAGGTGCCATGGCTGTTCCAATTGCCAGTTTATGCAGACGGGCAATGCATTCGCGCATCCACAGAGTGACAAATCCACAAGATTAAGCAATACTTAAACTTTGAGTCTAAGTACGTAGTCTACTTTATCAAATGCCCATGCGGGCTTTACTACGTTAGTAAGACTATGAGAATGCTGAAAGAACGCATCAGCATTCATCTATGCGCTATCAGGAAGGCACTCCTCAGTGCAGATGATGATGATCTAAAACACCAACCAGTGGCACGGCACTTCAGGAAGTACAACCACAGTCTAGCGACCCTCAGATGCATGCCCATCATACAGGCCTGCGGCCCGATGAGGGGTGGAGACAGGAACAGACTACTGCTCCAGTTGGAAGCCAGGGCAATATTTGATCTCAACACCATGACACCTAAAGGACTTAATGAAGACTTTAAGTTAAGCTGTTTTCTCTGAGTGACTGTATAGATTTTGATCAATATGTTCTGGTGGGCCATATGGACATTGGGACATATAGCTGAGTGCCCTTGGTATGCTGTGCATCAAGTTGCGTGATGTCCCGAGTTATTTGTGGGCTTCATTTGGGGCCACAGTTATGCATTTTCTTTGTGGTTCCTTTTGTTATTTAGTCATGTGACCCCTATTTTCTGCTCCTTTGGCCTTTAGCAGAATGGATGTCAGTGTGCATGATAGGACTGCCTACTGTTCTTATAGATGGTCTCATATAGCTGACACTCTGTTACTTATCAGTACTCCTTTACTTTATTGCAGAGGCCACTGTTTCTATGAGCACATTGGGTTTAGAACAGTTCCCTTATGTCTATACTGTATATATTCTGACCCCTCCAGGCACTTGTTAGCTGTTCTTGCATGATCCGCACCACTTTATTTTATGCACTTTCCCCCCCACACACACACTCCCTTGTGTTCACTACACCACCTGCAGACTCAGGGTTCTACTCTGTATCTTTATTCCTCCCTTAAGCTTTACCTCTGCCTTTACAAATTACATGCATCAGGGGCTAGCATTGTGCTAATATGAGATCTGTCAGCGTTTCAGGAACTACATGCAGTTAGCAGGGAACTGCCACTAGGGGCGCATCTGCGATCTGTCATTAGCCAGCAGTGTTTTGCAACAGTGTGGTTGTCATGGACACCACACACAGCAGGGTGTATGATGATATAGGCAACAGGGAGGGGCCTTATGCATGTATGGTCAACACATGATGTCATCAGTGCAGGTGTGGGCAATTATTTTAATTGGTTGATGGTTATTGGTTTATGCTAATTGATTGTAAGTGTCTTGATGTGTATATATATGTGGTTTGTCTGTCACTCTCCCCTTGTATCCCCCTGAGGAAGGTCCCATTTTGGAGGACCGAAACGTTGGGTTTCTTGATGTACCACTATTTTCACCAATACACTTTGTAAAGTTTTCTACAATTGAGTGCTGTCTCTTGCTTTACCAGACCTTGGAACAGTAACGTTTGTCTATATTATCCATATGGGGCAAGCACCTAAGGAGTGCCAACTGTTCTATTTGACTATATATATATATATTATTTTTTTTATGTGTACAGTACACATCGACACCAGTGTATGTATTTACACACCCACTCACAGTACAGTTATGTGAGGGGGGAAAAGCAGGAAACATTTTAGTGTGAATTTTTACTAATCGTGATAATATTCATGCACAGTATCTATCAGATACAGTGGACTAGTAAGCACTGTGCCAAAACAAGCATGAATTAGAATATTTATAAAAAGTGTTTAAAACAGCAAAAAAGTAATAAAAGTGACATTAATATATTGTTTTGTCGACATCTCACGCCATCATCCTCATCATCCGATGGCTGTGTGCTGTGGCTGTTGATTTAGTACACTTTCAATTCTAAAAAACTATTTAAGTACAGTAAACAGGATGCTTAAAGTACACAGGTACTATACCACAGGGGTGCGCAAACTGGGGGGCACGAGATTTTTATCATATCAATCAATTATCACTATTAACGGCTATTCTTGACATACGGCACAAAAGTTACTAAAATATTTTATATTATATTTACCTTCGTTAGGATTCTTGCCAACCTTGCTGATGCAGACAATATTCAGCCGGATCATATTCGGATAGGTGTCCATACTGAGCATTAGCGGTAAAATCAAGGTTTGACTTCTGTAGATAGTAGTCAGGTAGGACCAGGTTACCAGATGCACCTGTCAAGGTATAATCAGGTTGGGGCTGCTGTTCACGATGATTTTCAGATGGTGTCCCATTGCGAGATTGGGAAGTATGATTCAATCTTTTGGTCCCATTTCTTCTCCTTCTCCTTTTGAAGTTGCATGATAAACATATTTGCAAAGGATGGGGCCAATGCCCCAAAACCTCCTCTGACTCCCGGATTGGGGAGGATGCGAATGAAGCAATCATTAATTGACAAAGTATAGCGCACTGACTTCTTCCACTTACTAGAGTCAGCTAAATCCATGAAGTATTATTCATAATTGGCAATGAGATATATTTCTGATAGAGTGGCTTTCTTATCTGCTGCATCATTAATTGCTGAATATATGAGAAAAATTAGGCTACACTCTGGTTTCTCCAAAGCAAATGACATTGCACTCTGTCTCAGCTCACGAAACAGTCAGGAGTGAGTGAACACAAAGTATAAGTAGAAAACATTGAACATTTACGTTTTGCAACAAAATATTAAAACAACCAAATTTTGATAACGTCAGGAATGGTCAAGGCCATAAAACAATGAGGAATTGTAATGAATTGCAGTATATTGCCACAACTGTCTGGCACCTGCTTGAGACTTACAGCAATCTACATAGAGTAACTACTTAACACATTCACTTTGCTATCTGTCGGACTGGGGTTGAATTTCAAACAAACAAATCTGAAATCGGTCTAGCATATCACTGTATAATTCAGGTGTGAATAACAACATTGAGAGCTGTCTCCAGTTGTCTATAACTAAACGGCATGTATATTGATTACATCTCCAAAACAAAACGATTGATGTCCGGACTTTAGTTAAGGAAAACTGAAGATAGTCAGGCTAAATTTGCACCTGTTTACCCAGGCATTAAATTAATGATCTACAACCAGTCCGGCGTTTAATAGCTACAGTACCGTCCCATCCTGTATTATATTTTTCCTTGTGTTTGGTCTCTTTTATAACCTTAAATGTTTTATTCTTTTTACCTTTTTGTAACTGTGAAGTGCTTTAAATCCCACTGGGAGACAAGCACTATATAAATAAAGTTATTATTATTATTATTATTATTTATGTTCTAAACTTGCTAGAAAGAAGAACATGTATTTTATTTGCCTCTAGCATGAAAATATTGTATGAAGGATTTCTACTAAAAAAACATAACCCTCACAATTATAATCAGCAGAGACTGGATCACTTAGGTAAGAAAAATCGAAGGTAGAATGTAAACTTAGGCTGTACAGATTTTGTGAGATGATTCACAAGCTAACAGAGATTCCAAGGTTTTTTTTTATAGTATCCATATACTGAGTTACATGATCTATCAGGATAATGAAAGCTATTATTAAATCCTAAGCATTTATAACTTAAAATATTCTTTACAGATAAAGTCTCCAGAGTGGTGAGCTGTAGTAAGGCTTAATATCACGTTTAGTAGAACAATAAAAAGATAAAGGGAACTTCTTCTAGAGTCACATCTTTCAACAAGAGGTGAGCAGTCAAGCAGAGGCATTAAGAAAACATATTATAACACAGAATCAATATAACGTAATAAAACAGCATAGAAGAGGAAAACAAGGGGAAATGTATTGTTTCCACACAGAAACAGTGCATTTTAAGCAGAATAAAACTTCAACTCTATAGCAGTGAAGCATTAAATGATTATCTATAATATAGAAGTTATTCCCAAGGGAAATAGGAGTGTCCATAGTTAGCAGAACAACCATCAAGAGCTACCAGTTCTTGTATACAGGAATAAAGCTTTCATGTTTTACTTTGGCATTTCAAAGCTTTGGCGGTAATTGGTGGTAAAGAGCGGTTTTTCTTGGAAACTATCTCTGGATCATTTTGAAAAGTAACAGTTTCTGGTCGAGAAGGAAGACAGAAACCTTCTTCTTGTAGGATTTTGAAGTGGTCATTTCCCCATGCCAGCTCAGTGAATTTGTCATTACTGGACCAGGGCTGACCTTGTTGTGCTATGATAAGAAAGCATGGGGTGGTTAAAAATCTACGTTGTAGTCTGAGCCCACTGCTGTTAAGGTAAATTTAGTGATCAGATGTGCCCAGCAAGGGAGTTCTTCCACCAGGGCTTTAAGAAATGGCTGGTTGACCATTAAATCAGGTAAGCAAGAGATACTCCTTTTGCTAGTGTTACGTTTGCATATGTCACTTTGTACTATCAAGGAGACAGACCCGCTAGGCATAAGTGGAGAGTATAGACGGACCCATACCTGGGATCTAAATCCTGATCAGTAGAATAGTGGGGTCCGGTTCTGGGGTCAGGGCAGGAGAGAAGCAGAATAGTTGAGGTCAGAATTCCAGGGTCAGGGCTGGATAGAGAGAGACAGAGTAGTCCAGCAGCAGGCCATGGTCCGAGGCAGCTAAAACAGCAACAGGGCTTCACACAGGAGAGAAAGTAAGGAGTACCTTGCACAGGCAAGGAAAGGAGAGAGGGGAATGGAAGCCTTATAAATGGAAAATGCATGTTTGAGCAATCCAGCTCAAGCAGAGGCTGACTTCCTGCTTCAGCAGCCCTGTTGGTAGAGGCAGCAGAGTCAGGGGGCATCAATGTTGGATATCCTTATAGTATCCTCCCTTATAGGGGCTGACATGGGGCAGGCTTGGCAGGAAAATCCTGATGGAAGTTCTTGACCAAGGAAGGAGCATGGACGTTGGATGCCTTGACCCAACTCCTCTCTTCAGGGCCATACCTCTTCCAGTTGACCAGGAACTGGAGGATCCCTCTAGAGATACGGAGTCCATGATCTGCTGGACGACATACTTCAGTTGACCATCTGCGGAAATTGGAGCGGGACTGGTTAGAGTCCTGGAAAAACTGTTCCGGGTGGCCGGTGCCAGCAAGAAGAAATGGAAGGTGGAAGGAATCTTGAGCGATGGGGGAAGTTGAAACTGGATGGCCACTTAATTCACCTTCTGGGAAATTCTGTAAGGAACGATAAAGCGCAGTCCCAATTTCGTGGAGGGCTGACATAGATGGATATTACGCGTTCAGTGCCAGACCTCATCACTGACTTGATATTCAGGTGAAGGCCTTCTGTGCTTCTCTTCTATGTCTCTGACGTCATTTGACGAGTCACCTGTATGCCCTTCCAGAGATCCTATGCAAAAAAGAGAAATACATTTGGTGCCTAATATTGAAAGTCTCGGTATGATGTAACTCAGATAATGAAATATAGTAAATACGACCGTTCGGTTTTCAAGTATAGACAAATGTCCTGGCCACTCCAAACGGAAATCAATGCAGACGTGTTCTTAGTACATGAAGCCAGTGAAAAGAACAGAACATAGCATAATACTGTTTAGTATGTGTAAAAGCATACAATGTGTAATGGTAGACTGAGTGTCTTAGAGGTATTAGGTCATATAAACATAGAGAAGATAAGTAAAAAAGAGAGTTACATTTATTATAAAAATTTATTAAAATACAAAATAGAATGCAAACAAATTGATGTGTCATGCAATCGAAGATTCCAATGGTGGTCCACTGCGAAAAATCAGAGCCCTACTTACGAGACACAGGTAGGATATAGGCGATTGATATGTTAGGAGAATATGCTCTCTCATCTAAGGCAAAGCAGCAACGAAACTTCTCGTGGTGTGCCGCGTCTCAGACCAGCCAGAGATCCTGCAGATCGTCGGCCCTGGTATCAGCTGCAGGGACACCTACAGCTGAGGAGTCATAGGAAAAGGTTATACACTCGTGACATGAAGAATAGTCCACTTCTGGAAATCTTGGGACAGGTAGTTCATGGTGAATTCTGTGAGAGACAGGAGGTGCACTCTATCGTCGAGCTGCTGAAGGAGGAACTGCTCCAGCGTTCGATTGGTCCTCTCCATCTGGCGATTGGACTGTGGGTGGTAAGTGGAGAAAAATGGAGGTCAATCACCAAACGATGACAAAAAGGCTTCCAGAATCTCGTGATGACGAGAGCCCCTGTCGGAGACAATCTGTGTAGACAAGCCATACCGGCGCAATACCTCCCTGATGCAAATATCCATCATCTCTGGAGCAGGAGGAAGCTTTTTCAGAGTGACAAAATGTGTCTGCTTGGATAAACGGTCAACTACGACCAGGATTACTGTCATGCCCCTGGAGGAGGGAACTCCACAATGAAATCTATGGACAGGTGTGTCCATAGATGGAATGGAACGGGAAGAGGATGAAGTAGCCCGCATGGGAGACTATGGCACCTTGGTTCCTGTGCATACCACACAGGCTGAGACAAAGTCCTTCATGTCATTCCTGATCTCCGGCCACCAGAAGGTCCACCCGAAAAACTCTGTGGTCTTATTGATATCTGGGTGACCAGCGGGGAGCCAAGACTGGCTTTGCGAATGCGGTTCATGACAGTGGGAGTTATTGCGGCCACAATGCGGGAAGGAGAAATAATGGGATTCTTGCGAATCTTCAGAGAGTGGGAAAGAGCATCAGCTTTAACATTCTCAGATCCCGGCTAAAAGATAGAATGTAGTTAAAGCGGCCTACGAGTCGCCCCGAAGTACTCCATGTTATTGTGATCCGTTTGTATGGTCACAGGTACTAAAGTTCCCTCGAGGAGATGAATACATTCTTCCAGTGTCATATTCACTGCCAAGAGCTCACGATTCGCAACATCCTAATTAGGTTCAGCTGCAAAGAATTTCTTACAGATAAAACAACAAAGATGCAGACGCGACAGGAAATTAGTTTGAGAGTACTACACCGGCACCAATACCGGAGGCATCGACCTCAAGTATGAATGGATGGCGAGGGTCTGGGTGAACAAGTATTGGAGCTGTGGAGAAGAGTCTCTTTAATTTGAGTAAGGCAGCTTGTGCCTGCGAAGACCAAGAAACATGCTCTACCCCCTTTTTGGTCATGGTCATTATAGGTACGACTATTTTCGAGAAATACTGTATAAAACGTTGATAATAGTTAACAAATACAAGGAACCTTTGAATGGGCTTAAGTCCCTTGGGCAGTGGCCAATCCTGGATGGCAGAGACCTTAGCAGGATTCATCTGTAAGCCCTGAGCGGATATGATGTATGCAAGGAAATGAAACATGAGATGTACCGCTCACCTTATAATATCCTAATGTTGTTTAAACCTAAATAAAATGTAAGGTGCACGTGGAGTATAACAAAGCGCATAGAATTGATCCAAGGATCCAAAGTACCCCAATTATTGCACTCTATACATAATAATTGATAAGTATGGACATAAATAGTCCTTTAGTTGATATCTGAATGGTGATCATAATAGATCAGAAAGGACAAGCTATTAAAAATAAAAAAATAAAAACTTTATTACATTCCAAATTTACAATATACACAATCAAATGAAGTATTTAAAATAGAAAGTTTGTTAAAAATCCGATAAATGTTGTGGTGATTGAAAACAGAGCCACTCGACTGGTGTATACATATACATAGAGAGTAAACATAATTCATACTATATGTAATCTATGTATATACAGATAGGAGCAGCTAAGTAATTAATAGACTCCAAATTAGTTATATAAAGATTGGGTATGTAGTGGATAGTGTATTAACAGTGGTATGTAGTGTATAAGTCTGAGTTAAATATATATATATATATATATATATTCAATAACTTCAAAAAGTTCTTATAACACACTGTAACTCATACTGAAATCATAAATCCTATCCAGGATACCAAAACCCCAAAATATAGTGACTCAAGGTAACAAATTGTGGTATCTGCATTCACTTCTAGTGGATAAGTATAATGGCAATGGCCCCACAGGGCTGGTACAAAGGTATAACACGCTCGTGCACATACAGTCCCCGCTTTTAAGCTGATGCTGCCAGCCACAGATGATAAATGTAGAAGCACAATACAGCCGTGTGTACTGCTATTACTTGTGACAAATAGCACTTGAGCAGCGCTGGTTCACTCGCCATTTGCAAATTACCACGGAGGTTAAACACAGTACACTCTATGTAGCATAGTTAGTAACAACTGAGTAAGGTCAGTGTAGGAGTACAAAGTGACCACACATAAACAGTAGAGGCCACGGAAGCCTGGTAAAGAAAATGGAGTGCCCGTATACACTGGCGACACACTTTATTCGAGCTCGGCTAGTCCCAGGAATTCGGGTATACCCGGGTGTATTGAGGTTTGTGACTGTTTTCTGCCCGAGTGCATTGCGTTATTTTCCAGGCAGGGATTGAAGCATTTTATTCCCGCTGGCTGCAATACTGCACAGTATATATATATATACTGCATTACAATTCATGAATTTATGCCATCTGGTAGACACGCGAAGCATTGCAGCCTATTAAATCCTAATCATTATCATTTAACAGATCAGCCGCCCATCAGCCAGGCATGAACCCAGGCTGGGAAGGCAAATGCAACGGGGCTTGTCAGAGGTGAGGAGCGGTGCATTCCAGGTATCTGCCAGGTACATACTGGGTATTTGCTCGAATAAAGTGTGTCGCAGCAGTACGAGCCATATCTCGAGTCAGTCGTTTATCCGAATCACCACTTCACAGACGTCACATAACGCAACGTCCTCTTGCCGACGTACGTTTCGCAAGTAAGACGTGCTTCATCATGGGGAGGAGTCTAAAATGCTGATCACTAAACTTAAATATATACAAGAAAGTTAAGTAGGTGCATCATCCTGCCAGCCAATAGTATTGAGATATTAGCCTTATGACCAATCACCAAGGATCGGTCATAGCCTATGAGTAATATCACAGGTGGTTCAATTAGGAGATAAACATTACATGCCTGTTGCCACAGAGTTGCTAAAATCAGTGAAGTTAATAGAGACTATATACAATGTATAGACCCATTTAGCCAAGATTGAAGGGGTGATGTATAACACTGGATGACATTATACACAATAGGCTGGGACTTATATATGAAATAAAAACTTTGATATGCCAATACCACTACTCATAATTGATAGTTGTTATTGTCACATTGTATATATATGTATATAATAATAATTGACATAATATCCAAAACAAAAGTTTGCATAGATTTAGCTCACCTTACCTTGTGATGTATGATATAGGAGTGAAAAGCCCCTAGGGTGATCTGCCCAAAATGGTTACCACTAATTCTATAGTGAAACAATTGTATATTCACAAAAAAGAAGAATAAATGAAGCCCTCATTTAGTCCCAGGGGGCTTTGAGTTTGTAATTGGAATATCTATCGACATTCTCGTTGGAGGAGATGTTTGTCCCAGTCACCTCTACGTTGCCCAAAGGGAACATGTTCAATGCCCATGAAAGTCAGTAAATCATTATTCCCATTATGTGCTTGCATCACGTGTCTCGCTACCAGGGTATCAAGATCGTTCCTAATAGCTCCAATGTGCTCAAGAATTTTTACTTTGAGCTGTCTGTGGGTTTTACCCACATAAAGCTTACCACACACACAGGTTATTATGTAGATTACCACGGTTGTGGTACAATTTATAAAGTCCTTCACCTTATAAGTAGTAGTTGGGTGGAGTTTGAAAATTCCTTCCTGACCTTCATGAATTTACAGGCTTTACACCTAGCACATGGGTATGAACCGTTAGGTTTCTCTCCTACCCATGTCAAGTGTAGATGGTGTTTGGAAATGGCTACGTACCAATCGATCTTTTTTATTTTTTGTTCATCTACATCCCATGTTTGGTGTATTCCCCAGTACCTGATTCAAATCCGCATCTTACAACAATATATACCAGTGTTTATTTAATATTTCTTTTATATTCTGCCATTGGTTATTGCTGATAAACCTTATTATGTCATCAGTTGTTTTGTTTCCTATTTTTGATGAGTAGTTCAGATCTTGAGATGTTAAGAGCCCTGTGATATCCTTTTTTCACTAATTTTTTACTATAGCCTCTTTCATAAAATCTCCTACTCATGTCATCTGCTTGATTTTTTTATTCCTTCAATGTAGAACAGTTACGGCGTAACATTAAAAACTGTCCCGTAGGGATGTTGGCAATAGTGTGTCTGGGATGGTGGCTGTCTGCTCTCAGCAAACTATTAGTAGACGTTGATTTCCTAAATATACATGTTTCTAATTTACCATCTTCAGTCTTGAAGATAGTAATATCAAGGAAATCAATTCTGTCTTTCTAGGCCTGATACATAAGTTTTAAATTGTTTTCATTAGTGTTAAGAACACCAATAAATTCTTTTAGTTATTCCTCCGTGCCTCCCCACAACAACAACACGTCGTCAATGTACCTGACCCATAAGATAACCTTTTCCATATATCTTTCCTGAGACTCGCATAACACAACTGTTTCCTCCCACCAGCCTAGATATAGATTGGCATAGGTGGGAGCTCAGGTTGTCCCCATAGCTGTGCCCTGTACTTGATGGAACAGATGGTTATCAAATAGAAAAAAATTCTGTGTCAAGGTAAAATCCAACAATTTCATAATGAAATAATTGTGTGGTATGGAGTGTGTACCCCTGGCTTTGAGGAAATGTAGTACTGCATTTTTTCCAACAATATGCAGAATACTAGAGTAAAGACCCTCCATGTCTAGGCCTACCATATATGTATTCTGATCAAGAGTAATATCCTCTAGTTTAAATAAGGTATCTTTCGTGTCACGCAGATATGATGGAAGTGCGCTCACAGAGGGGCGTAGAATACGGTCAAGGTCTACACTGATATTAGAGGTCAAATTCCCAACACCGGATACTATTGGTCTACTTGGTGGTGGGGCGACTTGTGAACCTTGGGAAGATGGTAAAACATTGCTGTTTTAGGTGATTTTCTAAGCATAAACTCGTATTCACTTTTAGGTATTAGTTTTGTATCTAGTCCCTTCTTTAAGATACCTGTCAGTTCTTTTAGAAACTGTGTCGTGGGGTGTGTTTTTAAAATACTGTAGCATTTCTTGTCAGATAGCAGTCATCTACATTCACAAACATAGTCAATTCTATTAAGAATATTTAGGTTTCCACCCTTATCAGAGGGTTTTATGACTATGTTTGTGTCCCTTTTCACTTCATTTGATTGTGTATAATGTACATTTGGGATGTAATAAAGTTTTGTTATTTTTTTTATTTTAAATAGCTGGTTCTTTCTGATCTATTATGATTGCCATTCAGATATCAACTGAAGGACTATTTATGTCCATACGTATCAATTATTATGTATAGAGTGCAATAATTGGGGTACTTTGGATCCTTGGATCAATTGTATCCAAGGAAAGCAAGACTAGATTTCTCAAATTTGCATTTTTCAAGCTTGGCAAAAAATTGATTCTGACAAAGGCGTTGAAGCATCGCCTTCACCAGGTTTCGATATTGATCCAAGGTCTTAGTGAAAATAAGGATGCTGTTGAGATAGATGACGATACAAGAACCAGTATGTTTCTGAAGATCTCATTGACAAAAAATTGGAACACCGCGGGGGCGTTACATAGTCCAAAGGGCATGACGAGATACTCATAGTGACCATCTCTAGTAATGAAAGCAGTCTTCCCTTCTTCCCCCTGCCTGATTCGAACCAAATTATAGGCTCATCATAGATCGAGTTTGGAGAAGATGGTTACGCCACGAAGGCGATCAAGGAATTCAGGAACCAGAGGGAGCAGGTAGCGATTCTTTATCGTAATGTTGTTAAGACCATGTAGTCTATACGTTTCTTAAGGACCCACCTTTTTTCTGGAAAGGGAAAAAGCTCGCCCCTGAAGGGGAGCTGGACTTTTGGTTAAATCCGCAAGCCAGATTTTCTTCATGGCTACAGTCTCTGGTTCAGACAATGAGTAAGTCCGCCCAAGAGGAGGAACCAACCCTGGGAGCAAATAGATCGGACAGTCATAAGAATGATGACGGGGTAGCTCCTCCATCTGTCTTACTGAAGATGTCCTGAAAAGCCTGGTAGGCGGAAGGAAGACTCGATAATACCCCATTGTCATGGGAGACCAGGACATTATACCTTTATAACCAGGATCATTTCATTGAGAAAAAACAAAGACTAAAACAAATTGTGATTTATTTCGTGGAATCAGACATACACACAATGGGTTACACATAGCAGGAAGAAAACACACTTACTTGGACCTGGGATACAAAACTAGACTCTTCTAAGTGCAGGGAATCCTCACCCTGATCACAGTTGCAAAACAGGACAGAAAATATCCAGGCAGCTTTCTGCTGAAGCCCCTTTTCTTTTTTGTTGCAGACTGAAACTGGACACTTAGCATCTGAGAATCTTAGATGACTTACTTAGAACTCACTTAAAACTTGGAACACAACTTTGAACACTTGGTACACACTCTGGGCTGGCTAGTAACTTTTTTTATATCCTTTCCAAAGCCAGCCCCTCAGCATTATTGCCAACCCACAGAGTGGGAACTTTACCTCTAGCCACTCAGCTGTTTGCCCGTCTTGTGAAGCCGGACACCTGGAGCTTCAACAGGGCAATGGGGCATGTGCGAAAACTGCCATCTTGCCTACTTGCCATGCTGAACCCCCCGCAGGGCTTGGTGCCTACACGTCTAGGGAGGTGACTACTGGCCAGACCGGCCTGTATTCATCACAGGACATGGGTACTTTACTCAGCCATCCTGTCCAGATGGCGTTCACACTTCTGGCCACAAGTGTGACTCATGTATGGGCCTAGGGCAGACTTAATGGCACCACACTCTGGTAGCCCATAAGCCCCCCTCAGAGTCCAAACAGTGAAAGACCAAGCTTAAGTTTCAATGTACCAGCATACGATATTTTAAAACCAGTTTAATAAAATATACTTCATACATTTTCTTATTAAAATGTCCTAAGTCTTTTGGTGTGAGGGATAGAGTGAAAATGTGGACTGTTTCATCCACACTAGCCATATCCCTTATACTCTGCAAACTTAGATTTCTTTTTATTTTAATAAAAGCTTCACAGTCTTATACATGACTGGAGCAACCCCATGACCCCTATACCAGGGTTAGGGTGGTCCGGGCATGAACTTGGCTTCCCCCCTTAAACTAGGGACCCCATGTATGTTGCAGGGATACATTAACCCTTTATTCCCCATTTACCTTGCGGGACTGTGCTGCAGCAGGAATCCTAGTGGTGAGTCGCAAGAACATTTTCAGGGTAGGGGTTTGACCAGAGCAGTGTGCTTCAATGTATACGAGAATCTTACCTGATTCCCGGGTACATCTTTGGGGTATCCTGTAACTCAGGAACCCCGCTACATAGCCACATGGAGAAAGTCTTTGCAGATTTTGACTGTCAAACCCACTCTGAAACTCATAGCCTAGCAATCTCCTGGTCTCAGCACCCCTGGAAAGGTAAAAACACAGAAACTCTTTATTGTCGCATAATTTTACACACAGTCACAGTAATGCATATACGACAGTAAGGTCCAAGAGCTGACACTCCAGGACCCCAAAACATGGATCAAGGGAAACCAAGTGGGCTTAACCTTTATTAGTGAGCCTGGCTACCCCTTCACCATCACACCCATGTTCACAGCAATGAAGCTTCCCCAATGAGTATGGGATGACCAGACACTTGGACTTACATGAGGGGCCCATGCCATCATCTGACCCGACACCCAGTCGATTTGTGGGGTGTGAGCTCGCAGTCATGGGAGTCACAGAATAAAGTCAATGGCTATGGAGGGAATGACATCCAGCTGTAGAGACTCATTATGAAGCACCCCAATGGTAGCTGTGAGCATTGGAGTCTCCTGGGAGATAATGCTCCCAGCAGTTTGCCAACTAGGGTCATGATGGTCATAGGCAAAGACTTCTTTTTGAAGTGGATTGCCGACATGAACGGCAAAATCCTGGTCCACGAAGGAGTCTGCAGCACCCGAGTCCACAAAAGCTAGGGTTGACACATTACGCCCCTGCCAGTAGAGGCGGATGGGTAATATCAGACATCAGGGGGAAGGAGGACAGAAATTAGATATACCCAGAGAAGGTCCTCTCTGCTTCTCTAGAAATTGGCATTTCCCAGCTTCTTCGGACAGGATCAAGCAATATGCCCCTTCTCACCACAGTAGAGACACAGCCCAGTAGTACATTGGAGGCACTTAATTTCCTCTGAGAGCTGCATACCCCCCAAATGTCATGGGTTCTTCCATAACTATAGTTAGGACAGGATGGAGATTAGCAGAACCTCACCAGACAGGATATGATAAATGCCACCTGAGAGCGATGGGAACTGAAAGAAGATGGTTGCAATTCAAAGTTGATCTGGCACTAATTCAAGAACCCCCTGCAGCCAGAGGGGGAGCTAGCATAATGTTTAAGGTTGGGGATAGTTGGCTCGTTGAGAACTACCGGAATCGGTGCCACTTGCTGGACTGGAGGAGTTGGTGCCGAAGAGGAATCAGCAGGGGATACAGGGAGAAAACAGGTAGTGAGGGTGTGCAAGGTGGAGGCGATGAAATCCAATTTAATATCCAATGTAGCCAGGTAGTTGGAGTGACTCACCAGGAGGTGGCCCTGGAGGGACATGGTCTTCTCTACCTCTGCGATGTCCATTGCGTGGCCTGTGCAATGTGTTACATTTGTGTATGTCTCTTTGTACTGTTAAGGAAACAGACCCGCTAGGCAGAGGTTCATAGTATAGACTGACACATACTTGGGATCTAAATCCTGAATCACAAGAATAGTGGGGTCTGGTTCCAGGGTCAGGGCAGGAGAGAGTCAGAATGGTCGTGATAACAGTTCTGGGGTCAGGGCAGGAGAGGCAGAATGGTCGTGGTCACAGTTCCGGGGTCAGGGCTGGAGAGAGAGACAGAGTAATCAAGCAGCAGGCAGAGGCCTGAGGCAGGTAAAACAGCAACAAGGCTTCACGCAGGAGACAAAGTATGAAGTACCTTGCACAGGCAAGGAGAGAGGGGAATGGAAGATTTATAAAGGGAGAAGGCAGGTGTGAGCAATCCAGCTCCAGTAGAGGATGACTTCCAGCCTCGGCGGCCTTGTTGGTAGAGGCAGCGAAGTAAGGGGGCATCCATGGTGGAGATCCTTATTGCTAGGTCTTGTCTCAAAGACTTTATCCTGAGGCTGTGTCTTCATGTTTCCTTTTTGCAGCATTGCCACCTTGGGGTATTCCGGAGTGAATTTGACTTTGGCAATGGCTGTTCTTGGCCATGTTTTGCAGGCATGGTCACTTGTTGATTGAAGGAGCTTGTTTCTTCAGCAAGTTCTCTTTTTAGAGTAGAAAATCTTTCATAGCTTGTATTACCTGACTGGTTATCAGTTGTGAGTAATAAACATAATTTGCAGTTGCTTTCTGAGGCATCAAACCGGTCTGCGTGCCCGTATCACCCATTTCAACTGGCAAGACAGACGTTGTAGCAAGAATCTGTGATCTCTCAGCCATGATACAGCGAATTACTTCCGCAGCAACACTACTCCAGGCTCACAAAATGTTCTGTACACAGCTAGTAGTGTAGGCCTCACTGCACGGGCACCACAGCTCACAGTAGATGTGATAGAGGAGGTGAGGATGTATGTACCTGTATGTATATCTTTATATAGGATCAACAGTGTACTCAGCACTTTACAGAGACAATACAGTACAGGAAATTAGAATACAATAAGCGCAGCAAGTCAGAGAATAGTAAAGGAAATCACTACCCCAGAGAGCTTACAATCTAAGTGGTATGTTGGGAGACTTACATAGACAGCAGGTGAGGGAATAAGTGCAGTAGATGGCAGTAATAGGCAACAAGGGTTGGTAGGAGTGGCGGTGGGTGTGGGAAAGTAGCCATGAGTGCAGGCTATTTGGATGCTTCTTTTGAGATGTGAGATTTAAGGTTGGTTAAATTAGATAGGTTAACACCATTAGCCGGGAAAGAGGTGGCCGGAGGCGTGGGTGAAAGCATGTGTCTATATGCTATGTCCAGAATTAGGAGAGAGATCCCCCGCAGCAAGGAGGAGGAATAGAGAGAAAGAGAGGTGAATAGAGGATTTGTGGGGGTGCTTTTTATTAGGGGTGTAGAAGTTGTTGGGAGAGGTGCGTAAATAGTGGTGCAGTGTATGGACAGAAATATAGGTGGAGGGAAGGAGAGATGAAGATGAAAATGAAGGATAGGAGGGGGATGGGGAAGTTGAAGATAACAGAAACATTTACAAATGATTGAGGACACAACAAACAGAAAAAGCAATTGGGAGGGCATAATGAGATGCAGGGATGCAGGGAGAGATAGGTAGGAGGAGAGCGTTCCCAGGTATTGCATGATAAGAAGAGTAGGAGTTGAAAGATCACGTATACAACTCAGGCCTGGGAGGGCAGTGTAGCACTGAAGGTTAAACGGCAGCTTAGAAAGTGAGTTTATAGATGTGTAAAAAGTGGTAGAGTATTTATAAAGCCAAGTTCTCACATTTTCATGGTTGTTGATGAAGAGCAGAGTCCAGTTCTTCTTGTATTTTTCACCTTCAGTGATGATAACTCCAATTTGAACTCCGCAGACATTTTATATGTGACACTTAAGATGTTACACAGCCATATGGCACAGCCAAGATAGACTGACTTATATACTCTGAAAAGTTCTTCCGAGGGGGAGGATATTGTTGGTGCACTGTGTGCCAAATAGTGCTGAAAATGTGTTCCAAAAGGAGGAAAAGAAGACGGATGCAGGATCGCTATATCAAAATCTATTTAATGAATGAATAGCAACATATAGACTAAACAAGAGTCTTGAGAGTGCACTGCCAAAATGCTCCCCAGAGAGAACTTTTCTGATATTCACTACGGGCTGAGAGCACGTTGTGCCCAGGATTACAGATACCAAAGGTCGTGAGTACTTCATTATGATTAATATGTGATGGTTTTCAAGTTTATAGTGGCCAAGCTCTAAGGGTCATTGTATTTTTGGATTTAGGGGTCAGGTTCCCCATGTTGTAACGGAGTGCTCACCACAAACAAGGCATGATGAGGGGTCGAGGTGGGGAAAGATATATATAACGCCACCCACAGCTGCGTGGGCACGTCTGGAGTGTAGATTGGTCGAGGTAGCCGGGTCAGGGTTGGAGAGGTACGGATAGTCAAGATACTTGCCGATGTCTGGGTTGGAGAGGTGCAAATCGTTGCAGGTACTTTAGTCATGGTCGGCATTGGAGAGATGAGGATAGTCGTGGTACGTTGCCGAGGTCGGGGTTGGAGAGGTGTGGATCTTTGTTGGTAGCCAGGGTCAGGAGTATAGAAGAGCAGAGTCCAGAGAGATAGCCGAGGTCAAGAATGCAGAGCTAGGAACCAAGGAGCAAGACAAGACTGTGGAGGCAAGGGTAGCAGTGAACACTTCAAAACAACAAAGGTTTATGTTCAGCTAATTTGCCTGTGGGCCGGCTGAACATATATAGGAGAGAGGAACCAATGAACAGACAGACAGAGTGGAGGAGCATCCTCAGTGCAGGCTGTGATTGGCTGTAGTGATGCAGAAGACAGGTGTGGGAAGGATAGCTGACAAAGATAGATGATGCGGTACATGCGCGCATTGAACGCGTGTCACGTGCGCGCGCCGTCCGCCGATGACATCACTGCATGGGTGCAACCTGGAGACGGGGCCAGGAGATTCCGCATTTACCTCCGCACATGATGCGCGCGCGCCCGTAGTACGGTGGCTGGTGGTGGATGGCCCAGATGACATGTTGCAGGAGGCAGAGGAATCAGAGCACCCGGTCGCGGGTCGGGGTAAGCAAGGAACGCGCCGAGGGCGGTGTGACTCATGGATCTTTACACATTTACACGGGTTTCCTTGACATCCCATAAATTTCAACTTCACTACATACCCTCATACATGAGCCTAAATGACCATTTATCTACCAGTACTCACATTCATATACCTGGATATACCAACAAAAGGGCTTTTATAAAAGAAACATTGTTGATGGACTACAATTACATAGTGACTAATATCACTTTGGACACAATGTTTGCATAACCTAGAGCACTGGCTTAGGAGGTTGTCCTCCGTTTTGTTTATATTTTTATGACTTAGATATTCTAAATAGATTTGCATGACTAATAATTAAAGGAGGGCTTTACCTAATTAACTCAGGCAGACATACCAAGGAAATGTTAATTAGATATAAGTTCTGTTGTAATTGGGGTCAAATTGAAAGAATAATACAGCTCAGACAGACATACCTGTGTGAAGAAAGGAATACGAATGTTAGTCCAGATATTCAGTATGCATCTATGTTTAAAGATATAGAAAACATCCAGAGATGATAAATCCAATTTTAATTCAACAGACACTTCATATATGACACTTAAAATGTTACACAGTCAGATCACCAGACCCGACAGCACACTTGCAGAGACAGCTTATGAAACAAGCATGCCTTGGGCATGTGCCTTCCTGAAACTTACTCTGCTGTCATGATGCAGGCCCCAGATTTTCTTTTAAGTATTGACTTCGGAGGAAACTACCGATCAGATCAATAATGATCTCAGTTAGGCTGAGTTCATGGTGACTCCAGCCGTGCGGAGGCACGCGGAGGCTGAGGGAAAGCGGGTGCTTTCCCTGGCCTTAGTTCGCGCGCCGCCCGGGGGCGGGCCAGTGACGTCACGGAGCTGGTTTGCCCTCATTGGGCGAACCGCTCACGTGACCGGCCCTGCGCTCCCGTGAGCGCTCAAACTAGAAATTTGGTAAGACCTACGCCTCCGCACGCCTGCGGACGCGTGCGCGAGCTCCTGCTAAAGCCGCTCTCATTGCGGCTGCAGGGGCTCACTGACAAGCGTCAGCGCGCCTCAGCACGGGTCAGCGCCTTAAGCAAGCTGATTGTACACACAACAGTGGCCCCTTTTAATCTGCACTCTTGCTGTAGGTAATACAACAATGTCAACGGATTGTTGGTAGGCTAAACTGGAGCACCTGAGAATTGCAGTGATCTTAGAGCTCTACCTAATAGAAGTCCGCCAGTGAGAGTTCAAGGGGTTACAGCTGGGTGAGTGATCCCTTTTTTACTCAAATCTGACACTTATATAAATATTTTTAAATCACATTTTCAAGTTGGATTGTAACATAGCGAGTCGAGGCTTGGGAGGGGGTGGAATTTCCCTTGTGTGATCAACAAGTGCTCGACCAACCAGAGCCCCTTCACTCCCCCTCCCTTATCTTTATTGGCTCTCTGAGAAGGATAGGGTGGTATAAGAGTAATATAAACACTTGATTGACAAACACTTCCCCATTCAGATGCCCCTATGAAATAACATTTGTAATACATTCCCCCCCCCCCTCCAAAATGAAAGCAGACAAATAGTTGCTATTAGCAGGTTTAGATTTGTTAATGTGACCATCCTTGCCCGGCACTAAAGGAGTTTATAAGCGCTGACTATATTCATAGCGTAGCTCAGTCTCCGTTACCTTGTCAAGGTGCAGGATCTGTACAGGCTGGGTGTATATGCGGATGGAATAATGATGGGCGCCAGGAACTTTTGAAGTACAAACAATGAGTCTTTTTTAACATCCATTGACACGGTGTGAGGGTTTGGCGCAGGCTCCGCCCCCCATCCAGCTCCAGTTGCGTGATTGGCTTCAGTTTCTCTTCTGCCTGTGGATCAATCTAATCAGGGCCCTCATATGAAATGAGTTCAACACTCCTGACCAAGAGTCTTTTGAGGGTTTATGCCAATTTGACCTTGGTGGAAGATTTGAGTCACTTTCTCCTTTTTTTGAGCACATGGAAAAATAATTTGTTAGTACATACCATTCGCATGTGTACGCATACCATTCGCATCTGTATGCGTAACTGTACGCACACCAAAAGTAGATTATTTCTGTGCGCCAAAACAACTGACTTTTTTTTTGACAACTGATGCAAAATAAGAAATTTGAGGTTAGTACAGGGCCACACACACAGCAACAATTAAAATGGAGTTTGACATGCACCAATTTTGCCCTGAAAAAGCCATTTCTGACTCTTAGTACATAGACCCATATGTGCCCCTCACCTGCAGAAAATACTTTTACCTGGGCTAAGCTTCTGAACCCAGTCCAAGCTAGGACAAATTGAACTAATAATGTCAATGGTGTGTTTAACCATTTGAGTGCCAGTGGTCTTCTGACACTCACCATGTGATAGCTTGGTGTAGCGTATATGTGGTGGACAAACAGATATGAACAGACGTGTGAACGTACGTCTTGGAGCACGCAAGGATTTAAAGGGTTATCACACTAACTTGATGTTTCAAAATAGTTATACAATTAACTAATCGCTTCCACAATAACTGTTTGTGGTACCTCACACCATTTGCCAAATAAGAATGTCCTCCCCTAATAATAAATAATAATACATACTCCTTGATATAGAAAGTATTCATAATGCCATTGGTCAAATAGTTCAGGTGGGCATTGTAAAGGTCAAGACTTGTAGAAGGAGAAGGAGCACAGCCTTAGTAATAGAGATCAAGACGTGTAGAAGGAGAAGGAACACAGCCTTAGTAATAGAGATCAAGACGTGTAGAAGGAGAAGGAGCACAGCCTTAGTAATAGAGATCAAGACTTGTAGAAGGAGAAGGAGCACACCCTTAGTAACAGAGATCAAGACGTGTAGAAGGAGAAGGACTGCACGCCGGAGAGTCTGTCCTGTCTGGATTACACTGTCAGGTAAAGGGCATTAGCCCCTCTGTATTTACCTTCTCAGTGCCTGATTGCTTATGTGTTATAGCCTATGGGTAGGTGATATTTCACTAGGGGACCCATTTCTGTGGTAGCCACGAGGGCCCCATTAGGTCCCCAAATCTCCCTAGGGTGACTCTTTCTGTAATTATACAGTAATTCTGGACATTGAATTCATACTCTGAATATAATCATGAATAAATGAGCACATATCTGTGAAGCACCAATTACCACATAGGGCATTGTAAAGGGGCTGGATATGATAGAGAATTACAGTGTTCTTTTTCTAAGGAGAATTGTATTTATTTTCCACAGGGGACCAAGTGAATTTTTCACATAAAGGTTTCTGCTAAGTGGGACTGCTCCATTGACTTATGGTTTGGGGAAGGGTTGTTTTTTTTTTTTTCAATTAGTGATGACGCTGTAAGCAAGGCAAGATGACTGAAGGTCAGCGTGCAAGGTTTTGGCATCACAGATCCAAGCAGAGAAAATCAATCAATTCTGATTCACAGGTCCTGCTATTTAGTCTCAGCTTCTTCCTCCAGGAAGTTGGCTGAGCATAAGCCTTGTGACGTGACTCCAATCCTCGACCTTGACTCCCTTACAACTATCCTGCTCTCTCCAATCCTCGACCTTGGCTCCCTTACAACTATCCTGCTCTCTCCAATCCTCGACCTTGGCTTGCCTTCAACTATCCTATATACTCCGACCTGACCCGGCTATCCATGACTACGAACCTGCACACCGAACGCAACCCCACGTCTCTAGTTTGATGCTTTCTAATCCCTACCCCGACCCTGCAGTCCTGTCCGGTTTGTGACGAGCATTCATTACACACGGCTCCTCTCTTCAGTCACATACAGATTATATACAGTATGCTTCATTCCGTTACATTGCTTGTACTTTTATCTTCTGCTTCCCTAGGTGTCCATATCTTAACGCCCTAGGGAGGTACGGACACTTGTGTAGATTTGGGTTAACTCAGGGGTGTGCAAACTTTTCAGTCTGTGCACCCCTGCCTGCTCTCCCCCCCTCCTCGTGCCCCCCCCCCCCCATACCTGGAGTCCGGCATCTTCTGACGTTGCGATGTTGTCATGTGACCTGCGTCACCATGGTGACGCATCGCTGGAAGCCACCGGAGACCAGGGGATGTTACAGAGGTCTCACATGCGCTCCCGGCATTTCATTGGGTACGCACGCCTTCTGCGAAGCTACAGCGCGCGCGGCCCGATCGCGTGAGTGGATGTGCGGCGTGCGCCGCGGAGGGACGGCTATGTGAGGAGGGGGTAAGAGATTGAGGAGGCAGGGTATCAGGGCAGGAGAGCGGAGTGTGGATTGAGGTGGAGGGGATGTGCTGAGAGGCACTTGTCCCCCGATCCATTACACTGGGGAAGAGCACGGGACCTTTGTAACAGCCGAGCCCCCCCTGGTGACCATGCCCCCCAGTTTGTGCACCCCTGGGTTAACTGACCTGTCCCAGTTCTGCATAACATCTGTTGTGCTCTGTCGCTAAGGAGTCCCTTGTGGGCTCTGGTCAATTCATCACAGTCAAAGGATCCATGTCCCAGCTCTGTATCATACTGTAACTGCCACTTCTAGGCAGACTGGAATTGAAGCTGCCAAGAACCTGCCGGTTGGGCCTGTCCTGTTACACCCTCGAATCCCTCTCTTCTGAACATCTATAGGGTATACGCCTCCTCTACAGGCACTTTCCGAAGGGACACTTGCCCTAGCTACAAAACAATAAATGGTGACAGAGCCTTCCTCGATAACTTATTTACCTCAGGAACATATCTACAATGTATACAGTGAGGATCCTCCACTATTACTCCTCCAGGAACCTGCGTTTCAGAACCTTCACCTTTGCACATATACTCTATCGGTGACATTACTATCAGCAGGCAGAAAGTGGGCGTGACTTAGTTTCTGCCAAGTCACTCAATATCTTGTGAAGGGAGGCTTCACAGTATGAGTCCACACGTTTAACCATCTAAGGCTGTTAACCCCTTACACCAGTGTTTCCCAACTCCAGTCCTCAGGGAACCCCAACAGGTCAGGTCTTAAGGATATCCCTACTCCAGCACAGGTGGCTCAGTCAAAATGACTGAGCCGCTGATGGACCCACCTGTGCTGGAGCAGGGATATCCTTCAGACCTGACCTGTTGGGGTTCCCTGAGGACTGCAATTGGGAAACACTGCCTTACGCTAACTAGTATTTTCCAAAGGGGGGCTACATTAAGAAAAGGCCTTTTGAATGGTTTTCAAAATAATACCAAAGAGACATTAGTAGGTTAAGGGAATGCACAGGCAGTGTCTTTAATTATTTCTGCAAAAAAATATTTTAGCAATAATAAGTCAGTTTATTAGGCAAATGGTACAGAGCAATATACAGTTACTAGAATTGAATAGATTTAGGGATATTTTGTCAAGCTCTCCCTAAGAAGGGAATGGTTTAAGGAAGCATTACTCTGCAGGCCTCTTTAACAAGAGCACTCCAGTGACAGCTTATAAATGTGCTTGGTTACAGGTTCAGATCAGAGGCACACAGCCTCACATCTCTAGCTGTAATGTGGAAGGAAGAGGTATCCAGATTCATGCAGTGTGTTGGGCTGTATCCCTAAGTTCATTTCTTATATACTGTCATATCCTTTGTAGGACCACCAGAACAATTACAATATATATGCTGAAGTTCAGTAGATTTGGAGACCACATACTGTAGGTCACTTCTTCAGAAGTGGGTTCTCAGATAAGTGGATAATCCCCCATCATCTCCCTGGTATTAACTCTAATCTTTACACTGAGAAAAATAAACAAAAAGCTCTTAAACAATTCTTTTATCTCCCAGTCAAGTGTAAAAGACAATTTAAAGCACGCCCTTTATTCACTCATTGATCCCTTCCCTCCCCACACGCACACGCACACGCACACACACACAGGCAGTTCTACCGCTGTACCACAACTTTGCATTATCCTGGCATTTTTAGTATTTACACTCAGTTCATTTCTTTAATGCACACATGTAGCTGAATTACACTCGTAGAATAATCTGCATTACATTTGTAGATTGCTTTCAGTTCCAGGAATTGATTGCAGTCTACTTATTCTTAGTGACATAGTTTGGTCCTTATTTTTCCTAAATTGTCTAGTTGTAATTTAGCCTTATCGGTTCAACTGATCAAAAATCGATTATCTTGTTCAAACCATGTTAGAGCCTGGAAACTGCAGGATTAGCAATCAATGGGGGCTGTGTATCAGAGTCTCCATGCTGCAAAGCTCGAGCAAACAAACGTCATTAAACTTATTAAAGAAAAAGGCCACGAAGGATAAAATGGGATTCTTTGCTTTGATAAAGATGGTACAGTCTTTTGCCCCCGTTTTGTAGCCTGACTACTGTGATATATAGCCCCCAACAGGTTAGCAGCAGCAGCTGATCTGAATGAGCTATGAAGCAATATAAACAAACTGACTATTCAACAGTTCAAACACAGTAGATGTGCAGTAGTTACTATAGCTGTGTCTGTAAAAACTACAGGCATGCCCTGCATTAACGTACGCAATGGGTCCAGAGCATGTATGTAAAGTGTTCCATTAGAATACACATGATGAAGTGGCCACAAAGCCACAAAACGCAGTGGATGTGTTGGTACCACCGGGTTAGTCATTGACGGTAGGACACTGTGTTTGCATTGGAATTGTCTACCCTTGTAGCTTTACCTTTCCGACCCAGCCTGCACGGAGGACGCTGACATTACTGGATGCTGGAGTTTCCCTCCTTCAGAGTAAGTAGCATTTCTGGCTTCCAGCGGAGTACACCAATCTAATAGACGGAAGAACAGACGGCTTCTGCTAAGGATCTTTTCCTCTGGCTGCCCCTTCCACTCTCCCTCCTCCCCTTCCAGGGAGGTCGATTCCCACAACCTTTACCTAGCTGGCTGTTTGGGATGAGACGGTGATGTGGCTTCTCCCTAATCATATGGTTTTAACCCACTGCTTTTAATTAATTCCGTTTTTGTACGTGCATATTTCACCACTGTATTTTTATTCAATACATTTTTTACCAAATACTATACTATGGGGCCTATTCTAGTAGCCTCGATAACCCACTTATTGAGGCCTTTCGGCCAAAATGCCTACTGCTATTCTGAAAGCCTCGATAAGTGGGCGATAAAGGCATGAATCGCCATTTTGTGCTGCCGTCCAAAACACATCGCCGGGTGAGGGACGATAAGCCACTTATCAGCAGTTTTTGAAAATCGTGCAATTCTAATAGCCTCAATTAGTTTATCGAGGCTAATCGCGGCTCTAGAATGGCGAGTTTCTCCCAAAATCCTCTCGCCAGAAAAAGATGGCGTGAAGCTGGGAAGAAGCTTCAGAGGAGGCGGCGAGAAAGGGTCTTAGAAAAACAAAATGCTTTCTTCCTGCATTGGATTGATGCCGGGAGTCTCTGGAGCTGATACCCATTAATATCAGCACCGGAGACCCCCGGCATGAATCCCTGATGTTTAGAATGGAACATATAACATGGTAAAGGATCCAATGAGATTGTCTTCAATCCCATTGGCTGTAATACCATGTGATATAGCCATGTGGTCCCTTGGAGATGACGTCACATCCTTAAACAAAACAAAAGAAAAAGCCTGTCACATGATACAGCATCCAATCGGATTGGAGCTGTACTATCTGACCCTAAAATGTAATGTCACAGGCCCTATATAAGGACTGTACGTCTCATTTTAGCAGATCTCGACGTGACAACATCCGTTTTGGATTTACCATGGGGTTTTGGATTGAAAGAAATTAAGATAGAAATAGAAGAAAAGAAGAAAAGAATTACAGAAGATAGAAGATGGTGAAAGAAGAATTTTGTACCTAGATAGATAGATACATTTTATTCATGTGTACTATTAGGCTTTTTAGTTCTTTTATTGTTGGGGTGTTTAGGTGCTTGTGTATTTATTTTATTATTGTGTATTTTTGGCCTTAATGATTTGTATTAGGTTGACCATTGAGTGCTATAGTGGCTTATCGTGCCCATATTATATGGGTATGATTTACCACTGTGCCAATCAATGGGTAGAGGGTGGGTATAGTGGTCCCAGGGTGTGTAGCGGGGGAGGGTGATTTAACGCCTTATTTACTACAGCGGTTATTAACCGCTAAGGTGATCAAGGGCCATTAGATTCTATTTTTTCTTGTACTCTTGCTGCCAACGGAGAACATGGACCTGCAGTATGGTGATGAGGATGCCCTTCATCATGGCAAGGGTAAGTAGAAGTTTTATTTACTTTATTTATGCTGGCTGGCTAATGTTTGATTTTATAACGGGCAAACGCATTATTATTATCCATATGTGGATAATAGTAATTTTGCCCATTACTGTACTGTATGTGTTGGGGGGGTTGTTGAAGGTAGAGGAGGTGGGTATTAGTGTTGTTATGTTTTTTAATGTTTCTTGGGGGTAGAGGGATTGGGTGAAGGGGATAGTTGTCCCAAGGGTGGGTCTTTAGGCCTACTGAGGGGGTAGCAGGACTGGTTAACCCCTTCATTACCATAGCGGTTCCCACCGCTATGGGAGTGACTGGGGTAACTCCTCCCTCAACCTTCCAGGCAGGTCTAATCACCCACCCTGGGGCTACTACCCCTATCATCCACCCCCTCTGCCTCCAATAAACAGGCTATTGAGGTTGAGCCCCTTAATTGCCTTAGCGGCTAGCCGCTACGGTAATGTAGCTGTTTTAATAAAAATGTTAATACTAGCAATCGAGGGCTTTTAATAACATTTTTAATACTAGTGTACGTGAGCAGGCGGCCTCCAGAGCAGAACCACGTTGATTATTTGAGGTCCGGGGAACCCTGCTTCCTGAGATATAGGCCCCGTTAAGGGGTGCCTGTATTTCCTATGCATTTAAATCCCACGGTCACATGACGCCAGACATTTAAATACATAGGAGATACCAGCATCCCATAATGGGCCTGAATCTTGGGAAACAGGGGGACCCCGGACCTGAAATCAACGCGGTTCTGCTCCGGAGACCCCCTGCTCACGTACACTAGTATTAAAAATTTTATTAAAAGCCCTCGATCGCTGGTGACATGAGCAGGGAGTGGCGGCTTTCTCTGTGCAGCTGGCCCGCGCAGATCGCTGGGTGAGCCCTTTCGAGAGAGGCGAACATGAAATCGCTGGCTACCCGCCAGTTTTGGTCATTTTGCTATCACAGGTATTCAGAGCTTTCTGAAAACCATGATAAATACACTGAAAAAACTGGCGGCGTAACCGGCCCAGCGCTTTTTTTATGAAGGCTTCTAGAATAGGCCCCTATGAGAGGTTTTGCACTTTTCTTTTTTTGTTCTTTTAGATTTTGATGCTAACAGTTAAATACCTGACTGTATATGGACCAGCCTCTAACTCAGCTAGTACTATCTGCAACAAAGCCTATCTATTATTAACTACACAACTGTTCTTATTGGGGTGTATGAGTACATACTATTGGGCTATCTTGTCATGTCCCCTTTTTAGGAGAGCATCTGTCAACACGACCTCTTCCTTTTACTCTTGCATTTTTCCCTAGTGCACCTACCCCTTACCATTACTTTATTACCTAGGTCGAGCGGGCCCTCTCTTCTGCTTATAACCGTATTTATTAAGAAAAGTAACAATGGGTATTCGCCTACCTTGTGATCCTTAACAAAGGAAAGCTGTAGAGCTGGGGTGCACAAACTGGGGGGGTGCTCCCACCTGGGAGGTGCGGCGCTTACAGAGGCCCGCGCTCTTCCTGAAGGCATTTAAATAAAAATGGGGTAGCGCGTGAGGCCACTGTAAGGTCCCTTAGGCCTCGTTCAGGGTGCCAGAGGCAGGAGTTGGAGGGCGGGCGTTCGCTTGTGCGAGCGGCAGTCTGCTGGGCGATGTGTGCACATCATCCCCAGCAGACTTTTTCAAGAGTTGAGGAGGCGGGGAGGAGGCGGGGCTACAGACAGCAGCTTAGGGATCGGTGTTGCAGTCATTCTCAAGAATGATTTCATTGGCTGCCGAGGTACCAGTGACGCTGCTGCAGCTTCAAAAACGACTTGGGTTGTTTATTGAAACTGTAGCCAGCGTCAACTCCGTACTTCGGAGACAGGGAAGCTGCAACCCTGAGAAAACCAATTAACTTTAAATACATTGTATCGGACGGCCCCACGCACGTCAGCACGCCCTCCCTCCGAAGCCAGCACCATGAACGAGGCCTTACCCTATCTCCAGCGCTTCGGGTGACGTGTCCCCATGGTAACGCAGCATCATATGATGTTGTGATGTCAGAAACACCGGAGACAAGGTAAGAGGGGGGGAGTGCACCGGGGGAGAGCCAGCATGGGCGCACAGAGGGAAAACTTTATGCACTCCTGCTGTTGAGGGTCACCTTTGATGGTGCTTGTTCCTCCACGCAGCTACCACTCAGGTGATCTGCTTGGCCTCTTTGCAAGTGTAGATGGTCTCCTGCTCTCAGCGCTTACTTTTTCCAGTGTGACTTGCAGTCAGTCCTGAGATCTATCAGGTGCTTGCAGAGCTGCTGTCTCAGCTCTGAACTAGCAGCTCTCCCCTTGTAGTTCTTCCCCGGCGTGTCCTGCCAGGGACCCTTCTAGAGATCCTCTCTCAGTCTCGCCTCTCCAGAGTCCAATCTCATTGGCTGAAACCCTGTCCATCACAAGTCACATCCTCCTGCACTAGAAGTGGCTCCCTGATGCAGCAAAGCAAGCTGGGAGTTGTACTTCCTATTGCTGAACACAAATGATGAGGCAGGCAGGGGGCAGTGTATGTGTGTCAGCTGAGTGCACTTACAAGGGGTTACATGTGCATGATGAGAAACCAACAATAATTTATTGTTTGATTTTAGTAAATGCTGAAAGTTTATGCTGCACTGCACATATTAGTACAGTATAGACACAATTAGTCCCCCACTCATAACAAAGAGAGACAGTATCAAGGTCAAGTTTACATGTTGCAGGCACTGGGTCATCAACAAAAGTCTTCATCATCACAGACTGCACAATATTAGCTCTGGCCAGTCTATACCTTCCGGAAATGTGACCTTTAGATCCTAAGTATTGCATTCTATTGGAGAATCTGACTGCTGTGTAAAGTAGCATCACTTCAATCTATCTGAACCTGCAACCCCACCCCCTCACCCATCTTATATAACATAACATTGTGCCCCATTGTCATGTTGGACTCAGTTACGTAATCAGATATGACCAGGGTTGCAACCACTCCGGGTTTGACCCGGAGACTACGGTTTTGGCCACGTATCTCCAGGCTAAGTGTTTACTTTGTAACCCTCCAGATGGCAGTGTCCTCCAGCATCCTCCTGGCATCACACCCCTGCAACTGCTGTCAATATGGCTGCGCTGTGTCAAATGGCGCCGCATTGCTATGACAACGGGAGCGCTACGCAGTGGCACATAACGCCCATTGCCATGACAACGGAATGCTACGTGATGTAATGACGTAACGCGGTGCCGCATTGCCATGACAACGTGGACGTCACATAACGCATTAGTAGTTATTGCCTGGGCAAAGCCCAGGGGTCTGCGCTCTTGGGAGCTCGCCCTCTAGGAAGACCAAACCAAATTTGTCCCAGCACTCACCGTCCACGCATGCACGAAGAGTGTTTGCCAACCGTGCATGTGCGATTTACATTTGCTCATGCGCATGCACGATCGGAGCTTGCCGGTCACATATGCTCATGAGCGACTCGCAAACGGTAATCGTGCATGCATGGCCAAAGCAATAGAAAATATTTGCGCGGTGGTCCGCGCATGCCTAGCTACATTAGTGGCGAGATATATAATGTGCTTTAACATAACCACACACATATATATAAATATATATATATATATATATAATCAAAGGCTCCTTACCAGGCAGACCAGAGAATCCAGGGAATCCAAAGCAGGCACAGCAAGGAAGAGACAGCACACTTGTTAGCAAAAAGAATTGTATTAGTGAAGCAGGCACAAAACACCAACGTTTCGGTCCTAAAAACAGGACCTTTATCAAGGGAGTGATAAAGGTCCTGTTTTTAGGACCGAAACGTTGGTGTTTTGTGCCTGCTTCACTAATACAATTCTTTTTGCTAACAAGTGTGCTGTCTCTTCCTTGCTGTGCCTGCTTTGGATTCCCTGGATTCTCTGGTCTGCCTGGTAAGGAGCCTTTGATTGTATTCATTCATATGGGACTAAGCACCTGTCCTCATCTGTATTTGTGTGCCATCTGCTCTGTTACCTATATATATATATATATATACATATATACATACATACAAACACATACACAGGGGGTTAAATAAAATAAACATTATTATAGTTATATTTTGTATGATAATGCCAACTTTTTTTCGTATAGCCCTTCTCTCCCAATGGAACTCAAAGTGCTTCACTATTACAATCTAGTGTGCTGTGCATCGAATTTTACTTGCACAGTCCCTGCCCTGATGAATTTACAATATTGCTTGGTGCCTGGAGCAAAGGGGCATAAAGCAAGTTGCCCAGGGTCACAAGGAGCTGGGCCCATTAGTCCTAAATATATAGTTATTATGTATTTCATATAAAATATAGTATAATATATATTTATTCAATCTATATATATAAACAGCATATATTTTTTGTTGTTGTAAATTATTACCTCATATATATTTACCCCTGATAGCCGTGTCCCATATATATATTTACACCAGTTGCCCTATCCCTTTTTTTTCCCAGCTGGCTAAGTCAGCCCTCCCCACACCTCCCCTTCTCCATCACAGGGCTACATGGAAGATTTTTTAACTGGGAGTTAATTACACTCTAGCAGCCCAGAAATTAGGGGGCCAGTGCCTCTAACACATATCCACTATATAGATAGACACACGTGCATGCACTCACCTGACATATTCACTATAAACAACCAAACACATAATACACACACGACAAACACTTTGTACATAAATACACACTGACCTGCACACGCTTACTGAAAGGTACACACACTGATCAGCACCGGCTCTCGAACACACACTGCAAGCACAACACTCACAACAAGCACACTGACCAGCATATACTCAAACGCCCACCCATACAAGCATTCCCAGAAATAAATGCACACGAGACTCAGGTGATGTTAAGGCGACAGCACTAAATATTGATTAAACAACAACCATGACATTGCCAGTAAAAAGACTTAATTCAATACATTCCATTAATTATAAACTCTCACCTCCAAGCCAAGTGGATAACATTACCATAACTTCCCAGCCAGGCGCATAAGTGCCGAAACAATTAACTTAACCAACATTAAACCAATTTCTACACAGGTAATGTCCTCTTGTACTGTTACAAACAAGACGCACATTAATATGTACATTTTCTTTTTTTAACTTATTTCTTTTTAAATAAACATACCACCTGTCTGTCAGTATACTATGTGTGTGATGGTTGGAGAGACTGACTGCCTCATGGTTTCCTTTCACTGAATGACCTCTGAGCCCCAACAGACCACAGTCAATAGCCATATTGTCCTGGCTAGAAAATACACCTGAGCTTGTGCTTAATCAGTGGGAACCATCCAGTAGTGAGCCTGGGATAAAGGTAGCCAGCAACATCTGGGCTAACCAGCTGACCCTTTGCCTGATATCTTCTCAGAAGCACGCTTCCAGCCAGCAACTGTAAGCAAGGACTACGGTCACCTTCCAAGGCATCATGTCGCCCCTTTGGGTAATTGTCCAGGCTTCCAAGAGACTGCCCAGCTATACACAGACAGACTGCCCAGGACAGTCAGACTGCCCAGCCCAGACTCTCACACAGAGACTGCCCAGTACAAATTCACACGTAGAAACTACCTTGCACATACTCACATAAAGACTGCCCAGCACAGACTGACAGACAGACTGCCCAGCACAGACTGAGATACTGCACAGCACATACTGACAGACAGACTGCCCAGCACAGACTGAGATACTGCACAGCACATACTGACAGACAGACTGCCCAGCACAGACTGAGATACTGCACAGCACATACTGACAGACAGACTGCCCAGCACAGACTGAGATACTGCACAGCACATACTGACAGACAGACTGCCCAGCACAGACTGAGATACTGCACAGCACATACTGACAGACAGACTGCCCAGCACAGATTCACACAAAGAGACTGACCAGCACTTGCTTAGACTCCAGCAAACTTACATAGTGTCCAGCAGACTTACATACTGTACACTGACCAGCACAAACTCCACACTGACCAGCACAGACTCTCAGACACTGACCAACACAGACTAACACATGTCAGTGCGAAATAAGGGACTGGCCCTCTAAGAGTAGGTATAATGTACTTGCTGGTATGATAATGATGTGAGTGTACCTCTGAAAACTTATCTTAGACCAATTAAAAGGGGCCTCACCTAACGCTTAAGTGTTTGCATAGTAATGCATATCTGTCACTAGCAGATCATCCTGCTGCCATTAACCTGGATACAGTTAATTTATATACTTTTTTAAACTTTAGTTATAATTTACAAATACTTCTAAGACAGAACATTTTCCTTTTTTCCCCCAAGTTAAGCTAGTGCTGACAGATTGGACAGTGCATTTCCTAAATCTAGTCAGGTAAAAAGCTTATTAAGCAGTTTATTCAGCCCTGGAGTGCCTGGAACAGTGGAACAGAAGACAAGCCATTGATATAACATTAGCGGGTGTGTACAGGAAATGCCAGCTGCTGTCATTTCCATCTGTCATTGCTGCATTTTGACGAACTAGATTTTTTAATACAACATTAAACAAGGATCCTTGATAAATTGGCTACTGGATGAAGAAGAAATAGGGAAACAGAGCCACACGTACAACTTGCATTGGCTGTTGACATTACACGGCTGGGTTTAAGCTTGTCCAAATGCATTTTCCAGCCACCTTTGAACATGGTTTTCCCCCTTCTTTTTCACTACATATTAGAAATCACATTTAAAAAAAGTCAGAAACAGGCTCTAGCCCTTTCACTTGGTATTTGAGGAAGTTGCAAACATTTTGCAAGCGGTAAAACCAAGCATGAGCGCGCTCAGCGCCAGCGGGGAATCAGCCTAAAGCAGGGGGGCGGGCAACTCCAGTCCTCAAGGGCCACCAGCAGGTCAGGTTTTCAGGATATCTCTGCTTCAGCACAGGTGGCTCAATCAGTAGCTCGGTCCACGACTGCACCACCTGTGCGGAAGCAGGAATACCCTGAAAACAGACCTGTTGGTGGCCCTTGAGGACTGCCCCTGACATTTCCTGCTAAAAAACAGAGACAGGGTTTGATCTACAGCTGCCAGTTATTCACGGGGATCTGCGTTTCCCTGAACTATCCACAGACAGATGTGATGGAATGTCCACTCGTAAATAAATAATAGCTCTTGGACACTGTCCAGTGCACGCAGAATTGGCAGGTATTTGTAATAACAAGTAAAGTGATCAGCGTTCTCTCTAGTTGGTTGTTTCATAATGACAGAATTCAGAAGTTCTTTCACTTTTAGTTAACTAGATTTCTTTTTAATTTTCTTTACCAAACTGGAATTTCTTAAATTTGCCTAGCATGTAATTTATTTATACATGTCAAGATCTCCAGAGATTTAGCTATCTCATGGTATTTTTAAAAGATGACGGGTGTCTTAAAAAAAACGACAAATAAAAAATATGTTTAAATCGTTTTGAAAATGTATCCTGGAAATGTCTGTAGACATTGATACCTGAAGATTACCTTCCATCCATGTGTTATCTGTTGCTTATCCTGCACTCTTTTATAAGTGAACCATTTTATAGTAAGGGATTGTACAGTACATATATCTGATTACCTTATCATTAGGTTGGAACAAGCAATGCTGTCCCTAAATTAATGAGCTTCAGAGGTTGTCAGCTACACTGTTCTTTGTTGTGGGATTTGATTTGATACATTGCAAAATATTCACCACCACTGACATTGAATTTAATATAACTTCTGAGTTATACTGGAAACGCTAGGTGAGTGTTTTTCAACAGGGGTTCCCCGGGTATCCATAAAGGTTTCCCTGCAATTTTAAGGTCATTAGAAAATGGTACATAGTATAGAAGAATGTACAGTGCATCTGATCTCAAACACCCTATTACAGAGGGTTCAGGTTCCTTACAATGCATCTAATCTCAGACACACTATTAGAGAGGATTAGGTTCCTTTCAATGCATCTGATCTGAGAAACACAATTAGAAAGGGTTGGGGTTCCTTTAAATTCATCTGATCTCAGACGTGCTATTAGAGGGGGTTGAGGTTCCTTGCAATGCATTTAATCTCAGAAGCGCTATTAAAGAGGGTTGGGGTTCCTTACAATGCATCTGATCTCAGACGCGCTATTAGAGAGGATTGAGGTTCCTTACAATGCATCTGATCTCAGGCGTGTTATTAGAAAGGGTTGGGGTTCCTGACAATGCATCTGATCTCAGCTATTAGAGAGGATTGAGGTTCCTTACAATGCATCTGATCTCAGTCACACAATTAGAGAGGGTTGGGGTTCCTTTAAATTCATCTGATCTCAGACGCGCTATTAGAGAGGGTTGGGGTTCAGCAGAATTTCACAATATAATTATAGGGTTCCCTAATAAAAAAAAGTTTATAATCACTGTTAGTTTATCACCGGGACATTGGCACCGGTTACGTCTATCTATCTATCTATCTATCTATATATATATATATATATATCTATTTATATAATTCTGAAAATCTTGGTTGTGAGTCTCTGTAGACCATTTGATTGGTCCGTCGGTCCGTCCGTAGGTCCGCCCGCCCTCCCACGGCTCTGATTGGCTGGTGTATCTCGCCCGCCCCCCTCGTGTGTCCCGCCCCCCCCCACGGCTCTCATTGGCCGGTGTTCTCTAATCCAGGGCTCCCCAACCCCCAGGCACACTGCTGCTGCCTGAGGTGAAGAAATGCTCACTGGTGGTGGTGGTGTTAGCTGTTGCTGCTGGGGGGGAGGCTTAACTGAGACTGTGAGTTTTTGACCCCCCACCCCAGCTCCGTTTTTGCCCCCCCCACACCCCCAGTTCCGTTTTTGATATATATGCAAATACAACTGTATGCTCATCTGCATGTCTTAGGCAGGTCTGCAACCCTGCCTTTCCCCATCATCACCCAGCATACAGCACTTCCACTGCAGCAAGGGATTCTGGGAAATGACATGCAGTACCTTTCTCAAGGGGGTGCGATTCCAGGACCGCAACGTCGGATTGGGTGACTTATCTTTTCTATTCAGATGCCCAATACAGTTTTTCATGATTACTGAACCGAGTGCAGTCTTTCTTTACCGGACGAGAGAATGGTAATGTTGTTTTTCTATTATTTGAGACTAGCACCTGTCTATATGAACCAGTACATTGAGTGCAAGCTGTGATATTTGTTTATATATATATATATATATATATATATATATATATATATATATATATATATATATATATATATAGCATGGACGCGCTTTACTGATTGTGTCACAAAGGACTTAAATAAATGTGAGTTCTAGTAGTTCTAAATGTCCTGGAGTAATTTTGGTATGTTGCAGGTTGTGATAACATTTACTGCACCAGTAAACAATAACATTATATTAGTGTTATTAAGTACGCCATCAGTACTAATGTGCAGAAAATGTTACAGACTAAACAAGTCAAAAGAAAGCCTCAAGTATTAATATTTCATTTAATAACAACTTGTGCGTAGTACTATTGCTTTACTCGTTTCCGCTGCAGTAAACACTCTCTGGTTTAACTTCTTACATGATATGTTGCATTATTGTGCTGAGCGCAGAAGGGGATAATCCTGATAGATGAGATTGCATAGTTTTTTCTTGCCATCCTAAAATGGTTTATGTTTTATGAAAAGCAGAGACTCGTTAAAAAGTATAATTTTACTCTGAAGAAGTAGAATATTGAGTGTGGAAATAAGTGAAAGTATTAACACTCCATAATAGAGATGCGTGAGTTAGGATTTTTGGTATCCGACACCCCTGAGTTTGCAAAATGTAACCACTAGCATTATACAACATTTGATGCAGATTGCCAAGGTTTTGGGTGTCGGATTCCAAAAATCCAAAGTTGCTCAACTCAACTCTACTATAATATGTTTTCTCTTTAGCCACTAGCAAGTCAAAAAGACGCAACAATTACCTGTCTGGGACTTTTGGTCACGGCAGTTTCACCGCAACTAAATGAAAGCCGGCGCTTTGCCTCGACTCACCCCGTCGCCGACACCCGTTGCCATATTCATCTAATATTTATATACAGAAATCAAAAAAGGAGAGAGGATTTCTAAAATAATTTTAATTTTATTAAATAGAAAATGGATCCATTAGTCTGTCAATATAATATTAATGATACTCTGGAATTCAAAATTATTTATTTAGAAACATGTTTTACCAGGAAGTAATACATTGAGAGTTACCTGTTGTTTTCAAGTATGTCCTGGGCAGAGTTATAACAATACATGGTTACAAATACATAATTACAATGAGTGAAAAGGGTTATACAGTACATTGTACACAAGACATTGTATGCACAGTTACAGTTAAAGATATTATAGGTACCTATAACAGTTACAGACCAGATTAAAATATGAGACAACATTAGTTTTGAAAGAATTTAGACTGGTGGTGGAAGTGAGAGTCTCCGGTAGACTGTTCCAGTTGTGGAATGAAACAGTAGAGATACTCTATGCTCCCTAGTACCACACAACTGCCTTTAAGCCACCTGTAAAACACTAAGGCAAAGGATGACTAGCAATAACTGCATGACTTTAGTCACTGTCACATGTAGAGCATGTCACCATGATGTGTGAGGGGACCAGATGATTCAACGCATTGTATGCAGGATTCATAGCCTAGGAACAGGGATATGTAGATGCTATCACCTATAGTTGTCTGATGGACCGTATTGCTTATAACTGGGTGTAGAGACCTAATTTATTATTACTATCATTATCATTTATTTATAACGTATATTCTGCAGTGCATTACAATAGGGTGAGAAGACAATAAGAAAATCACAACACTAACCTACACTGGTACAGTAGGTAACATGGTGAGGGCTGTCTGTTGCTGCAGAAATGTCATCTTTTCGTGGTTTATTAAACACCTTTTGATTTAAATCCATTGTACCTGTATTACTCTCTAATCCATGATACAAACCCTGGGACTCTCTAGTATGGAGTACCAGCAGATTGCATCTTTTTCACCTTTTTGATGAGCGCCTGCATTACCTTACTTTTTTGTACAGTAGGTAACATAGAGGCTCTGCTTTTTTATACTAGCAGATCCTTCAACCTATCTGGCACGTAACAATAGGTACAGGGAGGGATACAGGAGCTTCCAAGCAAGTGAAAATCTACTATGGAAATATTTTAACATTTTACTTTTGTCTTTTATTTCTTCATTGGTATATACTTGCATCAACACACATAATAGGAGCTGGGATCAACTCCCTCTGATAAAGGAATTTGTCAGATTTCTTTTTTTTTTTTTTTACATTTAGTAAATATGCCAACAGTGCCGGCTGCTTTAATTAGCTGTGGGTTCTGATTTTCAACAGATGGATGCAGGAGACACACTGGAGCTCTCATGTGAAATCTCACACAGCCAGAAATATATGCAACAAGCATAGCTACTTTTCATTATGTACATGACCCCCAGAACAGGTTCTGTATCTGCCAAATAGGCACAATTAAAGAGTGCATGTAATACTGTACTTTACTTATGAAGCTTGATATGCAGAGCCTGTCATTTCTAGTATTCTTTGGGAATAAACCTATCCCAGTTGTATTAATGTAGGGAATTGCTTAACTTTAATGGGAGACAGCGGCTGTGGTATATGCACTGAACGATTTCCCATTCTTTTAAGAAACATAGGTTTTGGGAGGCCAACTACCTACTGGTATTACATTACTCCAGCAGCTGCAGGGTTAAGGAGCCAACTTGCCAATTACAAGACGGCACACTCAGCCATTCCCAGCGCCATCGCCCGGCTCCCTTGCGGCTTTCTCCGCAGCCTAAGCCAGAGATTAAGAAGACAGTCTTTGTTCCGTGACAAAGAGGAGACACGCCAGGGACCCACCCTGCTCTACCTTTTCTTAGTTGGCTGGGTTAATTATGCTCTGGAAAGCCGGCTATTAGCTTCAAAATCTGCCACCTACCAGGCCGTGAGTCATCTAATTGATCTCTATTGTCCTCTGTGCTTGAAGTGAGCACTCTGCAGCATAGAGGTATAACTAAGGAAAAGGAGGGGGTGCTAGTGACATTGATGCTGGCATGTCTCTTATACTGCAATTATTTGGACAGCTGATTATTTAAATCAATAAAAAGAACATTTACACTGTAATCAATGAGAAGTCACTGAGAAGTCAAAATGCTTTAGTATAATAACATCTTGACATATTTTGGGGATGAGTTGATTTCAACCAATTTTGTGGCGTGTTATTGCTGAACAAAGTTTCTCAGCTAGACAAATAACTGTTGTTTTTAGCTGAGTTTCTTACTGGTATAAAAAAAACCAGCGCACTATTTATACCGAAAAAATGTCAACTGCAAGAAATAGACTTTCTTGTGCTGATAAATCTGGGGTTGGCTTTGCATAATTATAGCCTAATTTAGCTGCTAGAATACTTTGTTAAATTAAAGTCTCCCAGTTGCAAAATTAGGCAAAAAATAGCCAAACAAAACCCAATTGCTTGCAAAAGGATTTTTGGTTTGAATGTAATGCTGATTTGTATTATATTTATTTGTTTTTTTTATTGCACCAGTTTTACAGCACCCGGTGCTTTCAATAGGCCATGTGATGTATTTTCACCGAGACCGCCAATATTTTTGAGGACTGGAAGGAGATAATAATAGATATTTTGCAATGGTTTCGTCTACCATTAACATCCTTATTATTTTCTGAACTAGACCAAATTATTCAGCGCAGAGGATTATGACAACGTTATTCCAAACAGGGCTGAAAAGTCAACATTTTAGTTAAAGGAATAGTCCACCCTAACGAACGTGTTTTTTTTTTTTTACAGGATTGGAACCGTGATTCCTCCAGAGCTGTACGGTGCTATTTTCAGCTTCAGAGACGCCTGGTTCCCAGAATACTTACTGGTGAAGTCACCGGTATTAGTTCCTGGTTTATAAAAGAGATTTAAACGGCCATCCAAGAGCATGACACAACTGATGTTGCAGCTTCCATTTTAACCGCCATTTTGCTTCCCCTAAGGGAGAATTATACCCAGTAACTTTACCAGTATGTGTCTCAGGATACATGGTGGGTCCTTGGAGCTGAAAAGAGTGATGTTTGCTCTGGGGAGACCCCTGATACCCACCCTGCAGAAACATGTAGGCTTAAAAACTTTAACTAAGCAACTATATTTTATGTTTGATTATGAAGGAGTAAATGGTTAATAAATGTAATTTTAGTTGCAGGATTGGGGATCAGGACGTGTAATTTAATTGTACGCAATAGTCATGCAGTTTGTGAAATACTGTATGTTGTATATTGTTGAACTTGCTGCCTCTTTTGGGTTCCAGCCCGTTTACATTTTATTTATAATTGTCAGACTTATGTTGATGTGCAGGGTTACAGCCAACTAAATGTATTGAGGTACATAGTTGTAACCCTCCTTACCTGGCTCCAAAGAAGGTCACATCAGATTGACTCCATACATTGGCAGTGCTCAGTCTGTCATACCTTTTCAGGGTGGGTGCTGGCTGGGCGTGAATAAGCAGATAGAAAAAGGATGGGTGCCAGAAACTTTTAAAAAACATAAAAGGTGCTTTATTTGACATCCATCTAAAGGCCCCAAAAGTAATTGGCATACATCTCATTTGACAGAAAACGTGTGGTAAAACATATGTAACCCCCTTTCCCTATGCCTCTGGGAAACTGCGGGCGATTATAGTGCTGCTGTTACCTGTGAGGCTCACAGGAGGCAAAAGCCTCCGCTTCTGGGGAGCCTGGGGTACTCTATCTCGCGGTGCAGCTCCTCCACCTATGAGGATCCCAGCGTAAGCGAGGTGACTCCTCATAGGACATAATAATTACTATACAACCTGGTATAATATAACTGCTTTACTGTAGTACAGTAAAATAAACAATAACAATAATCACATCAATACAATACAATGCATTAACATCAATGGTGGTCCCCCAAAGTACTGAGGGTACTGTGGCAGCAATACCCCTGGTATCCTGTCCCAGCAAGTCACATCCAAATGTGAGGTAGCACTACCCCTGTGTGAACCATTGGTGCACGTGTATACCTTCCTGGGCACTCCTGTACCTAGGTGCAGCTGGTGGAGCAAGGAATAGTCAGGTCCCATACAGCGGGGCCTCCGACACCAATCCCCTCACTCTTTAAGGTCCTGATCCTCCCCATGAGGTGAGCTCCGGCAGGAGGGTCTCACCTGAATGTCTCAGGGTCCTGTGGCCTAGTCATAAGCCGCAGGACACTGCGTGGCCATCTGGTCACCGATGCCTCAGCACTACCACTATACTGAAGGGGAAGAGTCCCTATCTGGGGCCTTCCCTGCAACACTCCGCTGGGGTGGCTCAGGGCCTATCTGGTGCCTAAGGCGCAAGGCCTAGGCCTAGTCCAGAAAACACTGCTCCCTGGACCCCACCTTCTCCCTTCGCTCCTCCGTCAGCCCACCGGATTTCCCTCCCCCTCCCCCCCGAGGATTCTGGGACATGCAGTCTCACAGTAATCTATGCAGAGCCATTCCAAGATGGCTGCCGCGCTATTCCCACAAAGCATGCTGGGGATTGTAGTCCTGCAAAGCCCTTCCTGGCAATTTAAGATGGCCACCGCGCCGATTGCCACTGCGCATGCGCCGCGTTGCATCGAGACAACTGACAGGGTCCACCAGTTTCTATTGGATCCTGGTTTTCTTCCTCTGAAGCATCCGGAATCCCGCTGGAATCTTCCTGTTCAGTGGAGGGCAGTATGGTCGATGGATCAGGTTCACTTCCTCCCACTTGAGGGATTGGTAACAAATGATTCCGCTGCCAGACTTTTATCCGCCCCTCCGAATCCTTGATGTGATAGACGGGGAGGCCGGGCATCTGCGACTCCACCTCGAAGGGAGCCTCTTGCCAGTGGTCCACTAACTTATGCTTTCCTGGTATTCCTAAGTTCCCCAGGAGAACTGCATCTCTTGGCCATAGTTCCCAATTGGGTACTTTATGGTCATACCTCCGCTTGTTATTCTCGTTCAGCTTGGCGGTGGCTTTTTCCGCCAACTGATCTGCTCCACGGAGGTTATCCTGGAGCCTTTGCATATATTTGTAGTGCATTATGTTCGGTACACTGTCGGTGGATACTCGGAGATGAATGTCCACAGGTAGTCGCACCTCTCTGCCGAACATCATAAAATATTGTGTGTACCCGGTGGACTCATGCCTGGTGCAATTGTAGGCATGTACTAATAGCTCAAATGCTTGTGGCAGTATGCTGCAGGAAGTGCCTTCGACTGACACCCCAAGGAGTCCACCACTCTGAGTTCGGAGAAGGCATCTTTGTCTTCCACTATCGCCGCTGTGGAGCACATTGCCCGGATGCCAGGGCCATCAATTTCTTCCCTCTCGCCATCGTCCAAAGTTGAACTCAGTCCCGGCCTTCTGGACAGGACATTGGCTCCGACATTCAAGGACCCAGGCTTGTACTTCAGAATAAACTGATGGTTAGACAGGGCAGCCAACCACCTGTGACCGGTGGCATCTATCTTGGTGGCAGTCAAGACGTAGGTCAACGGGTTGTTGTCAGTTCGCACCTCGAAGGAGACCCCGTATAGATAATCGTGAAGCTTATGTACAATAGCCCACTTGAGCGCTAGGAATTTCAGTTTATGGACTGGGTAGTTCTGCTCGCTCGCCTTTAGGCGACTCACATACGCTACCGGCCGGAGGTCTGCAGGGTATTTCTGGTGTAATACTGCTCCCAGCCCGTTGAAACTGGCATCCATGAGTAGGATGTACAGTTGCCCCGGGTCTGCATAGGCCAAGACAAGGATTTCAGTGAGACTCTTCTTCAGCCCTGTGAAGGCGTTCTCGCAGATGGAAGTCCATTTGTCCCCGCATGGTGTTCACGGGGTTGCGGCTTTTTGCAGAGGCTCTTCTGGGTAGATTTTCAATAGATTGTTGAGGACCTTGGCCTTACTTGAGTACCCCTCTACAAATCTTTGGTAGTACCCACAAAACCCCAGGAAGGATTGTAGCTCCATCACATTATCTGGCCTGGACCAGTTCACCACAGCTTCGACCTTAGCGGGGTCGTAGCCACTTCTTCTGCGGACACTATGTGGCCAACATAGGTGACTGAACTGCGGCAGAAGCCGCATTTGTTCAGGGACAACATCAGGACTTCTTTTCACAGTCGATCCAGAACCTTCAGAAGGTGCTCTTCATGTTTTTCTAAGTTCTTCCAAACATGATGATATCATCCAGACAGACCAGACATTCCCGGGAATTCATATCACCAATGGTCTTTACCATTAACCTCTGGAACGTTGCAGGTGCACCACAAATGCCTTGGGGCATCCGGGTAAACTGGTAAAACCCGAGTGGGCAGACAAACGTTATCTTCTCCTGGTCTTCGGGGCTCATGGGTACCTGGTAGTATCAAGACCTCAGGTCCAGCACGCTGAACCACTGACTGCTGGATAAGGTGCTGAGGATCTCTTCAATCCGCGGCAAGGTATATTGGTCCGGGACTGTGCGGCGGTTCATGGTGCGGTAGTCCACGCATATGCGCACGGATCCATTCATCTTCCGCACTACCACAATAGGAGAGGCATATGGGTTACGGTACTCTGTTACGATACCCGCCGTCTCCATCTCCTTCAGGACGTCCCTCACATCCTCCACATCTCTGGGAGCTATGCGTCTTGAACGCTCCCGAAATGGAGTGGCATCGTCCAATCGAATCGTGTGTTGAGCACTCTTGCTGCAGCCCACATCCATCTCACTGGTGAGAACACCTCCTGCATTCTGCCAGCTAGTCGCTTAGACATTTCTTACACTCTGCTGGCAAGGACGAAAATCGAACTGCAATCTGGGAGGGGCTTCCCGCACAGTCGCCACTTTCACATGAGTCAGGGATTCTATTTGAGTAACCGGGTATATCCAACCCAGTGATTGACCGACATCAAACCGTATAGGGTGGGCGAGATATTCTGTATGGTCATCTTGAATCGACAAGGAAGTGAAGACTTACATTCCATCTCTGGCTCCACCTGGAACCCGCTCTTGGCATCCTCTTCGGGTGTGGTCTCTAATGAAAAGTACCAGTTGGCCTCATCGCGGCCCGGGTAGTTAGGTACAGCAGCCATGTGCCTCACTCCCCTGGTGCAATCTCTGTCAACCCCTTCTCAAGGTTGAAAAATTGTCCAAATCCTTCCCAGGCAGAGATCCTTTGGCATTCTTCTTTGAATATGGGGTGAATCCGCAATGAGGATAGGGGTAATTTACCGGCATCTTGCAGATAGGCCCGGATCAGGGCTCTCACCACATCGGCGTCGGTCCCCAATATGATGGGAGAACTTGGGTGTTCCCCTTCCAGGGGTGGGTTTTGTTGATATTGAGCTTGCGTTATATCCAAGAGCACTTGAATCATGCCATCGATGGGGTAGTCTTCACTACTGCCGCCCTACAATTTCATCTTTTCTGCCGACTGCATAGGCAGATGCTTGAGATGCAGGTCATAAAATGACCAGTAGATGATGGTCACTTTTGATCCAGTGTCTAGCAATGCAGAGGAGTAGATACCCTCCACTAGTACTCATACTATGGCCGCAGGTCCTACTGTACTCGTGTGCAGGCATCCGGTTGGGGCTCCTTTTCAGGGCTAGGCGCATGGGCGCTATCCAAGGATGTAGACAGCTGTTCTGCTGGTTGAACGGTGAAGGCCATAGCCCCAAGGGTGGGGGTCCTTGACCTTCTCAGTCGCAGGTATAGTAGCGGGTACCTCGGGTTGCACCGGCACTAGGCGTAGTGACTGGTTTCTGGGGCATCCTGGAGACGGTGACAGGTGCCACTGAAGGAGGGTTATCCTCTGCACTTTCTGACTCATTAGGCTTCTGAGCTGACGCCCCTTTGGTCTTTTCCTTGCGAGAATCCTAAGGTTCCTTGGGAGTGCGTAGACGTGCATGCACTTTCACCTGATTTAATAGCCCCATAAACGTAGGAGGACTCCCTTGCATGAGAGCACACTGGAGCAGGTTGGCTATATGATGGGTGGGGCTCGATCCACTCAGGAACTGTTTACACCAAAATTCATCCACTTAAGAGACGGGGATGAGTTTGCGGGTCATTAGTGGCCACAATACTAATTGTATACGGTGAAGGAATGCAGAGAGCTCCTTCCCTTCTTTCTGTCGTAGGGCGTAGAACTTAGACCAAAGTTCACTTTCATCATCCTCCAGACGATAGGCCTGAGTTAGGAAGTCAACTAACATCTGGGCCGTTACGTCCGTGTTCTGTTCCCGGTGCATTCTTAACATAGTCGAAGCCGGGGGCTTTAAGCATTCCATTATCCGTTGTCTCTGGACAACCTCCAGTACTTGTTAGGTATGGTCCTTCCATCCCTCAATCGATTCTTCCCCTGTGAGCATTGGCAATACCCCAGAAAAGACTTTCAACTTATGTACTGCTACGTCGGGGATGGCTGGTTTAGCTTCTCTGTCAGGTGCTGTAGGGCTCCAGCGAGTACCTGAGCTCCATCCGAACTGCGGGAACTGCAGTGGCTCTGACCAGACCATCGTCTGCTGGCCTCATTTCAGCTAGGACTCCCTGGGGAAGGTAAAGTCGTAACCACCTGACACTCCTCCACGCTAAGGGTGACACTAGGTGTTTCCATTTTGATGGTTTGTTCAGGGTATATGAGGGGACATTCGCCGGGTGGGGCTCCAGGGAGCTGCAGAAATTGTGGAGCATTTTCCTCCTGTATGTCACTGCAGCACTTAACTAAAATCGTACTCCACAGGAGAGTTGTATCCCGGTTGAGATCTAAGAGGCGGGCTTTAGCAAACCCCGGGTTCTGGCTCAATGTTGCACAGATATCAGGTAAGGATAGTGACATTGGAACATGGCTGATGGCGACCACATGGCGAGGAGGTGCTCGGCATTGCAGAGCCCACTCATGGACCGTCTGGCAGGATGGTAGGGACATGCTCCCTTCTTTAAACTGACTAGTCTTTAATTTAGATTGAGCACCCCAGGTCACAATCTCAGCAGTGCCTCCAAATGTTACCCCCTTTCCCTATGCCTATGGGAAACTGAGCAATTACGCGTGCTGCGGTTACCTGTGAGGCTCACTGGAGACCAAAGCCTCCACTTCTGGGGAGCCTGGGGTTCTATATTTCACGGTGCAGCGCCTCCACCTATGAGGATCCCAGCATAAGCGGGATGACTCCTCATAGGACACAATAATTACTATACAACCTGGTATAATATAACTGCTTTACTGTAGTATAGTATAACAAACGATAACAATAATCACAGCAATACAATACAATGCATTAACATCAATGGTGGACCACCGAAGTACTGAGGGTACTGTGGCACCAATACCCCTGGTGTCCTGTCCCTGCAAGTCACACCCAAATGTGAGGTAGTGCTACCCCTGTGTGAACCATTGGCAGGGCCGCCAACAGAAATCATGGGGCCCAGAACAAATGAAAGGAGCAGCCCCCCCCCCAACCCATAGTGCACCTACCATGTAAAAGAAAATTTTAGCGCGCAACTTTTACTTAACTGTGTAATTCTTATTGTTAATACGGAAAAAAACAATACAATGCAATCTGATTATTTTAATATTTTCAAGAAAAGACAAAGATATCCAAAGTGACAAAAGGCCTGGGGGGGGGGGGATTAAGTATGGGCCTGGGCGGGGAGTGGGGTTAAGAATTAGCCTGGGGGAGTTAAGTATGGGCCTAAGAGGTAAAGTACAGTATGGGACTAAAATTAATTACAGTACCTCTCTTCAACCAGTCCACGGTGGGGGCCTTCGATCGGTCAGTGTGGGGGCTTTCAACCAGCCCGCAGGGTGGAGCCTTCAACCGGCCCACGCGGGGCCTTCAATCAGCCCGTGCTTCAACCGGCCAGGTGAGCCTTCAACCGGTCCGTACTTCAACTGGTCAGTTGTGTGTGTGTGGGGGGGGGGAGTGAAGCCGTCAACTGGCCGGAGGGGGGGGGGGGGTGACTTCAGTTGGCAGGCAGTGGGGCCAGTTTCAGAGTGGAGATGGAAGGCACATGACTGCCTGGGTGAGTGACTGCATGGGTGGGTGACTGACTGCTTGGGTGGGTGACTGACTGACTGACTGACTGACTGCCTGGGTGGGTGACTGACTGACTGCCTGGGTGGGGGGTGACTGACTGCCTGGGTGGGTTACTGACTAACTGACTGCATGGGTGGGTAGATGACTGCCTGGGTGAGTGACTGCCTGGGTGGGTGACTGACTGCCTGGGTGGGTGTCTGACTGCCTGGGTGACTGACTGACTGCATGGGTGTCTGACTGACTGCCTGGGTGGGTGACTGACTGACTGCCTGGGTGGGTGACTGACTAACTGACTGCGTGGGTGACTGACTGACTGCCTGGGTGGGTAACTGACTGACTGCCTGGGTGGGTGACTGCCTGGGTGGGTGACTGACTGACTGGGTGACTGACTGTCTGGGTGGGTGGGTGACTGACTTCCTGGGTGGGTGACTGACTGACTGCGTGGGTGGGTATATGACTGCCTGGGTGGGTGACTTCCTGGGTGGGTGACTGACTGACTGCGTGGGTGGGTATATGACTTCCTGGGTGGGTGACTGACTGACTGCGTTGGTGGGTGACTGACTGCATGGGTGGGTAACTGACCGACTGCCTCGGTTGACTGACTGCCTGGGTGGGTGACTTGCTGCCTGGGTGGGTGACTGAGTTCCTGGGTGGGTGACTGGCTGGGTGGGTGACTGACTACCTGGGTGGGTGGGTGGTTGACTGACTGCCTGGGTGGGGTGATTGACCTTGACCAGGTGGGTGTTGCTTCCTTGCCTTGTGTTCTCCCCTGCCCCCGATCCCCGAGGCTGTTGCCCAGGGCAGGATGTTGGCTCGGGGACACGGGAGGTAGGCTGGGGGGGGGGAGGGAGGAGACTGGTGGGCTGATTCCTGTGGGAGCATCTAGTTCCCCCTCCCCCCCCGGCAGCATCTAGTTCCCCCCCCCCCAGCAACATCTAGTTTCCCCCCCCCCCCCCCGGCACCATCTAGTTCCCCCTGGCCCCTGGCCCCTGGCCCCCGCGGCTGCTGGAGGCTGGCCTGGGGGGAGCTGGGTTGGCAGGCGCGCCACGGTGTTTCCCCTCCATCCCATGTTGGGAGCGGGGGGGAGCGGATCCACGTGGCTGCTGTTGCTCGGGGCGGACGCCCTGTTCATGTGCGCTGAGACATCTGCTGTGCGCAAACGCACGGGGATCGCCAGCATATTTTTTTTTTCTTAACCTTTTTCTTTTTTTCAACACTGGCATGGTCGTGTAGGGGCCTGGGCGGCCTGGGCGGCCTGGGCCCCCTGACTCACTGGGCCCGGGACGCCAACGCCGGCAGACCCCTCTGTTGGTGGGTCTGACCTTTCGCGCACGTGTATACCTTCCTGGGCACTCCTGTACCCAGGTGCAGCTGGTGGAGCAAGGAACAGTCAGGTCCCACGCAGCGGGGCCTCCGACACCAATCCCCTCACTCCTTAGGGTCCGGATCCTCCTCATGAGGTGAGCTCCAGCAGGAGGGTCTCACCTGAAGCCCTCACTCTTACAATGGGGAGGTACTTATACTTGTTACCCATAGTAAGGGATAAATTGTCAGTCTCTAGCATAGTTAGTAATGCCCCATATCGTATGGGCCTCAGCAAGAATACACTTCAGGCTGCTGAATTAGTAACGCCCAACAATGTACTGCATACTTCTTCCATACATATTTGAACAGGATTGCACTACTGTAGGAACATTCAGATTGTGCCGGTCCAAACATACGCCGGGGTTACCATCACTGAGAACTACTAACAAGAGCTTGCTTCCTCATTTTCAATATTGAGAACAATCTTGGACCCTTACTACTGGCGCTTACATAAAGGGCATGTTTCCTAACTGAAACAACAAACAGTGACAGGACACCTCTTAATACACTTAGACTTACGCATAAACCTATTTACAGGACTGACAGTGAGGGCCCCAGTCAGACCTCTGAAGAATCTGTTCCTAGAACATTGGGTGGAGCTATATATACTCTTCTATCTCCCTATGGTGACATCACTGGTCACAAGACACATGAGGGAGTGGCAATCCCCTCCTACAACCCATGATGGGGAGGGAAGAAACCTGAGTGAGCCCACACAGTTAACCCATTAAGTGATATAGTAGTCCCAATGGTGGCAACATTGTTTAGAAACTATACTTAAGTATTTGAACCTTTTGTGCAATTAGAGGCTTTTTACAATTGCACTGGCACTCAAGAGTTTCCGGACTATCAGGTGATTGTAAGGCTATATTAGTTTAGAACGCAATTGCTGTGTGTTTTATCATGTTGAAATGATGGGATTACAGTGAATGTGGGCCACCAGCTCTGCCCATATGTGCAAATTGTGAAATGTGCTAGGAATAATTTCAGAGCATGTGACTGTGCCAGGATCATTGGTTGCAGCTTTGCTGACATGCAGCATTCAATAAAAAAAAGGTTCCTGTAATAGCTAGTCTACTTTTCCAAGTCAGTTGCATCAGTTTGTAAATCTACTTTACAATATCCTCATTAAATGCGGTCGAGAATAAAGAAAAAAAGGCTACTGTGGAAATACAATAATGAAACGTGGGTGGATTTAGAAAGGCAATCCATAAATATTCTTCAAAAACTGAGAGTTTATAGCTTGCGATGTTAAGTATTGCCAAGTTGGAGGAAGTAGCTCAGGTAATGGAATTAACTCTGGAAACACATGCCTTGGGCTAGAAATTAAGAAGGCCCCCTCCTTAGGCTAAGCCTTTATTTCGTCATATGTTTCTCAGTGTATATACCTGTGAAAGCTCCCTCACAAAGTCCCTCTCATCCTAGCAAACATACCAAATCCCTGCACACATACCTTGCCCTTATTCACAAAGCAGAACTACAGTAGCTGTATACTGCTATAAGCCTAATAAAGAGAATGGGCTTATAGTGTGTCACAGGTAGAGAGAATCTGTGAATAAGCTTCATTGGGACCTTTCTCGCTATGCACCATCCCGGCTCTTGCGTTCTGCTCAAGGATGTATTCTCTCTCCCCTTTTGTGTCTAAAGCCCTTTCCCGCCTTAAACTTTTCTCACTCACTGCCCCGCACCTCTGGAATGCCCTTCTCCTCAATATCCGACTGGCACCCTCTCCATCCACCTTTAAGACCCACCTTAAAACACACCTCCATAACGAAACATATGAGTAGCTCCGTGGCTTACACTATACACTTCATACATCAACCGTGGCCCCTTGCAGACGCACTTACTAGAACACCTTCCTACTGTCTGTGTACGTTCTTTCTACCATCCAATTAGATTGTAAGGTTTTTGGGACAGGGACTCCTTTTCCTAAATGTTACTTTTATGTCTGAAGCGCTTCTTCCCTTTATGTGTTATTTGTATTACTTGTTATTTATATGATTGTCATGTTTATTACTGCTGTGAAGGCGCTGTATACATAAAGATATACATAGACACATACATACTATTCAAAAATCTTCCATAAGTGCACACCCGTACAAAAACAGCCATTTTCGCTTGAATACGCTTCTCACCGTATTCGTACGCCTTTATCGTATGCAATACAGGCTTTTTTTGGGAACGATTTGGTCCTGCCTATGCAATCTGCAGAAATTATAAGGAAATAAGGCAAACTTGAATTAAACTGAGATTTTGCTGATCATCTGGGAAAGCGCAGCCAGAAATCTCACCTTTGTCAGCTAGGCCATCTGATATAGTGGGGAGATACCTGTGAGCACACCTCAAATACCTGGGGAATATGGCATTGTAAATTATTTTAATACATTTTACATATTTAAATTGGCAAATGCGTCAGTTTTCTGAGATAGACATATGTAAAGAAAAAAAGGCTGCATTGTCTTGGTCTTTTATGTGGTTTAATTTGTGTATCAACTGCACGAATAAATCACATAAAAGACCATTAGAAGTCTGTCCTCGTCAGCCTGGTATTTCAGCAAATCGTGCAAAACTGCATGGAATCAAGATTTTCAAGGAGTGCTTGTAGACAGCAGGCTTAGAAATAGTGCCCAAAGTCAGGCAGTATCTGCAAAGGCAAATAAGATTTTATCTTACATTAAACGGGGTATGGATGCAAAGGAAGAAAGCATCAATTATGCCACTGTATAAATCATTAGTAAAACCACACCTTGAATATGGTTTTGGGCACCACTCCATAAAAAAAAAGATAATGGAATAAGAAAAAGTACAGAGAAGAGCCACCATATTAATAAAAGGGGTGAAAAATTTGATATGAGAAAAGGCTGGCTGCATTAGATTTGATTACATAAGAAAGGAGGTGTCTAAGAGGGATATGATAACTATCTACAAATATATTCAGGCTCAATACAGTACAAGGAGCTTTCAAAAGAATTATTTAGCTCAAGGGCAGTACAAACAACACAGGGTCATCCCTTAAGGTTGGAGGACTGGAGATTTTACTAGCAACAAATAAAAGGGATCTTTACAGTAAGGGCAGTTACAATGTGGAATTCATTAACCATGGAGACTCTGATTGCAAATACAATAGATATCTTCAAACAAGGTTAGACATGTTTTTTTTTTAGAAAGGAAAGGTATACAGGGATATACCAAATAAGTAAACATGGGCAGGATGTTGATCCAGGGAGAGATCTGATTACCATTATTGGAGCCAGGAAGGAATCATTTCCCCCTCCCCCCCTTCTTATGAGATATCATTAGATAATGTTTTACTTGGATTTTTTTGTTTTCCTTCCTGTGGATCAATATACCGTATGTACAAATATAGGATAAAGTATCCGTTGTCTACATTTAGCATGGGTTGAACTCGATGGACATGTCTTTTTTCAACCTCATCAACTATGTAACCGCGGACATTTTTCTGCAAGATTTCTTATTGAATACGGTGAATATGCCCCTGTTCAATTAATTCATTACCTTTGCAGGAGATGATTTATCTGGTTAGAGGTAGTCACAGAACTGCACAGTGGCACATGTGCCATTTTGTTGGTAATCAAAGACATTTCCGTCAGGTGTAAATGAGCTCCATAAATGCATTAAATAGATATATCTCAGTATCTTCCTAAACAACATGCATATTATAGTGGCTACAATGTTAATTTCCATGGGCTCAATCTGTGAAGAGACATGCCAATAAAACATGCTGCCCTGATGATGGAGAGTGAAGAATAGATTTAGCGGTAGGGGAAAGATAAGAAAGGGAGATGAGGTTGAGCAGTGTGAGCAGTGTCAGCAGGAGGAGTAGAGATGTAATGGTATTGGAAAGACGAGAATGTCACATAAAGTAGTTAATGAAGAGACAAGGATGAAAGATCCTGTGATGAGGAAAGGGGAGGGGATCTCTAAGGATTAGAGAGTAGGTTATGCCCACAGTGGGGGAGAACAGTAAGGTATGGCTTAGTATTGGGGGTGATGAAAAGGTCAGGACAGGTGGCCCAAGGGAGAGTAGATGAATTCATGTGTTAGAGACGAAAAGAGATCCATTGGTGGGGAACAAGTGGAGACGGTGTTCTAGAGCAGGGGTGCGCAAACTGGGGTCTGTAAGATTTTTTTTGGGGGGGGGCATGACGGTTACAGAGGCCTCGCGCTCTTCAGTGCGAGGCCCCTGTAACTCAATTAGCTAAATTAAGCTGGCTTCAGGCGACTCGTCACCAAATGATGCCGTGGGGTCATGTGACGTGACGTCACATGACCCTGCAGCGTCATTCAACGCCAGATTAAAGGTAAGGTGGGGGCGACACTGGGGGAGAGCAGGCAGGGGGGGACGCAGCGCAGAAAGTTTGCCCTCCCTTGTTCTAGAGAGTAGTTGAGAGGTTAGATCCAGTTATAAAGAGAGAACCAAAATGAAAATCCTTACATGTTGAATACGGTTTTTTTAACGTGTTAATGTAATGACACAGTCTTGGAAATGGGTTTACTCCACTGGGAGCAAAAGAATTGGGAAACAAATAGAACATTTAGCCACTAGGAGGAGACTCAAACATAAAGATAGCATAAACTGCCAAGTTATTCTTTTTAACAGTGACACATTGAAAAACACTAATCTGCAAATTAAGTAATTGCCTGACATTTTCTACTCATTTAAACACACTTCATGGGCTTTCTTTGTGTCTCCAGATATCTTAAATCCTGTTTTAGCTTTTACCTGGTGAGTAATAGGAATTTGTATCGTCATTAGGGTACCCAGAGAACTTGACAAACCAAAGCAAATGCCTAAAAACTGCTCTGTGTATGCTAGTGTAACAGGTTTTCCCCACCCTGTGGGAGATCGCACTATTACACTGTTTTAGTGCTGCTCACCTGCTGGCTCACAGGATGCTGAGTTTCCGCCAGTGTTAATGGGGAAGACAGGACAGGCTTTCAGGGTGGTGGTTGTTTCTTTCTTACTGGTGCAGTGCCTCCATCTCCAGCAGGCTCCAGTAGCACTGGATGTAATCCCTGCAGGAGAACCCACTCTGATACACTTCCTGATTAATTGCAGTCTCAGGCCGGAGTATATAATAAACAGGAACGGCTTTATTCTCTCTCCAACAGGAAACAGTATACAATGGTACACTCTTCTCCCTCTTCTGGATGGTCCCTGGACTCAACCCAGGAGGCTTGAGGCCCCACGGGTCTATCCTCATCTCTTCCCCTATTCCCTGGTGGAATAGGGGGTAGTGGTCCCTCTCCCCTAAGGGAGGGGAAGGAAGGTAGTCAGAGGCTTGACTCCACACTCCATAGAACTAGACTCCTAAATGTGACTGTGCAGCCCCTTATGTCCCCATGGGGAAGGTCTTAGGTCTGAGCAACTGATTGGGAAGCACACAGACCCCAAGCCCGCCTCCCCTGTCACTCAAGGAGCTGCTTAATGCAGGGGGAAACCCAGATTAACCCTAACACTGCCTACACTGGTACCAGGGCTTCTGTGTTAGGCAGGGCAGATTAGTAGCCAAGAGGTACATGGCTACACTAGTCTACCCTCTCCATTCTACAGCAATTTACAGCTACAATAACCACCATGTTAACGTTTTCTGTGTGCGTTGCTGTAGTTTAAAGGTTTAGTAATCACAGGATTTCTCATTAGCACTGTTCAGTGGGGTGGAGTGAGAGTCACTTAGGGAAGCAGGCAAATTGATACATAATATGGTGTGTATCAGATAAACATTTCCGATAAAGTGCACATTGAGAAAATCACAATATTCCACAATAATGTGGATGTCGCACATAGTTTGTATAATACATTTGTTCAAAAATCCCCCACCCCAGCAATTGACTACCAAACTTCCACCCTTCCACAGCTCCTCTTAGGAAGTTTAATTACAGTATAAAACTTCTGCACAACATTACACTCCATTGAAAATGCTGATTTTATAGACATCATATCACATACTGATTTCACTTCTACTATATTGTGGAGTTGGTACATTTCATTTGATTTGTTGTATTGGTAATTGAACATGTTGAGTAGTGTGCAGCAGCTTTTTATAACCTCGGTACAAAGTGCTGCAGTATTGGAACATTATGGTTTATTGTTATGGTAGACTACAGTCAATGTTTTGTCTACTGTTCCTTTGTGGCAAACTAATATGTGTACTAAAGGTCTGTCCATAGCACAATTGCAAACGTTTATTATTATCCTTTCTATCTCCCGACCATTCACTCAATTACAGAATACATTCTCATTCCATTCAATGGCCTCTCCTTGTCTGGCTTGGTAAATGGGGATTACACAGTAGACTGCTCCACCTCTTCTCCCTATTTCACTGTCAAGATGTCAAGCCCTTCAGTTCCGTAGGTCTGTGTGTCAGACACATCAACAGTTAATGCTGTCTACAGTTTCGGAAGTTTACTGAAGTTTACATGGAATGTAGTCATGTGCATGCTATGCAGAAATGACAGTATGAGAGCCCTCTTGTTGATAGTGCACCAATCTAAAACAAAGGAACAAATGGTAAGAACAGAAAATAATTAAATGATTGTGTAACACTCTGGGGAATAATGGAGAATTCAAGATTAGCACTTCATTATGGGAAAATTATCAGTGAATAAATAGAAAAATCTCTAGACACTTCGTGGGATATTGTAGCAAACGTCTTTAGTATTTATTTACTACATATTAGACAAACCAACGACTCAGCCCATCCAGGCCTTCTTTAGGGTGAAGACAACAAGATACCCCATATATACCGCTGGCCCCGAACACCAAAGTGATAGCGCTGCAGTTGTAGTGTAGTGCCGATGAGTATTCTAAAACAAATCTGGGGCAATCACCAACAAGACCCAGGTACTTCCTGGGTACATGCTGGGTACATGCTGGGTACATGCTGCAACATTTCAGTGACATTTCTGCAGAGACTAATGGTCCATCGGATTAACAGCGGGGGTCCCTGGCAGTCCCATTCAAACTGAATGGGACTGCCAGGGACCCCTGCTGTGTTAATCCGATGGGCCATTAGTCTCTGCAGAAATGTCACTGAAATGTTGTAGCATGTACCCAGCATGTACCTGGATCTTGTTGGTGATAGCCCCAGATTTTCCAAGTGGAAGAAAGAAGTTCCGGCGCCACAGCAAGTGACAGACATGCAGGGTACTTCCGGGTTAGTAGAAAAAAAAAACTTTATTGAAGCCTCACAGACACACGGCTACACCACGATCTCCCCCTCAACGCGTTTCACGCTATGGAACAGCGCTTCGTCTTTTCCTAGGCAAGTTTAATGCAAGTTTTAGAATACTCGTTGGCGCACCTGTAGTGTCCATTGTAGTCCCAGTGGGCATAGCTTGACCTACAATGTAGCTGCTGACATAAACTCTACATGCATGAGAGGTATATGGGACAAGGCAATGATTCACTCCAATAGACAGTCCCAGCCTCCCCAACGTCCATCAAGGTGGCATCATGGTATTGAATGAGTGCTGGCAAAAGATTAAAACATTTAATAATAAAACAAGAAAGTTCAATTTTCCCAGTCCCAATATCAAAGAGGAGTGGCTCAATGAGTCACGACACTGACCTTGGGCTCGGGTGTGCCCAAAGGGAGTCCGTCCCGACTCGTGATGAAACCCCTAAGCGGTTACAGAGGCCCTGCGCTCTTCCCCTCAGCAATGAAACGGATTGCCGGGGGAGAGAGCGGGAGCCCCTTTAAGAGCAGCCCTCCTCCATCGACATGGTGGCATTATGTGACACTGCATCATCATTGTGACGTGTTACCACAACAACGCTTCATCACGTTATGCAGCGACGTCATGACACCCTAACGTCGCGGGTAGCGGATCGAGAGCAGGCAGGTAATGAAATGGCCAGGGGCCCCATACACTGTAGTTACGCCACTGCTTGGGCAAGTCACTTTATCTCCCTGTGCCTCCGTCACGAAAAATCATAGATTGTAAGCTTATCAGGTCAGGGACTGTGTCTGTAACAATCCTGTGTGCTGCGTACCGTGCACTATACTGTAATTGTGAAGCGCTTTGAGTACCAGTGAGAGAAAAGCGCTATATGAAATAAAGTTATTATTAAAATGAACGAAAAACATAATAGGTACAAACCGAGATACCAAAAACTAGACCACAAATAATAAAAAAACACTATGAAAAAAATGAACACTCAGCTAGACCTGCATGTATTATAAATATTAAGGTGAGAATGTAGATTTTTACATCAAAATAGTATGCAAACTAAAAAAATGAGTACATTAACATGCTACTCTTATTGATGCATGGGCATAAATATTATTATTTTTTGGTGTGCATAACCTATCTCTTTTTTTGTTGCTATCAAAAAAAAATCAGTAAAACAAATAATACAGCAGGTAGAACGAACATATTTTAATAAATATCAGAGATAAGTTCAATGCTATTATTTGGGGAATCATTGATACTGCACTATGTTTAGATCCATTAACCATTTAAAAAAAACAAACATTGTTATTGTTTCTATATTTCATTTAGTTAGCATTGTACACATATTTGCTTGTGTATTTTTAAATTTTCCTTGAGCAAATAAAATGGCTTATATCTTGTGCTATACAAAGTACTACTATTACTGACTACATAAGATATTATCTGTGTGTTGTTGTCATGGTCTCTAAGCATGGGGGTTTGAGGTATGAAGGATTAAGGCTTGAACAGTAAGCGTGATCACAGCACCACTTGAGGTGAGGTGCAGAGCTGCAAGTCGTGCACTGTGAGCAGAGGTAGACACTTCATGAATCTGAAGTCCCTGAAGGCTAATAGATAAAGCATGTCCTGTGCTGAGACACACTATGTATTTCCAGATGTCAGACCCGAAGCTGGGTTGCCATGGTTACCTTTAAATTCTTCATCGACTGAGTTTTATAAGGAAAACCCGCCGTGTCATGTGGATGTGCATGTTATCAGCTAATATCATTTGGGGGCATAATAACACAGAGCTGATGTTTATTGTATTGTTTCATACTCTTTATTGCTGTAAGAGTGTATTGAAACTATAACCACAATACATCAGATGCATATAAAGAAACATATATCTCTCAGATCCCAGGGGGGCTCTTCCTGACAATTCTCTGCTTTGCATCTCACTTCCACGATAGTCTCAATGGCATCACCCCTTTCAACAATTTAATCAGCTGCGTTTATAGTAATTTAATGGCTTCCCGTTCTAATCACTTAGCTGTGTTCAAATCTCCAGCGCTGTGGAATCAAAATAGTGAGAACTCCTGTATGTTGTGTTTAAGATCCCGCTTTGCGTGTATATACAGTTCCAACACATTACACAGACTATGTTCCTTTCAGCACCCCTTGTTATTCAAGTCTTTAACCCTTTACCAATACACATTAATTAAGTAACATCATTCTTCGGGCTGCTTCATGTTCTTAGATAAAAGGCGCCCTATGGTCTCATATCACCCAAATTAGCAGTGCTTTTGCCATCCCATCTATTATAATAATATTACTGTGTAAGGGTGGTTTTAACTGCTTCTACTCATGAGTGTTGAAGGCACAATGTCAGACAAAGCGGTTGTGTAATTGTTGTGGTGTTATCCAGAGAATATTTCTAGTAATCCCATATGAATCATTTAATTCTGCTGCTTCAGTCAAAAGGGGACAGAGTGCAGGAGTAATTAAGCAGAACTCAACAGGATGAACTCCTTCATTCTTCCTCTGCAACTGGGGCAACATACAAACACGCTCTGCTATTGAATCCATGGCGTGTAGAGCTTGTAGTTTGGTTGCTAACATAAGGTAAATTAGGCACTGCAGAGGACTGTGTGATAGAAATGTCACCCTATTGGAGATATATGCATATGATATACAGATATGGTACACAGTGCTCTCAACTATGACAGTTCAACAAGCCTGCTATGCCACAGCTTCTAATTACACTCCAGACAGAGAAAGAATGAGGAGGAGGGGAGAGGGGTGAGGGGAGGGCTTCTTTAAGGCTAAAAAACCTTTCAGCTCTTGAGATTAAATTGCATCATAGAGAAGAAGACCTTTCACAGAGAGAGTGAAAATGACAAATGCTTGCTTAAGCACATATAATTACCTCAAGAGAGACTAATAAGGAACAGAAAGAGCTATCTTCTACTTATACCTCCCAAAGAGCGAGGTTTGTGGGAATGGATACAAACGCTGAGCTTCCTTCATCTCTATATCTAGAGCTAACAAAAACTGTTATTGAGCTACAGTAAACACTTGTATAGCCTGGGTGCCCCCTGGTCCCCTGTCTTCCCCTACCTCTGGCTGCAGCGGAGGCTGGGGGAGAGTGTGGGGGGTTGCGGCAGGCGACCCAGTCGCCGGAGGCAACCAGTGGTTCCCCTTGCAGGGCGCTATCATCTTGGACATGATAGCGCATGCGCAAGACGCCGCGCATGCGCAGTGCCAGGGTGCAAGGCGGCCAGAGCAGGAAGGTCCTCCACGGGGACTACAAGCCCCAGCAGCACCTGGTGCTGCAGCTCACATTCTACCCCGCAGCCAATAGGGCATCAGTATTCCCCTGCCAGGGAATAGATACTTTTCGCGTGCTGAGGAGCATGCCAGTCGGAGCTGGGACGGGGAAGGGGTAGGGTGTGTAGATGCAGGGCGTCTGTGACCCCTGCACTAGGCCAGAGACCCCCATAGGCCCCAGCTAGGCCCCGACACGCCGCAGTTTGTGGTTGCTGCAGAGACCGGCCCATCAGTTAGGGACACGGCCCCTGTAGTACTAGAGAGAGGGACACAGTCAGGAAGCGGCGGTGAACTGGCGATCCGGTGGTCTGGACCAGACCACTATATCTATCAGAGACTTTTATCATGGTGGAACCATCCACGCAGGATACCACCCTACGTAGAGGCGGAGGCTATGCCAGCATCGCTGGATCAGTGGATCCGTATCATCTTCCAGCCATACCCGGGTGAAGGAGCACCTGGGCAGGTACTCCAAGTGCACCAACTATAACACCTGCAGTTCTAGTGGGCAGCGCTCTCACACACATTTGGGGGGGGGGGGGAGATTACTACTTGTGGACACCTGGTAGTTGGGTGCCCAAGGGCCCCTCAATACAATCCAGGGTGGACATTGTGTTGGAGGACGGTGTGAGGGTACGGCCATGGGTGGCCTAGTGGTGTTGACTGGTTATCATTGTTATTCTTATGCATGCAGTAAAACTGTTACTCTTACCACCGTGTGTATTATTGCATGGGGTCCTGTAACGGGGTTATCCCACATAGTAGGATCCTGTACAGGTGGAGGTGCTGTCACCCGATGGATCAGGCACACCACAGGCTCCCAGCAGCGGAGGCCCAGGCCTCCTGTGAGCTCCAGGTAACGCACCACATACACAGTAGCTGTCATATCTCCCAGGTGGTGAGAGAAGGTGTGCTATACTTGTATAGTACTATATATTATGAAGCCTTGTATCCTCTACCTAGCACATAATCCCTGGTACTAGCGCAGGCAGTGTTAGGGTTAAATCTATGCCCTTGCTGCTGCTGCAGCAGTAAACAACTTCCTCGAGTGACGGGGGTGGGCCTAAGGCCTGTGTACTGCCCTATCAAGGGATCAGACCTAGGACATCCCCCACCCCCACCCCCCTTTCCCCCCGGGTACAAAAGGGATTGCAGATCCAAATTTAGGAGAGATCCTTTCCCTCAGGGGAGTGGGAACAGCTACCCAATATTCCACCAAGGGATCTGGGAGCTAAGGATACATTTGGAGCCTCAAGCTCCTTGGGTTGATTCCAGGGACAAGAGAAAGAGAAAGTAGTGTATACATTTTGGTATGCTGTACTATGAGGAATAAAGATCTGTTCCTGTTTTATACTCCTGTCTGAGACTGCAGTTTATCAGGGGGAGTACAAGAGGGTTTTCCTCCAGGGACTGAACACAGTTCTGCTGGGGCCTGCTCGATATGGAGGCGCTGCACCAAGTGAAGAACGGAGAAGAACCCTAAAGCCTGTCCCATTTGTCCCCACTACCATCGGCGGACACTCAGTATCCTGTAAGCCTAGCAGGTGAGCAGGACAACAACAAGAAAAGAAAAAACTAACTAACTAACTACGGAGCCTGAGGAAGCCCATAGGGCGAAACGCGTAGCTCAAAATCCCCCAGCATTTTTGATTCTTCCAAGCCACCGTCGGGAGCGGGACACGCGGACGTGCAGCGCTACATCCGGACGCGGAGGCAGTTCAGCTGCAGTACCACAAGCCCTGCTCGATTCCCCAAAGACTGGCTTTTTAACTTTCCACAGAGTGACTCACGAGCTGAGTTAGCTGTGCTTTGTTGTTTTACTGTCGATTTCATTTAATAAAGACCTTGGCCTTGAAATTCTCGGGCTCAGAACTTTGTGACCCATTGGGGGGGGTGAGGACCCACGTTCAGCACCAGTGGACCCTTTCCAGTTGGGACCTCAGAAGGAGAACCCAAAGATACCATATCCAAGTGTGCACTCACACTTGGCCGTGTGAGTAGTTACATTTTATTTTGTTTCTGCTTTTTTAACTAAAGTGTGGCTTTTGACTCTTTATTTTTAGAGCATATACTTTACTTTAAGAAGTGGGATTGCCCCTGAAAGACCAAGACACCATCCCTTAGAGCGCACCCACACACGCCCGTATGAGTGTTTTATATATACTCTTAACATATATCCAGATACCTTCCCTGATAAAATCACAGTTTGCTCACATATTTTTGTGTATATATTTATTCCGAGGGTGAGACTAACATCAAAGAAGTAGGAGAAGAAAGATACAGACGCAAGGCGGCGAGGAAAAATCCAGAAGACAGAAAGGAGACGAAAGAAGGAAGAAGAAAAAAGAAGAAAGAAAAGGGAGTCTTAAAGATACCTTGATGCGACAGCATTCGCACAAGGCCGTGTGAGTGTTAACAATTATTTTACACACACAAAACCCTTCATATTGTCATATAACATTACACAACCATTTAGGTTTTACCAGCCTTCCACCGGTGCTCCCCCATCCCCCCTTTTTTTCTTGTCTCATTTGTTGAAGGATCCTGGGTAGATCCTTTATTGGGGTCTTTAGAGTCACAGGCGGAAAAGAAGCAGAGGGATACCTTGCCTACCACCAAGGTTGCTATTCCCCCCTTTACTATACCCACCATCCCCCTAGGTAGCGCCCGGGTTTTTTGTTCTCCGAGCAGGACAACAACACCAGGTAACAGTGAAATCTCCCAGAGGGTGGGGGAACACCTGTTCCAATTATATAACTATAGGGCATAGCAAACTATTAATATTAATATTTTAACATGAGTGCTGACTGACAGGTTATATTTAACACTCGTTAAAAAATTTATGTATAATTTTGGTTAAGAATTCTATATATGGATGGAATTTGGCAGGTTCAAGGTGGTTCCAAATGTCTTGCTCCATTTGAATATACAGTGATGTGTATTAATCAAATACTTAAACTGGATTACTAGTGTAGCAAATGACAGCGCCAGATATATTAAATAAAACTGATCCCACTGAAAGCAAAAGGATTTTTCCAGTGGATAAATATGATGTACAGTATTTAGTTAGTCATGTTTGCAGCTATGTCCCGTGAATGGTAGTTTTGACAAATGTAAGACATTCTTGTACCAACACAACCTTATTTTTCTACCATTACATGTTCCAAGGTTTACGAGTAGGTCCAAATTATACCGTTGTACAAATTGGACCTAATTCAAAAAATAAATAAACAGATAAATATAATTTGTTAGAAATGTAGGACCTTATTCTGTAAACTGCGATAGTGCTACTCCGGCACTATTGCATGGAAAGCTCTTCAGTGGTGTTTTCCATGTGCTATCACAGTTTACTGTGGCGGGCTGGCAAATTCAAGCCTAACCAACTGGGCCAGGAATACAGAGGCCCACACACCATTCACAGATGCACACAAACCAATAAAAGCAATAATGTAAGGATTGTTGTAACATTTCTTTGCTTTACAGGTTAAACGGGCACAGATTAATACATTATCAGTCAATGGGCAATGAAAAACATTAAAAGAAACAAATTCAATCAAAAAACCTGTAAAAATAAAATTGCATACATTCAATAATTTTCTTACCTTTAGAAGTGTTGGCCCTCCGAATCCCGGTGATTCTGGAATCTCTCATACCACAACGTCATCAAAGTCAATCCAACGCTATACAGCTTGAAGATCCAGAACAGGTAACAAAAATCTTCTTTCTTTTATCTTCTATCAACGTCTTCTTGTAATGGGTGCCCGTCACAAACTGGACTGAACCACGAGGTCGAGGTGGGGGATACACAAACACCGACCTAAGGCCGAGAGATTGGGACCGGAATGCAGAGTCGTGGTTGTGGGTAGTCGGGTCAGGGTTGGAGAGGGAAGGGTCATCGTATTACTTTCCGTGGTCATTGGTCGGAGGAGGTATGGATCGTTTGGGGTCCATCGCCATGGTCAAGGGTTGGAGATAGACAGGACCGTTGAGAGGTAAGCCGAGGTATCCGTAGAACTGCAAGATAAAGGATAGAGCAGCAGGCCAGACAAGGCAAGGCAGGACAATATAAGGTGCTTGCATACTAACATAAAGTCCCAAGGAAACAGTCTCTATGCTCAGCCAAATTGCAGCAGGAATAGCTGAGCATATAAAGGGAGAGCAGCCAATAGCTGCGGAGTACAGCAGCAGAAGCTGCTGCAAGAATCAGCCCCCTGATTCGTTGCTGAGTGAGCTCAGCACAGCAGGCACTGACAAAGAGCAGTAGCAGTCAGTTTGTATCAAAGCCTGGAGCTGAGTCTGCTCCTGATGCTGCTGTCTCGGGGTAACCCCATGGCTTGATCCTCACAGTACCCCCCTTCAGGAGCGACCCTCTGGGTGATCCAGGCATGGCTTCGAGGGGTGCCTCCGGTGGAAAGCCTGTACCAAACGAGGAGCGTGAAGTCGATCCTTGGGGATCCAGGCACGTTCTTCCGGACCAAAGCCTTTCCAATGAACAAGGTACTGCATGTTACCTCTGGAGACTCTGGAGTCCAGGATCGTCTGTACCTCGAACTCCTGTTGTCCTTCCACTAGAAGAGGTTCCGGAGGTGGCACGGGCACAGGAGATTTGGGATCCTGTACAAAGATTTTAAGCAAGGAGACATGAAACGCTGACGGGATCTTCATGGATGGTGGCAGCCGTAACTGGTATGCCACCAGATTGATCCTCTCAATGATCTTGAAAGGACTGATGAACTTTAGAGATAACTTTGCTGAGGGTGCCTTCAAGCGTATATTTCTAGTAGACAGCCATACCTTGTCACCGGGATGGTATACTGGCCTGTCCGACGATGCCGATCTGCCTGTGTTTTTTGTGTGGCCACTGCCACCTGAAGATTTTTCTGAGTCTTCCCCCATAGCTCCTGTAGGTGCTGGGTCCGGTTATCCATGGCTGGGACTCTGGATGCAGCTCCTGGGGAGGGAAGAGCCGAAGGTTGAAACTCAAAGTTAACAAAGAAGGGTGACTCCTGCGATGACTCGCTCCGCAAGTTATTGTGGGAGAATTCCACCCATGGCAAGAGATCCGCCCAGTCATCTTGGGTCTAGGACACAAAACTGCAGATAACATGTTCAAATGTAGCCGCTGAGATGATGTGTGAAGATGGAAGAATTGGTTCGTTGTGATCCTCCACCGTGTCATCGACCAAGAATTGACGGGAAAGAGCGCCCGCCTTCATGTTTTTGGAGCCTGGCAAGTAAGAGATGATGAAGTTAAAGCGAGAAAATAATAACGCCCAACGTGCTTGTCCCCCAATGTACAAAAGTTTTTTCAGACCTGTGAGTATTTTCCCTGGATTTTCCGTTCCTTCCAGCAAGTGCCTCCATTCTTGTAAAGCCATCTTTATGGCCAAAAGTTCCTGATTGCCCACGTCGTAGTTCCATTCGGCTGGGGAAAATCTTTTGGAGAAAAATGGACAAGGGTGCAATCTGGCTTTAGGATTTTTTCGTTGACATAGCCCTACTCCTAAAGTGTAGAGATGCAGCGCACAGCAAAGAACTGGATCCACGGGACAGCAGCAGTTTGATAAAAATAAAGTTCTTTATTGAAAAAACATGGTGCAGACAGGCATGGGTGCAGGGAAAAAAGCCTCTGTCTCTAACACGTTTCACTCTCCGACGAAGCGCCACACAGGTGTGAAACGCGTTAGAGACAGAGGCTTTTTTCCCTGCACCCATGCCTGTCTGCACCATGTTTTTTCAATAAAGAACTTTATTTTTATCAAACTGCTGCTGTCCCGTGGATCCAGTTCTTTGCTGTGCGCTGCATCTCTACACTTGTGGCTACTTCAATCATCTCAACTGGCAGAAGCACGCATTCCAGAAGGCACAATGGGCAAGGTCACGTGAGTTTGTACCTTAAACTGTACACAGAGGTATTTTATTGGTGTTATTACAAGTTGTCAGTACCAGTCCACATTGGCAGTGAGGGAGTGGGGCTGATATATCTCCATTACCCACACTCACCAGGACATTTATTCAGGTCTCAGACACATATACTCACCCATATATACCTCACTCATTTATATATACCTTAAACCCAGCCTATGACCTTCAATCAAGAAATTATTGTTCATTACAAACTTTGTCACTAGAGCACTATATTTGAACAATGTTCTTCTACATAGCCCTACTCCTGCCCCAACATCCGATGCGTCTACTTCCAGAGTGAAGGGTAGAGCGGGATCTGGATGTACCAGAACTAGGACCAAGGCGAAGCCTGTCTTTAGTATATTAAATGTATTAACCGCCTCCACAGACCATTTAGAAGGATTTAGTAATGTACACATATTCTATAACTGAGGTGTGTTGCTGATGTATGTACTGTATGTACATATTTTATTTGTAACAAATACACACATTAAATAGACAAATGGGGGTCTGCAACTACATGCAAAGTTTGGTGTGACACAAATACTCATACTATCTGTTACAACATCCCTTTCCTATGCTACAATAGTTAATATATTTGCAGAAATTATTAAATCACAGTAGTTAAATGTACCGTAACCTATAGTCATGTATATATACATTTTTACATAAATACACAACAAAAACGAAAAGCAGTCACAAAACCAAGCTGTGGTCCGACATATGTTCATCTGTGTGCGCATGTGGGCAACACAGAAGAGCACCCTTCTACCATGGGATATTATCTGGATACCTTTATAATTGAATTTTGTTGGGTCACTATTATGATTAATCTTAAAATGACGAGAAACGCTATGTTTGTCATAACCTATTCTAATGTTCCTATCGTGCTCAAGAATTCTAGTTTTAAGTTCCTGTTTTGTCCAACCAATATATTGCTGTCCACACGGACATTCCAAAAGATAAATCACGTTTGTGTTTTTTTAACAAGAATAATCATAATAATAATAATTTTTATATAATTAATTTATTATTATTATTATTGCTGTCCACACGGACATTCCAAAAGATAAATCACGTGAGTTATTTTACAAGAAATGCAATCATTGATAGTAAATATATCTTTAGTTGCAAATGAACTAAAGGTTTTTCTTTCTAAATTTAATAAAGAACATGCTTTGCATTTTCCACAACTTAAATTACCCTTTGGTTTCCGTGGTAGCCATATATTCAAAAACTAAAAATAAGAGATAAAATAACTGATGAAACAAACAATAAAACTATTCAAGTTCCTTTTGTAACAAATGTTTAACTCTGTGAGTGTAGAAATACAGAATATAATCAAGAAAAACTGGAAAATACTTTCTAATGATCCAGTAATAGGTCCATGTCTATAAACTAGACCAAGATTCATATTCCGTAAAGCAAAGAGTTTAAAAAACTACTTGGCACCCAGCGATATTGGTATTAGCCGTGAGCCAGAACAAAAAAATATATGGCTACCACGGAAACAAAAGGGTAATTTCAGTTTTGGAAAATGCAAAGCATGTTCTTTATTAAATGTAGAAAGAAAAACCTTTAGTTAATTTATAACTAAAGTGATATTTACTATCGATTATTGCATTTCTTGTGAAACAACTAATGTGATTTATCCTTTGAAGTATCCCTGTGGACAGCAATATATTGGTTGGACAAAACTGGAACTTAAAACTAGAATTCTTGGGCACGCTAGGAACATTAGAATAGGTTATGACAAACAGCGTTTCTCGTCATTTTAAGATTCATCATAATAGTGACCCAACAAAATTAAATTATAAAGATATCCAGATAATATCCCATGGTAGAAGATGTGGAGATAGAATTAAAGCTCTTTCAAAGCAAGAAAGCTTTTGGATATGTAGCAGAGTCCACCTCCTTACTTCCGGTGAGGGATAACTGCTGCGGTGTTCGCCGGAGCTCCACAAGGATAAGGAGTGTGGGGGCGGCCATGTTGGGTGTTGCGCATGCGCAGACGGAGAGAGGTGCGCATGCGCAGAGAGATGCTCTGCAAGAAAAAGTGTGGGACTACAAGCCCCAGGATCCTCTGGGAGGGAAATACCACATGGGGAGTCCCAGCCAAAAGGGCTAGAGCGGTGTAACAGGATATCCTTGAAGTGCAGGGAACACGCATGTTAGTCGGATGGAGGGCGGCAAGAGAGTAGGTAGTGTCCAGGGAGCAGTGCCCCTGGACTAGGTGTGAGGATTCACAATTCTGGCGGTTCTGTCCCCTTAACCCTTACTCACTCGTCTAGTTCCTGTGGCATTCAAGTAAGGCAACCTAACGGTTGTACTTACGAGCGGCGCGCGGACAATGCGTGTCCCGTTGGTCTCTGCTTTTCCTGGGCCCTGGGGGAGCTCCCGGTCCTCTGTCATTGACGCGCAGCGCATTCACGGTGCGCAGTCTCCCCGGTGGTCTGCGGTCCATTACCGTCCCCGTCCTGATGTCAGAGCTACACGGCACAACTATACTCCGCTTTCCTCCTCTGTTCCCGCGGGTCCCGCCTCCAGTCTCCGCCCATGTACTGGCGTGGGTGTCGTGGCGCGCACTGACAGCGCACGACCGGGTCGCCAGCGTGATGCGGGGGTTGCACACGGCGCACGGCACTCTGATGCGGTCTCAATCGGCTGTGTAATGGGACCCACCTGCGCGATCCAGCAGCCTATCAGAAACAGCAGTCCTGCTTCCTGGATACCGCCCATTGGTGGGAGGCCCTTTAAATATGCTCTCTGTACTCTCATACCTTGCCGAGCATAACTTCTGTGTGTGATGATGAACCTTGCTACTCCATGCCTGTCTGCCTTTTCCTTGCTGCCAGACCTTGCCTGGAACCTTGGACTTTGTGATATTCTCCTGCGCTGACCTTGGCTTTGGATACGACGACGCTGCTCTCTCCTGCACTGACCCTGGCATTGGAATACGACGACACTGCTCTCTCCTGCACTGACCCTGGCATTGGAATACGACGACACTGCTCTCTCCTGCACTGACCCTAGCTTTGGCTCTACGACGACTCTACTCTCTCCAATCCTGACTCCGACTACGTACCCCAACGATCTGCTACTCTACACTCCTAGACCCAGCAAGTACCACGTTTACACTGTCCTCTATTACCCTAACCCGGCCTGCAAGATTATCCTACACTCTAGATGCGCCCTTGCGGTTGTGGTCGGCGTTCTATACCAATCCCTACCTTAGCCTCGTTTGTGGTGAGCTACGCATTACACCAGGCCTACTCTTGCCCAGTAGGCCCCAGCTAGGTCCTGAGTCACTCCAGTGAAGTGTTATAGGGAAGGCCACAGATAGGGATGCTTCCCTTTTAGTATTACAGCAGTGTTGTTGCACCGGTGACCGGATGGCCACGCGGTGCTCTGTGGTCTGGGACCAGGCCATAGGCCCACATAGACATTAGGTGAGACACTCCACCTTGAGCTCGCCTCACAAGGCGGATCAGGACTCATAAGGAGAGAAGGGATTGGTGTCAGAGGCCCCGCGACGTAGAACCTGACTAACCCTTTGATCCATCGGCGGTACCTCGGTACAGGAGTGCCCAGGGATGTATATAAGTGCGGCAATTATTCACACAGGGCTAGCACTACCTTACACTTTGGGTGGGACTGTTCTATGGACACCGGGTGTTTGGGTGCCTAGGGCACCCACAGTACTTTGGGGGAACTACACTGGGGTGTTGGGTATTGTATTGTAATATTGTATTGTGGGTGTGTTATTGTTATATTCTGAGTAGTAAAGACGTTATAATATATCCAGTTGTATAGTGGTTATTGAGTCCTATGTGGGACCATCCTGCCCTGCTGGGATCCCTCACAGGTGGAGGCGCTGCACCGAACAGAGAGAGAGAGAGAGAGATCAACCCAAGGCTCCTGCGTGCCAACAGGTACAGCAGCACGTGTAGTTCCCTAAGTCATAGGGAAAGGGAGCTACAGATATATAAAATGATAACTTTGACACCCCTTGGTATGAATGAAGAAATAGATATATGGTCTTTATATTAATCACCCTCTCAAATATTTAATAATTTTTTACTCTTTTTATTGGATTTTTATTATATATGTTTGTATATTATTATTGTAAATGTTATCTACATATAAATATTTCCATAGGTGTTTTTATAACTATATATTTTTAAATCACTATGTTTGTGTAGTTTGATCTAGCCATCTGTTCCTTGAGAGATGTTTCTTTGATATATACAGTTTGTCTTTTATATATATTTATTTAGTAGTATTCATTATTCTTTTAGAAATAAATATAATTTCTTCAGTCTTATTATAATTTTTTTGTAAAGCGAATATCCATTTGGATTTTTGACCTTCGTGTTTTCAGTTTATTAAGATAGAGTTTATTGCTTTCTGGTATTTGTGCTTTAACTAACTCTGTGTCTCTTTTGTTCCAGAGTATGGGCAAAACTATATGTTTTTATTATATTATGTATTTTTGTCATTTTAAATGGCCTTTTATGATTAAGTGTATAACATTTAAATTATATTGTGATTATTAAAATGTTAATTGCTGTTTTTTATGGATATTGTAATTATAAGATGGTTTGTAGCTCCTTTGTGCGTCGTTGGTGATTGGCTGCACACTCCCTCCTGTGCAACCAATGGCACGAGCCCGTCGGGTATATAAACTACCATCATTGTGTGAACTAAACATTCCCTGATTAAGTAGATTCTATCTAATCTACGAAACGCGTAGGATTCTTGTCCATTTGAGTCAATATCTGACTTTGAAGCGACTCCAATAACCACTATTCAATTCTCTGTGTCAGTGATATTTAAGCATGCCTGACTCATACTGATTGGTTGCTCAAAGAGTGACGAGTTCAGTGAGGTCAGCGGCTGCAACATAGAGACACAGGAGGTTGATTCGGCTGTACGCCGGATGAGTGGGAGTTTTCCCTACAAACATACGAGCCCATTAACGGACATTGCACAGCTGTGAGAAAAGGATACCACCGAAGGCCATAGATCGAGATCCAGGAGGGAGTTCTTCCATACCAACAGGATGTCCAGCTCCACAGACCTAGGAGCGGATCTTCGTGCTGGCCATCGGATGAGGAGATCAGCTGTACGCCGTATGGTAACATGTATATGCAATGCTTGAAGTAACTTTATTGGACGTACGTGCAATACTTACCCTCTTCACACTGTTCATATTATATAATTTACTACACCATGAGAGTTGTGCGCTGTTTTTTTTTTCTTCCTGACTTACCTTTATATGTGCCAGTTTTTGGTCACGTTTAGGCAATCAATATGGCTGCCTTTCAAGCCTCACTCCCATGGGCCAATATGAAGTTGCAGTGTCATTACCAGAGCATGAAAGTGTGAATTCCTTTTAGATGGCCTCGGCCACTATTTTTTATTTCACTTTGATTTCCCCGGCACATAAAAGGATAAATATCATTGGGAACCAGAGGGTTGCCCAGAGCTAGAAATAGCACAGTTCTTAAAAAAAACTAAATTCAAACATGGGATGATTCGCTGTAACATGCAGGTCAACATAATTGGCCTGCCATTGGTTGGTGGCAGAATGCTATTTTGTACCCTGTAAATCATATTATGCTGCCCTGACTTCCACATCAGGAGCAAGGATAGGGATCCTAGAGAAGAGCGTTGTTTGGTCAGAGGTGCAGAGTAGAGCAGAAGCATGTCAGCCCCCTATTTAATCCCAGCATGCAAGTCATTTAGTCAGACATGAAAAAAATCCATGAGAGGGCAGCAAAATGTAAAATGCTTCATTAACTATGATAGAGAGATAGCAGTGCCATTTAAATCCAAAGTTCCTAAATTATGCTACAGACTGCCTCAAATGGAGCGGTGTGAGAATATGAAATGGGTACCTGGTAAACTGGCTTGTAAAGTTATGGCATGCACATAAAACATCTCATTTCAAAGTCATTAACATGCATACTGACACACATTAAAAACATAAATTTCAGAGAGATTATGCAAATTAGAGACCGATTTCTACCATTTTTCATCATTCTAATGTGGGTCCACACAGTGTTCCCTGCTTTACATTGACAGAGCATAACCGGTTTAGTGCAGCAATATCAAGAGCCAACAGTAAATAGTTAGATCTCCTTATACCCTGAGTCCATCCTTATCTCTGTATTAAAGCTCATCTCATCTCTCTCCTTTTGCCCTCTGCTAGTTTTTAACCTTTGTGCTCCTCCTGCTAATATGATAGTGGCACTTACATTTGATCAAACCATATTGACTGATGTGCATATTATAAAACACAAGACATATTGTTAAACATTAGAGGAGCACAACCACTCTCAAGCGTTAACTCATTATGTTGACACCCAATAACTGGACATTTATCTGCTTTAATTATTATTACATTTTGTTTGAAGTATTAATATTAATTCATTTGCGTATACTTGTTTGATTTCAATAAGAAATGTCACCTATACCTTCGATTTAACACATCATCATGTCAGAGCTATTAGCTCACATCCCTGCATGGTTTAAAGGGCTCTTACAGAGTCAAAGTAAGAGCAAGTGTTCTGTATGAAGTCTTCTGAGATAGTAGTTTGCTTCATGCTGTTCAATAAGCCAGTTTAAAGCAGCAATCACCATTTTTGTGCACATATTTGTTGTTACCAGGACCAGTTATTTGTTGTTTTTGTACCGGTTTATGACACAAAAAAACCCTACAAATATGACCACTGGGTCACCCATAGAAAGCCGTGAAGTCATCTCCTTGTGAATTTCTATTTGCCATCGGAGTGAAGCTGACTTCAGCAGGTAAGTGTGCTTGCCCAGTGGTGAAAACTACAAGCATTGCAGGATTCAGTGCAGCTCCAGGGGGCCGCATAGTTCAGGTAGTACAAGAAAAATGTATTTGAAAAAAATAAAACATTAGTAGCACAGACTGCTGAATAAAATATTATATTGAGTTTCTGTCACGCCTCTATGCCCGCAGACCTGGCAAAACCCCAATACTGAGGTGGGAACGGTATTACCACACACCCACAGCAGTGGGGGCAAGCCCTGAGTGTGGTATGGCATTGCTGGGCCTGTTGGAAAATAGTTAGTATACTTGCAACGTCTTGGTGGTATAACGAAGAATGGTCGTGTCCGTGCGCCAAAGTCCAGGGATCCAGAAAGCAGAGTAGTCAAGTTCGTAAGCCAAGTCCAAGGGTTCTAGAGGTTAGCAAAGTAGAGTTCGTAGCAAGGTTCAAGGGTAACAGAGAGCAGGGTAGTCCAGGACGAGCAGGGGTCAAAACCAGGGGAATCCAAAGATAAGCAGGAACAGGTACATGCTGGAACACAGAGAGAGCAAAGCATATGTAACGGGTATTCCCTCTATCCCAATCACAGATACCGTGTGTGTGGGTGAAAACCAGGGTTGTTCCGGAATGGGAAGAGGCAAGAGGAGGCCAGAAGGCTTGTGGTGAAGAGTTTTACTCTGGGCACATACAGGACAGGCACCAGTAAAGTCGAAAATGTCTTTGTTCATCTTCGGCCACCAAAATGTCCGTTTAATAAGATCTGCTGTCCTTTTGAAGCCTGGATGACCAGCAGCTCTAGAAGAATGACCCAAAAGTAAAACTTTATGGCGAAAGCGTGGAGCTGCGTATAGGCGTCCTTCTGGTACCCTGAACCTGCTGGGAATGTGAGCTTGAGCTTTGTTGATTTCGTCCAACACATCGAAGTTGTTAGCGGCAATTATACATTTGACAGGAAGGATAGGTTCCGTGGTTTCAACAGCTTCGGTTTCTGTGGCGAACTGGCGGGAGAGAGCATCTGCATTGACATTTTTGGTACCAGGAATGTATGAAATGGTATAGTTAAAGCGGGAAAAGAAGAGAGACCACCGAGCTTGGTGGGATCCCAGACGTCGGGCCCCCTCGATATACAGCAAATTTTTGTGGTCGGTGAGGATAGCAACCGGTTCCTTGGTACCTTCCAAAAGATGCCTCCATTCTTGGAGAGCCAGTTTAATGGCCAAAAGTTCACGATCACCGACATCATAATTCCTTTCGGCAGGAGAAAATTTCCGTGAAAAAAAACCACAGGGATGGAGTTTTTCTTGGGGATAAGACCTCTGGGAAAGAAAAGCACCAGCTCCCACATCTGAGGTGTCGACCTCCAAAGTGAAGGGGAGGGAGGTGCTTGGATGGCGTAAGATGGGTGCGGACACAAAAGCTTTCTTGAGCACCTCAAAAGCAAGAATAGCCTCTGGGGACCAGGAGGTGGTATCGGCGCCCTTCTTGGTCAATGCTGTGATGGGAAGAGCAATAGAAGAAAACATTTTGATGAATTTCCTGTAATAGTTGGCAAAGCCGAGAAAACGCTGCACAGCCTTGAGTGAATTAGGCAGCGGCCAATCAAGGACAGCTTTTAGTTTTTCTGGATCCATAGAGAAGCCTTGGCTGGAGATGATGTAGCCTAGGAAGGCAGTAGAGGTCTGGTAGAACAAACATTTCTCCATCTTGGCATATAGGCGGTTAGAACGGAGCCTAGACAACACTAGTTTGGTATGTTGCATGTGTTCCTCCAGGTTTTTAGAAAAAATGAGAATGTCATCCAGATATACTATGACAAAAGTTTCCAACACATCGCCGAAGATGTCGTTCATGAATTCTTGAAAGACGGCAGGAGCATTGCATAAACCAAAGGGCATAACAAGATACTCATAGTGTCCTGATCGTGTATTAAATTCTGTTTTCCACTCGTCCCCCTCCCTTATGCGAATGAGATTATAGGCACCTCTTAAATCGAGCTTTGAGAATATAGAGGCTCCCTGGAGACGGTCGAACAGTTCAGAGATTAAAGGAAGGGGATACCGATTCTTTACCGTGATCTTATTGAGTCCGCGAACGTCAATGCACGGCCTAAGTGATCCATCCTTCTTCTTCACAAAGAAGAAGCCAGACCAAGCAGGGGAGGTAGAGTTGCGGATGAATCCTTTTTCTAAATTTTCTTGAATGTAGGACGTCATGGCCTCGGTTTCCGGAACGGGTTGAGGGTATGACTTAGACTTAGGCAGGATGGTCCCAGGAATCAAATCGATAGGACAATCGTACGGGCGATGGGGAGGCAGAACCTCAGCTTGTACCTTGTTGAACACATCCAAGTACTCATGATACACGGTTGGCAGGATCGATAGATTAGAAGGAACGGAATCCAGGCCGGCAAGCACTGCAACAGGAGACACTGCAGGAGCAGAATCCGTGGACGAAGGCCACTGGATGGGCAGGGTACTGGACCAATCAATGCGCGGATTGTACAGTTGAAGCCAAGGTAATCCTAAAATAAGTTGGACATTAGGAGATTGAAAAATATCGAAGATTATTACCTCCTTATGACCGTCGGCCAAGGTCAGTGTGAGAGGAATAGACTCCCAAATGATAAACGCTGGCTGGAGTGGTCGGCCGTCGATGGCCTCGAGACCAATGGGAGTTTTCCTTCTGACCATAGGAATTTGATTCTCTGTAGCGAAGTTCTGGTCTAGGAAATTACCACCAGATCCAGAATCGATGAAAGCTTTTACCTGCAGGAAAAGGTTAGGACCCTCCAGAGTGGCAGGAAGGAAAAACTTCTTTGGGAGAGTTTCGGGGAGAGAGAGGCAAGGAGAGACAGTACCCAGTAGAAGCCCCTCTACCTTTACTGGGTGTGCCCATTTCCCGGTTTCAGGGGACAATTCTGGAGACGATGTTCCGGAGAAGCACAGTAGAAACAGAGTCTATTCAGACAGCGTTGTGTTCTTTCCGTGGCCCAAAGTTGCTGACTGCCGACTTGCATCGGCTCCGGAGCCTCTAGTGCCAGGAGAGGTGCTGTAGGCGACCTGTAAGAGACAACAGAGGAAGAGAGAGAGCGAAAACAGTGCCTCTTGTGGCGTCGCTCCTGAGTACGCTGATCCATGCGTACGCTCAAGGTAATCAACTCCTCCAGGGACGAAGGCCGGACATGAGTAGCAAGATCATCTTTCAAGGTATCTGAGAGTCCGTGCCAGTATGCGGTGGCGAGTGCCTCATCATTCCATTGGGTCTCAGCGGCAAGAGTGCGGAACTCAATGGCGTATTTGGTTGCAGATCTTCAGGCCTGTGAAATATGGAAGAGAGAGAATGCGGCTGTCTCGCGCCATGCAGGAGTATCAAGCACTTGTTGAAACTCGCGTCTGAATAAAGGGTAATCTTGCGTTAATTCGCTTTTACGTTCCCAGAGGGGGGAAGCTCAGACGAGGGCGTCTCCGGTGAGCAATGCGTAGATGTACGCTACCTTAGAACGGCCAGTGGGAAACAGGGAGGGGGACATCTCGAATTGCACCTCGCATTGGTTTAAGAAACCGCGGAAGGCGAGGAGGTCCCCATCATAGCGATTAGGTGAAGGAATACAGGGTCCAGAGCTGGCATAGGTTGTGGCAACCGAGGGTGCTGGAGCCATGGGGGTCTCCGGAAGGGAGATTCTAGCCAATTGCTGGGAGACTGTGGACAGCTGGTTGCTCACAAATTGTAAGGCCTCTATTGAAATACCTGTACCCACCTCAGGGTGGTCTGCGTTTGTTGGGCTCTGCATAATGTCACGCCTGTATGCCCGCAGACCTGGCAAAACCCCAATACTGAGGTGGGAACGGTATTACCACACACCCACAGCAGTGGGGGCAAGCCCTGAGTGTGGTATGGCATTGCTGGGCCTGTTGGAAAATAGTTAGTATACTTGCAACGTCTTGGTGGTATAACGAAGAATGGTAGTGTCTGTGCGCCAAAGTCCAGGGATCCAGAAAGCAGAGTAGTCAAGTTCGTAAGCCAAGTCCAAGGGTTCCAGAGGTCAGCAAAGTAGAGTTCGTAGCAAGGTTCAAGGGTAACAGAGAGCAGGGTAGTCTAGGACAAGCAGGGGTCAAAACCAGGGGAATCCAAAGATAAGCAGGAGCAGGTACAGGCTGGAACACAGAGAGAGCAAAGCATAGAACTGCACATACAAGGATAACAGAAACTATGCAGAGCAATGATAGAGAGGACAGACAGGGATTATAAAGGAGGGAACACCAATAGGAGAGAGAGGAGGAGCAGAGGGAGAAGTGGGAGACAGCAGGGATAGGTCAGGAGGAGAAGAGGAGGAGACAGGGGAGTCAGCAGAGAATGGAGGGCATGGGAGGAGGAGTTCAGAGGCTGACAGGCTTTAGAAAAGGAGCGTGTGCACGCGCCCTCTGTAAACTGAGAGTGCGCGCGCACAGGCTGCGCCACGAGACGTGCGGAGCGCCGCGCCGCGGACACACCTGCGGAGGGGAACGGAGGAACGGAGGGGAATGGAGTAACGGAGGGGATAGCCACCAGAGGTGAGGGAATGGAAGCGGACACTGAGGGGGCCTGAGAGCGGGGAGTGTCACGCAGGGGCTCGGGGAACGTGCGGGTGCGCGAGACTTGCGGGGCGCGCACTGAGGCAAGGGAACGGCGTCAGAGGTTGCCGGAGCGGGACCGGAGTGGGTAAGCAAAGGGAGGTTGGCAGGGGAAGGGACAGAGAGGGTGATGTCAGGAGCATAAGAAGGGGAAGGAATCCCCTGAACCGTCACACTTTCCATATTTGTATTTAATGTAAAGAAGACAGTACACACATGGTTGCAGACTTATTTCCATTTAGTAGCTCTGTGTCTTACACCAAGGACCAAAGAGAAAGTGCTCTGTTCAAAAGTAAATGTAGGCGATTAGTGTGAGGTACTGTAATCATTGAGATGAGAAAGCAAATAAAAATTAAAAGCGATTGCTATACAAAAATATTTGTTGTAAATGTTTGAGATCAGGTTTGTGAAAGTGCTAAACCACAATAGACCAAATTGAACTAAAAACAATGATAATTTCAAGTTAGATAATTTATACCTTAAAAATTCAGACACACATGAGTTCTTTTAAGATAGCGGCCCCCTCATTTTTGGAATTCCTTTATCCATGGGAATAATCAGAACCAAATGTCCCACAGAGCTGGACCACACTCTTCCTAGCTTTGTGGACCCCCTTAGTCCTGAGATATGTACCTATTTATGTGCCTCTAAAATTAAAGTGAATTAAAAGATGACCACCGGGGCCATCCAATAGGAGGTTGCCAGGTCATACTCTGATCAAATGGCGACTTCCTATAGACCTGTGGTAAGGAGACTTGGGTAGCAGTTTTACAGATTTCCTAAAAAGGACCAGAAATGCCGGCACATAAAAAGGTAAATATTTTGAGAACCGGGAGAAAGGGTATCATTAGAGCTACAAATGGCATGGTTCAGCTGAGGGGCACTCGGATTACGATCGTGTATAAAATAAAACAACCCAACTAATTTCTCAGGAACCGCAGGATCCTCATCGTTTGGAGTGCAGCAGTTCAGTTCCTTGTTTAAACAAGGTCCTCAAAAATCTGTGTGTATAAAAGAAACGAGCAGTACAGATTGCTTCTATAAGGTTTCTATGTTTACAAACATTTCAGTGATAAACTTTGAAATCATTTTTTAAAACAACTGTGAATTATATTTTTAATGTATTATCGTGTAACCAGCATGGTTTTTTTCTATAGCAACCATTTACAAAGTCATATCTCCTGCCTCTTCTGAAACAGGCTCTGGTGCACCCCTTTTTGAGCCCTGCCCTCTCTCTAAGTGCACCAATTGTATCTAGTGACTGCCTTGATCACATGATCTTTCCCACAGAACTTTGCATCTTTGGTCCTCTTCTGCTGCACTGACAGCCATTTAGTGTACCCTGAGCTGAATCTTTGCCGAGCAATCACAGGAGAATGGATCGATCGGCAACTTAGCTAATTACTTATCATTGTGTGGATTGTATTGATGCACATATTAAAAGGAAGAAATTAAATTATATTTAAAAAATGACAGCTTGGACTTCTGCTTTAAAAACACACACTTTTTTTATGGCATCCATTGTAGGATTTTCGGCTATTTAACATATCACTGTCATTGGTTTCGTTTTGCTGCACATAGAACACAACCTTCAATTAAACACTTATAGGAGACCCGTCACCCTATGCATAAAAATACTATTCTACAGCCATATGGAGTAGAGATGAGAGGAGGTGTCTGACTTTGGTCTCGGCACATTCTGTTACAAGATTTTCACAAAGGGGAAAAAGGTCTGCAAACTTTTTTGTGATATTCACCCACAAACAAATTGCATAGTTTTTCGAATTTCATGACCAGGTTTCACTAAGAGTCAACCTCTCATATTTCTGAAAAACTCAACCAGGACAGGTTAACGTGATCCAGTTAAATATATGTGAGTATATAGGTTTTTTTTACCATTATATAGGAGATGGCAGTAAAATCAAGCCGGAGAGAGGGGCTGTCCTTATCATACATTGTCACTGTCAGGATAATATCATGAGATATTATGTATTTTAATCCATCCGGTGCTTCAGGGGTTAATTGTGCTACAATTTGGGTTTAAAAATACAATATATTGGGTTTATGACAGGTCCAGGCTTGTCATGGGTCTGTGCTGGACTTCAAACAGAACTTAATGTGGGTATCATCAATAGCCCACTGAAAGTGACACGTGTTAGTTAGAAAGTCCTAAACACTAAACACTAAACAGAGATGACTCTACCAGCCTTAAAGCAAAGTCACAGTTTATGAATAATTACTGGTATATTCCAGAGAAAGGTGACCCACAGGTTATGCCCACATTGAAGGACTATTAAAAATGAGAATATCATGTGATTTCATCTACTGTACCAACTGAGAGATACAAATCTGTAATCGTGTCACAGAGTGGCAGGTAACAAGACCACCACTGCATGGTTAAGAGGTATAGGGACAGATATCCATTTGTTGCTCAAATTGAGGGGTAAGACGGTCATGATCAGTGACCACCTAAATCTATTGATGTAGCTCACGTGTATGTAAGTATTACAGAAGGAAAGTTCTGAGTAAATTTATATACTGAGGTATTAGTTTAAACGTCGTTTTGTGGGAGTTTTTTTTACTCTGTCTTAAAACTGTCAATCTCGCAGCTGAGTTATGACCAGGTGGGTTTATGTTGTTTCAATGGGGGAAAAAATAGGATATAAGTCTAAGCACAAATTATGAAAAACAGATTTAAACAGAGGTGTGTTTGGACCAAACACGATTCTACTTCTGCGCCAGTGACCTCTCTGTTAGAAAACCTATGTAATATGGTAATGTATACAGTCTTCTGTTTTATCCTTTTATTTTGAGAAATTGTTCTGCATTTCAAAAGAACTATTCATCCCAAGGTCAGTACAAAGGACACAGGGTCATCCCTTAAGGTTGGAGATTTCACCAGCAACAAAGGAAAGGGTTCTTAACAATAAGGGCAGTTACAATGTGGAATTCATTACCCATGGAGACTGTGATGGCAGATACAATAGATCTGTTCAAAGAAAGGTTGGACATCTTTTTAGAAAGGAAAGGTATACAGGGAAATACATAATAAGTAAACATGGGAAGGATGTTTATCCAGGAAGTAATCTGATTGCCAATTTTTGGAGTCAAGAAGGAATTTATTTTTCCCCTTATGAGATATCATTGGATGATATTTCACTCGGGTTTTTTGTTTGCCTTCCTCTGGATCAATATACTGTAAGTACAGCTATAGGATAAAGTATCTGTTGTATACATTTAGCATATGCTGAACTTGATGGACATATGTCTTTTTTCAAACTCATCTAAAGTATGTAACTATGCATTTATTGTAATTGTATGTTCTTGTAATCATTTTTCTGCAATCTAAGCACTGTATTTTTATATATATATTAAACATTTAATAAGTGATGCTTTGGGCGCTGAATGAACTGATTGCACGCTCTGGAGAGAGTTTACATTTTTGGACACATTTTGCTACAACAGATTTTTTTCTGTTAAGTGCATAGTTTTTCTATCATAACCAGGGACCTGAGACCCTGGCAAATTAATTTTACATCTTTTATTTGCATAAATATCTTGGGTGGTGAAAGCGTATAAATGTGATTACAATTGAGTAAGGGGTTAATCTTAACTCATTGAAGGTACCTTGTGCACAGGCTAAAAGGTGAGTTGGCTAGATTAGCTGTGTGTATTAACCCTGATTTCATATCTACTTCGCCCAGAAGCACCCTGCTAAGTCGGGGAAAACTCCAGTGCCTAGAGAGTGTGGAGGATTTCTCTCAATGTGTTTCTGCTATTCCACTTCTAAGATCCCATTAACAGTTATAGATTCCTGTCAAAATATCATGGAGAATTTCTTCCATGCACACACAGGCATTTGTGGGCTCTGGCGCTGCCAGCAACTTAATTGACGAAGCCTACGCAGCATCTCATGCCATTCCCCATGTCGCAAAGGAACTCTGTTGGCAGTAATCGCCATTGATGGGAGACCTCTTGTTCCTATTACTATATTACTATTACTCAGGTGACAGTCCCACTGCTCATCGCTGTGGGTATCCTTCACAAGAAAACGATCATCTTTGATGTTATCCACTCCTAAATCTTACTGGGCTTTCCATGTTTGCAGCAACATAACCCCAGTATTGACTGGGTCAGTGGTCAGGTAATGGCATGGGTTAAAGTCCGACACTGGGATCTGCCCCCAAGTTCCTTATCCCATATTGGAGATTCATCACGCTCCCGACAGTTCTGGCTCATGGCTCCATAGCCCCTCTCTGGACTACATCGATGTCTTTGATAAAAAACAGGCAGAAGTATTACCCCCACACAGGCCGTACGACTGTCCCATCGATTTCCTGCCAGGATCTGTGCCTTACAATGGCCATACCTATTCCCTTTCTGAGCTTGAAACCAAGGCTATGCACGAGTATATCCAGGAGAATATTCAAACGGGATTTATCAGCAAGTCAAGTTCTTCTGCTGGAGATTAATTATTTTTTGTTGTGAAGAAAGATGTCTCCCTAAGGCCATGTATTGATTATCAGGGTCTGAACAAACTCACCATAAAAACCTGCTTCCTCTGATTTCTGAACTCTATGAGCATCTGCAAGGTGGAACCATTTTTACTAAATTGAACCTATGCAGGGCTTACAATCTCATCCGCATTCGGGAAGGTGATGAGTGGAAGACTGACTTCAATTCATGAGATGGCAATTACGGATATCAAATTATGCCCTTTGGCTTATGCAAGACTCCTGAGGTATTTCAAGACGTTATTAACAAAATCTTTCATGACCTCCTGGATCTCTTTGTCATAGTCTACCTTGACGATATACTTATATTCTCCAACTCTGTTGTCAAACACTGGACACAGGTCAGGCAACTGCTACAAAGGCTTCGAGACAACCACCTCTACAGATGCAGCGGCCATTATTCGAACACATACCTGGGACCCCAGATGGTCAGTTGTAGACTAATAGCCCGCCGGAGAAGACAGCAGGGGTCCCTGCTGTGTGAATCCTACCGGGATCTGCCTTTATGTAATAGATGCGCAGTAAGAGATAGGCTGAATCAGTCACTCTAACTGCGCGCCTCTCACAGGCGATCGCGGGGGCTTTATTATAATTCTAACATTACAGTAATGTAGCAGGGGGTCTCTGGAGCTGAACCGCATTGATTTCAGGTCCGGGGACACCCTACTTCCCGAGATACAGGCCCTGTTATGGGGTGCCGGTATCCCCATGTTAAAATCCTGTGGGTCACATGACCGTGGGATCTAAACAAAGCAGAGGGGATACCGGCACCCCATACCGGGGCCTGTATCTTGTGAAGTAGAGGATCCCCGAGGTTTAAATCAACTTTGTTCAACTCAGGAGACCCCCTGCTCCCTCACAATAGTATCAATCATCCCCGTCCCCATAAAAATCATTACCTTAGCGGATAGCTGCTAAGGTAATGAAGCTGCTTACATTTTATTTGTATTCATAGTGTGCATGAGCACGGGGTCTCTTGAGCTGAACAAAGTTGATTTCAGCCTCGGGGACACCCTACTTCCCAAGTTACAGGCATGTAACCGGTATGGGGTGCCGGTATCTCCTCCATGTTAAAATATCCACATGGAATGTAAACAAAGCAGAGGGATACCGGCACCCCATACCGGGGCCTGTATCTCGGAAAGTAGGGGGTCCCCGAGGCTGAAAAAAACTTTGTTCAGCTCAGGAGAACCCCTGCTCACACACACAATAAATAAAAATGTAAGCAGCTTCATTACCTTAGCGGCCATGCAATGCCCGCTAAGGCAATGAAGGTGTTAAGGCACAGTACTGTAGCAGATTACATTACAATATGTACTGTACTACCCACCCACTAAAACACAACCCACCCACCCCCTGTATCCCCCCATAAGAATAAACTTTTTTTATTTTTCCAACACCTGGTGAGTTGATCGGTGCTTATCTTTTGGATCCTGCTGTTCAACCAATCCTATACTTACCTCTATTATCCGACGATTGGAGTGACGCACATCCGTAGTGCAAGTACTCTGCATTTTCGCGTCGCATCACGGGAGAACGCAGACGGAAGATGGGCACCTCCATGTGCAGCGGGAGATTGAGAACTAGCCAAGAGTCATCCCGGACGGTTTGAAGCCCCAGTCACCACTTCGGCTCCAGCACTCAGGATCTCCACGGCTACAATTAAAGGACTCAGGTATTTACTATTATACCTCTGGAACAAGGGGATGCAGAAGTGAGGACCGAGAACGACGCAGTGGGGTGGGGAAGTAGAGGTATTATTTACTGTTTGCTTCATTTTCCCCACCAGTTCTCTTACAGTTCTCTTTCCCCTCCAGTTTTTTCCTTTGTCTATCATCATACCGCGATATCATCCACCTACAGTTTTTTACCTGCTATGCTACCGATGTAGATCCACACTATACAATTCACGATATCATATATGGACATTATTTTAGGTCTCCTTGCCTAGCTTTGAGAGTTCCCATTATTGCTATTCTTGGAGCTGAGAGTAGTTTTTAATATACCAATCTCCTCCAATTACCTGAAAATGGGCCCAATTAAGTTGGCAACAGTCCTTGAATGACCTTTACCTATAGACCTCCAGCCGAAACAACTAACTACTACAGGTACTTTATCCAAAATGTTTCCGTGTGGTCGCTCCTATCACAATGCTGACCAAAAAAGGAACGGTTCCCCCAAATGGACTTCCAAAGCCCTAGCAGCCTTCCAGAAACTCAAAACAGCATTTCTGTTGACACCTATCCGGATTCATTAAAACCCAGCCAGGCCTTTTGTCCTTGAGGCTGACACCTCCAATGTGGGGGCAGGAGAAGTTCTCTCTTAATGTGAAGACTTTCAAGAAAGATTACACCCCTGCGCCTTCTTTTCTAAGATTTTTTCCGATGCGGAGAGAAACTATAACATCGGGAGCCAAGAGCTCCTCACCATCAACATAGCACTCAAAGAATGGTGTCATCTTTTGGAAGGAACTAGTTCACCGATCACAATTCTCACTGGCCACAAAAATCTGTAATATATAGAAGGAGCTAAGAGATTTTGGACACGTCAGGTCAGATGGGCTCTGTTCTTCACCCAGTCCAGTTTTATAATCTCCTTTCATCCAGGCTTGAAGAATACTAAGGCTGACGCCTTGTCCAGACAATTCTCTACCGAAGAGAAAATCGAGACCCATAAAGGCCCCGTTGTTCCCCCTGCCTGCATCACCTCCTCGGTATCATCTCTTCTGTTATATAAGATTCTTCTAGCCCAGTCGGAAGTCCCTGCTCAAGCACCGGTACCTCCTTCAAGACTCTATGTCCCCCACACTTCTACAAAGAGGTTCTATGCTGGGGACATCAATCCAAGTTAGTCAGCCATCTTGGAGTTAATAGAATTGGTGGAGAGAAGAGCTCAGCAAATGAAGGTAAGGGCTGGAGGCCAAAAAAGTTAAAATAAACTATTTATTAAAAATAAGGACACACATTAAAAATACTCTGACGCGTTTCCCGCCGTGGAGGCGCTTTATCAAAGAGTAACACATTCTCCTCTAAACACTGCTTAAGTAAAGGTCAGTAAGGAAAAACGCACCCTAAAGATAATTGAGTTAATTATGCAAACATTATCACACAGATGTAGGAAACAAACACCTATTGGGTAAGACCAAAGTCAAACAGCTGACCATTACAACAGAGTTTGGTGAATAATATATTTAAAATGATGCCTACTTATTAAGCAACAAAATCATCACATTGACAAACAATGGAATATATAAAGTATCAATATCAAGACATCAATATAGCAGAGCAACTACACTGTAATACATAAAATAGTACAGATAGATGCAATACCAGAATGTTAAAACCAAACAAAAACCAGTGTAAAGAAAATAAAAACTGAAATAAACCCTAACAAGAACGAACATTCAGTATATCAATAGATATACAAAAGAGATAATAAGTGCACACCACTGTTTAAAGAAATAATTTCTCAAGGTGTTTATATTTGGTGCTCACCTTCCGTTGATCCTGGCGTCCCAAAGCTGGATCCAAAGTAATAGCAAAATAGGAGAAAGAAAGAGGCACACAAATTGTAGTGGAATCAAATTATTTCAAATGTATTAATGCATCAGAGCTAACAGTGGTTTTAAAGTGATAACACATTAGCACATCTATATATACCCCCAAAGGTCAAATAATTACCTTCCCCAGTCAAAACCAAAAGTGCAGGGCTGCATCCAATCTCACAGCCTAATTGTGCACGCCCCCGACGTCTGACGTCACCACGCGGCGTCGCGTCATGACGCACGCGACGTCACAACGTGATGACGTCATTCAGCCCAGAGACGGCCCACAGTAGGAGTGAGAGAGTGGAGAGTCCTGGAGCCAACCCTAAGATGACTGCCCACAGTGACTGACGGCGTCACGTGGTGTGACGTCACGACGCAAAAACATAATGACGTCATGTTGCTAGGGCAACAGGCACCAAAGGGGGGAAATAACAAACAAATACATAAACAGAGACATTTTACTAACTGATAATGTAGCAGGGCTTATTTCTGGAAGCATAAGGTGAAGCAATTAATAGTGCCATAATGCATCAATGTAGCATTCTATTGCTGTGTCCAATGTAATCAATTGCTGACAGTCCTTTGTGAGAAAGAAGTCCATATAATTGACAGATAGCTGTAAATAGAATGAAACGTTGTTAGAACATTTTGCCATTGTATGTACATATACTGCATATGTTCTTCAGACAATCTTTGTGGCAGGATAGACAACCCTCGTGAAATAAAAATTCATTTTAGTACACAATAGTTAGGGTAACCTTGGAGTGTTAAAAAGGTACAAGGCAGTGGTAAGTGAGTTAGGAGACCCTTAGCAGTCCTGGTCTTTATTGGGGATCATAACCCCGTATTGGCCATCCGCAAAAAAGTGGGTCTACTTAGGAGGCTGGCCCATAATTATAGGAACCAGTGAAGCTCCAATCTTTCATTCATACCCCTAGGGGCAACCGTATCCAGTGTATGGGTCCACTTAGCCTCTTTTTGTAAAATAATTCTCTCTCTATCCCCTCCTCGGCGGAGGGGTTTCACATGATCAATCACTTGATACCTAAGCTGCGAGATATTATGTCCTTTTTCTCGAAAGTGTCTTGCCACTGATGTGTCTGATAATGGGTTCCTGATGTTACTCTTATGTTGAGTTATACGTTCTTTCAGTGAATTAATTGTTTTCCCCACATACAACATCCCACAGGGGCATTTCAGAAGGTATACAATGTAAGAACTTAGACATGTGTAAAAACCATTGGTTTTAAATTTTCTCCCCGTATGGGGGTGACAAAAGTGCTCACCCCTTATTATTCCATTACAATGGATACAGCTCCTGCAAGGAAAAGTACCAAATTGGGGTTTTGTCAGAAATGTTTGATGTGCAGTTTTCAATAAATCAGCTTTGGCCACTCTATCCCTGATGTTACGTGGCCTTTTATAGGTTAGCTCTGATGCATTAATACATTTGAAATCATTTGATTCCACTACAATTTGTGTGCCTCTTCCTTTCTCCTATTTTAGTATATCAATAGATACATGATTATAAGGTGAATATCATAAAATAAACATATATAGACCATCAATAGATATTATAAAAAGTATATGCCTATATTAGATTATGTAAATATTTTAAATTAGATCTAAAAATAAAGAATCTAGATAATCATGTAACATATCAACCTATAATCAAATATTTAAACAAATTATAGATAATTTTTAAACAGTATAAATCACCATAATACGAGACCCAATCCATATATAATAAGCATACAGTAAATACAGCTCAACCCCCTTATAACACTGTGCTTGGGGTCCAAAGAATCGCGCTATAAGCGGATCGCGTTAGACATAATGTACAATTGTATGCATTGTACAATAAAGTACTTAGAATACCAATAATCGTGTTGTCAAGTATACATAAATATAAAAATTGGGAGCCACGCTTGCATCGCGTTATAAGCGGATTCGCGTTGTAACGGATCGCTTTATAATGGGGTTGAGCTGGATATAGACTTAAATATATATATATATATATATATATATATATTTATATACTCTCTATAGCCCTCTGCAGAGAGAGGATTTTCTTAATTTTCAAGATACGCCTTCCAGAACGTCCAAAATCCGAGGCACATTGAGCCACCACACCTCAGACAATATTTAAACTTGTTGTCATTGTTGCTGTTTAACTACAATATGTGATCTTTTTATTTTTTTTGTACATTTTCATGCTTATTTACTCAAAATGTCCTACTTTTTTCCCCACCTATATAAAACTTTGGTACCTAGATTTAAGTTATACAGTGTATTCTATTTACTGCTCCTGGTTTTGATATGCACCAATTACATGAGAATTAAATTGCACCACTAGAATTGTAATATCATCGCTATACATTTATAAACATATAATGTAGCAAGATGTTACAAAAAAAATTGAGCTTTAATCAATATTAATACCTAAAGCATCTAGTGTATCTAAAATAAAAATCCAAAACATTTCCCGTTTATTCACCATGCCCAATCGGTCCCCTCCTCAAGGGGGGACATGAACATGTTCAACACCAGAAAATGTTAAATTCTTGATACCACCCTGTGGACAAACCAAAAATTGAGCAGCCTATCCAAACTTTTATGAACTGCAATTCTAGCTATACTGTACAGTATACCTTTTGGTATGGGTTAAGTTGGGTGGACCATTAGGCCTCTTAAAAAGAGGATGATGGAGCATGGCCGTGTTATGAAAAAAAAGTGATATATCTCACCCAGACATTTTTCCATCTGTCTACAGGGTGGTATCAAGAATTTAACATTATCTGGTGTTGAACAGCTTGCGTGTACTGACTGATATGTGTGGTTGATTTCAAGGGCTGGTTGTTTAAAGTGTGTGCAGTTAGAACCAGAAGGAAAGGGAAGTACTGGGTATACTAGCAGGGGTGGGTGTTTTTTGGGACTGTGCAGTGGGTTAATCTATTTTGAAAGTGTGCTGTAATTTGAAGCCTGTAACTTTTTTTTCCTTTCTCCTGCCTGAGGCAGAGTGGGTGTGGTTGGTTAATTGGCTGGCCTAACACACCTGCAGTTGGTGGGGTTAGTTAATTGATAACCTAACACACCTGGTGGGTGTCCCTATTTAAACAGAGGCTTCTAACGAATACTGGGCTTGCGTGTACTGACTGATATGTGTGGTTGATTTAAAGTGCTGGTTGTTTAAAGTGTGTGCAGTTAGAACCAGAAACAGTTTGAACAAGAAAGCTGTTAAACAAGGTATAGTTATTGAAGTACAGTTTACTGTTAGTACTTCTAAACTTCATAGTTGCTATAATGAGCAGGATTGAAAATGTCACTCAATGCAAATCTTGCCACATGTATGTGCACTTGGAGCAGCTGTTCCAAGGAGCATACCGCTGTGAAAAGTGTGAGCGGGTGGTCTCTTTAGAGTCAAAGATTGCTGATCTGAAGAGGCAACTTGCAATATTGAGGGACATTGGCAATCTTGAAAGGGAATTAGAGCTCACTGAGCAGGCCCTTGCTTCGACTAGTGGTGCAGATGGTGGCGCTGTTAGTGAGGAGCAGGTAGGTAGCTTGGTTGCTGTTAGTGAAGAGCAGGTAGGTAGCTGGGTGACAGTTAGAAGGGGAAGCAGGGGCAATAGGGAGAGGCAGGTTGTTTCTGAGCTGACACATCCCAATAGATTTGCCATGTTGAGTGAAGATATTGGGAATGTTGGGGCAGAAATGGCAAGGCTGGGGAGACCAATTCCTCTAGCAGCCAGGGGAATAGTTCCTCCAGCACAGTGGGGACTCAGGATGCTCAGATACAAAGAAAGATTGTGGTGGTAGGGGACACCAATATTAGGAAGGTAGATAGGGCAATCTGTTGCCAGGACCGCATGAACTGAACAGTTTGTTGTCTCCCGGGTGCTCGGGTTAGGCACATTGCAGATCGGGTAGACAGATTGTTGGGGGGGGCTGGGATTGACCCGGCGGTCTTGGTACACGTTGGTACCAATGACAAAGTTAGAGAAAGATGGAGGATCCTAAAAAATGATTACAGGGATCTAGGCCAAAAGCTTAAGGCAAGGACCTCCAAGGTAGTATTTTCTGAAATACTACCAGTGCCATGCGCTACCGCAGGGAGACAGTCAGAGATCAGGGAGGTTAATGCATGGCTAAGAAAGTGGTGCAGGAAGGAGGGGTTTGGGTTTTTAGAGCACTGGGACTCCTTTTCTGAGAGGTGCCATCTATATTCTAGGGACGGATTGCACCTCAATGAAGAGGGATCTTCTGTGCTAGGGGGGAGAATGCTAAAAAGGTTGGAGGAGATTTTAAACTAGGATGGAGGGGGGAGAGGAATGAAACAGATGATGAACTAAATGGAATAGATGAGGATACAAGGTGGTATGGAGGTAGAATGGGGGCAAGTGCAAGTTTGACAAGCAGTGAGACACCCATAGTAAATACAGATAATACTAGAAAACTTCTAAAGACTAAACCAAGTGGGCGCAGAAAGGAAGGAGCAGATAAGATAATAGTACAGGCTGAAAAAAACCTGAAATGCATGCTTGCTAATGCAAGAAGCCTGACAGATAAAATGGGGGAGCTTTAATTAATAGCTGCAAGGGAGCAGTATGATATCATAGGCATTACTGAAACATGGTGGGATGAAACTCATGACTGGACAGTTAATTTAGAGGGTTATTCTCTTTTTCGGAAGGATCGAACAAATAGAAGGGGAGGTGGAGTATGTCTATATGTTAAACCGGATCTAAAACCTATTATAAGGGATGATGTCTATGAATGGAATGATGAAAATGTAGAGACTTTGTGGATAGAAATTAGCAGCGGAGGTAAAAGTATAAAGAAAATGTTTGTGGGAATATGCTATTAACCACCAAATATCTGTGAGATTGAGGAAGCTAAAATACTTTTGCAAATGGAGAAGGCATCAAAACAGGGTCATGTTTGCATAATGGGGGATTTTAATTATCCAGACATAGACTGGGGCAATGAGATTAGCGTTACAACAAAAGGAAACAGGTTTTTGGGGGTGCTTAAAGACAATTATGCGCCCCAAATTATTGAGGAACCAACCAGGAGAGGGGCAGTCCTGGATTTGGTCATATCAAACAATGTAGAAGTAATAACAAATATTCAAGTCCTGGAACACTTGGGTAACAGTGATCATAACATGGTCTCATTTGAAATAAATTATCAAAAAACAGATTACTTGGGTTCAACAAAGACCTTCAACTTTGGAAAGGCACATTTTAATAAACTGAGGTCTAATCTAGTAGTAATACAATGGGATAATGTTTTTGCAGGGAAAAATGTAGAAGATAAATGGGCAGTCTTTAAAACATTGTTAGAAAAGCACACTTATCAGTGTATACCCTTGGGTAATAAGTATAAAAGAAATAAGTCAAAACCAATGTGGCTAAATAAACAGGTAGGGGAGGAAATGGACAAGAAGAGGAAGGAGTTTAGATTCTTTAAGTCAGAAGGGACAGAGGCATCGTATCAGAATTATAAGGAATGTAACAAAAATTGCAAAAGGGCAATCAAATTAGCAAAAATGGATAATGAAAAAAGAATTGCAATAGAAAGTAAGGTCAACCCTAAAAAATTCTTTAAGTACCTTAATAACAAAAAAATGAGAAAAGAAAATATAGGACCCTTTCAGTGTGAGATGGGTAGGCAGATTATTGGAGATAAGGAAAAAGCTGAGATATTAAACAAATTCTTTGCCTCTGTGTTTACCAGGGAAGAATCAAGTTCAATAGTAGTGCCGCAGGAGGAAGCCACAACCTCCATATTAATGAACAATTGGTTAACTGAGGAAGAAGTTCATAAGCGACTTGAACAAATTAAAGTTAATAAGGCACCTGGCCCCGATGGCATACATCCAAGAGTTCTCAAGGAGTTAAGCTTAGTAATAGCAAAACCATTATATTTAATATTCAAGGACTCCATTTCCACAGGATCAGTACCACAAGATTGGCGTAAAGCAGATGTGGTGCCTATATTTAAAAAGGGAGCTAGATCACAACCGGGAAATTACAAACCTGTAAGCCTGACTTCAATAGTAGGGAAACTACTTGAAGGTTTAATATGGGATAATATTCAGGAATACCTAATGGAAAATAAAATTATTAGTAATAGTCAGCATGGATTTATGAAGGATAGATCTTGCCAAACTAACCTTATTTGTTTCTTTGAGGAGGTAAGTAGGAATCTAGACCAGGGTAATGCCGTTGATGTGGTCTACTTAGATTTTGCAAAGGCTTTTGATACGGTTTCACACAAGAGGTTGGTGTACAAAATAAAGAAAGTTGGACTCAGTAATAATATATGCACCTGGATTGAAAACTGGTTAAAGGACAGACAACAGAGGGTTGTCATAAATGGAACTTTTTCAGGTTGGGCTAAAGTCGTGAGTGGAGTACCTCAGGGATCGGTACTGGGACCCCTGCTTTTTAACTTGTTTATTAATGACCTTGAGGTTGGGATCGAGTGCAAAGTCTCCATCTTTGCTGATGATACTAAATTGTGTAAGGTAATAGAATCAGAGCAGGATGTAAATTCTCTTCAGAAGGACTTGGAGAGACTGGAAACGTGGGCAGGTAAATAGCAGATGAGGTTTAATACAGATAAATGTAAGGTTATGCATTTTGGATGCAAGAATAAAAAGGCGACTTACAAATTAAATGGAGATATATTGTGGGAATCCTTGATGGAGAAGGATTTAGGAGTGCATGTAGACAGCAGGCTTAGCAATAGTGCCCAATGTCATGCAGTAGCTGCAAAGGCAAACAAGATCTTATCTTGCATCAAACGGGCAATGGATGGAAGGGAAGTAAACATAATTATGCCCCTTTACAAAGCATTAGTAAGACCACACCTTGAATATGGTGTACAATTTTGGGCACCAATCCTAAGAAAAGACATTATGGAACTAGAGAGAGTGCAGAGAAGAGCCACCAAATTAAAAAAGGGGATGGGCATTCTAACTTATGAGGAGAGGCTAGCTAAATTAGATTTATTACATTAGAAAAGAGGCGTCTAAGAGGGGATATGATAACTATATACAAATATATTCAGGGACAATACAAGGAGCTTTCAAAAGAACTATTCATCCCACGGGCAGTACAAAGGACTCGGGCCATCCCTAAAGGTTGGAGGAAAGGAAAATTCACCAGCAACAAAGGAAAGGGTTATTTACAGTAAGGGCAGTTAAAATGTGGAATTTATTATCCATGGAGACTGTGATGGCAGATACAATAGATTTGTTCAAAAAAAGGTTGGACATCTTTTTAGATGGGAAAGGTATACAGTGATATACCAAATAAGTATACATGGGAAGGATGTTGATCCAGGGATTAATCCGATTGCCAATTCTTGGAGTCAGGAAGGAATTAATCTTTCCCCTTAATGGGTTTTTTTGTTTGCCTTCCTCTGGATCAATAAGTATAGATATAGGATAAAGTATCTGTTGTCTAAATTTAGCATAGGTTGAACTTGATGGACGGAAGTCTTTTTTCAACCTCATCTACTATATAACTATGTAACTAGGTCCTTTAGGTATTAATATTGATTGGGAGCTCAAACATTTTTTGTAACATCTTGGTAACATTTTTTTAATTTTTTACAACCTTTATATACATCTTTGTCAGCCTTTTATAATGATTATATATTTTCTATTTGATTTATGTTCATTTTCTTGATTCCATATGTCGTGTTCTCATTATGTTCTTTTTTATATTTCACTGTGTTTATTGTCTATTTTTGAAGTGAAACTTCCTTAGTGGCACCTCATTCGAACTGGGGCAAAAATGGATTGTGGAGACAGAAATGAAACGGATGTGACGTCAGTGCTGGCAGTTGAGGCCGGGCTGTGTTCTGGCTCAGCCCGACCCCAACACTGACATCACACCCGCTCCACAAATCAGATGCTCCTAACGGCCGCTGCTCCCCCTATATGGCTGATGACATGCGGCGGCGGTGGCGATAGCCGCTGGCGCCGCTCCTAACGGCCGCCATTCCCCCCGCACATCCGCTGCCAAGCCGCGCATGCTCAGTAATCATGGGGACTGGAGGAAAGCCACGCATGCGCAGAAGCGGTTGGCAGCGGCGCTGTTCCCCGCCCGCTGCCACGGCTGTTGACATGTGTTGCCGTTCCCCGTCTGCTGCCCGGGACAGCAGAGACCGCCCGACCGGGACAGCCCCCCCCCACCCTTTCCTAACCCGAATGGGACCTCCCTCCCAGCCCACACATGGGCCCGCCTAACTTCCACTACCGCTGCCATGCCGCGCATGCGCAGAAGCGGCTGGCAGCGGCGCCATTCAGCCCTCCAGTGACGCGGGCGTTTGCGGGCCCCCCAGGAAGCGGTGGTACAAAAATCCGGGCGCAACCCGCGCGAACCCCCCCCGGACCCCCCACACACTGACGGACCCCCCCGGACCCCCCCCACACACTGACGTACCCCCCCCACACACTGACTGACCCCCCCGGACCCCACCACACACTGACAGAACCACCCAGACCCCCACACACACTGACTGACCCCCCCAGACCCCCACACACACTGACTGACCCCCCCCAGACCCCCACACATACTGACTGACCCCCCCCAGACCCCCACACATACTGACTGACCACCCCAGACCCCCACACATACTGACTGACCACCCCAGACCCCCACACACACTGACTGACCCCCCAGAGACCCACACACACTGACTGACCCCCCCAGACCCCCACACACACTGACTGACCCCCCCAGACCCCCACACACACTGACTGACCCCCCCAGACACCCACACACACTGACTGACCCCCCCAGACCCCCACACACACTGACTGACCACCCCAGACCCCCACACACACTGACTGAACCCCCCAGACCCCCACACACACTAACTGAACCCCCCAGACCCCCACACACACTGACAGACCCCCACACACACTGCCTGACCCCCCCAGACCCCCACACACACTGCCTGACCCCCCCAGACCCCCAAACACAGTGCCTGACCCCCACAGACCCCCACACACACTGACCCCCCCAGAGCCCCACACACACTGACTGACCCCCCAGACCCCCACACACTGACCCCCCCAGACCCCCACACACACTCACAGTCACACGCACACTCAGTCACACACACTCAGTCACACTCACATGCACACTCACAGTCACACGTACACTCAGTCACACTCACAGTCAGACGCACACGCACAGTCACACGCACACGCATAGTCACACGCTCAGTCACACGCACACTCTCGGTCACACGCACACTCTCAGTCACACGCACACTCTCAGTCACACGCACACTCTCAGTCACACGCACACTCTCAGTCACACGCACACTCTCAGTCACACGCACACTCTCAGTCACACGCACACTCTCAGTCACACGCACACTCTCAGTCACACGCACTTTTTTTGCCCCATCACGAATGAGGTGCCACTAAGGAAGTTTCACTTCAAAAAAAAAAGAGTAGTGGGATTAGGTCATGAAACCTAGACAATGACAATGAAGGACAATGAAGGACCTAGACAATGACCTAAATTACTTACCTCTCTCAATAGGGCGCACAGGATTGGTCCACAAAAACTTAACCAAGCTAACCACCTGCAATCATAAAAATGTTGATTACATTTTACTGACAAAGTGAAACTATTGGAAACCTACGGGAAATGTAAGAAAGTGACCTATAAAGAACATCCAATATAACTTTTTCAGGACTACTCACACGTTTCGTCCAAACTCAGGGAGGTTGGACATCTTTTTAGATGGGAAAGGTATACAGTGATATACCAAATAAGTATACATGGGAAGGATGTTGATCCAGGGATTAATCCGATTGCCAATTCTTGGAGTCAGGAAGGAATTAATCTTTCCCCTTAATGGGTTTTTTTGTTTGCCTTCCTCTGGATCAATAAGTATAGATATAGGATAAAGTATCTGTTGTCTAAATTTAGCATAGGTTGAACTTGATGGACGGAAGTCTTTTTTCAACCTCATCTACTATATAACTATGTAACTAGGTCCTTTAGGTATTAATATTGATTGGGAGCTCAAACATTTTTTGTAACATCTTGGTAACATTTTTTTAATTTTTTACAACCTTTATATACATCTTTGTCAGCCTTTTATAATGATTATATATTTTCTATTTGATTTATGTTCATTTTCTTGATTCCATATGTCGTGTTCTCATTATGTTCTTTTTTATATTTCACTGTGTTTATTGTCTATTTTTGAAGTGAAACTTCCTTAGTGGCACCTCATTCGAACTGGGGCAAAAATGGATTGTGGAGACAGAAATGAAACGGATGTGACGTCAGTGCTGGCAGTTGAGGCCGGGCTGTGTTCTGGCTCAGCCCGACCCCAACACTGACATCACACCCGCTCCACAAATCAGATGCTCCTAACGGCCGCTGCTCCCCCTATATGGCTGATGACATGCGGCGGCGGTGGCGATAGCAGCCGGCGCCGCTCCTAACGGCCGCCATTCCCCCCGCACATCCGCTGCCAAGCCGCGCATGCTCAGTAATCATGGGGACTGGAGGAAAGCCACGCATGCGCAGAAGCGGTTGGCAGCGGCGCCGTTCCCCGCCCGCTGCCACGGCTGTTGACATGTGTTGCCGTTCCCCGTCTGCTGCCCGGGACAGCAGAGACCGCCCGACCGGGACAGCCCCCCCCCACCCTTTCCTAACCCGAATGGGACCTCCCTCCCAGCCCACACATGGGCCCGCCTAACTTCCACTACCGCTGCCATGCCGCGCATGCGCAGAAGCGGCTGGCAGCGGCGCCATTCAGCCCTCCAGTGACGCGGGCGTTTGCGGGCCCCCCAGGAAGCGGTGGTACAAAAATCCGGGCGCAACCCGCGCGAACCCCCCCCGGACCCCCCACACACTGACGGACCCCCCCGGACCCCCCCCACACACTGACGTACCCCCCCCACACACTGACTGACCCCCCCGGACCCCACCACACACTGACAGACCCACCCAGACCCCCACACACACTGACTGACCCCCCCAGACCCCCACACACACTGACTGACCCCCCCCAGACCCCCACACATACTGACTGACCCCCCCCAGACCCCCACACATACTGACTGACCACCCCAGACCCCCACACATACTGACTGACCACCCCAGACCCCCACACACACTGACTGACCCCCCAGAGACCCACACACACTGACTGACCCCCCCAGACCCCCACACACACTGACTGACCCCCCCAGACCCCCACACACACTGACTGACCCCCCCAGACACCCACACACACTGACTGACCCCCCCAGACCCCCACACACACTGACTGACCACCCCAGACCCCCACACACACTGACTGAACCCCCCAGACCCCCACACACACTGACTGAACCCCCCAGACCCCCACACACACTGACAGACCCCCACACACACTGCCTGACCCCCCCAGACCCCCACACACACTGCCTGACCCCCCCAGACCCCCAAACACAGTGCCTGACCCCCACAGACCCCCACACACACTGACCCCCCCAGAGCCCCACACACACTGACTGACCCCCCAGACCCCCACACACTGACCCCCCCAGACCCCCACACACACTCACAGTCACACGCACACTCAGTCACACACACTCAGTCACACTCACATGCACACTCACAGTCACACGTACACTCAGTCACACTCACAGTCACACGCACACTCGGTCACACTCAGTCACACGCACACTCAGTCACACTCACAGTCAGACGCACACTCAGTCACACTCACAGTCAGACGCACACGCACAGTCACACGCACACGCATAGTCACACGCTCAGTCACACGCACACTCTCGGTCACACGCACACTCTCAGTCACACGCACACTCTCAGTCACACGCACACTCTCAGTCACACGCACACTCTCAGTCACACGCACACTCTCAGTCACACGCACACTCTCAGTCACACGCACACTCTCAGTCACACGCACACTCTCAGTCACACGCACTTTTTTTGCCCCATCACGAATGAGGTGCCACTAAGGAAGTTTCACTTCAAAAAAAAAAGAGTAGTGGGATTAGATCATGAAACCTAGACAATGACAATGAAGGACAATGAAGGACCTAGACAATGACCTAAATTACTTACCTCTCTCAATAGGGCGCACAGGATTGGTCCACAAAAACTCAACCAAGCTAACCACCTGCAATCATAAAAATGTTGATTACATTTTACTGACAAAGTGAAACTATTGGAAACCTACGGGAAATGTAAGAAAGTGACCTATAAAGAACATCCAATATAACTTTTTCAGGACTACTCACACGTTTCGTCCAAACTCAGGGAGTTTGTGCCGCTATGCAAAGAACTACAGTATTTCAACGAGGCTTCACATTTGCACTGTTATACCTGGAAAGGCTTAAGATCTTTCAAGAAGATGGAGTTCTCTGGATGAACTCTCCTAAGGAAGAATCTGATTTCCTAAAAGCAACACCTACAATACCAAAAACTGCAGAGGACACTATCGGTACAGGATGGACAGTCAAAAAAGCTACTGGGCAAATACTGTACTTGTCTTTATTAAGCTAAACATTTTTTTTACAATGTTTGTATTTTTCAGGTATATGTTGAGCTTGATATTCCATGCAGTTAAGATTTAAGATTAGTTTATTTCCCTCTATTTAAGATGCAGATTACAAAAAGGTTCAAGATACCATTGTTACTCAACCACCTGTTAACTCTCTTGGTTTCATATTTAATGTTTCAGGTTTCTTGTTGGCAGTGAGAAAGTGAACTTTCTGCTTACCAGTGAAGACGTCTAAGGCGGTTCCAGATTATTAGAGCAAGACCTCTTAAATGTCTGGGAGTAGCCCACCCCCACGACGTCTATAGCAGAATCGACTACTTCTTCATTTCTAGTAGACTGGTTCCCTTGGTCGCCCAGGCTTTGATCCATGATATTTCATGGTTAGACCATGCGCCTATAGAGCTGAGGTGCAACCAAATTCGCCCTGATAGACCCGGTGCAAATTGGAAATTAAATGAGTCACTCCTTAAGATCCCAGCTATATGCGACTCAGTCGGAGAGGAGATAGATCAATTCTTCACGACTAATTATGGTTCGGTGAGCTCCGACCTCACCCTCTGGGAGGCCCATAAGGCAACCATAAGGGGCACTTTAATTGGTATTGCCGCCCGTAGAAATAGAGAGCGTAATAACAAGATAGCAGCCCTCCAATCCAAATTAAATTCCCTCACATCAAGACACAAACTGACGCAAGATCCGAGGGTCCTATTGGAGTTAAAGAACATCAAAATCGAACTAAACCTACTATTGGTCTCCCAGGCTGATAAGTCTCTGAGTTGGTCACGGAGGAAATTTTACGAAAAGGCGAACAGGCCGGATACCATGCTAGCGTGCAAACTAAACACTAGACAGCCTAATTATAACATACAGGCGGTGCGTCTGAAGGACGGCTCCTCCACATCCAACCCAAAAAGCATAGTCGAGGAATTTAAATCATTCTACGAAAATTTATATAATGGAGAAAAAGTGGCACATAACTCCAAAACGGCAAGGGCCACGGAAGATTTTCAAGCACGGTCCAACCTAACAGGGCTGAGCGAGCAGGACAGGGAGGGGTTGGAGGCTGATTTCACATTAGAAGAACTTACCCAGGTCATCACGGACCTTAAACCCTCAAAGGCACCGGGGCCAGATGGGTTTTCGGGGCAGTATTATAAGGCGTTCGCAGAGAACCTAGCCCCATGGTTGCTCCGAATGTATAATGCTATATTAGCAGGAGCCCCGTTCCCGGAGCAGATGCTCCAGGCGTCAATCTCAGTTATCTATAAACATGGGAAAGATCCGCAGGACTGTAAAAGTTATAGACCAATTTCCCTAATTAATACAGATGTTAAAATATACGCCAAACTACTGGCCAATAGATTAAGTCTTATCCTGCCCAGACTCATACATCCAGATCAAGTCGGCTTTATAATGGGTAGACAAGCTGCGGACAACACCCGACGAATCATTGATCTGCTAGAAATAACCACTAATCAGAAATTAAGCGTTATGATGTTGAGTCTGGATGCGGAAAAAGCGTTTGACAGGATTGACTGGCCCTACTTAAAACAGACGCTTGGGGCATTCGGCTTTGGGGAAAGGGTGAGTTGGGCGATAATGTCGCTATACTCGGGCCCCTTCTGATTGGCTGTGCTGGCATTGCCTTTAAGTGACGTCATCACATTTTTTTACATCGGCCAAAACACATGGTTTTCACGGCCCAATCAGGGCCGTGGGAACCATATGACGACAAATGTGACGTCATAGGCCTTTAAAAGCCTATGTCGTCTCATTTTGAAGGCAGACGCCGAGGAGGACGGACCTCCTCCTGAAGATTGAAGACCAGGGCGTGGCACCGGACGTCAAGAAGACCCCGGAACAAGGTATTTTAATACAGATTCACTAAGAATAAAACTAGTACAACCCTTGATTGTCATGTTTTATTATTTTAATGTTTCATTTGTTATGTTTTTTTCTTTTATGGTTTCCTGTTCCTGGATCGTTTCGTGGATTTCTTCGTGGCTTGGTTCCTGGATTGGTTCCTGCACTTGTTCTTGGATTGGTTCCTGGTTTGGTTCCTGCACTTGTTCTTGGATTGGTTCCTGGTTTGGTTCGTGGATTTGTTCCTGGATTGTTTCGTGGATGGTGTCGTGGATTGGTTCGTGAGTAAGCTGATCAACCGGAGTCGGTGGGGGCAAGTAATGGTAAGTTAAATAAAGAAATGTACTTAATGTAACTGTTATTTTTGTTGCTTTTTCATGTTTTCATTTTTTATAATGCATATCATTTCTTCCCACTGTATGTATGTCTGTATGTATGTGTACAGATATATACAGGGTAAGAAATGATAGTGTTGTTAAAGCTTCTTATTCTGTATTGTTAATCATTGTGGCTATGCATTGATGTGTGCTAAATGTATTTTATTTTTAGACAGATGTAAGTTTTGGGCTTCCAGGCCGTACAGTAGGATATGGAAAGCCTTGCTTTAGTATATTGTAATTGTTGGTGTACTTTTTTCTATGTTTTGAAGTTGTTCTCTGTTAGGATAGCTTTAGTTCATTGTGTAATTGGTATGGATGGTATTTTAATTGTTTAGGGATGTAAGTGATGTGTGGTAATTCATTGATGGTGAGTTTATTGGATTAAATAATATACATCTTGTGATGTATGGTGATTTGAGTGGGATTATTGTATTGTTAACATTGATTTGCAGCGTGTACATGCAGTTTACATGTTATGCTACATGTATACACTGTAAATGCAATGTTTTATGAGGCATGTGAGCCTACAGATTGAATGATTAAATGGAATTTGGTTAGGCAATGGGTATTTATTTCACTGAGGATGTTATGCATAACTGTTGTAGGCATTGCAGGATGGCTTCACCCCTTAATTACCTTTCAGGTTAGTACCCGATAAGGTGATTAAGGGGTTCAGTGTTATGTTAATGATATTCAAATGTTGTGGCTATTTATAATGTTGGCAACGGACCCCAAGGATGATGCTGGCGACGGAGACTTCTTATTGATGAGGTTAGTACAATTTTCTTTACATTTTAATGGTATTGAATGTGTTTAATAATGGCCAAATAATGTATTATCCCTATGTGGATAATAGTTATTTGGCACATTATTGTACTGTATGTGCTGGGGGAGGGGGTATTAGGCCCAAGGGTATTTGGTAGGACTCCCCTGTGGGTATTGGGTGAGGGTGGTTGGGGGGCTTTGTGGGGGAGGCTATGTGGGTGATGGTGGCTTAACCCCTTAATAACTGTAGCGGTTAATAACCGCCATGGTGATTAAGGGGTTAGGGGACATTAATTTGGATGTTGTAATTCTTGTGTTTGTTTTGCAGAAGCGGATGGGGCATGGGCAGGATGAAGATGAGGATGGCCTTCATCGTGGCAGTGGGACATGGGTGAGTGCTATATGTATTTAATGTCTTTATTGTTGTGTATGTATTTTAAATGGACAACTGCACTATTATCCATTTGTGGATAATAGTCATTCTGCCCATTACTATACTGTATGTTGTGTATTGCTGCTATGTTTATTGGGGGCATTTGTCCCCAATAAACATGCTACTATGCGTTAACCCCTTCATTGCCTTAGCGGCTATCCGCTATGGTAATGAAGCAGCATTAATGTATTTTAATAATATTGTGCGGAAGCAGGAGGCCCCCTGAGCTGAAGCGCATTTATTTGTGGCTCAGAGACCCCCTGCCTCCCGAGTTACAGGCCCCGGTTTGGGCCATCGGTTACAGTGTGGACGCCATGTTTATTGCGGGGACGCTATAAACATGGCGGCGACACTGCCACCCGATGACACATACCGGGGCCTGTAACTCGGGAAGCAGGGGGTCCCTGCTCCACAAAGCAATGCGGTTCAGCTCAGGGGACCCCCTGATCACTGTACAGTATAATTAAAAAGACATTCATGCTGCTTCATTACCGTTGCACATAGCCGCCAAGGTAAGGAACGAGTCTTTATTGATGTGTGTGTGTTTTATTTATACTGTACATGTGCAGAGGGTCTCCGGAGCAGAACCGCGTTGGTTTGAGGTCCGGGGACCCCCTGCCCCCCTAGATACAGGCCCCTTTATGGGGTGCCGGTATCCCTCTGGTTTGTTTACAGGTCGCGGTCACGTGATCGGGACCTTTAAACGCCGAGGGATACCGGCACCTCATAAAGGGGCCTGTATCTCGTGGGGCAGGGGGTCCCCGGACCTCAAACCAACGCGGTTTAGCTCCGAAGACCCCCTGCACATGTACACTATGAGTAAAAGTTGTTTTTAAATACTTTTTTTGTTGCCGATGTTTGCGCTGAGAGAGCGGCTTGTCTCTCTCAGCTGCAAACATCTATCGGCACCAAAGGCTTATCGGGAGCCTTATCGGGAGCCAGGCTGTATCGCCACAGGTCATCGGCAGCTTTGCTTTCGCAGTGCTTCGGCAGGGATCGGAAGGATTCGGCCCTTACTGAATACTGCGAGGGCAAATCGCCAAAAAATGGCCTGTTAGCCACCAATCCGCAACCCTTACCGAAAATGTTGGATCGGGGCTTACTGCATGAGGCCCTTAGTGCAAATAGCTAATACAGGGGATGTGTGCCGAGCACGCGCATTCTAAGTCAAATTTATTTGCGTTTTGTCATTGAGATTGTATTTTGATTTTTAATTAAAACATCACCAACACCAACACAAATACAATTTCTGTGACAAAAGTCAAAGAAGTTTCACTTACTATGCGCGTGCACAGCACACACAGCTTTTTTTTTTTATTTTGTGTGCAGTCTTCTAAGAATTATATTTTCTTGATTCCATATGTCGTGTTCTCATTATGTTCTTTTTTTATATTTCACTGTGTTTATTGTCTTTTTTTATTTTGTGTGCAGTCTTCTAAGAATTATATTTTCTCTATCTACTAATATATTTTATATTTTGATATATATATATATATATATTGGAAACCTGTATATTTACAGTATGCATATTATATATGTATTGAGTCTCCTTTTATGGTGATATATAATATTTAAAAATTATCTATAATTTTTTTAAATATTTGATTATAGGGTGATATGTTACATGATTATCTATATTATTTATTTATGGATCTAATTTAAAATATTTATATAATCTAATATAGACATATTATACTTTTTATATTATCTATTGATGGTCTATATATGTTTATTTTATTTTATGATATCCACCTTATAATCTTATTTTCTATACACTTGTTTTTGTTTGGTTTTAACATTTTGGCATTGCATCTATCTGTACTATTTTATGTATTACAGTGTAGTTGCTCTGCTATATTGATGTCTTGATATTGATACTTTATATATTCCATTGTTTATCATAATAAGTAGGTATCATTTTAAATGTATTATTCACCAAACTGTGTTGTAATGGTCAGCTGTTTGACTTTGGTATTACCCAATAGGTGTTTGTTTCCTACATCTGTGTGATAATGTTTGCATAGTTATTACTCAATTATCTTTAGGGCGTGTTTTTTCTGACTGACCTTTACTTAAGCAGTGTTTAGAGGAGAATGTGTTACTCTTTGATAAAGCCGTCAGAGTATTTTTAATGTGTGTCCTTATTTTTGGCTAATATGCCCAATAAATAATTTATTTGAACTTTTTTTGCCTCCGGCCCTTACCTTCATGTGCTGTGCTCTACTCTCCACCAATTCTATTTTTGTATACTTACCGGTATCGAAGCCCGCTTTCCGGTGTTCAGGCATACAGCTGTTTATTGCATTGTGAGTATACCCCCTGCAGCAGCGTTTTGGTCCTTCTTCGCCAGTGTGGTCACGGCACTACACTCTTAAGTAGCGGTACCGCGGGTGGAGACACAAGAAGGTGAGAGAAGATCTGTCATTGCAGGACTCAACCTCACGAGGGCACAGATCATCTTGGCGTTCCCCGCGGTCTTTAATCTTCTGAGGGAGTTCAGGTGAGGTGGTTGTCACATTACTCCACACACAATAGGCTTATTGAATGGACTATCATTGCCTTAGCTTCTTCTATTCCGGATATTACTTTATGATTATTGTGATGGTGAGGGGGTACCCAGGCCATTAATAAAGGTATTTGGCCCGGCTTGGTGCCCCTGAGCCATATTGGGGAATTGTGATTGTCAGCTCTTCAACCCAATCATGGCATGTAACTGCATTGGTAATAATATAAAAAGAGAGGAAAGTTGCGCCAAAAGAGAGTTATCCTACTGTTCAGTATATTGCTCCTGTCCTTGACACAATGCAGTTCCGCAGCCTGAGTCTCTCAGAGGTGATTCACCAACCTCTGTGTGAATACTGGTAGAAAAAGGGGGGTCCTCCGGCGCGTTGTTCTGCTTGTGGCTCCACGGCGTTTTAGATATATAGGTAAAGGAGAGAAGAGAGGGGACCACAGTAAGGGACCAACACAGTGATTATACACAACTCTTCGTTTGATTTGTGAGGGGGGGGGGGGGGATGGGGGTGGTAGGAGATCAATGGAGAGATGAAAAATACTGCTGAATGAAAGGAGACACACAGAAATCTGTATGCTGTGTATGCTGAGGGACAGGCCGGTTTTGAGGAGGACATAGCCTGTGCACGGGCTCTTGGAAACCTTCAATCCCAGCCACCCGAAGTGAAGATCAACGCAGCAATCATCTGCCAACAGGGAAACAGCCAGGACAAACCACTCCAACCCAGGAAGGGATTCGTTGTGGAGTCTGGCAGCATCTCCTCTCTATGCCTGAAATTATCGGCCGCTTGTAAGTGTTCAATCTCTTTTTTTCTATTGTTAATAAATTTTATTGCACAATTTTGTCCCTTTATATTTTTTGCTAAGGAGGATACCAGGAGGCTTTTCCTCACCCTCAACCAAATACAGCCACATAAAGAAAAGAGTACAAGAATTCAAGATACTAGACACTCTGATGTAAGTGTGTCTCCTTTCATTCAGCAGTATTTTTCATCTCTCCATTGATCTCCTACCACCCCCATCCCCCCGCCCCCTCACAAATCAAACGAAGAGTTGTGTATAATCACTGTGTTGGTCCCTTACTGTGGTCCCCTCTCTTCTCTCCTTTACCTATATATCTAAAACGCCGTGGAGCCACAAGCAGAACAACGCGCCGGAGGACCCCCCTTTTTCTACCTGCATTGGTAATAAGGTGTATGTGTATTTTTACTGTTCCAGGAGTGCCAACCAGCGGAGAGGTGCAGGGCGTGAGTTTCAGGGGTGATTTTACGGTAAAATGTTGTCAGGATGAGTTTGGGTAGAAGGGGGCCAGTGTTGTGGGTTACCCCGAAACATGCACTCAGGAATCCCCCCAGATTCCTGAGGACATGAGGTACACAGACCACCAGATAAAATCCTCCCTAGAAAGCAGTTTGCAGCTCACCACCAAATCTCCCTGCTTCAGCACAGACCAGAACAGTAAGACTGGGCAGGGAATTGAATTAATTTCAAAGGTCCCCGGTATATGCCCCCCCAAAAAAAAGAACCAAGGGGGGGTTCATTGTATCATCTGGCAAGGTTTCTCTGTATAAGTGGAAAATAATTTTCTATTAGAAATTTATATTTTTATTAAAGTAAGGTTCAGATGAAGTCATTCAGTATGGATAAAAATCCATTTGCATGGGAAACTTCATAGGCAATCCAGGATATGGAGATGTTAACTATTTGTTAGCAAGGGGGGGGGGAGGAGGAGGAGAATTTCAATAAGCCTTCCTGGCCAGTTTCAAAGGCAAGCCAGGATATGGAGGTGTTAACCTGGTGACCACCTCCTCCCCTCAAAGTAAGGGATCGGGTCTGGATCTCCACCAGGAATATTTGCATCAAGCTACCCTCAGCCAAGCTAAGTCCTAAGTACAATGGTCCTAATAAAATTCTGAAGCAAATCAATCACATTTTCATGTTCCTGTGTGGACAGACCCACTGTGGTCATTCTCCCTCCAGCAGAGGTAAATGAGAATTTTCACAGTTTAGTGTTAGGACCTGCTTACTTGTCATACCGTGAAGTGTCTTGCAGGCTTATAACGCTTTAGCCAACGGGTTTAACTAAATGACCCTAACTCACGAGAAGATTGAAGTATTTTACTATGTATTTTTGTCACATTGGATATAGCATTGGACATTTCTGTTTCCTGTAGCTTTCATATTGGAACTCCCTGCCAACCTAAGAAAACCGTCTTGTTTTTTTTTTTTTTCTCCTCAAACCATACATTTGAAATGACTTCTCTTCCCCTCTCTCCCCTCCCAGCTCTGTAATTGTGAAATGTCAGGAGGAATTCGGGACACAACAGATTTTGGACTCCCAGAGCTCTCATGGCAAACTCCAGTATCTTGTGCATTGGAAGGGAAACGGTCCTGGAGAAAGATCTTGGGTGGATTCCCAGGACATTAATGCCCCTTCGATGGTCTGGGGTTTTCCCAGAAAATTTCCCCTCAAGCCTGTTTTGGTTCACCCTGAGGTCGTTCCTGAGGACGGGGTACTATGAGGCTTTGGCGCCATCAGCGGCCACAGTGAAGCCTCAATGTCTATCGTGTTCCCTATCACTCCTTTATTCATCCTGTCCACATTGAGACTGCAGGTGCCATATTGCTCACTGGCTTCCTGCCTATAAAGAGGAAGGACTTCCTTTAGGACGTTGCCAGAGCATAGTTCCTGCTTATTCCTGCCTGACTCCTGTGTTCCTGTGGATCTTTACACTGCCTTGTTTCCTGCCTGTGACACCGACCTGCCACCTACCTCGACCATTGCCTGTGACCCTGACCTTGCTCCTTTACTTCCTGTCTCAACCCCAGCCTGTGACCCAGAGAATACTATTCTAGATTCTGGACTCTACAGTATCTCTATCTAGTTGGTTCAGGTCGGTGATCTATATCCTTCCCCAGCCTTGCAAGTTGTTTCCTGTCTAGAGACGAGCATTGATACAATACTGTATGTGTCAGTGTATAGTGCTGTCTGGCTACATACTTTGCGTCAGTGTATAGTACGTCTGGTTATATAGTCTGGTTCGGTGCATAGGGCCATCTGGTTACATACTCTGTGTCAGGGTGTATAGTGTGGCCTGGTTACATTCTCTGTGTCGGGGTGTATCGTTTGGTCTGGTTACATACTCTGTTTCCGGGTGTATACATGGACTGAGTATAACCTGACTATACTATACACGGACTATAACCAGACTGCATTAGTGCAATACCAGGTCACCTCTGGGGCACAGAGCGCTTATAGCGGCCCTACAGTAGCTTGTTCTGGTGGCGCGCCACATTAGTACTCCACCACAAAATCAAAATGCCCAACACTCACAGTCTTGACTACAACCCTAGATATATCTATTATATATCACCATGATGAAATGGGATAACACATGTCCATCACTTTCAGTTAGCCGGACCATTGGGGAGATACAGTGACATGCACAAACACTTCGCCATTCAGAAATCTCCTAAAAAATCAACTTGCAACTCGTTTCCCAAAAAAGGAAAGCACCCCAGCTATTGCTATTACTGTACTTTTGTTGCATTTGTTTAGGGAAGACAATTAGACTGTTCATTTTTTACAAAGGTGCCTTATTTTTCCTTGCCAGCTACAGGGGAATTGCCCGTTTATGTCACTGGAGGCATGGTAAATCCAGCTTTAACAAAAGAATGGCAAAACATAAAAAGAGAAATTACAGATGCAGAATTTTAAAACAAAACCTGGAATGCACGATCATTAATGTGTCTGAACTTAGTTATGATTAAGTGGTTTTGATTGGCTGCATAGGCTGGTGCAATTAATTAATCATTATTTGTCAGTTTTCCTTAAGATTCCAAGATACTTAAGATTCTCAGGCTCCTATTAAGTATAGTGCGAAGCGGAGTAATGTACAATGAACGGCAATTTAATGTTCAAGCCTACAGTTTCAAAGATAGAGAGCAAGCAAATAAATAAACACTATATTTGTGCAGCAGCTTATAATTGTTTTGGAAGTTTAGTACTGTCTGTATGTGGGTGAGGTTTGCATTGTTGCTTGCGATTAGGTTGCCAGGTGTCCAGTATTGAACCAGACTGTCCTGTATTTGGACACTCTGTCCAGTAATAATTTAGAGGTAATACTGGACATGTAAGTGTCAGCTATTACCTCTCTGGACACAGTGACCAGACCGGCTTTGGGGGATGCGGGATTTCCCCAAGCAGGGAGAGAGCAGGGCTGTTGCTAGGGGGCTGGACAACTTCCTCCATCCTGATTGGCTGCAGTCAATCAGGAGGAGGTGTCAGGAGCCTGGTGGTGGGGCCAAGGAGAGGAAACAGCATGGAGCCATGAAAGGTGTTTGTGTCTCTTGAGCGCATCGCACCTTTCACCATTCTGTCCAGTATTTTAGAGAAGCCACCTGGCAACCCTACTTGTGCTATACAACTGGAGTGGTTGGATGAGCAGTCTGTGGTATAGTAGTGGCAATCTATTCCAATACTGTTCCTGTTATATGCATCCAGGGTCTGGCAAGATAGTGGCAATGATTGTACTGCAGCTGCCCTGTGGGGTTTTTACCAACTTGTGGGGAAATAAGGTGTATCTTATGTTAGTAGGGGAGGTGCAGCAGGAATATCCTAACTAGCAACGGCGTGGGAATAATTAAGAAAACGAAGTAATGGGCGTTAATGTGCAAGACAGAGCTGTCTAGTCATGTACTAGGGAGACAAAGCTCTACTTAGTGAAAAGCTGGAGGCAAAGTGCGAAAAGGAGACTTAACCCTTTGGTTAATGCCAACTCAGTCTCCAGGCACTGAAAGAGTTACATTTGTTTACATTAAAGTAATAATGTTAATATTTGCAAAAAATCTTCTGTGCTTGTTATGATCCCTTTCCCAGTAAGCTGTGATTTTAAAAGTCCGGAGTTAGGTTACTATACAGTAAAATTAGCCCTTGGGGCTGTAAAAGTTAACTTCATTAACCCAACTCCAGGGTGCCTTGTTGCCTTTCTCATCTCATTGTTATTATATTCCTCTGAAGGAAAATTATGACTTAGGTCCAGAGAATCACTGCCAGTAACGTACATAGCTCTGCATTCTTCTTTTGCATGTTTGGATATCTATACACTTAGCTACTTGCTTAGCAACTTCAAAATATAATAATTATTGTACATATCTTGAAGTCTGTGACATTTTTTGGCAGCTTTCCCTACCTAACAAGTCTGGGGAAAAAATAAACATTTGGTTTGATTTATTTTTAATTTTACCCTTAATTAGTTGCCTGGTTTGCCCTTGGGTGCCATTTTTTCAAACCCATCATAAATTCTGAATTCAGTCTCTGTCAAAGGCTCAGACAGCACTACATGTATTTATCTTGTCTGGAGACATCTCTTCTCACTCATCTTTTCAACGCCCATCGTGGGGTGTTTCAGTCTTTCCTCAGAAGGCCTCTTACACAGGCAAGATTTTACAAGTTATTTATTAAAGTCTCCTGGTTATCAAACTGTGGTCGGACTGCAAAGAAACAGCACTGGATTTATCAAGGAAAACATATTATTTTCATAGTAATGTTTTACTTGATAAAACTGATGCGGGATTTTGTACTCTGTTTCACCTCGTTTTGCAGGGGAAGACTAAAGGAACTAAAAGACTGCAGCAGGTACAGCTTGGAGAAGATAACAATGATGGAGGATATGATAGAAACTTTCAAAAGCATCTAGGATGTCAACAAGATACAGTAGAGAAATGCTATGTTCTAGTTTCTATCATATCCTCCCTCTCTGTTATCTTCTCCAAGCTGCACACGTTGCAGTCTATTAGTTCCTTTAGTCTTACCCTGCAAAACAAGGTCAACATTTCTCTGAAAATAATATGTTTTCATTGACAAACCTGGTGCTGTTCATGCTCCGGAGGTGGTAGTCTCAGGGAAAATGGGAGGAAATCCTTCTTCACTAAAATGACGTTGGATTCAATGAATGGCCTCCCAGCCGACGTGGTAGAGTCTAAAACAGTTAGGGAATAAAAAATGATTGGGATTGACACAAAGCTATCCGAAGTATGAAAGAAAACAAAGGATCCAATCAGGTCTAATAGGCAAACTAGGTGGGTCAAGTGGTCACTGCTGTCAACGAACTAGTATTTCTCTATGGTTGATAACTTTATGGTATGAAAACATGCTGTTCAGTAATACTGACCTAATTTGTTTATATACATTTATGAACCTGTTTCGGTTCATTCTGTTTGTTCTCATGTCTTTGTTAAGAAATTTCAAATTAACGATGTCTTCTTGTTCTCAGCTAATGTACTAAAGGTTTGTGGAAGACTTCAGCATTAACTAGTATTTGGAGAACGGAGAACAGGGATACCAGCTCATCCTGTATGGGTACACTGTTTGCTGGAGGGTCGTTGCATAGGGCAAAAAAAAAAAAGAGCTCTGAACAGGGTAAGAGGTCCTGTCGGACAGGTATCTCCTAAATGAGGAGAGGACAGGAAAGGCCCCAATTGCACGCACTCATACTCTTCAGTGGGATAAATGCAGAAGGACTGAGTGAAGAAAGAGGCCTACAGAGTTAAATGATTGGGGAGGTGGCACTTGCCCCTGTGTACTAGAGGCTAAGCAACTAGATCCTCCATAGGTACTGAGTGAGAGAGTCTATGGGGACAATTCACAAAGCAGTGATCAAATCAGTACTTTTGCGTCCGACAATGCATTTTTTATCGTGCTATAAGACATGAAGCTAAAAGTGGGATTCACTAAGAAGTGAAGGCCATTTTTTAAAGTCCGAAAAAAATGCTGGTATCGCTTGTGATTTTAAATCTCCCGCGTCACGTGACCGTGGGATTTAAATCCTGCAGGGGGATACCGGCACCCCATAACGGGGCTTGTATCTCATGAAGTAGGGGTCCCCGAGGCTGAAACCAATGCGGTTCAGCTCAGGAGAACCCCTGCTCATGCACACTATAAATAAAATTCACATTAAAGCAGCTTCATTACCTTAGCGGATAGCCGCTAAGGCAATGAAGGGGTTAAGGCACCCTCCCCTGCTCCCCACCCGGGAGGCCTAACCATCCACCCTGGGCCCACTATACCCACCCTCTACCTATTGGTTGGCATAGTGGTACATCATACCCATATAATATGGCATGATAAGCCACTATAGAAGTCAATGGTCACCCTAATAAAAAAGCACGAAGGCCAAAAATACACAATAATAAAAGATATACATAAGCACCTAAACACCCCAATTCGATAAATAAAAGCCCTAGCCAACAAATTAAATACATAAATAAAAGCACTAGACAACCAATCAATTGAATAAATAAAAGCACTAACCAACAAAACAATTAATTAATTTAAACCACTAGCCAACAAATCAATTAAGTAATTAATTAATAAAACCACTAGCCAACACATCAATTAAAACCAGTAGCCAACAAAATAAATAATTAATTAAAAACGCTAAACAATCGGGAAAATGAAATAAAAACAAGCCATCCAAATTACAAACAATTTAAGCCAAACAATAAACAGAAACCTAAAAAACAACAATCAACAGAAAGAAAGCATTTGCCAAAAAATGAATTGGCAGTCACTGTATTGATCTGTACCCTAAACGGCCACAGATTAATACATTATCAGTCAATGGGCAATAAAAACATAAAAAGAAAAAAATACAATAAAAAAACCTGGAAAAATAAAATTACATGCATTCAATATTTTTCTTACCTTTTGAAGCGTTGACCCTCCGGATCCCGGCTATTCTGCAAGCTCTCGTACAGCGACGTTATCAAAGTCAATCCAACTCCATCCACCTTGAAAATCCGGAACAGGTAACAAAATTCTTCTTTCTTTTATCTTCTGTCACCATCTACTTCCTTCATCTGTCATTATTTCTTTCTTTTCTTTAATCTTCTATCTTCATCTGTCAATCCAAAAACCCTGTGGTAAATCCAGAACAGGATGTTCTCTTGTCGTCTTCTTCCTGTTAAATGAGGTGTCTAGGACTTATATAGGGCCTGTGACGTCACATTTTATGGTCAGATGGGACAGCTCCAATCTGATTGGATGCTGTATCATGTGCCTACCTCCCTTTTTTTGTTGTTAAGGATGTGATGTCATCTCCAAGGGAGGTACGTCACATCCTTCAAACCACATGGCTATATCACATGGTATTACAGCCAATGGGATTGAAGACAATCCCATTGGTTGTTGTACCACGTGATAGGTTACATTAGTGCAAAAGGATGTGACATCATCCCTTAAAGTTATATCACATCCTTTTGAACTAATGTAACCTATCACATGGGGACCACCCAGAGACACGCGCCAGCCTCTTGTATTAATACTGTGCAAAAAAAAATAATGCTTTTATGCATGTCTCGGTCTCTTTTCCGCCAGCCTTTAGCTGGTGAAAAGAAATGGTGAGCTTTTACAGTACGATAAACTTATCACTGCTTTGTGACTAGCTCTTACTGGCAAAAAATGGCGGGTTTGCCATTTTTTGGCCTATCGGCGACTTTTTTTTCACTGACTGTTTATTAGTGATAAAAAGCCATTATAGCGCGATACTGCACTGTTATCACTGCTTTGTGAATCGGCCCCTGAGTAAGTTAAAAAACAATTTTAATAGAGCTCATTAAAATAACATGGGGAAAACGTTGCTTAAACAAATGGCGGGAGAATAACATAAAAAACAGATCTCAGTCTTGTTTACCGCATAAGGATCGGGGGTATCAATGCCTGCTGACCCTGGTAAAGACCTTTGATTATGTCTGCAATGGGGCACAACAGAGTATGAGGAATCACTGGTGTCAATTGGATCAAGTCGTAATGATACTCCGAAGACGTATAATTAGTAATGCCATAAGGTGGCAAAATATTACCAATGCTCCTACAATGGAGTATTACCCCAGGTACTTTCTGTGTCCCCTTGGATATAGGCTATATAAGGTGTACTACACTATGGGAATTAAGGAGGGGAGATAATAGGGGGCTTCCATGTGTATAAGGCTGACAGGACTATGTGGGGTTAATAATACCAGAGAGTGATATATAAGCCCCATAGTGATCCAGTAGGTATATACATCACTTAGGTAATTAAGTTGAGTAGATGTTACAATCCTCAGGTTTTCAGTGAATGGGTAGTGTAAAAATATATCAGTCAGGGAGGCAAAGGTTAATATCCCTTATGGCTAATATGCCTGTCCTGTTTACCTGATCCGCTAGGTATGCGGGAACCCTGTAGCAAGAAAATAACCAGGGTTGGCGCTCAAGAGGAGATAGTGCCACAAGGAAATAATCCAAATTAAAACAGTGAAATAGTGACACCCTCTGGTAACCAGTGCCCACTACAAGAAAATAACCCAAAAAAGTGCAATATTCATATATAATAAAACTAAAATGAATAAACAAAAGTTACCCACTCAACCTAGACAAGATGGGAAAGTCTTCGTTTCCCCTGGGACTTAGTGGGTAGAGGTGACAAGGGAGCGGGACACCATGTACATGTAAAAGAGAGATCACAAAAATAGTACAGTACTGTATAGCACAAAAATGATAATCCTATGAAATTCTGCAAAGGTTATACGCACAAGCAGACAGTGAGTAAAGGCATTTCACACATACACTGGCGACACACTTTATTCGAGCTCGGCTAGTCCCACGAATTCGGGTATACCCGGGTGTATTGAGGTTTGTGACTGTTTTCTGCCCGAGTGCATTGAGTTATTTTCCGGCAGGGATTGAAGCATTTTATTCCCGCTGGCTGCAATACTGCACAGTACATATATATATACTGCATTACAATTCATGAATTTATGCCATCTGGTAGACACGCGAAGCATTGCAGCCTATTAAATCCTAATCATTATCATTTAACAGATCAGCCGCCCGTCAGCCAGGCATGAACCCAGGCTGGGAAGGCAAATGCAACGGGGCTTGTCAGAGGTGAGGAGCGGCGCATTCCAGGTATCTGCCAGGTACATACCGGGTATTTGCTCGAATAAAGTGTGTCGGTGCAGTAGTGTACACAAACAGTAGTCCCACGTAGAGGGGCATCTGGGGACCAGGATGGGATGGATAGGTTGCACTATAGCAGAGGACAAGAACACACCATAGCGCGAACTGTGCAACAATTTAATGAATTAAAAAACACTTCACAAGTGCTCACTTACAAAGTATAAGAAGTTATTAGGCAATAAGGAATCAGAGGTACAGGCATATGATGATCTCACCGCCCCTTCCTCTCCTGGAATCGCGATTAGGTTTGGAATGGAGACGCTCCTCCACAGGTGCTCCTAATTGCGGCTGCCTCAGATTCCTGATGAAGCTAGTTCTCTAGCGAAACGTGTCGAATCGAGGCAGATACCAAGACATGTGGAGGAGAGACGCTGAGCTGTTCGTTGCTTCTTGCAGCCGCAATTAGGAGCACCTGTGGCGGAGCGTCTCCATCGCCAACCTTTTTGCGAAATATGTGCAAAAGTTGGGGTTGATGTGCTCTGTAAGAAAGGTAGGCACAATAGTTTTCTTTCTTTAAGCTTCATATGTATGCACATTTTCTGCTAGCCAAGAAAGTTAAAAATTCACCTACTTTGTGAACTTGTGTGGGAATTTTGCCAGTCTCCCTTTAATTAACATTGCATGTCAGTAGTGCTTTACAACTGCACATTAGATTAAACTACTTTTGGGTTATTACATTAGAAACACATTCATGGCACTCCGGTTAACATAGAATTTCCTCGAAGAGCAAAGGGAAGATAAGAATAAATAATTACAGCAGATAAAAAGCTTAGCCCAATATCATGCAGTGCTTTTTTTAATTGTATTTATGTATAAAATCTTTCACCAGGAAGTAATACATTCAGCGTTATGTCTCATTTTTAAGGATGTTCTGGGCACAGACTTATAATGACAATACATTGTTACATGTTATATTTACAGACATTTCATGGACAGCTAGGGACAATTGTTGTATACATTTAGCCACGCCCACTAGCACTCCTTGTGACACTTTACTGACACAAGTGAACTCTCTTCCTATGAGCGCTAAAGGCCATGTCTGTACATACTGTGCTATATGTTTGCACACACAGCTGTCTCTTACACATACAAATACTCCTTGTTTTTCCATCCCTATACACCAATAGGGACCACATACTATCTACACACACTTTTAGTTATGCTACAATCTCCACACCTACCCACACCATTTATATTAACTCCCACTCCACACACACCTTTTGTAAAGCACTGTATACACTGTGGGCTCTCCATTCATTTATATTCACACAGATACACTCTTACATCACTAACTTTCAGGAACCATTTAACAACTCTAGTGTTAGAACCTGCTACGGTCATGCCTTGAAAGTGGCAGCAGGCTTAAGACGCTTTGGCCAAAGGGTTAAACCAAATGACCCTTTTTTCAAGAGAATATATAGGTATTGCACTGTGTATTTTTGTCACATTGGAAGTAGCTTTGGGCATCTTTGTCTGTTTTTAACAATATATGTTATGAATGTATTTAACAGACAATTAACAGTTACAGACAAGATTAATATGTGAAACAGCTGAAGTCTTGAAAGAACTTAGACTGGTGGCTTTGAGTCTCCGGTAGATTGGTCCAGTTTTGGGGTGCACAGTAACAGGAGGAGCGACCGGATTCTTTGTTGAATCTTGGGAACGTAAACAGTCTTTTCAAAGTCAGATCTCAGGTGATAAGTGCTGCGTGTGGTAGGGGGGAGGAGCTTGTTCAGATAGACGGGTAGCTTGACCAGAAAGTATTTTAAGGCAAGACAGAAAAAATGTTCTTTGCGCCAAGAGTCAAGAGAGACAATCTGCTGTAGGTCTTTGAACATTTCACAGTAGTATGTGTTGTAATTACATTGGACGACAAAGTGGCATATTGAGTTGTAGAGGGTGTCTAGTTTGCTAAGGTGAGTTTGGGATGCTGTGACATATACTATGTCCCCATATTCTATTGGCTTTAGCCTCTGCTGTGCGATACACTTTCAGACCAGCAGACTTAGGTAGGAGTTGTTCCAATAAAATACACTTAGCTTAGCATAGGTTTTGGATGTCAGGATATCAATGTGCAACCCAAATGTTAAATGAGAATTAGGCACAGATATTTAAAACTAGTGACCGGGGCAAGAATGGTGTTAGAGTTGGTTTTGATCTGAAGGTGTCATTGGTAGCTTTAGAAATATAGCCTTAGTATCAAATACCATATTAACAGCTTTGTCACTGTTTAAAAAGAGTTTGTTTTGAGTAATCCAGTTTTCAAGTCTTGAAAAATCAGATTGAAGTACATGTTCAAGGTAAGAGATGGTAGAGCTGTGTGTATACAAGATTGTGTCATCCACATACATGTACATTGAAGTGGCCTTACAAGCTGTATGTAGATCATTAATAAAGACTGAAAGGAGAAGGGGCCTAGAACAGAGCTTTGCCGGACTCTAGAGGTGATATCCAAGGGGTTGGAGTTAGAGCCCGACATAGACACATATTGGGAGCTATTCGATAGGAGTTAAACCAGTTTGAAGCGTGTTATCCATTCCAGAGCACTGAAGCTTGTTTAACATGATAACATGTTCAATAGTGTCAGAAGCCTTTGTAAAAGTTAGGAATATTGCATCACTTAGTTGTCCCAGTTCCATTCCACACTGTAACTCGTTGTAAACTTTTAAGAGGGTAGTTACCGTGGAGTGGTTTGGGCGAAAGCTGGATTGAATTTGGCAGAGAAATGTGTCTTGCTATAGTAATCACTTAATTGGGAGTGGACATATTTTTCTATGACTTTGGTAGTTAAAGATTTGAGAAGCCTTGTACATGTTCTCTAAGATCTATTTCTCTGAAATGGTGTTAATGTTTTGAAAGCTGTCACCAAATCTTGTGACTTTTGCTGGACTTTTGGTAAATTTCACTCCTTCTGTGAATTAGTGATGTGCACTTTAAGTGACTTTTCCTCATGTCTTTTTTTCTTACCAGGTTTGAAACAGGGGGTCTACGAAGCTGAACTGCATTGATTTCAAATTTGTGGACCCCCTACGTCCTGATATACTGACACTGGAAGGGGCTGCCTGACAGGGCCGGTTTGATGGAGGTGCCATTGGTGCTTTAAATAACCTCAACAGCATTTAAAATATGATTACCGGAGTTGGTTCGGGGAGAGTGCGCGGCATCTGTAAATACCAACATCTCCTGCTACCCCAGAAGTCAAGTGATGACGTGTCACTTTGACGACACAACGTAATATATGGCATTATCCCGTGGTGCAATGGCAGACAAGGGGCCCTGCAAATCATGTGACGTCATCACAGTGCCCCACGTGATACTGCTCCGAGCTCCGCAATACTCCCATCCGGCCCTGTGTAGCAGCTCCAACTGGGCACAGAAATGGTCTGCTTAAAGGTCCTGTGGGCCAATAGGAAGCCGCAATGTCATCTCTTGCGGCTTCTTATTGGCCTGCGTGCCGCGGGACCTCGTAACAGAATGATGTTCCGGAATCACCTTCTGATGTAAGTATTTTGGGGAGCAGAGGTCCTCTGAGCTGAAATCATTTTTTTCTATTCTAAGTGAATTCTGTATATTTCACTTATTTTGGTTTGACAAAAAGGTTTGCTTCGATACAAAAGTTTGCAATAAGTTCGCCTAACAGTAAAAGTCAAAGTCATTGCATGTTCAATTTGTTTCAATTGAGTTCAATTTTCAAATTTGACATTCATTAATTTCGCAATATTTTCTTTAGGGAGAGACTATTCATAGGAGCACCCACTATACGCTTGTGCATCTGAGGAGGGAGTGTGGACAGATAGAGACATGTTTGTCCACTGGGAGTGCTACCAATCATAGGTAAACGTAATAGATTACTCAATAAAATGATGTCTAATTATATTGACAAAGGAAAGGGACATGGTGGCATGGTGATGGTCTACATGGTGTGGCTATGGTGGCATCAAGAAAAGGCTATTAATGAGTGCAAGTGGGACCCCAGAGAAAACGCTAGTAGCTGTAAATTCTAAAACAGCAAAAAGTTTCTAGCATGAAAATAAATAAAACAGAAAGTGAGGTTTTATAGAAATTAGTCAGAAAATGATCCCCCTCCTCCTCTGGTGAAAACAAACTGGTCAGCACTACCTGGTTAAAACAGGTATAAGGAAAGATCTAGGAGTTACCTCCACCACTCTAAGGGCCTCATGCAGTAAGCAGCGATAAGCCACTTATCGCCAGCTTGTCGCCAAAAAAGCCAACTACGATTCAGTAAGCCCCGATAAGCTGGCTGGAGCAAAAATCGACGTTTTTTTTTACGCGTGGTGATAAGCCACTTTTCGGCACTGATCACCAGTTTTTCAAACACGCTCAATTCAATAAGCCCCGATCAGCTTATCGCAGCTGATCACCAATTTAGAATTGCGATTTCTTCTCCATATCGTCCCGCCACAAAAAGTTGTCTAGAAGGTTTGGAGAAGCTGCGGATGAGCGGCGAGACGGCACTTAGAAAATAAAATGCATGTTTCCTGCATCGGATTGATGCCGGGGTCTCCAGAGCCGATATCCATTAATATCAGCACCGGAGTCCCCTGGCATAAATCCGATGCATGAAATATGCATTTACAGGCAACTTCATTATCTTAGCGGCTAACCGCTAAGGCAATGAAGGGGTTAACCACCCATACCAGGCTTATTGTGAGTAGCGGGGGTGGGTGAAGGCGGTATTTGGCTCTGGGTGGGTTTTTAGGCCTTGCGGGTGGGTAGTGGGTGGACTTAAACCCTTCATTACCTTAGCGGTTAATACCGCTAAGGTAATGAAGGAGTTAACCCCGCCTGCTACCCACCCGGTAGGCCTAAACACCAATCCTTGGGGCTAGTAACCCCTTTTACCCACAGTGAACGACAAGAAAAAACAGCACACAACGCATATAGTTAAGTAGGTTCAATAAAAATTATATATTAGGTACAGGTGATATATCTGCGTACATCAAGGGAAGTTAAACAGGCATTTCATGTACTCTGACATGTGTTACCAGATGCCAGGGAGCAACCGACAGCCACAGGAACAGTCCCTGGGGGGTACCCACAGGTGTCTGGGGGCCTTCAGGTGGTCCCCACTAGGCTCCGTGGGCCTCCAGGTTGTCCCCGCGGGTGTCTTGGGGTGTCTGAGTACCTTTGGATGATGTCACATAATTGACCTAAAATGACTCCGTCACATGGTGTACAACAACCAATCAGATTGGGGAATTAGTTCCCACGATCTGATTGGCTGAAATACCATGTGACGCCGGCCATCTTGGCTTTAGTGACATCATGTTAAAGGGAAATGAAGCACAGCCGTTCTGATTGGCTGGCTTCATTCCCTTTAAACGACGTCATAAAAAAAAAGGGCACATGGTTTTAACAGACAATCAGATGCCGCGTTACTAGAAGGGTAGATATGCAGGGATCATCTCCAGGCTCCGCCCCCATGATGCATCCCACGATGTAATGGGTGACGCACATCAGCCGCAACCTGCGCTCAGGCGCCGCGACACTATGAAGAGAGACACCACAGGCACCGCCTCCAGGCTTCTCCTCCATGACGACATGGGCAGCACATAGCGCGCTCTGACTACGAGCAGACGTCGCAAGGACACAGGCACTCAAGGGGTTAATTTAATCCATTATCCCACAGCTGCTTCTGACTCCGCCGCTGCCTATCGGTACACAGCATAGGTATGATGCTAACACCCTGCAGCCTCCCCATTGGCTCGCTGTGCTTTATCTGCTCAGCCAGCCCATTGGCAAATTGGCTGAGCATAAACTTGTTTTCATTTGTGTGCTTACCTCCAGCTCCTGTTGCCTTGTCTTGTTTCACTCTTTGTATTTTGACCTCAGCTTGCACCCAGACTCCTGACTTCTCTCACCCCTGGACCACGGCTACAGACTCACTCTACCCCTGTACCCCGGAACCGCATCAACGACAATCCGATCTCTCCACTCCTTGACCACGGTAAGTACCTCGACCAATCTGACCTCTCCTACCCCGACCCGGCTACATGACTACCGCTCTTCACTCTGGACGTGTCTGCTCGGTTGTTGATCGGTGGCAATCAATATCCCCACCTCAGCCTTGCGGTCCCGCCTTGTTTGTTGTGAGCACTTTGTGACAGTATGCTCAGCATACAGAACCCCTATAAGCTCATATTGAACCCCCAAAATAACCACAATATATATATATATACATAGGCAATACGATACCGTTTGAAGACGAATATCAGAGGCAGCACTCCAGGTAAGTGGTAAAAAGAAATTTGTATTAACAAGACATCTTATCCAACGTTTGGGTCCTCGTGCGGGACCTTTCTCACATCACCTTGAGAAAGGTCCCGCACGAGGACCGAAACGTTGGATAAGATGTCTTGTTAATACAAATTTCTTTTGACCACTTACCTGGAGTGCTGCCTCTGATATTTGTCTTCAAACGGTATCGTATTGCCTATTCTATACCATACAGGATTTGCACCCACATTGTTTCAACAAGACGGAGTGCCTATTGTTCTGCCCCATCTAATATATATATATATATATATATATATATATATATATATATATATATATATATATATATATATATATATATATGTATGTATGTAACATGGCCTCCCGGCAGTTACTTCTTGTTCTGGGCTTTACCTCTGTCTGTCCTGTTAGAACAGGCAGTGGAAAGGTTAATTCCTTCAAAAAGCCTGTTTGTGTATTCAGCTTTGAATATGTAGCCATATTCAAGGGCGGCCTTTGCAACCTGAGGTTTGTCAATCAAAGGGGTGGATATTGGTTGGAACACCCCCTGCTGTGTGTGGGCCAATCTGTATCCGGCTTTGTATTGTAATGATCCAAAGTTAGAGACACTCCCTGAGATGTCCAAATTGAGACACACCTCCTAAATTAAGTTATCAGGTAGTGAGATCAGTTAGTCAGTTGAGTTGAGTTATTGGGAATATAATGCGTGGTGCTAAGAACTGTATACAGTCATGGTAATGATGAAATAATGATGGTAAATCCTGTATGAGGTCTGGGATGTATCTTGATTGTAGGGAGGGTACTGGGAGTGGAATCCTAGTTGGAAAGCCAGCATAGGTGGCACTCAAGTTGTCCAGGAACCCAAGAGCTAATAATCACCCCAATAGATAATACCCTGATCCCTTAGTAGAATGATATAACCATGTAGCAGGCAGAAAAAACTCACGAATCTGCTGCAGCGTCCATGATAAAGTGCTCTGTGTAGCACGAAACATGTTGGTAGGGTAATGCCTTGCCCTTTTTTCCATGACTATTAAACCCTTTTATGGATAACGCACTTTCCTCTTTTTAATTCTTTTTTTTGGATAATTCCGGTTGTGCGCTACCATTTCACTCTTCTATTGAGTTGAGTTATTGGGTTGAGCTGATAGAGAAGTACAGAGAAGAGTTCTCTCCCTCCTACCCCACCTGGGTAAGGAGGGAGGGGAATTATGCTGCTATGAGCAGGATGAGAGAGAGCTGAGCAGGGCCTAGGCATGCAGAGAGACAAAGCTGTGATATGCTGTATGCTGCGCTGCTGAATAAAGACCAACAGAAAAGAGATACTGCTGTGTGGAGTCCCTGTCTTTGGTGAATGAGGAGTGTCAGAGGGGGTCCCTCCTCTGAAGCCCCCCGAGGATCCCTACTGGCTGGAGGTGAAACAACCACCAAGAGAAGACCCCACAATGTAACCTGTGCCACCACCCACCTCCTGTCCCTGTCCTGGGCTCTCCCCACAACAACGCGGAGCCTCAGCCCCCCTGTTTGCCAGCAGTTCACAGCACCAAGACCCATTTAATGTAACCTGGGAATCTCACGTAGGGGGGGGGAAGGAGGTTACAGTTGGAGGCGCTGCTGAGATGAACTGCTCCCCAGGACAGGTTTTACCAACGGGACATGTTTTAAGAGGAAGGTGAACAACACAGCGGTGTCAGAGACTTTGCAGCAGCGTACAGACTTTGCAGAGAGGGGATCCCTTCCTGAAGCTTCCCCAGGGAGGGGGTCACCCTGAAATGGACATATTTCTATGTGGGGCAACTCCTTGGTGGCTATGTGCCAGGGAGCGTGGTGACCCACATATAGTCGCTAGCCTGTGGGGCGGACTCCCTGGAAGGGCTATGGCCAGGGAGCGTGGATACCCGCATACGCGCCCTCCTGGCGTAATAGGTTTGGGGCGACTCCCTGAGGGGACTATGGCTCAGGGAGCGTGGTACCCTGCCTATTCTGAGTAAACCGGAAAAGGATGGGGAATATCGGGTCCCTGAAGCTACACCAGGGAGCCTGCAGGCCCATACTAACACTGCAGTTGGGGCAACCCCCTGGGGGCTATGGACCTGGGGGGTGTGGATACCTTTCTGTAATCCCCAACGTTGTGATGGCGAGATGGGGACAGGGCCTCTGCGGTGAGATCAGAGACCCCGGTGCACCCAGGCAATAACAGGACTATTGCTGTCATGAACGGGAGGTGCCCCCTCAAGCTACCCCAGGGCGCGTGGTACTCTGCAAGAAAAGGAATTTGGTGCTTTACTTTGCGTGGCCCCTTATGGAAGAAAGTGGGTCACGCCTGTCTCACAAGTTTTCACGGGATGGCGGTTTTTGCTCTAAAGGTGACCGCGTGGTGATGGACTCTGTGCGTTAAAATGTCGGCTCCAGATCACTGGAGGCCGCATGGACTCTTATTCTATCTCAAAATGGCGCTTCCCGCCTTACCAAGGAAGCAATGTGCTTATCTGCAAAAGTTGCATTCACTTGCAAGCTTTTGCTGCTCTACAGTTTGCAGAAAACAGCGGGAACCACTGAAATCCCTCCCCCTTTGCTTGTTCTGGATTGGACTATACTGTTTACCAGGGGGAGGAGCTGAGTGTGCCTTGAAGGAGCACACAGGATGTGAGGAGCCAGATACCATCTCACTCTCACCCCTGCTGGTTGTGTCTGCAAGCTGCCTTACTTGCTCTACAATGCAAATTATTCCTGAGGACACAGACAATATTCACCACTTGCCTGGCGGAGTAGCAGTGGTCACTAATGAGGATGGGACCTACCAGATGCTGGGGGTATGTGCAGTATGTGGAGCCACAGGAGGAGAACTGTAGGCATCAGCTCAGTGCGCTGTGTGCCAAGTGCCCTATTTCCAGCCCAGCTCCCTGCCACCCTCTGGTGATATCTTACCTGCCAGTGACCAAGACCCAACTCAAAGAGGTGCCGCTCCGTGGTCCCGTTCTCCATCTTCTGATGCTGATCCGGTGAGCTGCTCCGTGAAAAGAGATCCTGCGGAGGCTAATGACATCTTTGAGGTCCCTGCCATTACCTCCACCGTACCCGAGTATGCTGCGGAGCTGCCGGTTCCAGTAATCATTGCTGGTGCCTTCCGACAGATCCGTGCTGCCAGCGCGGGTGCTACAACCCCTGAGGTACCGGTCGGGGCCTCCAACACTCCCGAGTTGGCGCTTATCCTACCGGTGCCTGTTCCTGAGGCTGGCACCAATCCTGATGTCCGCGATGTGACATCCCTTACCTTCCGCTGCCAAGAGATGCGCGAGGCACGGACTCCTGACTTCTCTGACCCCTGGACCACGGCTACGGACTCGGCTATTGTACTCTCTACACCTGGACCCCGGCACCGCATCAATGACTATCCGATCTCTCCACTCCTTGACCACGGCAAGAACCTCAACCAATCTGACCTCTCCTACCCTGACCCGGCTACACGACTACCACTCTGCACTCTGGACGTGTCTGCTCGGTGGCTATGAATATCCCCACCTCAGCCTTACGGCCTTGTTTTTTGTGAGCACTTCGTGACACATTGGCTTCTTAGTCTTAATTTGAGGAGCACTTGTGTAATCTCATCTTCGGATAGTGGGACAAATTGGAAATTGTGGGCTGTGTTGGGAGGGGGTGGGGCTATAGGGGTACTCCCAGAATGAGGTTCATGTTTGTGGTTTGGGCTGCGTTTCGCTAATAAGTTAGTGGCACACCCACAAAGTAATCATTGAATGCATTTGCAATGTCGGTGGGATTTGTCAGAGTAATATCCCCCGTAGTGATATTACTTGGCTGTTGATGGTTAGAAGGCTGGAATATATTGTTGATAATCTTCCAGAAGTTAGCTGGGTTTGATTTATTCTGGAGGAGATTGTCAGAGTAATATTGTGCTTTTGCATGCCTTGTTTGCATTGACCACATGTTTCGCAGGCATCTGTAGTGATTGAGATCCTTGGTAATGCCAGTTACTTTGTAGCTTTCCCACAAGGCATCCCTGAACTGGTAGAGTGCTATAAGGTCAGTTGTACCCCCCCCCCCCCCCCCGGTACTCTTATTCTACGTAGTGGAGCATGGATATCACAGAGTTTTAAGAACTTGGACTGAAAATAGTCGAGCGCAGAATCAGGGTCGGGAATTAAGTGGATTCTGTGCCAAGGGCCGTTCGTAAAGTCATCCAGAAACTGTTGTGGGTTAAAGTTTCTAGATGTTGTAGTGAGGAGAACTTTAGGGCTTGATTGTGGTGGTTTAATTTTCCTTACACAGTACACTATTGCACGGTCACGGAAAATGTCAGGAAGGAAGCCAGAGGATTGGATTCTGCTGGGATTTTAAGAGAGAATCCAGTCTAGCAAGGAATGGTTATGCGATTTCAGGTGGAATTATTTTCACACAAAGTATACACTGCTTTTTATCCACAACCGGATAGAACTGGGCCAGGCTCCAGCATTCCTGTCTCTACCCTGACCTGCATTCACCCGCAACACATGTTGCTTCTTAAACAACACAGATGTGCTTTGGCATAAGAAGCATCAACACCCATTGACAACCAAAACAGAATCAGTTAAAGATGATGACCCAGATACGATTACTGCTTTGAAAGGTGGCCCTAGCAAAACCTCTCTTTCCAGCATAGAAGAAACCATCAGATCCACCTACTGACCTGTTTCCTCTAATACAGAGCTACTTCCAACGAGTGACATTGAAGAAGGTGGAATAATTACCTCCTCCAAACCCAACTCAGCCACAACCTGTACCCCTAACACGGGTTGAACAGCGGCAGTCTCCTGGGGCTCACACACAGAGGGTGTGCAGTCACCATACTGCTGCTGTGGCTACTGGTGCTAGCAAAAGCAACAGATATATCTCCGGTTGCTGAGCCTATTATCCCTGCTGTGCTAACTTAGGGCCTCATGCACTAAAGTCCGATAGAAAAAAATTGCCAGGGTTTTTAAAATCGCCATTTTTGCAGCGTTGCTATCACGGTATGCAGAAAGCCCCGAATACCAGTGATTGCAACATTAGCAAAAATGGCGAGTTGCCGGCGGCGAGATGATCGGCCCTCCGAAAAGGGCTCATCCGGCGAGTTATATCTGCTGCAGAGAGAGAGCCGCCTTTCCCTGCGCAAATCTCGCCAGAAAAAAATCTTTTTAAATTTACATTTTATTACTAGTGTACGTGAGCAGGGGGTCTCCGGAGCAGAACCGCACTGGTTTGAGGTCCGGGGACCCCCTGCTTCCCGAGAGACAGGCCCCGTTATGGGGGGCCGGTATCTCCTATGCATGGAAATGTCTCGCGTCACGTGATCGGGACATTTACATGCATAGAAGATACCGGCACCCCATAACGGGGCCTTGATCTTGGGAACAGAGGGTCCACGGACCTGAAATCAACAAGGTTCTGCTCCGGAGTCCCCTGCTACAATACACTAGTAATAAAATTAAAATTAAAATATATATTTAATTTTTTTACACACAGGATTAATACCACAGGCCAGCGGGGGTCCCTGGATGGTCCCCATGGGTGTCCGCAGGCCCCACAGTGCAACCCGGGGGTTCCCTCGGGTGGTCCCCACTAGGCACTGTGGGCCTCCAGGTGGTCCCTATCGATCTCCGTGAGCCCCAACGGGGTCCACGGGTGGTCCCCGCGGGTGTCTGGGGACCCTGGGTCATCCCCACGGGTGTCTGGGGACCCTCGGGTGGTTTCCACGAGGGTCTGGGGGCCCTTGAGTGGTTTTCATGGGGGTCTAGGCTCCCTCGGGTTGTTCCCACGGGTGTCTGGGGGCCCTTGGGTGGTTAATAATTACTAGCCCATTACTGTACTGTATGTTTTTGGTGGGGGTGGGTGGGGAGGTGTATTTATTGAAATGTAGGCCATGTTTTTATTTTTTAAATACAGGATTGGTACCGCAGGCCAGCGGGGACCCACGGGAACCACCCGAGGACGCCCATGGGGATCACGTAAGGACCACGGACACCTGCGGGGAGGAACCGGGGACCCCAATGGGGTGCACTGTGGGGCCTGCGGGCACCCTTGGGGACCACCCGGGGACCCTCACCGACATTTAAAATGGTTTTATGTGGGGGCACAGGGGGTGGGTTGTGTTTTGGTGTTTATTAGATATTGTAATGTTTATTGTGGGGCTAGGCGGTGGGTAGTTGGGCTGTTGTGTGTATTTGTGTTTATTGTGGGTAGCGAGGGTGGGTGAAGGGGGCTGTAGCCCTAAGGATGGGTGTTTTATCCTACCGGCTGGGTAGCGAGAGGGTTTAACCACTTCATTACCGCAGCGGTATTAACTGCTAAGGTAATGAAGGGGTTAAGTCCAACCGCAATCCCCCCGCAAGGCCTAAACACCCACCAAGGGCCAAACACCACCTTCACCCAACCCCCACTATCCACAATAAGCATGACACTGGTGGAGTAACCCCTTCATTGCCTTAGTGGTAAGTCGCTAAGGTAATGAAGTGGGCTGTAAATGCATTTTTAAGGCATCTGATTCATGCTGGGGGTCCCCTGTGGTGATATTAATAGATATCAGCTCCGGAGACCCCGGTATCAATCCGATGCCGGAAAAATGTCTGATTTTTTCTATGTGCCGTCTCGCTGCTCATCGGCAGCTTCTCCCCACCTTTTTGCCAACTTTTTGTGGCGAGGCGATTTGGAGAGAAAATCTCCATTCTAGAGCAGCGATTAGCTGCAATAAGTTGATCGGGGCTACTAGAATACAGCGATTTTTGCTCTTATCGCCAACATATCGGGGTTTACTAAATCGCTGTAGGCTTTTTTGGCGATAAGCGGCTTATTGCTGCTTATAGCATGAGGCCCTTAGTCTCTAGATCTGGAAACTCCCTCCTCAGTTTTAGAGGAGGGCCACTTCCCCTCAATAAAAGTCTCTCCATTAAAAAAAATATATATAAATATATACTGTATATATAATATATCCCTCTATAGCTTCCTGCCTGCCTACTCCCAGCTAGCTAGCTACCTGATCCCTGCTTTCTCACTCTCCTTCTCCCAAATAACACTAACAGGGTATAGCTTCTATGTAGTATTTTGCTCAAACTATCGATCAAAAAAAGTTTGAAGTTTTATAAACATATTAAAAATTCAGGGGGCTGCTATTTTATCACTTAAAAAAATCAAAATAGCGAATTTTTATCAATTAGAGCTATTTCAACAGAACCTTTGTCTCTAAATGTTTAATCGAAATTTCTGTGGGTGTCATCTTATCTGCAATAAGGAAAATGTTACATGAATCTAATAATAAGATAAAGCATCTATCCAGTTGTGTGTTAACCCAGGCAGATGAGGGATAGCACGTCTCCTTGATCCAGCACCACCAATAGAGACCACCTACAAAGCTTTATAACGTATGAGTGCATTGGCTTTGGTTTTACTTTAGGTAAATGTAAAATCAAGTAAGGGAACCATGTGGCTGGCCCTCATTGGGAACTTGATAGCCCAGTGGAGGGACAGGCTGCTCGAAAATGCTCTGTCTGTGATCGGTAGGGTATGGTTATCATCCACGTTAAATTACTATTAAAAAAAACAACAGATTTTTACAAGTGTTTATTTAATTTTTATTGCCTGTTCTAATTACCATAAGAATGAAGGCCAACTAATTAGTTCAGGCAGAAGTTTGGAAAGGAGGAACAAAACTGGCAACATTAATACACACCGGCAACACTAAGGTAGCAATTTTTGTAACGTTCTCTCCAACACATTTATTAAGACGTTTCAGCATTGACAGCTTCTTATAGTTATATTAGCTTTTAGTGGCCAAATGGCTCAGTGCCTTATTGCCCTATGGCAAGCACATATTTCAAGTACATAACTCCTGTACCAAATGAAAAGATACATTTGATGAGGTGTGAATCTGAGGTGACCTCAGATTAATGAGGTCAGGAGGTGGATGATAATACCTCTCAATTTATTCTGACTGCATGGGAAACCTCATTATAAAGACATCTCCCTAGAGTCTTAGCGGACTTTATGATTTCAGTGGGAAGGAACAATGATTACCATCATACCGTCTTTTGTAGCTCATGTCCCACACAAAATGCGAGACAGGGCTTTAATTTGGTCATTTGCTACCTTTCATGCAAAAAAAAAAATAGCCAGCCAATTCAATTATTTAAATAAAAAAATGCATGTCGAAACATCAGATACTGCATATTTTGATCATTTATTTACGTCTGATAGATTTAACAATGAGTAAATTCTTCAGCAACAATAAATAATTCCCCATAATCACTACTAATGTTATTTATAAATGAAACATTGATCTTTAAAAAAAAAAAAAAATTATCACTGATGGTAAATGACCGATAAACAATGTTTCTATTGTTAAATCATACTGAAATCCTAGTTTGATAGCATGTGTTACTTGTAATTTGTTAAAGAAAAAAAGACTGATACTGGATATCTGAGATTTAAACTGGAAACAGCAATAAATATTCCCAAAGAGTTCTTTTTAGGCATAATCTGAAACCATGAGATCTTCAATCCATGAAATATATTTAAATAAACTATAAAATATTCACAAATTTAATAGATACTTGACATGAGGTTCTGTATATCCTAATGTCAGCAAAAAGATATGTTCAGTGAAGATAAATTCTAGATTATTTATGCCAAAAAATGATCAGCTGTGTACAATGCAGATTTATGTCTACTGCTCACGTTGGGACACTTGATATTACAAACTGACTCCACTGCAAGTTCTAATTATTATGCTGTGTTTAGTCTATGTATATAAAAGTAATGGGAAGATAGAGATCCAAGAACATACTTCACAGGAGTACAATATATTATTGAAACCTCCAAGTGGAGACTTGGAGGCAAGTAGAAAGGATTGTGTCTGTTGCTTACTATTGATCTAATCTTAAAAGGATCCGGCTTTTTTTGTAATTTGTTTTCCTTCCATTTATCTTTGATGCATAAAAGCTCTCCGTGCACTTTATGCAAATAAGCATTACTCCGTGTATCCAAGGGAAGATTGTGAATCTTAAAATTCAGAACATGGTTATTCTTTATGGAATTTCAGGCGGTCATACTTCAACCATGTGCTCAGGCGGAAGTTCCTGTGAATTCTTCTGAAAGATCTAGCATAATCTACATTGTTAAATAGTAGATGAGGTTAAAAAAAAGAAATATGTAAAATTTAGTCGACTGAGATATTCATGCTAGGATTGTATTTAGATTGATCCAAAGGAAAGCGAACAGAAAACCCCAGTGAAACACTAGGCCAATATATCAAATAAGGAAGAAAAATACATTCCTTCCTGACACCTGTAATGGCAATCAGATTGCTCCCTGGATCAACATCCTTCCCATGTAACTTTTTTGGCATATCCCTTTCCCTTCTAAAAATGTATGTATTTTTCTTAAAGATATCGATTGTGTCTGCCACCACAGTCTCCTTCGGTAATAAATTCCACAGTTTATCTGCTCTTGATCTAAAGACCCCTTTCCTTTGCTGCTGGGGAAATCTCCTTTCTTCCAATCTCAAGGGATGACCATGTGTTGTTTGTACTGTCCTTGGAATGAAAATTTCCCTCAAAAGTTATTTTTTATTAACCTTGAATATATCTTAGATGCCTCTTTTTTTTAATGTGAAGAAACCTAATTTTAATAGCCTTCCTGCGTAAATCAGACCTTCCACCACATCTATTAATTTGCTTGTGTGTACTGATCTGTGTGACTGGTTGATTTCAAGTGCTGGTTGTATTAAGTGTGTAGTTAGAACCAGAAGGAGTTTGAACAAGGAAGGGGTTAAACAAGGTATAGTATATTGAAGTACAGTTTATTGTCAGTACTTATAAACTTCATTGTTGCAAGAATGAGCAGGATTGAGAATTCCACTCAATGCACATTTTGCCACATGTATGTACACTTGGAGCAGCTGTTCCAAGGAGCATACCGCTGTGAGAAGTGTGAGCGTGTGGTCTCTTACGAGTCAGAGATTGCTGATCTGAAGAGGAAACTTGTAATATTGATGGACATTGAAAATCTTGAATGGAGTTTAGTGCTCACTTGCAGTTTAGTGCAGGCCCTTGCTTTGACTAGTGGTGCAGATGGTGGCGCTGTTAGTGAGGAGCAAGTAGGTAGCTGGGTAACAGTTAGAAGGGGAGGCAGGCCAGTTCTGAGCTGAAGACTTGCTGAGCTGACCCATCCCAATAGATTTGCCATATTCAGTGAAGATATTGGGAGTGTCAGGGCAGAAATGGTAAGGCTGAGGGTGACTGATTCCTCTAGCAGCTAGGGGAATAGTTCCTCCAGCACAGAGAGGACTCAAGATGCTCAGATACCAAGAAAGATTGTGGTGGTAGGGGACTCCATTATTAGGAAGGTAGATAGGGCAATCTGTTTCCATAACCGCATGAACCAAACAGTTTGTTGTCTCCCGGGTGCTCGTGTTAGGCCCATTGCTTGTTGGGGGGGGGGGGGGGGGCTGGGATTGGCCTGGTGGTCTTGCTACACGTTGGCACCAATGACAAAGTTAGAGAAAGATGGAGGGTCCTAAAAAATGATTTCAGGGATCTAGGCCAAAAGCTTAAGGCAAGGACCTCCAAGGTGGTATTTTCAGAAATACTACCAGTGCCATGCCCTAGCCTAGGGAGACAGTCAGAGATTAGGGAAGTTAATGCATGGCTAAGAAAGTGGTGTAAGAAAGAGGGTTTGGAGTTTTTATTGCACTGGGACTCCTTTTCTGAGAGGTGCAATCTTTATGCTAGAGACGGATTAGGGGCATCGGTGCCAGTGTCGCCACCATGTTTATAGCGTCCACGTCGCGTATGGGACGCTATAAAGATGGCGGCGACACTGGCACCGATGCCCCATATCTTGCCCTGTAACTCGGGAAGCAGGGTGTCTCTGAGGCAGAAATTAATGCGGTTCAGCTCAGGGGACCCCCTGCTCCGGCACACTATTGTTAAAATGTACATTAATGCAGCTTCATTACCATTGCAGATAGCCGCTACGGTAAGGAATTATTGTTTACTGATATGTGTGTTTTGACAGTAGTGTAGATGTGTAGGGGGTCTCCTGAGCTAAACCGCATTGATTTCAGCCTCGGGGGGCCCCCTACTTCAGGAGATACAGGCCCCGTTATGGAGTGCCGGTATCCCCTGCAGAATGTAAATATCCCGGTCACGTGACGCGGGAGATAGAAAGTGCAGGGGATACCGGCACCCCATAACAGGGCCTGTATCTCCTGTAGTAGGGGGCCCCCGGACCTGAAACCAATGCGGTTCAGGTCCTGAGACCCCCTGCTCATGTACATATAGCCCCTCTTCCCCCACCCAATTGCAGATCTGGCCCCCTAAGGTGTTCTGGGGTCTGCTATATGTCTCTGTGTGGTGCATAACTGCTGGCAACAGGAGGGCCTGAGTCTCCCGCGATGACATGGGGGATAACAGGAACAGGTTACTGGGGTGGATGCCTTCGTTCTGGTTCAATGGTGCAGCGCCTCCATCTATAGTAAGCCCCAGGAATGCGGGGTGGAATCCTTACCACAGAGTTTCCCACACAGAGTTTCCAGTCTCACAGAGGGGTTGTCTTTAAAAGCAGCAGTCTTTATTCTCAGCAGGGCAGCAGCAGCAGCAGCCGACAGGTACAGTGATGCACAGTCCACTAACTGTTCTCCCTTGTAATGATCCTCCCTGCCACCACTCTGGATCAAGGGCATCCAAAGTGGGGCTTACTCTTCCCTCACCTCCTAAGCAGGGTGAGAGGTACTTTGTCCATCTCACTAAACTATAGTTGGATCAGCTCTACTCATGAGCTGATCACTCCACTCCTCCAACTCTATCACTTAACTTCTAACTACTAACACACTTCTACTTTGTCCTCTAAATAGGAAGTGACACTGCTTTATGTAACCTCCAGTAGGCACTGCCCCTGCGTCTCTTGGTTGGACACAGGGTCACATGACCTACCTTCACTTACACAACCCAGTGTCATAAGCGGGGAAACCCCATGTCAACTCCTGGCAATCTGCCCTTAGCAGAGTTTACACACAGGAGGAGGATAGAACTATAGCCCCATTTCTTACCAGGGCTACATACACTATTATTAAAATGCATTTATTTAGTGTACGATCGCCTGTAACAGCCTTGGATGCCAAATCTCCATGCAAATGTTACAAGCGGCTTTTTTTCTATCAGCTAGCGTACGTAAAGTTTAAGAACGCTAGCAGGGGAAAAAAGCAACCCGTACGCTGTGGCTGTTTTGAGCCCTTAAATTAGAAAAGGGTCTCAAGGCCTTAGTGAATCGCGTCTCCGGCTTCACTTTTTAACAGACGTGCTTTTTGTTTTCATCCGGACGCAAAAGCCTTGAGCTTAGTGCATAGCCCCCAAAGTATCTGTCATCTAAATTTAGCATTGGTTGAACTTGATGGACGCATGTCTTTCAACCTCATCTACTATGTAACTATGTAACCTTCCACCACATCTATTAATTTGGTTGCTCATCTCTGCACTTTAAACACTTCTGATTTTTTTTATAGAGCTGTGGTCGAAGCTGTACTCTGTATTCCACTTTACTCTGTCGTCTTACTAAGAATTAATTATACAGTGTGGAAAGTTTGCTGTCTTCTCTTCATCCATACCCCGTTTTATGCATGATAATATCTTATTAGCCTTTGCAGCAACTGCCTGACATTGAGCACTATTATTAAGCCCGTTGTCCACAAGCACTCATAAATATTTCTCCATCAAGAGTTTAGCCTTCCACATATCTGTATTAAACAGGTAAGCTTTCAGGACCACAAAGATCTCTTTTCAGGCAGATTGTTTAGGTTAAAAAAAGCCTGAAGAAAGGACCTTTGCAGTCCTTAAAGCTTTCACTCTTTTTTACCAAGTTAGCTATTAAAGGTATCACTTCTACCTTACTTTTGCTTATCAACATCTAATATAAATGAGCGACAATAAAATGACATGAATTTTGTCTAATCAACTGAAATTGATGCAGTTTTCTCAACAAATTATTTCCAATATATTCTCCCCCGAATCAAACCCCAATCAAGCCCTAAAGTTTTCCTCACAAGAACATTTAGAAACTTTAACCCACAACAGTTTCTGGCTGACCTTACCAACTGCCCTTGGTACAGAATCGATTTAATTCCTGACCCTGATTCTGCGCTAGACTTTTTCCAATCCGAGTTCTTAAACCTCTGTGATACCCATGCTCCACTACGCAGAATAAGGGTACGGGGTGCCCACCTTCCATGGGTTACACCTGACCTTATAGCACTCTACCAGTTCAGGGATGCCTTGTGGAAAAGCCACAAAGTATCTGGCACTACCAAGGATCTCAATCACTACAGATGCCTGCGGAACATGTGCACAAGGCATGCAAAAGCACAATATTACTCTGACAATCTCCTTCAGAACACATCAAACCCAGCTAACTTATGGAAGGTTATCAACAACATATTCCAGCCTTCTAACCACCAACAGCCAAGTAATATCACTAAGGGCGATATTACTCTGACAAACCCCATGGACATTGCAAATGCATTCAAAAATTACTTTGTGGGGTGTGCTACTAATTTATTAGCGAAACGCAACCCAAACCACAAACCTGAATCTCATCCTGGGAGTACCCAAATAGCCCCACCCCCTCCCAACACTGCCCACACTTTTCAATTTGGCCCAGTATCCGAAGAGGAGATTACACAAGCGCTTCTCAAATTAAAACTAAGCAGCCAATGTGGACCTGATTTACTACAATCTAGGTTCCTAAGACTTGGTGCCCCAGCAATTGCCAAACCAATTGCTTCCATAGTCAACTCTATCCTATCTGCAGGCCATAACCCTAAGACCTGGAAAGCTGCCAGAGTTGTCCCAATCTTCAAAAGTGGGGACAAAAACACTTTCTCAAACTACAGGCCAATCTCCCTTCTCCCAATCCTATCCAAAGTCATGGGAAAATGTGTCCACTCCCAATTAAGTGATTACTATAACAAGACAAATTTCCCTAGCCAATTCCAATCTGGCTTTCGCCCCAAACACTCTACTGTAACTACCCTGCTAAAAGTTTGCAATGAAATCCAGTGTGGAATGGAATGGGGACAACTCACTGGTGCAGTATTCCTAGATTTTGCAAAGGATTTTGATACTGTTGATCATGCTATCCTGCTTAACAAACTTCAGAGCTCTGGAATAGGGAAGCATGCTTTAAACTGGTTTCAGTCCTACTTATCAGGTAGATCCCAACATGTGTCCATCTCTGGCTCTAACTCTAACCCCCTGGACATCACCTGTGGCGTCCCGCAAGGCTCTGTTCTGGGGCCCCAACTCTTCTCAGTGTTCATCTATGATCTTCCCACAGCTTGTCAGGAAGCCTCAATACACATGTATGCAGATGACACAATCCTATATGCACACAACCATAGCCTCTCTGACCTTCAACACATACTTCAGTCTGACTTTTTCAGACTCGAAAACTGGATTTCCCAAAACAAACTGTTTTTAAACACTGACAAGACTGTAACAATGGTATTTGGGACCAAGACTAAATTTGTAAAGCTTCCAGCGACTGAGCTCCAGATTAGAACCAACACTAACACCACCCTAACTCCTGTTACTAGTTTTAAATACCTGGGCATATGGTTTGACTCCCACTTAACATTCGGGATGCACATTGATACCCTGACAACCAAGACCTATGCCAAACTAGGGGTACTTTACAGGAACAAATCCTCCCTAAGTCTCCTGGTCAGAAAAAGTATCGCACAGCAGATGCTAATGCCAATTATTGACTATGGAGACATAGTATATGGCTCAGCACCTCAAACCCACCTTAGCAAACTTGACACCTTCTACAATTCAATTTGTCATTTTGTTCTCCAATGCAACTATAACACACATCACTGCGAAATGCTCAAAGAACTAGACTGGCCATCACTCGAGTCTAGGCGCAAAGTTCACCTTTCCTGTCTTGCCTTCAAATTCTTTATGGGCAAGCTACCCAGCTACCTGAACAAGCTCCTCACCCCTCCCACATGCAGCACCTGTCACCTGAGATCAGACTCCAAAAGACTGTTCATGGTCTCAAGGCTCAACAAAGTATCCGGCCGCTCCTCCTTCTCTTACCGTGCACCCCAAAACTGGAACAACCTACCAGAGACTCTTATATCCACCACCAGTTTAAGTTCTTTCAAATCTAAGGCTGTCACACATTTTAATCTGGTCTGTAACTGTTTCATACGCTCATAATATATATTATCTCTAACTGTGCATGCAATGTCATGTATATAATATATACCCTGCTCATTTATGTAACTGTATTTGTAAACATGTATTATTTGTCTTAACTCTGTGCCGAGGACATACTTGAAAATGAGAGGTAACTCTCAATGTATTACTTCCTGGTAAAATATTTTATAAATAAAAAAATAAATATAATGTTTTACTACATGCAGCGACTACATAACCTAATAAATGAAGTATCAGCTTTTTGAAAAAAAATAAAAAAATCAGGGCCCGAGTCCTTCCTTCGATAATTTAATTCCTTCTTTAAGCAATGTTGATCTATGGGAAAAGGACATGTCAAGTTTTCTGAAGATATCTAAATTCAACATCCAATGTCACATCCTTTTGAGCTTATGCTAGTAAATTTAGCTCTGAGTTCTAGGTATCAACAATGAGCGTGTTTCGCCTATAGATTGTGTAGAAATCTCTGAATGTAGCATTTAATGGGGGCTATGCACTAAGCTCAATGGCTTTGCGTTCTGATTTTGCAAAAAAGCAGGTTCGTTAAAAAGTGAGGCCGGGGACGCGATTCACTAAGGCCTTGAGCCCATTTTTTAACGTACCTGCTCAAAATAGCTCAGAACAGCCACAGTGTACGTGATACTTTTTTTCCCCCTTCTAGCGTTCTTAACCTTTACGTACGCTAGCTGCATGTAACATTTGCATGGAGATTTTGTATCTCCATGCAAGGCTGTTACAGGTGATCGTACACTAAATAAATACATTTTAATAATAGTGTACATGAGCAGGGGGTCTCAGGACCTGAACCGCATTGGTTTCAGGTCCGAGGACCCCCTCCTTCAGGAGTTACAGGCCCAGTTATGGGGTGCCGGTATCCCCTGCACTTTAAAGCTCCCGCGTCACGTGACCGGGAAATTTAAATTCTGCAGGGGATACCGGCACCCCATAAAGGGGCCTGTATCTCCTGAACTAGGGGGTCCCCGAGGCTGAAACCAATGTGGTTCAGCTCAAGAAACCCCCTGCACATCTACACTAGTATTAAAAAACACATAATAATAAATAATAATTCATTACCGTAGCGGCTATCCGCTATGGTAATGAAGCTGCATTAATAATAATAATAATAATAATAATAATAATAATAATAGCATGTTCTTGTATAGCGCTGCTAATTAAATGAAGCGCTTTACAGAGACATTTTGCAGGCACAGGTCCCTGCCCTGTGGAGCTTACAATCTATGTTTTTTGGTGCCTGAGGCACAGGGAGATAAAGTGACTTGCCCATGATCACAAGGAGCCGACTCCCGAAATTGAACCAGGCTCCCCTGCTTCAGACTCTCAGTGCCAGTCAGTCAGTTGACTTTACTCACTGAGCCACTCGGGTGCCAGTGTCACCGCCATCTTTATAGCGTCCAAGACGCGACGTGGGCTCTATAAAGATGGCGTGCACACTGGCACCGATGCCCCAAACCGGGGCCTGTAACTCGGGAAGCAGGGGGTCTCTGAGGCAGAAATCAATGCGGTTCAGCTCAGGTGACCCCCTGCTCCCGCACACTATTTTTCAAATTTACATTAATGCAGCTTCATTACCTTAGCGGATAGCCGCTAAGGCAATGAAGGGGTTAAGGCATATTAGCATGTTTAATGGGGACAATTGCCCCCAATAAACAACACACATCCCCCCTGCCCCCTAACACATACAGTACTTTAATGGGCAAAATTACTATTATCCACATATTGATAATAATGCATTTGCCCATTTTAAATACATATAAATTACAATAAATACAGTCAATATATATGACACTTACCTTTTACAGGCACCCACGATGAAGGCCGTCTTCATCCTGCCCATGCCCCTCCGGTGCTGCAAAACATGCACAACAATCACAATAGCCAATGTAATGTCCCCTAACCCCTTAATCACCATAGCAGTTATTAACCGCTACAGTCATTAAGGGGTTAACCCACCCTCACCCACCACTCGGGAGGCCTACATACCCTCCCCCACTAACCCCTCACCCCATGAGGCCTAACCACCCTCACCCACTACCCACAAGGGAGGCCTACCCACATACCCTTTGGCCAATACCCCCTCCCCTCACCCCCAGTACCCACAATAAAAACAATACACAGCCCACAATAAACATCATTCTATTTATTAAATACATAACCCACCCCCTGTGCCCCCCCCCATAAATACATGATTTATTATTTTACATACAGGGTTCATACCCCAGGCCCACGCGAGTCCCCAGTGGGCCTGACGGGTCACCTGACAGACCTACAGTTTATCAGCAACTTGTTTCATACAGGGTCTGGAGGCCTGTTGGTGGGTCCTGCCAGGCATCATGGCCCACCAGGTGGTCTCCGCGAGACACCGTGGGCCACAATTGGGTCCCCACAGTAGGCCCGCGGATGTCTGGGAGCCCCGGGTCAGACCCACAGGTGTCTGCAGGGCCTCGGGTGGTTCCCACGGGGTCTGGGGACCCACGAGTGGGCACTACGGGTCCACGGTGCCCCCACAGATGTGGGGCCATCGGTTCTTCCCCGCACACTATGGGTCCGTGGTGCCCCCACAGATGTGGGGCCACCGGTTCTTCCCCGCAGGTGCCCCCCGTGGACCCACCAGCCTGATACCCGTGAGATACCTGAGGATACCGCAGGTGGTCTCCAGAGGTCTCACGCAGAACCAAAAGGAACAAGCCCTGAATGTAAAATAAATAAACCTGACCTATACATTCAATACATCAATCCCCCCCCCCAACACATACAGTACAATAATGTGCCAAATAACTATTATCCAGATAGGGATAATAGATTATTTGCCCATTATTAAACACATTATCTAGCATATTTAAATAAATAAAGTACTACTGACCTCATCAATAAGAAGCCCCCGTCGCCAGCACAATCCTTGTCCTCTGTTGCCCACAAAATAGATAGCCAATACATAGTAATAATGTTCAGATATCAATTAACCCCTTTAATCACCTTATCGGATAATAACCGCAAAGGTAATGAAGGGTTAAGCCACCCTGGCCCGATACACACCCTTCACCCATTCATTTGTACAGTGGCTTCATCATGCAACTATATATATATATATATATATATATATATATATATATATATATATATATATATATATATATATATATATATATATATATATATATATATATATATATATATATATATATATATATATATATATATATACACATATATATATACACACATGATGAACCAATATACAAATGAATGTAGAAGGGTTATCAAAAAACATGCTCTACTACAAATACCACTTCTCCATACAAACACAGTACAATAAAATCATATTTCCTTTAAAAATCCAATCTCATCTTCCAATCAAAATCCTCAAATGCCAATCAAAAGCCTCAAATGCCAAATCAAAACATTGCATTTACATTGTATACATGATGCATACAATCTATGCACCATGCATACTCTGCCAATGAACGTTAACAATAACATATTCCAAACAAAATACCAATACATCCAAACAAGTATACTATTTAAACCAATCAAGTAACCATAAATCAATTAGCATTCATTAATTAAATCACTAAACAATTTAAATCCCATCCATAACAATTAAACAATTAACTATTTCAATCGTTAAACAGAACAAGTTACCATCATACAAAATATAAGTACCAAAAAGAATACAACATACAAAAGCAAGCCTCACCCTGACCTAAAGTACACCCTACAAGACCAAAAATTACATCTATCACATTTTAAAATACATTTACACACACATTTATGCATAGCAGCATAGCCAATAACATTTTAAACACAGCAAAACAAGCTTTTAAAACAACATAATTTCTTACCCTTTATGTATATATCGATCTAGACATACATACATACAGTGGCAAGAAATGATATACCAAAAAAAAAAAAAACACATGTAAAAATCCAAAAAAAAAAAAGAACACGTTAAATAAAATACATTTCTTTTGTTCACTTACTATTACTTGACCCACTCACCGACTTCTGTTGAACAGCTTACTCTCGAACCAATCCACGCACAGGAACCCATAAAATAATAAACATTAAAATAAAAACCAAAACAATCCAGGGTCTTCTATTTGTAATCCATCTTCATCTGTATTCTTCTTTCTTGTACAGTATCTGCGGCTCTCTTCTGGGGTCTTCTTGTCTTCTTCGGCCACGCCCTGGCCTTCTTCTTCTGTAGGAGGTCCTTCCTCCTCGGCGTCTGGCTTCAAAATGAGACGACAGACTTTTAAAGGCCTATGACGTCACATTTTCGTCATATGGTTCCCACGGCCCTGATTGGGCCGTGAAAACCATGTGTTTTGGCCGATAAAAAAAATGATGACGTCATTTAAAGGCAATGAAAGCACAGCCAATCAGAATGGCTGTGCTTCAATTGCCTTTTAAGATGACGTCATGAAAAGAAAGATGTCCGGCCTCACATGGTACGGTAGCCAATCAGAGCGTGGGAAATACATCCCAACTCTGATTGGCTCTAGTACCATGTGACAGGCTTTCAATGACGTCACATCCGTTCTCCCCCAAGCCTCTGTCACATGGTCTACTAGAGCCGTAGTGTGCGGGGAAGAACCGGTGGCCCCACATCTGTGGGGGCACCGCGGACCCATAGTGCCCACCCATGGGTCCCTAGACCCCCGTGGGAACCACCCGAGGCCCCGCAGACACCTGTGGGTCTGACCCTGGACTCCCAGACATCCGCGGGCCTACCGTGGGGACCCAATTGTGGCCCACGGTGCCCCTCGGAGACCACCTGGTGGGCCATGGCGCCTGGCGGTACCCACCAACAGGCCTCCAGAACCTGTATGAAACAAGTTGCTGGTAACCTGTAGGTCTGTCAGGTGACCCGTCGGGCCCACCGGGAACTCCCGTGGGCCTGGGGTATGAACCCTGAATGTAAAAGAATAAATCATGTATTGATGGGGGGGCACAGGGGGTGGGTTATGTATTTAATAAATAGAATGATGTTTATTGTGGGCTGTGTATTGTTTTTATTGAGGGTACTAGGGGTGGGGGGAGGGGGTATTGGCCCCAAGGGTATGTGGGTAGGCCTCCCGGCTGGGTAGTGGATGAGGGTGGTTAGGCCTCACGGGGTGGGGGGTTAGTGGGGGAGGGTGTGTAGGCCTCCCGAGTGGTGGGTGAGGGTGGTTTAACCCCTTAATGACTGTAGCGGTTAATAAAAGCTATGGTGATTAAGGGGTTAGGGGACATTACATTGGATGTTTTCATTCTTGTTTCTGTTTTGCAGCATCGGAGGGGGCATGGGCAGGATGAAGATGAAGATGGCCTTCATCGTGGCAGCCGGACATGGGTGAGTGCTATATGTATTTATTGTATTTATTGTTCTTTATGTGTTTAAAATGGGCACATTCACTATTATCCATTTGTGGATAATAGTAATTGTGCCCATTACTATACTGTGTGTGTTAGAGGGGGGGGGGGTTGTTATTTCTTTATAAGTATGTATGTGTTTTGACATTAATTGGTGGGGGGGGGCACAGAATTGGTACTGCAGGCCTGCGGGTAACACCCAAGGGCCCCTGCCGGCCTATAGTATCATTGATGTGCATATATGTGTATGTTAGGGGGGTATAGGGGTTGTTGGGGCAATATATATATATTTATTTATATATATATATATATATATATATATATATATATATATATATATTTATTTATTTATTTATTTATTTAGTGTGGGGCTTTTGTGTGTGTTTTTTTGTTGGTGTGGGTAGCGGGTGTGGGTGAAGGGGGTATTTGGCCCCAACGGTGGTTTGTTTAGGGCTTGCGGGTGGGTAGCGGGAGGGTTTAACCACTTCATGACCATAGCGGTATTAACCGCTACGGTCGTGAAGGGGTTAAGTGCACCCACAACCCCCCCGCAAGCCCTAAACAAGCAACAAGGGCCAAATACCCCCTTCACCCACACCCGCTACCCACAATAAACCTGGCACAGTGGGTTAACCCCTTCATTGCCTTAGCGGTTAGCCGCTAAGGTAATGAAGTGGCCTTTAAATGCATTTTTCCTGCCTCGGATGCATGCCGGGGGGGCTCCGGTGCTGGTACTAGCGGGTATCAGCTCCGGAGACCCCCAGCATCAATCACAGATAGGAAAAAGGCCTGATTTTTTCTAAGTGTCGACCTTGCCGATGCTCCTCCCCCACCAACCCGCCAACTTTAGTTGGCGGGATGGATTGGCGAAAAAATCTCAATTCGGGAGTGCCGATCAGCAGCTAAAAACTGATCGGGGCTACCTGAATTCAGCCGAGTTCCAAAAGTGCCGATAAGTGGCTTATCGGCACCCGGCTTCCGATAAGTTTTTATCAGGAACAAAAATTTCCAATTTTGGCCACTTATCGGCGCTTACTGAATCGGAAAGGCTTTTTTGGCGAGAAAATGGCGATAAAACGCTTTTTGGCGCTTAGTGCATGAGGCCCATAATAACAATCATCTGTTCCTTGGCAGGTCTTAAAATTAGGTAAATACAACCTCAGATGAACAACAACACATGACATATTACACCGTGTCATGATTTATTTAACAAAAATAAAGCCAAAATGGAGAAGCCATGTGTGAAAAACTAAGGTGCCGGTGCGTGCTTAGTTGTGTCTGCTATCAGCTACCGTCTCTCCAGGAAGTTCTCCACAAGTGGTCCTGCGGTCGGACGCGGTCTGCAGGGCTTCACCGCGACCTGGAAGACTCGTGGGGAGCATCGGAGCTGAATAGTGCTTTTCCTAAGTGTGAGTGCTTTTATTTATTTGTTGTATAAATAAACTTCATATACTTTTGACCTGCGTCTGACCTATCTGAATCGCGGGAGAGACGCTAGCCTCTCACTACTGCTGAGTGAAGTTCCTATCAAGGGAGGCGGTATCCTGTATTTCATCCCAACATTGCCATGAAGTAAATCGCATCTGTGGAGGTCTCACAGTCACTGGGTCTTTTTCAAGACAAGAGAGGACCTCAGAAAGATACCAGTATTTCCCGTGTGCTCACACATGGCCGCGTGAGTAATGTTATTATCTCTGACATTTCCACTTCCCCCATTTGTGTGCCAGATATTATTATTATTATTATTGTGATTTTTAGTATTGCCAGCTCACCAGCACTCCCCTCTTGTTTCTGTCATATTGTCTCTATGGATCCAGGTAGATCCTTTGGGTGAGCAGCAGGACCTCTACACCTATAGTGACCCTCTAGGGTGGTCACTGTAGGGTTTTCAACACGATAGTATCTATTTCTTTTCCCACGGTAACTATTTCCTTCTTCACGGTAACTAGCGCCCCGGTTTTTTTCCTGCAACACACACATACACACACACACACATACATACCCCCCCCCCCCCCCACACACACACCTCTGGGGTGATCGGGCTGCTGGGGAACGTGCTGGCTCTGCCGGCGCCTCACTCCTGCCTCCTCCCTTGTTCCGATCAGGCGCGGCAGCCTTTTTTTTTTTTTAATTGGCGCGACCCCGGTTTTAACGCGGTCTGATCGGGTGGCCCCCGAGGATCGCGTTATAACGGGGTTCAGCTGTATATATCACATAAAAAGATCAATTGTGAGCACATTCACATGTCTTAAACAGGTCTGCAACCCTGCCCATCACCATTATCACCTAGCATACAGTGCTTCCACTGCAGCAAGGTATTCTGGGAAATGACATACAAATGAGCACACCGTGTCACCTTTTGTCTGAAATCCATTTTTACATGGAACCCTTATAAGCTAATGCTGGCTGTTAACACAGGTTTTAAGCACAGCATGGGAATCAGATGCAAAGCCAGAGAAACCACTCACAGACATGTTTCATCCTTAATGGGTATCATAAGTGTGAGGTTGGTTGTACTGGCTTTACAATTGCTGATTCTAATTCTGATCTCAGACACTATTAGAGAGGGTTGGGGTTCGTTACGATTAATCTGATCTCAGACTTGCTATTAGAGAGGTTTGGAATTCCTTAAAATGCATCTGATCTCAGACGCAGTATTAGAGAGGGTTGGGGTTCCTCAGAATTTCACATAGGGTTCCTTCACCAAAAATGTTTTGGAAACCACTGTCCTAGAGAATATATCCTGGTGCAGGCTATCCCATCAGAAAGCTCTGAGCTCCAAAGAGAGCTGAATTAATATATCAAGATAAAAGAAAGATGGAGGCACACAGGAACAAAGTGCAAAAATCAGTAACATTTCACTCGATAAAAAGGGCAAAACATGTAACGTTTCGGTGACACAGACCGTTTGCAACACTCGGCATCATTTTTATATAAAGTCTAAAGTGGCGTAAACTCCCACAGCCAATCATTTGCATCACTGGTAGGAACCTGCTCCTAACATTTGATGCAAACGCAAGAGGAAAATGGAGCAGGGCATCAAAATAAAGGTCTCTTTGCGCTTTGACATTGTGGGATCACTCCTTATGTGTCTTCAGAAATCTTCCTGTTACTTGTTGTCATGAAATTGGAATTCTGTTAGCCTTATGACCGCAGTCGATCATGTACAGTATTGTACTGCATGTTACTGGAAACCCCAACCATGCTGCATTTAACAAGAGCTTATACAATATTAACGAAGATGATTAAATGCACAGGTAGGACGCAAGCAATGGAGAGTGATGTATCAAGGCAATTTTGCAGCTAAATTAAAGCATATAGTATCATTTTGATCTTTGTATCAAGATCCTTTTCTTCAACCTTTCTTTACGTCGTTTGGGCTGTAATTTGAGGAGCTAAAGCAGTTATGGTGGCTTTATATAGGGCAATTGATTTTGTGGCACACAGAATTATTCTTTTTTAGTACATACCTTTGACATTTGTACATCAAGTGCACTCAAACAGCACTGGCTAATAAAAAGTCCTATTCAGTGGGGAGCTCTGTAAACATTCTTAAACAAAAACCTTAAGGCCACAATAGCAATTAACAAGCTATACTGGAAGCATCATAAAATAATTTGTCTTGGTAACATTTTCTCCAATAGAACAGGGAAACCCGGGCGCTACCTGGAACTAAATAGGATTTTGGAATGGGGTATACTATCCACCTTGAGAGTGGGCAAAGTGTCCCTCTGTTGCTGTTCCTCCTGCGGCTCAAACCCCAAAGGAGGATCTACCCAGGATCCTTCAAAGATAGAGGAGACAGAAAAAGGGGGGATGGGGGAGCACAGGTGGAATGGTATATAGTCTGAACTCAGATATGTGAGACTCTGAGCTGCTGGTGTGGGTGATGTAAATCTATATATAATCTCAAACACTCACACGGCCTTGTGCAAATGCGTGTGCGTCAAGGTATCTTTACGTCCTATGTTCTTTTCTTTAAGGATCTCGTCTGTGCTTTTCCTTCTTCGTTGGTGTGGATTCGCCTGCTTTGTTCTGGAGTACTCCACCTCTCGTCCGGGCTGGTTCTTCTGTTTCTGGTATTCGTTGTTACCCTCGGAATTAAAGAATTAAAAAACACACAGGTTCAGCGACAATGGGATGACAAGCAAAAGAGGACAATCTAGGTTGGGGGTGATCTATGAGGTAGATGGTATATAATCAAACACTCACACGGACATGTGTGGGTGTTCTCAAGGGCTAGGGTATCTTTTTGCTCCCTGGATTGGTCTCACTGTTCCAAATAGCAAGTGATTGATTATAATAATAATAAATATAAAGTATTGTTACTCACACGGCCAAGTGTGAGTGCACACTTGGAAAGGTATCTTGGATTGGTCCTGGTGTCCTATGTTGAAGAATTTCTAACCGCTCCTGATTCCTAGCTCTCAGGTGGGTAATGGACTGTAAAAATGAAGGCACGCAATTAGAGATCACCTGTCTCTAATGAGAGGGCTGCGCAGAAGCATGCTCAAAACAAAGCCTATTTAATACAAGAACTGAACTAATGAAAGTTCCAACTGGGGCCAATCAACCCACCACACACAATGTTTATCTATGCAATAAAGCCCAGCTGTCTTAGATCGAGGGGGGCGTAGCAGTTAGGATGTCCACAACACATAAAAGTGGAGCAGTGTACCATACCCTTCCTAACTACGGAGCCTGAGGAAGCCCATAGGGCGAAACGCGTTGCTCGAAATCCCCCCACTGTTTTGATACTTTGCGGCCACCGTCGGGAGCAGGAACAGGGAAGTACAGAGCTCCAACCGGACGCGGAGCGAGCGGCTGTAGCACCACGAGACTGCTGAACATCCCAGAGACGGGCCTCCCACCCCTTCCCATACCGCAGCTCACGAGTTGAGCAAGCGGAGGGTTTGTTTTATACCCCTGTTTTTATCAATTTATTTGTTTTAATTGTTTAACACTTCAATAAAGTTTCTGCCCGGTATCCTTGGACTTATATCTTCATTTACCCACCTGAGAGCTAGGAATCCAGAACAGGAGCGGTTAGAAATTCTTCAACATAGGACACCAGGACCAATCCAAGATACCTTTCCAAGTGTGCACTCACACTTGGCCGTGTGAGTAACAATACTTTATATTTATTATTATTATAATCAATTTGCTATTTGGAACAGTGAGACCAATCCAGGGAGCAAAAAGATACCCTAGCCCTTGAGTACACCCACACATGTCCGTGTGAGTGTTTGATTATATACCATCTACCTCATAGATCACCCCCAACCTAGATTGTCCTCTTTTGCTTGTCATCCCATTGTCGCTGAACCTGTGTGTTTTTTAATTCTTTAATTCCGAGGGTAACAACGAATACCAGAAACAGAGGAACCAGCCCGAACGAGAGGTGGAGTACTACAGAACAAAGCAGGCGAATCCACACCAACGAAGAAGGAAAAGCACAGACGAGATCCTTAAAGAAAAGAACATAGGACGTAAAGATACTTTGATGCACACGCATTTGCACAAGGCCGTGTGAGTGTTTGAGATTATATATAGATTTACATCACCCACACCAGCAGCTCAGAGTCTCACATATCTGAGTTCAGACTATATACCATTCCACCTGTGCTCCCCCAACATTTTCTCCAAACCTACAAGAACAAACAAATACATCGGAATATTCAAATCAGGGGTGTAATCATTATGAGCAAAAGAACTTACAAGCAATTACAAATGATTGCCTTTACTTTTACATACTGTAATCATAATGCTGCTGCCTTTGAACCAGAGAACCCCAGTTCAGATTTCTGTGTCAGCTCTCCTTGTGATCTGGGGCAAGTTCATTTATCACTGTCCCTCGGGCACAAAAATCATACTGTATGTTATTTGGGACACAGACTCACTGACCCTGGCTGACCTCTGTGTGCAGGGGTAGCACAACATCAGAAAAACTTCATTATAATACTCATACAAATCATAGTGAAATGATGCGGTCTGGGCCGCCAACAGAAATCATGGCGTCCAGGACAAATGAAAGGAGCAGCCCCTACCCCCCCCCACCCCCAATTTGAATACGAAAAAAAAAAATTAGAAGCAACTTTAAATTAAATGTTTTCTTGTTATTATAATAATGAAAAAAACATTACAATGCAGTCTGTTTATTTTAATAAAGTATAGGCCTGGAGGGGTGGGGGGGGTTACGTATATGCCTGGGGGGGAAGTGGTTAAGTATGGGTCTGAGGGGGTTAAGTATAGGCCTGGAGGGGTGGGGTGGGGGGGTTACGTATATGCCTGGGGGGGAAGTGGTTAAGTATAGGTCTGAGGGGGTTAAGTATAGGCCTGGGGGGGGTTAAGTATAGGCCTGGGGGGGGGGTAAATATTGGCCTGGGGGAAGGGATTAAGTATGGGCCTGGGGGGTTAAGTATAGGCATGGGGGGGTTAAGTATAGGTGAAGGGGTACAGTATTGATGAGTATTAATTACAGTACCTCTTCAACCAGTTCGGGGGGCTTTTCAACATGTCCGCAAGGGGAGCCTTCGATCGGTCCGTGGGGGGAGGCTTCAACCGGTCCGGGGGTGGGGGGGTACTCGGAACCCTTCAATCGGCCTGCGCGGGAAGGCTTCAACCGGCCCTGGGGGAACGGGGACGACTCGGCGGAGGATGCCAGTAGGGGGGGCGTAGGATTCCAGAAGGGCCTGAGAGTTGTAGGGGGGGGCGGGAGCAAAGAATGCCGGTAGGGCCTGGGGGGCTCGAGGATGCCGTTAGGGCCTGCTGGATTGGGGGAACTGAGCCTGAGGTGCCTGGCTGGGTAGGGCGCTGGGCGCATTAAGGCAAAACAATGATTGACTTTAGAAACTCAGACCGGCCGGTCAGAAACTGCCAAGGTTGAACCCTGTGTATAAGGTGTCAGTGTGTAAATAGCAGCAGTGTAATACAGTTGTGAAACAAGTATGATTTGTCACACATAGAGATAAACTCATAGACAGATGACATGCAACAAAGTCAAGTAGGATACGTAAAGGTACTTAGCACAAGTCCAGCAAGATAGTTAGTCCACAGCCGAGAAGAATACTCGTGAGTTCAGGGAAAATGACTCGCAGCCGCCACACTGCACATGCTCCCTGCGTGATGGAAGCACAGGGCAGAAACACGTGATGCGGCAGGGAGAAATGATGACAGCTGGGGGCACCACTGAGTCCTGAAGAGACAAACAATATATATATATATATATATATAACACACAGAGATATTGCTCAACACTAAAAATAACTGGTGTCCACAGGACTGTAAGTAAGTATATATACATAAAACTCAACAGTGGTGCTAAAGGGTGGATAAATATTGAACCGACAGAGAAAGCAACCTGTAATTAGCACTCGGACATACCTTGCAAGTGTATACAAAGGATTTTATTGGAGTGAATAAAACAGGGGATGAAATTTTAAAAGGTGAGGGGGGCTCAACTCTACCACATAATATGAACCTTGAGGCAAGGGTCTAAACATGGAGCCAAGTCTGACATACACAAAACACAGGGAGTTCTGTAGGAACACACCTGTGGGGTAAGTGCATCCACAAATGAATATTTAACATACAATCAAAAAGGTATTAACAGGTTGCATGGAGTGGAAGCAAAAATAGTGCAAGCAGCAATATAGAATATACATCACCACTCAATATGTGCATGTCACGGGCAGATGGTAGATCAAAACCTCATGTAAGGAGAAAAAAGGTAGGGGCCCCCCTCAGCAGACTCCCACTCCAACGCGTTTCGACTTGAAACCGTCTTCTTCGGGGAGTGGTGAGGGGAGAAATGAGCTAGCATATATAGATAGTATGGATGGGGTGGATTTACTCCAAATTGATTTAAAATACAAAGCAGCTGTAATAACTAGGCGTACTCACATAGGAGAACTACACAAATGCCCTCATTGGTCTATGAAGTCAGGTGGTGCCCCTGAGAGGTGCCGTGCAGAAAGTTGGATGTATCTTGCTGACGTCATCGTGCATAGCGCGTCATGACGTCGGGTTACCTAGGTAACCACATAGCTGAAATGGGGATGCAGCAGCTCCGATAACGGAGAGCAGGCCAAGTAACCAGGAATGGAAGTTCAATTGACTATATCCATCCCATGGGGTTCTAAGGCCATTGTTGAACGTCCTACTGGAATGGTATAAAATCTTAAGATTACCTCTGAGGTATAGAAAGTCGGGTGGCACAAATAAAAAAACCCGTTTGAAAAACGGAATCTGACGTAATGACGTCATCACGCATGGTGCGTCATGACGTTACATTACCATAGAGACCACAAATATCTGGAAAAAACCTGCCTAAATCGCTGCAAGTACACAGGCTAATACCACAAAGAAACTGTGGGCCATATAAGTCCCATGTTGATCAAAAGCCCTGGTTTACCATGCAAACTAATATAATATGCAATCGGGGGATGACACCAATTGATGTTATAACACAATACATATAATTACCTGAAAATATCATATAGAGCATATACATGTGATCATGGTCACAAATAACTGAAGGGGTATAATGAGACAAAAGAAACCCTGTAACATACAGAGTACAAATTGTCAAAAATGGAAAGCATGTTGATAAAAGACCATAGCGAATGGATACGTTGCAAATACATAAATTGATGAGAGGATCTCCCCCAAATACAATTTATGGGCATGACAGAACTGCAAATAAATGCATAGTATACCTCTAAATCAAAAGAAATTTATCAAGACATACATATGCTAGAGTCTAAATTGTAGCAGGTATTAATAATTAATATGTAACAATCTATATGCTAAATACAACCAATGTAGATTATTGACAGTATAAGTACGTGATAGAAATATTCCTAATTGATACAAGGTCATAAATTCAAAAATGTAACATAAAAATGATGTCCTGTTATGGCAAATATAAAAGGCATGCATCACGTATGGTCCATATTTCTGTGAGTAACCATAATAAGACATCTTGGTTGGTAGAACTCCAATGTTAGAGTGTCACACAGTTGTACCCACAATTGGAAAGCTAAGTACGTAGAGCTTTCTAAAGTGAAGTAGGAAGTCCCGCATAGACATGGTCAGTCTTTCATAGATGAGATGGGTCCTGAGAAGATGAAGCTGCGTTATCACACAAATGGCCACCCAGCAGGATCCTTGATGTGAGTGAAAAAGCAGTGCCCTTATGTGATGTAGTTATTCCAAAGTACTTAAATGGTCCACATGTAGACAGAGGCATCCCTAATAAAGGTCCCATCCAACCGATTGATATAGGGTGGAGGTGTATGGGTAGTCCAAATATAGAGACCCTCAAGTAAGACTATGGTACATGAGTCGTCCAAGTAAAAGGAAGTTCCAAGTAGAGACGGTAGGTCCTCCAGAGTTAGAGTAAATTCTGTAGGGATGGTGTTGTATTCTCTAACAGGTAGCCATGGTGCCAGACCCTTGGCATAGGTACTAATCCACAGCATAGACGTACATGGGAAAGACAAAAGTGAAGAATCCAAATGTTAGAGCATCACAGAACCAAATCGGAAGGAAACAAAACAGGACAGGGAGGCAATGTTTATAAAAACATGGCATAGCCAAGGTAATCGTTCAGACCACGTGGTATCATGGTGCCCAGTTGCACGATCCATCTACACTCCCTCCTTAACAGAGCCTTCTCAAGGTCACCGCCACGTGCACCGAGAGAGACCCTGTCGAAGGCAAATGCAGAGAGGACCGTACTGTCGGACCCATGACAACGCATGAAGTGGCGTGCAACTGAACTAATTTTTTTGCAAGAATCAACATCTCTTTGTGCATTTTTGATGTTGCGGGTGTGTTCTAATACACGGAAGCGGAATTCCCTTGTGATCATGCCTACATAGGCAAGGCCACAAGGACATGCAAGATGGTACACCACTCCCTTAGTCTTACAGTTTAAAAAAGAGAGGAAGGTTCACATGTTCATCCAGCAATGTCGTGTACCTCATCATGTGCATGAAATGCCCAGGGGGCTGCTACTACATAGGTGAGACAGGGCAGGGGCTAAACAAAAGAATGAACCTGCATCGCCACAGCATCACGCGCGGAACAAGAGACAGTCCTGTTGGCGAACATTTCTCTGACTCTGGCCATAAGATGAACAATCTGAGGGTTGCCATACTCAAAGGTAATCTTAAAACACCGAAAGAGAGACGGTTGCATGAATACAAATTTATGCAACTGTTCGGGACACTTAGCAGTGGCCTAAACAGAGATCGAAATTTTATGAGTCATTACTGACACAAGTGAACTCTCTTCCCATGAGCGCTAAAGGCCATGTCTGTACATACTGTGCTATATGTATGCTCACACAGCTGTCTCTCACACATACTAATACTCCTTGTTTTTCCATCCCTATACACCAATAGGGACCACAAAGTATCCACACACACTTTTAGTTGTGCTACAATCTCTCACATTTCCACACCCACCCACACCATTTATATCCACTCCCACTCCACACACACCTTTTGTATAGCACTGTATATACTGTGGGCTCTCCATTCATTTTTATTCACACTGATACACACACACACACTCTTACATCACTTGCTTTCAGGAACCTTTTGACACCTCTAGCCATAAAACACATCCACACCGGGGGAAGGACCAGCACAGATAACATTCCAAGAGACACTGTTTTTAAGTATACCTTTTGCTTGCTTCATTCATTGCGACATCGCCGGAAGAAGAGATCAGTGTATCTCGAAAGCTTGCACAAATAAAAGCATTTCGTTAGCCACAGAACGGTATCATCTATTTATTTTTTGATTATTGAAGCTCGGCTAACACTATATATATATATGCAGTGCTTGACAAATCACCCCAAAATCTACTTTCCGAACAAAAAAATCTACTCGCCACTTAGCCCTGCCTTTAGCCCCGCCCCCCCCAAAGAGAAATTGAATAAATTCCTAGTAAGAACAACATTCGTTTTTGACATAAGTTTATTTATTGTATTACATTTATACTTTACTACAATTAGTCCTTGTTACGTGTGTTTGTGTGACTAGTTTCCTGCACCCATTAACCAGTGTTTGGATGCCCCCACTTCACAATATCTAAAGCAGCAATCCCACCTGGGATCTTACCTGATACGCAGTCCCTCAATCCCTCATTCCCACAATGTTATATGTTGGAGGGGAGGTGTTCTCTACCTGTCTTCTGGGTTAGGGGGGATTCCGATGTCTCCCGTCTGAAGCTCGAGAGTCAGATCTGGAAGAAAGCAGTATAGGTTATTTCGGTGTAGGTATAGGGCAGTTAAGATATACCGGGTAAATAAGATATCCAGATACAGAGGGGGAGAGAGACAGGGAGGGGAGAGAGACAGGGAGGGGAGAGAGACAGGGAGGGGAGATAGACAGGGAGGGGAGGGAGGGAGAGAAACAGGGAGACAGACAGGGTGACAGACAGGGAGACAGACAGAGGGGAGAGAGATAGAGAGAGAGAGAGAGAGAGAGAGAGAGAGAGAGAGAGAGAGAGAGAGAGGGGGGGGGGAGGGAGAGAGACAGAGACAGGAGAGAGACAGGAGAGGAGAGAGACAGAGAGGGGAGAGAGACAGAGAGGGAGAGAGATAGAGAGGGGAGAGATAAAGGGAGATGGAGAGAGACAGGGAGACAGAGGGGAGAGAGACAGAGGGGAGAGGGAGAGAGACAGGGAGACAGAGAGGGGAGAGAGACAGGGAGGGGAGAGAAACAGAGGGGAGAGAGAGAGGGGAGGGAGAGAGGAGAGAGATGGGAGAGGAGAGAGACATAGAGGGGAGAGAGACAGGGAGACAGAGATGGGAGAGAGACAGGGAGACAGAGAGGGGAGAGAGACAGGGAGACAGAGAGGGGAGAGAGACAGGGACACAGAGAGGGGAGAGAGACATAGAGGGGAGAGAGACAGGGAGACAAATTGTGTGCTCATTTGCATGTAATTTCCCAGAATCCCTTGCTGCAGTGGGAGCACTGTGTATATATATATCTTGAGAGATAAATTTGTTTTAGTATTAAGAAGTATATTCTACTTACTGTATGAATACAGAGTTAGGATGCTTAGTTAGGAGTTTGTCATCGATATTATATTATGCTTATTCATTCTTGACTGGCCGATCTTTAGATGTTAGGGTCTTTTATTACCTTGAGCTACTTATCTATTAGGATCCACTATTATTGTAGCAGAGCTTGTGTTTTGCAGTTTTTATTAGAATTTGAATGGAGGCATTAGCATTATAGTCTCTGTGGCGTCCAGTGTGCTTTCTGTGCTTTTAATTATTCTTTTTATGCATGATGTTAGACTTCAATAAAATTGTGCTATACTGTATCTTTTTAAATACTGTAGGCCATCTTTTTGAATACTTCTTTTCTTTCTTGTTTGTGCGACTATTATGCTTTATCCCAGAGCACCGAGCATCTCTTATAGAGAATTTATTTCCAGTATTTTCGATACCAAGTGATTATAGGTGTGTATGCGGTATCTGGTTGTTTGTGTCTATCTATTATCTACTGCTTGTCAGTTCTTGATTCTGTACCAGCTCCACCTTTTACTAACATCATTATGGATTTTAATGAAAGTGAGCAGCCACGTTTGGCAAATGCAGATACTGTTTTTTCTATGTCAGACGATACTAGTCCAGATATTGTAACTCCCACTCCTAAAGGGAAAGAGAGTGTTAAAAACCTTCAATTACTTCTGCAGAAGCGAGTCAGAACTTGGTGGAATAAAACTGCTTTGGAACGCTACGTCCAGAACAAATTAATTCCAAGAGGCTTAAGATTACAAACCTTTCCAGGCTATGAATTTTCTGAACCTACACTAAAAGCAAAATAGGAAAATGTACTCAGTAACTGTTCATTGAACTTATGAATATATTGATTGCAAACAATGATTGTGTATTAGCTGAGGTTGCAAAACAAATTGATCAAACCCAGAAAAATCTTGATGTACTGGATGCACCATTAGTTACCAAGATTGAATCAGAATTTGTAAAATATGAAGAGGACATTGTTAATATATAAAAAAAAAAGAAAGTTTACACTGGATTTGGCAGATTTCAAAGCTAAAACAATGTATAAATGGAATAGAGGCAAAAAGATTTAAAAAAAAAAATGTTAATGTAGCTTATGATGTTTATGTAAATATTTCCTCAGGAGCAACAACATCAAACATGGACTCATCGGATTATGAGTCCGGCTATCATTATAGATCTGATGGAGAGGGTCATTTTTTAGGCAGAGGTCCTGCATAATGTGGCCGAGGAGGAGGACGTGGCGGTGGAAACCGTCAACTCAGAGATCGCAGTCGCTTACCTTACATGGGGCACACATAACGCTCCCGGCGGTAACTGGTCAATTAACTGTTATAAACTTATCTAATGTCGTTCTTTCTCAGGACCAAACAGACCTCCTCCATCATTTTCTCCCACTTATAAATTAGACAAATTTGAGTGGGTTAAAGACCTTAATCTTTTTTTGCAGAAAATAACTATTGATTAAACATTTATTCAAGATCTGAGGAACATTCTACTGGGACTTGTAACACTCAGGACTGGAACAGTGCTGAACTTCAGATCATTTGGGATATGACGTCTATCTATGATGGTGAAGAAGAGGAACCACCATGCGAATTGAAGGGAGCTTCTCATATTAAGCCCAAGATTCTGCCCTACACTGCAGACCTGCTCCTTGGTTGAGATCATTTCCAACTTGGTATCAACTGATATACAGAATTTACAAGTATATACAGGACCGGGCAATCTATTGAAAGCAGAGTGGGTGGCGCTGACCATACTTCGTAATCTCTCTACAGTAGAGATAAAACCAGCAGACAAGGGAGGTAATATACTGTAGTTGTTTGGCCCAAAACTTTGTATCATAGAGGTGTTCAAACAATTAAAGGACCAAAAATGTTATCTTGAACTCTCTAGTGATCCTACTGTTAAATTTAAGAAAGAACTGGACTGTTTTTTACAGTTCGCATTTACAGAGGGGGTCCTTACAGAATGTGTACGGGATGGCTGTAATACCGCTAAGGTAATGAAGGGGTTAACCCCTCCCGCAACCCACCCGGTAGGCCTAAACACCCATCCTTGGAGCTAATACCCCCTTCCCCCACCCCTGCTACCCACAATACAAAAACACACACAACAACCCCACTACCCACCTCCTAGGTCCACAATAAACCATTACAATATCTAATAAACACCAATACACAACCCACCCCTTGTGCCCCCACATACTGTAAAACCATTATTTATTTTTTTACACACACGATTAATACTCCAGACCGGCAGGGTTCCCCGGTGGTCCCGACGGGTGTCTGCAGCTCCCACATTGCACCTCGGGGGGGTACCCACGGGTGTCTGGGGGCCTTCGGATGGTCCCCGCTAGGCTCTGTGGGCCTCCAGGTTGTCCCCGCAGGCCCCGCAGGTTGTCCCCGTGGGTGTCTGGGGGTCTCCGGGTCATCCACATGGGTGTCTGGGGGGCCCTCGGATGGTGTCTAGGGGTCCGTGGGGCCTCCGGTTCTTCCCCGCAGATATCCCCGTGGGTCCTCAGGTGGTCCCCGTGGGCATCCGGGGTCCTCGGGTGGTCCCCTTGGGTCCCCACAGGCCTGAGGTACCAATCCTGTATTTAAAAAAATAAAATATGGCCTACCCCCCAACCAAACACATACAGTACAGTAATGGGCAAAATAACTATTATCCAGATATGGATAATAGAATATTTGCCCATTATTAATCACATTATTAGCAAGCATACATAAAGTAAATAAAACAGTTCTACTTACCCCTGGCATTTTGAAGGTCGTCCTTACTGCAGGTGTACTATTGGTGTACTACAACCAATCAGATTGAGGAATTAGTTTCCATGATCTGATTGGCTGAAATACCATGTGACGCAGGCCATCTTGGATTTTGTGATGTCATGTTAAAGGGAAATGAAGCACAGCCATTCTGATTTGCTGGCTTCATTCTCTTTAAATGACGTCATTAAAAAAGGGCACATGGTTTTAACAGCCAATCAGATGGCTGTTGAACCATTTCCCGCCCAAATGTGACATCATAAGCCATATTTAAGGCTGTGACGCCTCATTTGAGCCCAAGATGCAGATGAGACAACATCGCGTTGTGGATCTACCATTGGGTTTTTGGATTGACAGATGAAGAAAGAAGATATAGAAAATTGACAAATAATTATAGATGAAGATTGAAGAAGCGGATTAATGAGAAAGAAAGACGAATTTGAATAGCTGATCCGGATCTTCATGGCGGATGGCATCGGATGCAGTTTCAGACCTACTTTAGGGTACAGATCAATACATTATTAGGTCAATATTTTTTTTTAATTGCTTGCTTTGTTTTGAGTGGGATTTTTTTCTGTGTTTATTATGTGGATGTAATTGTTTGTCATTTTGCTGCTTTAATTTAAAAAAAATTGGCGATTGATTTTCTTTTTTTAATTAATGATGTATTGTGTTGGGTAATGCTTTTAATGGTTGTGGTACCGAGTTGTTTTATTAATTCATTGCTTTGTTGGTTAATGGTTGAATTAATTCCTTGTTGTGTTGGTTAGCGTTTGTATTAATTGCATTTGTTGGCTAGTGTTTTAATTTATTGAATTGGGGTGTTTATGTGTTTTGGAATGTTTTATTATTGTGTCTTATGTGCATTAATGCATTTTGATTAGGTGCCCATTGAGTGCTTTAGTGGCTTACCAGGCCTATATTTTATGGGTATGATGTACCACTATCACACTCAATGGGTACAGGGTGGGTATAGTGGGTCTGGGGTGGGTTAACCCCTTAATTACTATAGCGGTTATTAACCGCTACGGTGATTAAGGGACTAAGGGACATTAGAATGTATTCTGCTATGTATTCTTTCTGGCAACGGAGGACATGGACCTGCTGTAAGCTGACGAGGACGCCCTTCATATTGCCAGGGGTAAGTAGAACGGTTTTATTTACTTTATGTATGCTTGCTAATATTGTGATTAATAATGGGCAAATAATCTATTATCCAAATCTGGATGATAGTTATTTTGCCCATTACTGTACTATATGTGGTATATATGGTGGTGGTGGGTGGGGGGGTATTGATTGAAATGTAGGCGATGTTTTATTTTTTTTAAATACATGATTGGTACCGCAGGCCTTTGGGGACCCACGGGGACCACCCGAGGACACCCGGACGCCCACGGGGACCACCTGAGGACCCACGGGGACACATGCGGGGAAGAACCGGGGATACCTCAGCTGTGGGGGCTGCGGGGACCCGCAGGGACCACCTCAGGGCCCCCCAGACACACGTGGGAACCACCCGAGGGCCCCCAGACACCCGTGGGTACCCCCGGGGTGCACTGTGGGACCTGCGGACACCAGCCGGGCCACCAGGGACTGCCGCTGGCCTGTGGTATTAATTGTGTGTGTAAAAAAAAATGGTTTTACAGTATGTGGGGGCACAGGGGGTAGGTTGTGTATTGGTGCTTATTAAATATTTTTACATTTTATGACTAGTCTAGATGAGCAGGGGGTCTCAGAAGCAGAACAGCGTTGTTTTCAGGTCCGGGGTCCCCCTGCTTCCCAAGATACAGGTCCCGTTATAGGGTGCATGGAAATGTCTTGCGTCACGTGATCGGGACAATTTCATGCATAGGAGATACCGGCACCCCGTAACAGGGCCTGTATCTCGGGAAGTAGGGGGTCCCCGGACCCGATATCAATGCGTTCTGCTCCGGAGACACCCTGCTACAATGCACAAGTAATAACATTTACATGTTAAAATATTTTTATTTCCGGCGAGATTTTCACAAAGAGAGGCGGATCTCTCTGCAGCAGATACAAGCCGCCGGGTGAGCCCTTTTTGGAGGGCAGGTCATCTCGGCGCCGGAAACTCGCCATGTTTGGAAATGTTGCTCTCACTGGTAATCGGCCCTTTCTGCATACCGTGAGAGCAACACGGCAAAAAAATGGCGATTTCAAAACCCTGCCGATCATTTCTATCGGACTTTACTGCATGAGGCCCTGTGTTGGGAACTGGAGGGATCTGTGAACCAGTCTGCAAATTTCTAGATATTTTTCAAAGACCAGCAAGTCTATTATCTACTGTCTATTATCTCACCTGTCCTTGTAGACTCCTATATGTAGGTATGACTACAAGGGAGGTGAGATTTAGAATTCTGGAACATAGCAGAAACATAAAAACCGCACAGAATGATTTGATGCTTTAAAAAAAAAAATAACTACTGTTGAGACATTTTCTCCAAAAACACTCAGATCATACACTCCTGATGGTATGCACTATAGATAAGGTCTCCTTAGGCATCTGAGGGGGTGACATGGATAGGGAACTTTTGCAAAGGGAAACTAGGTAGATTATCCAACTGGGAACTATGATACCCTTTGGTCTGAATGACTACCTTGGGTTTGCCATGTTCCTGTAAGCTGTATCTATTATTTTATTCTGACTTTCTTTATATAGGGTTTTAGAGATTGTTTATTTCTTTTTCCTTATTTCTTTTCAATTTAGATAATTGGAGTTCTATCTGTACTTTGTGTGTTTTTTTGAATTGTCTGATATATATTACCGTATTTCCTTGATTGTAAGACGCAGGTTTTTTCCCTTTTTCACCTGGCTGAAATAGGACTGCGTCTTACAATCGATGTACTGAAAACAAAACAACAACAATAAAATAGCCAGGGGGCGCTGCTGGAGATGCGGACGGATTTCTGTGTGCAGCAAACATGTCTGCGATCACGGCTCCCCTCCTCCCCCTCGTGCAGAGAGAGATGCTGGACATGCCGGCCGGGTCTACAGCATAGCTGCGATCACGCCCCCCCCCCCTCCCCACTTCCTCCGTGCAGAGAGATCACGGCCCCCCTCCGTGAGGTGCAGAGAGTTGAGATGCCGGACGGCCTGGGTCTGTCTTCACATTGCCCCCCTGTCAAATCTCTGTGTGAGTCTCTGTGTGTGTTTGTCTGTGTATCTGTGTGTGTGTGTATCTGTGTGTGTGTATCTGTGTGTGCTTGCCACAAACTGGTACCGGACCGCGGGGCTGAGGTGGGGATGCATAAACACCGACCTTAGGCCACGGAGTCAGGTCCGGAGTGCGGATTCCATAATCAGACATAGCCAGGTCAGGATTGCAGAAGGTAGGGTTAACGTTATCCAGGCAGGGGTCAAGGCAGGCGGCACAGGAGCGGTGGTCGAGGAAACAAGCCGAGGTCATCAACAGGAAATCTTGGGTGAAGGTACTTCAGCACAGGAGGCTAGAACCTGGAGAGAAGCCACTGCAGCGGAGATGCTTCAGCGAAGGTGCTGCAGTGCGTAAGGAAAAGGCCAGGAGTGACTCCACTTGGAGGAAGCAGGAACCAGAGGTGCAGACACGCCACAGGAAACGCTGGGGAAACCAGCGTAGCCGCTACAGCGCGGCGAAGGCGAAGTCTGCCAGGAACAAGAAAAGCAGCGCCGGGGCTGCTATGCAAGAAGGCCTTGGGATGCCGGGGACTGGAAGCAGGATACAAGGCACAAGGAGCCCAGCAGGCCAAACACGGAGTCTGTGACATGCACAGTTACTTGCAACTTGGATTGCAAAGTCTATGTCCAGCCACTTCCTGAGGGCGGGGCAGGCACTAAATAGCACAGGAGGCCAATCGGGCCAGAGCTGCACAGGAGGCAGCAGGAGGCAGGTGATTGCAGAAGCAGGGAATAGATTGTCTGGAACCTGCAAATCTCCAGATGGAAGGGCTCCAGCCAAAGCCAGGAGTGGATTCCTGACAGTGTGTATGTGTGTGTGTGTGTGTGTGTGTGTGTGTGTGTGTGTGTGTGTGTGTGTGTGTGTGTGTGTGTGTGTGTTTGTGTGTTTGTGTGTGTGTGTGTGTGTGTGTGTGTGTGTGTGTGTGTGTGTGTTTGTATGTGTGATCTCTGTCTGTCTGTCTGTCTGTGTGTCCTTCCATTCTCTTTCCACCTTCCCTCCTATTCCTCTCCCCCTCTCCCCCTTCCCTCCTATCCTTCACCCCCCCTTCCCTCCTATCCCCCTCCCCCTTCCCTCCTATCCCTCTCCCCCCCTTCCCTCCTATCCCTCTCCCCCCTTGCTTCCTATCCCTCTCCCCCTCCCCAACTATCCCTCTCCCCCTTCCCTCCTATCCCTCCCCTTTCCCTCCTATCCCTCTCCCCCCTTCCCTCCTATCCCACTCCCCCTTCCCTCCTATCCCTCTCACCCCTTCCCTCCTATCCCTCTCCCCCTTCCCTCAAATCCCTCCCCCTTCCCTCCTATCCTTCTCCCCCTTCCCTCCTATCATTCTCCCTTCCCTCCTATCCCTATCCCTCTCCTTTCCCTCCTATCTCTCTCCCCCTTCCCTCCTATCTCTATCCCCCTTCCCTCTCTCTCCCCCCCCTTCCCTCTCTCTCCCCCTTCTCTCTCTCTCCCCCCTTCCCTCTCTCTCTCCCCCCTTCCCTCTCTCTCTCCCCTTCCCTCTCTAGCCCCCTTCCCTCTCTCTCCCCGATCCATCTCTCTCTCCCCCCCTTCCCCCTCCCTCTCCCCCCTTCCCTCTCTTTCCCCCCCTTCCCTTCCCACTCTCTCCCCACCTTCCCTCTCTCTCCCCCCCTTTCCCTCTCTCTCCCCCCTTCTCTGTGTGTGTGTATCTCTGTCTGTCTGTGTGTCCTTCCATTCTCTTTCCACCCTTCCCTCCTATCCCTCTCCCCCTTCCCTCCTATCCTTCACCCCCCCCCCATTCCCTCCTATCCCTCTCCCCCCTTCCCTCCTATCCCTCTCCCCCCTCCTCCTATCCCTCTCCCCACTTCCCTCCTAACCCTCTTCCCTCCCTTCCCTCCTATCCCTATCCCCCTTCCCTCCTATCCACCTCCCCCTTCCCTCCTATCCCTCTCCCCCCTCCCTCCTATCCCTCTCCCCAATTCCCTCCTAACCCTCTTCCCCCCCTTCCCTCCTATCCCTCTCCCCCCTTCCCTTCTATCCCTCTCCCCCCTCCCTCCTATCCCTCACCCTTCCCTCCTATCCCTCTCCCACTTCCCTCCTATCCCTCTCCCCCCTTCCCTCCTATCCCTCTCCCCCTTCCCTCCTATCCCTCTCCCCCCTTCCCTCCTATCCTTCTCCCCCCTTCCCTCCTATCCTTCTCCCTTCCCTCCTATCCCTATCCCTCCTATCTCTCTCCCCCCCTTTCCTCCTATCTCTCTCCCCTTCCCTCTAATCTCTCTCCCCCTTCCCTCTCTCTCTCTCTACCCCCATCCCTCTCTCTCTACCCCCTTCTCTCTCTCTCTACCCCTTCTCTCTCTCTCTCCCCCTTCCCTCTCTCCACCCTTCCCTCTCTCTCCCTCCCTTCCCCCTCTCTCCCCCCTTCCCTCTCTCTCCCCCCTTCCCTCTCTCTCCCCCTCCCCTCTCGCGCTAGCCCCCTTCCCTCTCTCTCCCCCCATCCATCTCTCTCTCCCCCCCTTCCCTTCCCGCTCCCTCTCTCCCCCCCTTCCCTCTCTCTCCCCCCTTCCCCCTCTCTCCCCCCCTTCCCTCTCTCTCCCCCTTCTCTCTCTCTCCCCCCCTTCTTTCTCTCTCCCCCCCTTCTCTCTCTCCCCCCCTTCTCTCTCTTCCCTTCTCTCTCTTCTCCCCTCTTCTTCTCTCTTCTCCCCTCTCTCACCCAGAAAAAAATTCTGCACATTTAATATAGTGTGTTTTTTCCCCCCAATTTTTTTTTATTAAATCAAGGGTGCGTCTTAGAATTGATGGCGTCTTAGAATCGAGGAAATAGGGTATATTAGGTTTTTTTTCATGTTACTCATGTATTTTGTTCTGTCATTTTTATTCTTTTTCTGGGGAGAAATCATATAGCTTCACTGTGTTGGGATGCTGTTTGAGATCAGAAGCAGTGTATCGGCTGAGGTCCTGCGGCCCCATGGGGATGCTTTCGTCTTGCGCACGCATGGAGAGGCTCCTGACGGGACATACTTGAAAACGAGAGGTAACTCTCAATGTATTACTTCCTGGTAAAATATTTTATAAATAAATAAAATATTTTATAAATAAATAAACATGCAGCATGAGATATCTGCTTGATCAGCTGATGGAGGGGGGCGTCACAATAGCCAGCTGTTCTTTTGCTCTGCTCCGGAGAAGCTGATGACGCGTGACATGGACACGCCGCCAATCGATGACGCACGTCCTTTCACGCATGCGCATCAGCATCTCATTAAGGGAGACCCTGAGTCTCAGCTGGACTATGACACGTGATATGCATCTAGCTTTCTCACGGTTCCGTTTTGTATTCTGCAATTAAGCACCTGCGCCAGATATGCCCCTGATATGCCCCTAGTATCTTTTACACTCCAAACTAAACCTGCGTTCACACTTAAATAGCTGCCATTGTGTGGCTTACCTTTTACTCCATGAAGAAGCCTCCTGGTGAAACATATGTTGAGTGCATGCACTACTGGGACCCTGCAGTCTACTGCTCACAAGCTCTTGCACTATCAGCTGGGGATGGGTTAACCAAGCCTTTTTTCTGCTATGTGGAACTTCAGTTTTTTCCTTTTCGAACTGCAAAGCTGATTATTCTCTCCTGCTATCCTGGACACAGTCCACTGTGATTGATAAGTGTACCAACTCTTATCTTTAATTGTTACTTGACTATTGTCAGTATCTCATTCAGGACTATATTTGCCCCTCATGGGCTACATATTTTCAGGACTTTGCATCAAAGGATATATGTTTTTTTCTAAACTATATTCTGGACACATTTGTCTGCTTGCCTGTACAGCTATGAACATCAGTTCAAATCTCTAGCACTCTTGCAGCTGTCAAATGATATGATCTACTCTGTTTTCATTATCAGATGTGATCACTGTATGAGTGTATCGTGTTATAAGTGGGCTTACAGTATATTCTATCTTGAGATATAAATTTGTTTTAGTATTAAGGAGTATATTCTACTTACTGTATGAATACAGAGTTAGGATGCTTAGTTAGGAGTTTCCATCGATATTATATTATGCTTATTCATTCTTGACTGTCCGGTCTTTAGATCTTAGGGTCATTTATTACCTTGAGCTACTTATCTATTGAGATCCACTATTATTGTAGCAGAGCTTGTGTTTTGCAGTTTTCATTAGAATTTGAATGGAGGCATTAGCATTATAGTCTCTGTGGCGTCCAGTGTGCTTTCTGTGCTTTTAATTATTCTTTTTTATGTATGATGCTAGACTTCAATAAAATCATGCTATATCTTTTTGAATACTGAGAGTGCTCTCTATGGGACTTCTTTTTTTCTTTGTTTGTGTGACTATTATGCCTTGTCCCTGAGCACCGATTGGCATCTCTTATTATAGAGGAATTTATTGCCAATCTTTTCGATAGCAAGTGATTATAGGTGTGTATGAGGTATCTGTTTGTTTGTGTGTGTATGTATATATATACATATATATATATATATATATGTGTGTGTGTGTGTAATAAAGAAATTAATAGACAGCGCCCGTGATAGCATACACCCAAATTGCTGCCACTGAATCTGATTGACAAAATGCCACACCCTGCACAGATGCCTATATACAAACTATGTATAGTTTATAAAAAATGTGGTAAGAACCAGGATGGTGGAGATGTAAATAACACGTTAAATAAAAATAGTGAAAAAATGTGCAAATGAAAAAATGACAAAAAATATAACCATGAAAATAATCAAAATATAAAAAAATGGGATCATAAAAAATATAAAATGTTCAAAAAATATAAACAATCAAAAAATATTAATAAATTGTCCTGTAACTGTGTAAAAAACCTTGAAGGAAAAATGTGGTCCGGGCAGCTTCTTTCTTGGGTCAACAACCTCCCAAACGATACCTGTTAGAAAACAAGAGAAAGAAAAAGCGCCCGATCCATGTGTAAAATCCAACAATAAAGGTTTCATTTACCATGAACATAGACAATTGCACATTCACACTTTGCCAGTGTATTAAAAGCGTTGTATGGGACAAACCCATGCACCAAACAGATGTCAGACTGCAGCAAGTTCCTTCCGTTCCATCTGGCTGTGCAAACCGCAAGGCTTCACTGCTGCTGGTGTCACCGTCTCAGCGTCTCTCCAGCAACCCAAATGAGTAACTTGCAGTTCCTATTTGGCACAGCTCTTCTTGGATGAGAGGACAGGGAACTCCTGTGCTGGTGTCTGTGTTTAGGCATCTGGACTGCTCCCCCACCGTAGTTCCTCAACCACGTGACCCTACGCGTTTCTTCCGACTCGGCGGATTTCATCAGGGGAAGAAACGCGTAGGGTCACGTGGTTGAGGAACTACGGCAGAAGCGCAGGTCTTGGGGGAATTTAAAATTCCCCCGCTTGCCGGAGAGACAGGCCGGTCACGTGAGCGGTTCGCCCAATGAGGGCGAACCAGCTCCGTTACGTCACTGGCCCGCCCCCGGCCAGTGACGCGCCTGTCCCCGGACCGCCCCGTGACGGCTGCTGAGAGCGCTTGCGGTAAGCAACCGCAAGGCCAGGGAAAGCACCCGCTTTCCCTGAGCCTCAGCATGCTTCAGCACGCCAGCGGTAAGTGTGTCCGAGGCCTAAGTGAGATTTGGTCAGCTACTAGTGTCTTTGGTGTAGAATGGTGCATACCTGTGAGGTAACAGGAGGGCTGAGCACTGAGCGGTGGTGTGGGGAATCATCAGGACAGGATTGACAGGGTACCTTTATTCATTGGTTGCAGCGCCTCCAGTCAGCGTGGATCCTCTGGATAGTAGGATGAACCATACTGACACCTTTCTTTAGCCCAGTAGGATGGGCCAGACTGACACCTTTCTTTAGCCCAGTAGGATGGGCCAGACTGACACCTTTCTTTAGCCCAAGACAGTGAATCACACTGGTATATGGTTCCATGGTATTTATTGCAGTGTTTAGGATCTTACACAGCAGGTACATGTGAGGAATCGGGTAGTGCGTCCCTTGCGGCGCGTTCCCTCCTCGCCTATCTATAGTACTGCAGCGGCAGCTGCCGAAGATTCGCCCCCCGCTGATGTGCGCATCACTGTTCCTGTTACAGAGCGTGCGCGCACCCGCTCTTTCTATGCACGGTCACTGAGCATAGCTCTGTCCCCTCGGGACGCGCCGCACCTCCGCTGTGCGCAGTGCACGCGCATGATGGCGTGCAACGAGCCCCAGCTACGTGTCAAGCTTTGCTATGAGCCTTGTCTCCTGCAGCCTATCCTGGCATCTGCAGAGTCCCCGCCTCCGCTCCCTCCCCTTCTGGTTCCTGTCTCCTATATAAGACTGCCTCTTCCTGGCATACCTTGCTGAACATAGACTTTGTGTAGCCTTGTGTGTGCCTGGCTTGTCCAGCCCTGTCTTGCTTGTTTTCTACAGTTACCTCTCGTGTACCGACCTGGCTTTGCATTTGGATTCTCTCTGGATCGTGACCCCTGGCTTATGGATTAACCTCTCGTGTACCAACCTGGCTTTGCATTTGGATTCTCTCTGGATCGTGACCCCTGGCTTATGGATTAACCTCTCGTCTACCAACCTGGCTTTGCATTTGGATTCTCTCTGGCTCTTTACCCCTGGCTTACGGATAACGACTACGTGTACCTCTCCTACCCTTGGAACCTGGCAAGTATTGGATTAACACTTTTTCTTCATACCCAGACCCAGCAACGCTACAAACCACCTACTGGGCCCGCCTTCGCTACTGTGGGTGTGTGGCTCTGTCCTTTCCACCTCAGTGGCGGGGTCAGGTCTTGTCTGTGGGCTCACACAAGCGTGACAGTACATCACTTTCCTTGCTTCCACTAAGAGGGTCACTTCAAGGATTGAGGCCCATCCAAGTTTCCTCCTGCATGGTGCTCCCCCTAATGAGCCTTATGGAACACAGGGAAGTTGTTGCTCACTCCACAGAGGGAGGAAAAAGACACACCCACTTTTGGTAGAGAGACAGTATTTATAGCCTGGAGTTGGGCTTGTAACTCTGCCCCATAACAGAGCAGGACTAATACTGACACAATCCAGCATGACACCAGCCAGTACATCCCCCAGGCTGATACTCTCTGGCTGTTGCTAGGCCCGCCCTTAGATACAGCTACTGCATCTAAGCTTGCAGGAGCAAACAAGGCCTTAGGAAGGAATTAACCCTTCCACTGCCTGTACCTAACAGGACTTACACTGGTAGGGCCCAGGGAAATAAGTAGCGGCCGGAGGCTAGGCTACACATATATATTTTAAAAAAGCTTTTAATTTCAATAGGATTTGTTCTTTGACACATATGTGTGAGGATTCACAATCCTCACCTCAACAAACCTTCCGTGATGGACACTCAGGATGCGCTGTCCCGTGGCCCCAATACGCACATGCAGATCTTGCGCGGCCTGATTCCCCCTCCGTGAATTCTGTCTCCGCCCCCCGCTCTGACGCACGACGGGTGTGTTCGTCCAGCCTCCCCGCTGACGTGCGTTCCAAGTCCCGCCTCTGGCCTGGTGATGGACAGGACCGGCGTGGGAGTGACGCGCGCTTCGGGCTCTGCCCCCTGACCTCTGTGATACACACGGGTCGGCACGCGATTGTTCCCACCCCCTCTTGTTCTAAGGACATCCAGAACCGGCGTGGGAGTGACGCGCACTCCAGGCTCCGCCCCCTGACCTCTGTGATGCGCGCGGGTCAACGCTCGAGTGGTTCCGCCCCCATCCTTGATTAGGCTGCATCATAGGGCATACCTGGGTGCACCAGCAGCCTATCAGTGCTTACTTCCTGGTTCCGCCTTGGCTGGCTATTGGAGGCCCAGACCTTGAGTCTGCTTTCATTCCTTGCTGAGCATAATCTAGTGTGATGCCGTGCCTTGCTGCATTCCTGTTCCTGTAACCTTGCCTCGCCTTGCTGATTGACCCCTTGTTGCCTGACCTTGCTTGTCTCTTGGATTCCGCACCTCTCCTCTCCTGATCCGGCAACGAATGACCATTCTCCTGTCTCCAGTCCTGACCTTGGCTAAGTACTCCAACGATCCGATATTCTCCTATCCTGAACCTGGCCACGTACCCTGACGATCCGCTACTCTCCAATTCCGAACTTGGCTACGCACTCTGACGATCCGCAACTCTCCACTCCAGACCTGGCAAGTTCTTATGCTACTCTCAAATCTATAACCCTGACCTGGCTTGAACGACTACTCTACATCCTTGGCGTGCCCGCGTGGCTGTGGGTCGGCGTTAACCAATTCCCTACCTCAGCACCGCGGTCGTGCTTCGTTTGTACGACGGAGAAATTACGACGCAAGAATGCCGGCCTATGTCTTTACTGAAGTGTTTCTGGACATTTTGCATATTTCTGTCTCCAAAAGTCGGGAAACGCAAAGTTCCCATGAGACCCGGGGGAGTCTCATTGGGAACGCTTTTTTTCTCCCCTATTTCTACTGACAACCCTTCTCGCTATGGGGAGGGCTTCCAAGTATCTATGCTTGCTTTTCTTGATTCAGGTGCCGGAGGAAACTTATAGATCAAGCTTTCGCAGAGCGCCATCTTGTTCCGACCAGGCACAGAAAGAAGCCCATCGCTCTTGAAGCCATTGACGGAAGACCTCTGCAGCCGGCATTCATCTCCTTGGAGACAGAGGTGCTTCAACTCAAGGTACAAGACACACACCTGGAAAAGATCCAATTCAATGTTATCCATACTCCTTCCATCACCGTGATCCTCGGCTACCCTGGCTACAGGTACACAACCCTCGGGTAGATTGGCTCAACAAGGAACCCATTCAATGCAGTCACAAGTAACTAAAGTCGGGCACTTGCCCAGGCACGGGAGCCTTGGATACCCCTGCCTACTGAGGAGATCACCGTCCCCCTACATTTGGGACCATTGATTCCTGCTGTTATTGTGGAGACCAACAAGGTTAGCCAGACCGAGTCTGTACTGTATCCTGACCTTCAGGCCAATGTCCCTGTTTTCCCATCCCCTGACTTAGTGACTGAGGATGAGTGGCTGGAGCTGGGTAGCTGGTTCCGAGAAGCAGCGCGGTCCAATCCCAGCTTAGAGGGCATGAGACTTCGGCTGTCTGAGTCTGCCTCTGAGGGTGGGTCAGATCGGTATCTCTGGTACCGTGGTCTCTTATACCGGGAGGGAGAAAGCTCCTGGTGCTTCAGATAGGGTATGGGCTGGTAGGCGACAGTTAGTGGTACCCAGGGAGTATAGGCAGCAGTTGTTGCAGGTAGCCCACTCCATCCCACTAGCGGGGCATCAGGGGGTCATCCAAACTAGATCCCGGCTACTGCAGTGTTTCTACGGGATGGGAGCATCGCGGGCAGTGGCAGATTTTTGTCGCTCCTGTGATGCCTGCCAGTGGGTAGGCAAGTCGGGTGACCATGTGAGAGTCCCCCTGAAACCACTACCGTGATAGGTGAACCTTTCCACAGGGTAGCAATAGATATTGTGGGACCCCTTCAAGTCCCTAGCTGGACGGGGAAGCGCTACATCCTCACGGTGGTCGACTTTGCGACCCGATACCGAGGCTGTGGCACTGTCCTCGATCGAAGCTAAGAAGGTGGCAGTAGTCTGATAGGGATTTTCTCTAGGGTAGGTTTCCCTAGCGAGATTCTAACCAATTCATATCTGAATTGCTCCACTGTTTCTGGGAGGCGTGTGGGGTGACAACCCTCCGCACGACCCCTTACCACCCCCAGACAAACAGACTGTGTGAGCGGTTCAATGGTACCCTGAAGCAGATGCTGCAAACCTATGTAGAAGCTGAACAGGGAGACTGGGAGATTCATTTACAGCATTTGCCGAGAGGTGTCACAAGAATCCACCGGGTTCTCCCCCTTTGAGCATCTATACGGTCGCAGGGTCCGTGGACTGCTTGACCCATTCATGAGGGATGGGAAGGGGAGACAACTACTACTGATGCTTCTGTGCTATAGTATGTGGTAACTCTCAGAGAACGGCTTGACTGACTCCTGGGGTTAGCACAAGCTAACCTCAGGGATGCTCAGACCAAGCAGAAGACTTGGTATGATCAAAATGCCCCCGCAATAGAGAACAAGTGGTTGTTCTGAAGCCCACAATGCAGAACAAACTCATGATTGCCTGGGCTGGCCCGTATACGGTTCTCCGGTGGATGAACGAGTGCAACTATGTTGTACAGTTAGATCAGGAGACAAGAAGACATATAACCTATCACATTAACATGTTGAAGAAGCAATTCCAGAGTGCGGCATCAGTGTTGGCTATCTGTAGCCCACCGATGGAGGACCCGGCGAGCCCAGCTCTGCTCGACCTTCTTGGGGAAGCTAGGAAAGGGGGCACAGTAGAGCAGGCAGGAATAAGTCCCGAGCTCGAGGCACCCCAGCGGGTGCAGGCACGAACTGTGCTAGACCAATACCAGGACCTGTTCACGGATAAGCCGGGCAGAACCTATATCACTGATCACCCAGTCCACATAGAGGATCAGAGACCTCTGAATAACAATGCCTATCAGGTATCAGCATACGTGAAGCATAGCATAGAGGAGGAAGAAGAGATGCTGACCCTATGGGTAATTGTACCGTCTCAGAGTTCTTGGGCTTTACCGGTAGTCCTGGTACCTAAGAAGGACAGGACCACTCGGTTCTATGTGGACAACTGGCAGCTTAACACTCACATGGTGTGGGATGCCTATCCCATGCCCCGCATGGACGAGGTGCTACATGAGCTTGCGGGGGCAAGGTATCCGTCTACCATGGATTTGTCCAGGGGGTACTGGCAAATCCCCCTGACCCAGGAGGTGCAGGACAAGTCAGCTTTCATCACTCCGAGTGGCTTTAATGAATTCCTAGTTATGCCATTCAGGATGAAGAATGCCATGGCTACCTTCCAAAGCCTGGTCAATAGGTTACTGGAAGGGTTGCAGGGTTTCGCAAGGCCCTACCTGGATGACACAGTTGTATTTAGCAATTCCTGGGAATCCCATTTAGTACATGTATCAGCGATGCTGAAAAGGATAGGAGAAGCAGAGCTGACACTCAAACCATCTAAGTCTCTAGTCGGGATGGCATAGGTACTGTACCTCGGGCACAGAGTAGGAGGGGGGCATCTCAAGCCAGAGCTGGCTATGGTAGAGGCAATTCTTGAGTGGCCAGTGCCCTGAACAAATAAGCAGGTTATGGCTTAATTAGGCACCGCTGGCTACTCTAGGAAGTTTGTTCCCCAGTACAGCGCCCTGGTCAAACCAGTACAGCGCCCTGGCCAAACCCCTGACCGACCTGACCCAGAAGAAACTCTTGGTTCTGGTTAACTGGTCTGCCGCTTGTGAGGAGGCATTCCAGGCTCTGAAGTCTACCCTGGCTAGCACTCCCATCCTGGCAGTCCCTGACTACAGCAAGTAGTTTGTGGTGCAGACCGATGCCTCGGACTATGGTGTTGGTGCTGTACTAAGCCAGGTAGGCAAAGATGAGGGAGAGCACATGTGAAAGGCTAAATAAAAGCCACCAGCTATATGCCTGGCAGACATATGTTTAGTCTGCAGTGCTGCAGTGATTAGGTTAACTTCAGCTGGGAACCTCAGGACAATTAGTTGGACCCCAGCTGCCTAATCAAGGTATGTTAAAAACCCCAGCATTACCTGGCAGGAGTCCATTTTACTTTGGTGATGGACCATGCTCCACTGAAGTGGTTAAATAGTATGAAGAATTCCAATGCTAGATTAACTAGGTGGTATATGGCCCTCCAACCCTTCTCATTTGAGATTCAGAACAGGCCGGGAAAAGAGAACGCAAATGCTGACTTCTTTTCTAGAGAGGGGGTGGATGGTCGGGCTTCAGCCGTGCATAGCCCCAGCCACACACTAACAGGGGAGGAATGTGACAGGGTAAATAAAAGCCACCAGTTATATTCCTGGCAGACATATGTTTAGTCTGCAGTGCAGCAGTGACTAGGTTAACTTCAGCTGGGAACCTCAGGACAATTAGTTGGATCCCAGCTGCCTAATCAAGGTATGTTAAAAAACCCAGGCTGTAGACACATGCTGCCTAGCTGTTCAGGAGACTGGAGATTACTGATAGAAGGTCTGTCTATTGTATGCTATCTGAAGCAGGAAAATCCCCTGAAACTCTGGAGAGAGAACAGCTTGATACAAGGTCTGTTAGCAAAGTACATGGTTTATGAACTGTCTGTCTCCTGCATAGAAAAGAGTAGCTGCCTTATTTTTACTGTCTGATAAAGAGAAACTGTTTTGTCTGCTGAAGAAAAAGACATTTTTCTTTTGTTTGCTGATGAAAAGCTATTTTTGTTTTGTGTGCTGTATAAATTAAGGCTAAATAAATAAGCCTTATCCAAAGAACCTGCATGTGTAGTTGCCTTTACCCTGCAACAGCACCCAATTGTCTACCTGAGCGTCAAGCTGTTGCTTTGGAAGGTGGCTTATGCCACCATTGAAAAGGAGTGCCTAGCAATTGGGAGGGCACTGAAGAAGCTCCAGACCTACCTGTATGGTAGAGCTTTTACGGTGATCACTGATCACAATCCCCTCAGCTGGTTACAGAGGGTGTCGGGAGAGAATGGAAAACTGCTGCGCTGGAGCCTTGACCTGCAGGAATTTGACTGTACTATCAAGCACAAGAAGGGCAGTGAGCATGGCAATGCAGGTGGACTTTCCCGACAGGACATCCCCAATGACCAGGAAACCTCCAGGATATCCAAGTCTGCAGAGCCACCTGATGGGGTGACTATCCCAGAGCCTTTGTCTTGAGGGGGGAGGTGTGATGGTAGGGGGTAACCAGGCTACATAATAAAGGTTAAGCCCTCTGGTTACCCCTGAGACTGTGGGGTCCCTGGTAGCTACATAAGCCCCATAAGCCAGAGACCAGGGATAATACATGTGGAAAATAAAGTGACCCCTGCTTTTTTCTGTTTTCATGTTCCCTTGATCCTAGAACTGTGAGATTTCGTGTGTGTCAATTGTAGGGGGGATATTTAGGTAGAAATACAATTATTTTGTTTGCAGGAGTTCAGAGGACAAAGTTACCGGTAGTCCTTTTAATTCTCCCCGGTGAGCAGGCATGATTTGCTAGTACAGTACGTGGGGTGTATTACACAGGGGCAACCCAGTGTCCCCCAGACTCCTGTATTTGGAGCCCAAATATTCCAAATCCATTTCCCTTATAAGGGAATAAGGTTCCCCAATGTGTAAACTTTATTAAAGTACACATTATAATGTTTTAGGCATTAACTATAAGGCTCTATACAGTCAGCCAGGGTATCAGCATTGACGCCGGCATGTCTATATAGAGTCCGTAGTTCAAAGAGGAGAGGATGCCCAGAGGTTTGAAGACCATTTAGTGGGCAAGGAAGGGCAAATTGTCCAGTCCGGAGAACAAAGGGCACCCTGTAGGGATACCTTTTGTATCTGCCAGACTTGGTGCAGCCTGCTCAGTGGGTGGCAATGAGTTAGCTGGGGGAGATACAGCTCGTAGGCACTTCTCCCATTGGATAAATCATATTTCCTGCTCACCCGGCTTTTCGAGCCAGCTTGGCACGCCTCCTCAACTGACGTCAACCCAGAGACGTTTCTCTGTTTCTATTGGCTGGCAGGGAGGAATTCCCATGCTCTGATTGGTCGCTCCTCCTTCCTCCATGCTGAACATAGCTCAGCGGAGAGTAAGTAAGGAGAAGCCCAAGTCAGAGAACCAGACGATTTTGTGGCTTGAGTCGATGAAGCTAGGACAGGCTTTTCAAAGTTGCCCTGTCCCAAATAGCAGAGCAACCAGCTTCGTTTTGAAGCTAGGAAAGTCTGCCCTGCAGAGACTAAGTCAGACGCGAGGACCAAGTTCTCATTTGAGAATCTAGCGTACGTGGTCAGGAGTTTCTGCTGAATCCTGGTCCAGGATGTCCAGAACAAGGTTCCGATCAGGGTACAGTAAGCCCTTGCAAGCGGGTGCCTTGAACCTAGGAAAGGCTAGATCTCATTCCCCAGACCCCAGTAAGTGTGTATATTTCTGTATTTTGTGTTTTGTTGTAATAAATGAGGTTTTATCCGAATAAATCCCTTTTATTTCACTGCCTTAACATATGACGTCACAGGCCCTCTATAAGGCCTGTTCTGTCTCATTTTAGCTCAAAAAGATGACAAGACTACTTCCGTTGTGGATTTACCATAGGGCTGTAACGGGTGCTCACAACAAACAAGATGGGACCGCGAGGCTGAGGTGGGGAAGTTAGTGTACACCGACCTCCAGCCACGAGAGCGTGTCCAGGGTGCAGGGTGATAGTTGTATAGCCGGGTCAGGGTTGGAGAAGTGAGAATAGTCGTGATGCTCACCGTGGTCAGGAATTGGAGAAGTCGGATGGTCGTAGTGGGTAGCCAGGGTCCAGGTGTAGAGAAGGTAGAGGTCCAGATGCAAGCCAAGGTCGAGGTAGACAGAAGTCGGGAGTCCAGGTACAAGTCGAGGTCAAAAATACTAAAAGACAAGACAGGATCAAAATGCACAAGACAACAAGACAAGGCAGCAGAGGCAAGCACTATGGGTAAGCACTACGTTCATCAACGAAGAATTATGCTCAACCAATTTGCCAGAGGGTTGGCTGAGCATATAAGGGGTAGGTAGCCAATGAGCAGCTGACACATTAGCATCAACCGCCCACTCGGTAGACAAGCGCACAATGGTAGACAGGAGGCGGAGTGAGCCGCAGGTGCAGGTGATCCTGGGTTAGTGTGTAATTTAAGGATTAACTCCTCTTGTGCTCTTCATAGTGCGGTGCCAGGGCGTAGTTTCCTGCGGGCGTGGTGCATCACCCATGTCGTCACTGGACATGACGCGGGGGCGAGGCCTAAGCCCGAACGTGTATGTATCCCCCTGCCTGGTAGTGCGGTGCCTGTGGGTAGCTTCCCTGGTCTGCGGCGCGTCACCTGTGTCGTCACGGGGCGGGATCTAACGCCGATTCTCCCAGTACTTCTCCTTTCAGGAGCGACCTCCGTGTGTCTCAGGGATAGTTTGAGGGGGTACTTCAAATGGAAGGTCCGGACGAGCCTGGGGGCATGTAATTAGTCCTTGGAGATCCAAGATCGCTCTTCGGGCCCAAAACCCTTCCAATGGACCAGATATTGGAGACTTCCCCTGGTTATCCTGGAATCCAGAATCGTCTGTACTTCAAACTCTTGTTGACCCTCTACAAGGAGGGGTTCAGGGGGCGAGACCGGGGCAGGACATTGGGAGTAATGTACAAATGGCTTAAGGAGAGAGGTGTGGAAAACCGATGGGATTCGCATGGTAGCTGGCAAGCGTAAGCGATAGGCCACTGGTTTGATCTTCTCAATGATGGTAAATGGACCAATAAAACTAGGTGCCAATTTTGCTGTGGGTACCTTCACACAAATGTTTTTGGTGGATAGCCATAACTTCTCCCCTGGATTGTATGCTGGAGTTCTCCGTCGATACTGATCCACCTGTTTTTTCTGCATGGATACTGCTTTCTTGACATTCTCTTGAATCCTTTCCCATGAGTTCTGTAGTTGTAAAATCCTGTTGTCAGCTGCTGGCACCCCGGATCTGGGTCCTGTAGTGGGAAGAACTGAAGGATGAAAGACATTATTGATAAAAAAAAATGGTAGTCCATTTTTTACTCATTCCGTAAATTGTTGTGAGAGAACTCGGCCCAAGGCAAAAGATCCGTCCAGATGTCATGGGTATCTGAAATAAAGCATCAGGTGAATTGTTTTAGCAATTGGTTAGTCCGTTCTGTCTGACCATTGGTCTGGGGATGATAACCAGAAGAGAAATGGAGAGAGATCCCCAATTGTTGGCAAAAGGAGTGCCAAAGTTTAGAAATAAATTGGGACCCCTGATCCGAGACAATAACCTGGGGTACCCCATGGAGACGAAAAATTACTTTGATGAATACCTCTGATAGTTTGGGGGCAATAGGCAGTTCCTTAAGGGGAATAAAATGGGCTTGCTTGGAGAATCGGTCCACCACTAAAGAGGATGGTATTCATACCTTTGGATATCAGTAATTCCATGGATATTTGGGTCCATGGACGATCTGGAATCGAAAGAGGCTGGAGCAACTCTGTGGGTCTGTTACGGGGAGTCTTATTTTGAGCACATCTCCTAGTTCCTGGGTGTCCGGAGCTCTTGGAGGAATGACCCCATTCCAGTACCTTCCTACGATATGCAGGTGCGGTGAAAAGTGTCCTTCTGGGATTTCGAGACCCTCAGGAATATCGGAATGACCTTGAACGATGTTCTCCAAAGAATCAAAATGTATTAGCGGAAATGATGCATGCTGGGGGGGAAGTACACTATAGTCACCTCTCGGTCTTCAGCCTTGTCTTCCACCAGGAATTGATGGGAGAGGATGTCTGCCTTCAAGTTATTTGAGCCTGGTAGATACGAAATAATAAAATTAAATCGAGAAAAAAAAGTGACCATCGTGCTTGTCCCAACCGACAAGCGTCTTCAATATATAGGAGATTTTTGTGATCCGTAAGTATGGTGACTGGATTTTCAGTGCCCTCGAGCAGATGCCTATATTCTTCTAAAATAAATGGAAAGATCCAGCGCTCTACGGATTTTAAAAGTTCAATTTTATTGCGCCATACACAATGACCGTTTCGACCTTAGTAGGTCTTTCTCAAGTGAAAGGCTATTCTTCTAAAGCCATTTTAATGGCCAGGAGTTCCCAATTGCCTACATCATAGTTTTGTTCGTCAGAAGAAAATTTCTTGGAGAAGAAAGCGCACGGGTGAAGTTTGGCCTGAGGTGTCTTCCTCTGGGACTATACTGCTCTGTCCCCATCAGATGTGTCCACTTCTAGGGTGAAGGGTAAACCAGGGTCCGGATGCACAAGGACAGGAGCTGATATGAAGCCCCCACTCTGTAGACAAGCGCCCAATGGTAGACAGGAGGCAGATTGAGACGCAGGCGCAGGTGATCCTGGGTTAGTGTGGAGTTTAAGGATTAATCCCTCGCATGCTCTTCGTGGCGCAGTGCCTGCACGTGGTTTCCTGCACACACCTATCTCTGCTCCATTTTAGCTCAAGAAGATGACGAGACAACTTCCGTTGTGTATTTACAATGGGGCTCTATTGGGTTGAAAGATAGAAGATGAAAGAAAAGAAGAAGAGAGTGACAGATGACGATAGAAGCAGAAAGAAGATGAAAGAAAAAAGATTTTTGTACTTGATGATGTTCTTAAAGGAGGATGGAATCAGATTGCAGTGGATGACCTTGTGGGTCGAGAGATTCCTGAAATGTCGGGATTCGGAGTGTGAAGACTTCTAAAGGAATAGGGAGTCCCCCTAATGGGTGTGTGTGTACCCTGCTCGAACGCCAAGGATAAATGCAGTATAAAGAAACTTCAATTCGATGGTAGTTGCTATGGAGTTGATGCAATAAAGTGGACCAAAATATAATTAAAACAATTAAAACAAGGAGAAGCCAAGGTGCTACTTAGGACACTAAACAAAGTAATGGGATATTGTCTGTTGCATTAATTGATTGTCAGTCATACTATTGAATTGACTATAACCCAGTTAATTCACATTAAGTGCGTTCGTGTGTCTAAGGTGAGTAATGGATCCAAAACACAGCCCCCATGAATTTATGGGTATATCAGGTAGAACAAAGGTGATCAAAGTGTGTATATATATATATATATTTGTTTTCTCAGGAGTTTAGGTTATAGTGCATTGAAACTTTAAACTGAGATGAACTGTGGTGATGAAAGTAGAGCATACACATTTACACAAATATCCAGATAGACAGGTTCTACTTATATTGAACCTTTAGATCTGTAATGTTATTGGTAGAATGATTTCAACTGGATATTGCCAGGTTTAAGTGTTCTCATTACTAGAACATCTTAGCCAGTGTACAACGTCAGGGAGCGTCATTACGCATTACGCATTACGCACTGGCATTACGTCACTACGCATGCGCACGATCAGGCGGATCGCGCGCGAAACAGAATAGGACACTGTATTGGAACCTTAAGCGGACCATTTGTGAACATCTAAGGCTACCTGTGGATGTCCCAGCGGGCTGATATCCTTCCAAACTACGGAGTGAGATCTGGGACTTTGGATTCCAGTTGCAGAGCCATCTGGTGACGGTGATAATTATTCACAACTGCTCATTTTTAACCTTCCCTTGTGAGTGATATTCTCCCCCCCCCTTCCCTCCTTTCCCATCAATGGCCTTATGTGTCTTCCTCTGGGACTATACTGCTCTGGCCCCGTCAGATGTGTCCACTTAAAGGGTGAAGGGTAAACCATGGTCCGGGTGCACAAGGACAGGAGCTGATATGAAGCGCCCATTCTGTAGACAAGCGCCAAATGGTAGACAGGAGGCAGAGTGAGACGCAGGTGCAGGTGATCCTGGGTTAGTGTGGAGTTTAAGGATTAACCCCTCGCATGCTCTTCGTGGCGCAGCACCTGCACGTGGTTTCCTGCGGGTGTGGTGCCTCACCCATGTCGTCACGAGACGTGATGCGGGGTGGGGCATATGCCCGAACGTGGAGGTATCCCTCTGCCTTGTAGTGCGGCGCCTGTGGGTAGCTTCCCTGGTCTGCGGCGCATCACCTGTGTCATCACGGGGGGGGCGGGACCCAACACCGATCCTCACAGGTGCTTGAAAGAAAGAAGTTAGAAAATTATAGAAAAGAAGAAAATAATAACAGATGAAGATAAAAGAAGGAGAAAGAAGATGGAAGAAAGAAGATGTTTCTACCTGATGCTGTTCGTCAAGGAGGATGGAGTCAGATTGCAGCGGATGATGTCACGGGTGAGGGGTTCCTGAAACGCTGGGATTCGGAGGGTGAAGACTTCTAAAGGTAAGAAAAATATTGAATGTATACAAGTGTCTTTTTTCAGGTATTTTTATTGTAATTATTTATTTTTATGTTTGTCATTGCCCATTGACTGCTAATGTATTAATCTGTGCCCCTTTAGGGTCCAGATAAATATAGTGACAGGCAATGCTTTTTTTTTGGCAAATGCTTGTTTTGTATTGATTGGTATAGTTTCTATTACTGTTTATTGTTTAGATAAAATTGTTTTGAATTTGGCTGACTTGTTTTTAGTACATTTTAGGATTGGTTAGGGTTTTAAATTAATTAATTGTTTTGTTGGTAAGTGCTTTTATTTCATTGATTGGTTGACTAGTGCTTTAATTTATTTATTTAATTGATTGGATAGGTGATTATTTAATTTAATTCTTATGTTTTGAAATAACATCATTTTTATTGTTTTGCTTTATTGGTGATATATAAATGTTATTCATGTGTACTATTAGGCGTTTTAATTCTTTTATTGTTGGGGTGTTTAGCTCCTGGTGTATTTCTTTTATTATTGTGTATTTTTGGCCTTAATGATTTTTATTAGATTGACCATTGAGTGCTATAGTGGCTTATCATTCCCATATTATATGGGCATACCCCTGTCCCAATCAAGGGGTACAGGGTGGGTATAGTGGGCTGGGGTGGGTGGTTAGGCCTCTCGGTGGGTAGCGGGGGATAGGGGTTAAACCCTTAATTAGTATAGCGGTTATTAATCGCTAAGGTGATTAAGGGGTTACTGGCCAGTGGATTGTATCTTTTTATGTACTCTTGCTGGCTATGGAGGACATGGACCTGCAGTATGCTGCTAATGATGATGTCCTTCATGATGGCAGGGGTAAGTAGAATGTTTTTTATTTACTTTATTTATGCTGGCTGGCTAATGTTTGATTTTGTAATGGTCAAATGAGCTATTATCCATATCTGGATACTAGTTATTTTGCCATGAATGTACTGTATGTGTTGGGGGGGGGGGTTGTTTGGGGTAGAGGAGGTGGGTAGTAGGGTTGTTGTGTTTATTTTTGTTTCGTGGAAGTTGAGGGATTGGGTGAAGGGGATAGTATCCCCAAGAGTGGGTGTTTAGGCCTTCCAGGGGTTAGCGAGACTGGTTTACCCCTTCATTACCATAGTGCTTCCCACCACTATGGTAGTGAAGGGGCTATCTCATCCCGCAACCTTCCAAGCAGGCCTAAGCACCCACCCTGGGACTATTACCCCTTCATCCTTCCCTCTGTCCCAAAAAAACAGGCTATTGAGGTTTAAACCCCTTCATTCCCTTAGCGGCTAGCCGCTACGGTACTGAAGCAGTTTTAATATAAATTGTAATCCTAGTGTAGATGAGCAGGGGGTCTCCGTAGCAGAACCACATAAATTTTAGGCCCGGGGATCCCATGATTCCAGAGATACAGGCCCCGTTATAGGATGCCGGTATCTCCTATGTATTTTATTCCCACGGTCTCGTGACGCAAGACATTTAAATGCATAGGGGATACCGGCACCCTATAACGGGGCCTGTATCTCGGGAAGCAGGGGGTCCCCAGACCTAAAATCAACGCGGTTCTGCTCTGGAGACCCCCTGCTCATCTACCCTAGTAATAAAATTTATATTAAAAACTATTGATCGCTGGTGAGATTTGCGCAGGGAGAGACGTCTCTCTCTGTGCAGCTCTCTCTCTGCAGCTGGAACAAATCTCCAGGTGAGCCCTATTGAGAGAGGTGATCAACACGTCGCCAGCTACTCGCCCGTTTTGGGAATTTTGCAATCACACATAATCAAGGCTTTCTGAATACGGTGATAGCAACGCTCAAAAAACTAGCGGTGTAAACGTCCCAGCAATTTTTTTATGAAGGCTTATAGAATAGGCGCCATAGTCTCCATTTTGTCAGCAAGACATCGGGTGTAGTATTTCTGCCCCAGTATTTCCAGCTGTAATTTTTATTTCTAAATATCAGTGAGGTTCATTTATCAAAGTTTCCCGGCTGCAAGGCTAGGGTAAAAATTGCAACAAGTAGATAAAAACAAACAAAAAAAAACATTAGGGAGGGAGAGTGAAGACCATGTTCTTTGATAAATCTGGTGTAGTATTTTGTTCTAGTTTTGCAGCCAGGAGACTTTGATACTGTACATAACCCTCAGGGGCATATTGATGCAGCGGCCGTTATTCGAACAAATCATGGCGCCGATTTTGAGTTCTCTGCTGTTCCCCACGCAGCATGAACGCGGCCAATCGCCCCAGGCACCCGCGCTTATCGCGGATGTTTTGTTTGAATTTCATGGATTCTGTTTCTTTGTTTGCAATAAAATGGATGAATTGTAATGTGTACAGTACTGTGCTACTGTGTCACTGTGCTACTGTGCTACTGTGCTACTGTGTCACTGTGCTACTGTGTCACTGTGCTACTGTGCTACTGTGCTACTGTGCTACTGTGCTACTGTGTCACTGTGCTACTGTGTCACTGTGCTACTGTGCTACTGTGCTACTGTGCTACTGTGCTACTGTGCTACTGTGTCACTGTGCTACTGTGTCACTGTGCTACTGTGCTACTGTGCTACTGTGCTACTGTGCCACTGTGCTACTGTGCTACTGTGTCAATTTCATGTTTTTAAAAGCCAGAACACTAAAATTTGTTTTTCTGCACTCGCCGCGCTCGCATCTTAGTGCGGGAAGGCTGGGATTCATCCCGCGGTTTCAAATCGGAATTCCGATGTACATGACGCGTGAAGTGTTCGAATAACGGCCGCTGCATCAGTATGTATCAAGGCAAAAATGGTTAAATTCTGGGAACAAAACCTACTGCTTTGGCGTTAGGTATCGCCTTTGTGCACATGATACTGATATCTATTCTATTCACCCCTAACCTTACAACTGCTATCCAGTCCAAGTCTCTGATTGCCTCATGACTATAACTTACTGCAGTACCAAATGAAGACCCCTAGGCATCAAGACTTTGGGGGCCCTCCTCCTACAGCACTGCGGCACCTTGACAATGCGATGCTGCAGGAGGAGGGCCGCTCTGGAGAAGGCAAGAGACACCGCGCTCTCTTTCTGGCCTAATGGTAATGGGAAGATTTATTAATATGCAAGAACCTGCTTAAAATCCCACATCTTTATTTTTTTTTTTTTTTTTTTTTTTTTAACCTTGGGCTAGAAAGATATTTATTTTTTAATAATTGTGTCTCCTGCACTGTAGATAGGGTTTGCCAGGTGGCTTCTCCACAAATACTGGACACAGTGGTGAATGGTGTGACGCACTCGAGACACGCATACACCTATCTCTGCTCCATTTTAGCTCAAGAAGACGACGAGACAACTTCCGTTGTGTATTTACAATGGGGCTCTATTGGGTTGAAAGATAGAAGATGAAAGAAAAGAAGAAGAGAGTGACAGATGACGACAGAAGAAGGAGAAAGAAGATGAAAGAAAGAAGATTTTTGTACCTGATGCTGTTCTTAAAGGAGGATGGAATCAGATTGCAGTGGATGACGTCGGGGTCGAGAGAATCCTGAAATGTCGGGATTCGGAGTGTGAAGACTCCTAAAGGCATAGGGAGTCCCCCTAATGGGTGTGTGTGTACCCTGCTCGAACGCCAAGGAAGGCGTTAGTGTCAATCATATGCAGTATAAAGAAACTCCAATACTATGGTAGTTACTATGGAGTTGATGCAATAAAGTGGACCAAAATATAATAAAAACAATTAAAACTAGGAGAGGCAAAGGTGCTACTTAGGAAGCTAAACAAAGTAATGGGATATTGTCTGTTGCATTAATTGATTGTCATAGTCATACTATTGAATTGACTATAACCCAGTTAATTCACATTAAGTGCGTTCATGTGTCTAAGGTGAGTAATGGATCCAAAACGCAGCCCCCATGAATTTATGGGTATATCAGGTAGAACAATGGTGATCAAAATGTATATATATATATATATATATATATATATATATATATATATATTTATTTTCCTTGTGTTGCTCTCTTATGTTAGAGCTAAGAGTAATGTGCTCGAAATAACCTTGTTTTCTCAGGAGTCTAGGTTATAGTGCATTGAAACTTTAACCTGAGATGAACTGTGGTGATGAAAGTAGAGCATACACATTTACACAAATATCCAGATAGACAGGTTCTACTTATATTGAACCTTTAGATCTGTAATTTTATTGGTAGAATGATTTCAACTGGATATTGCCAAGTTTAAGTGTTCTCATTACTAGAACATCTTAGCCAGTGTACAACGTCAGAGAGTGTCATTACGCATTACGCACTGGCATTACGTCACTACGCATGCGCACGATCAGGCCGGATCGCGCGCGAAACAGAATTGTGGCTTATTATCACAGGACACTGTATTGGAACCTTAAACGGACCATTTGTGAACATCTAAGGCTACCTGTGGATGTCCCAGCGGGCTAATATCCTTCCAAACTACGGAGTGAGATCTGGGACTTTGGATTCCAGTTGCAGAACCATCTGGTGACGGTGATAATTATTCACAACTGCTCATTTTTAACCTATCCTTGTGAGTGATATTCTTCTCCCCTTCCCTCCTTTCCCATCAATAAATGTACTTTTTTTATGCTGGGGGGCGTGCGCTCTCTCTTCATTTTCTCCTCTAGGTCTTAATCGGATGTGGTTAATCCTTTTGAGAGCTGCCGGTGACCCCTCTACCAGAAATTAATTGTTTACACCCTGATGGACTTTCTATAAGGACTGGTTCTTATATTTCATTTATTTATCACTGTTTGTATATAGATTTAGCATTGTGTGTTATTATTAACATCTTTTGTAATTTAATTAATTATTTCTTCACACTCACTTCACATCATTCTTAATTTATTAGGTTAACACAATTTATTTATTTTTATTATATGTTTCCTCAATATATATTTATATATACAGCTGTTTCGACCTTAATGTGTCTCCTCAGTGTGGGGTTGGTTACACTTTGCATAGCCAGTATAACCAACCCCACACTGAGGAGACACATTAAGGTCGAAACAGCTGTCTGTGGGTGGGTTTACTGGCTATGCATCTTAACCCTGGCTGTGCTTAAAGCTGTGATCATGCAGCAAGCTTAAGCCAATAGGGAACCATGTTTATGGTTTTGAAGCAAAAGGTGCACTGTGTGCTCATTTGCATGTCATTTCCCAGAATCCCTTGCTGCAGTGGAAGTGCTGTGTGCTAGGTGATAATGGTGAAAGGTGGGGTTGCAGACCTGTCTAAGACATGCAAATGAGCATACAGTGCTATTTCCATTTGCTATATGCTTTGCTGTGGAGGGGTTTTGTCACTTTTTTTTACCCACCATAACTTAACTATGTATGTATGTATGTATGTATGTATGTATGTATGTATGTATGTATGTATGTATGTATGTATGTATGTATGTATGTATGTATGTATATATATATATATATATATATATATATATCCACATATCCACAAAGGTAATGAAGGGGTTAACTCCACCCGCAACCCTCCCGCAAGGCCGAAACATCCACCAAGGGCCAAATACCACCTTCACCTACCCCCGCTACCCACAATAAACATGGCACTGGTGATTAACCCCTTCATTGCCTTAGCAGTTAGCCGCTAAGGTAATGAAGTTGCCTGTAAATGCATTTTTATTGCATTTGATTCATGCGGGGGCCTCCGGTGCTGATATTAATGGTTATCAGGCTGAGGCAGGAAAAATTCATTTTTTTCTGATTCCTCTCTCGCCGCCTTCTCTGCACGTTTTCCCCAGCCTCAGGATTTTGGGAGAAACTCGCCATTCTAGAGCCGCGATTAGCCTCGATAAACTAATCGAGGCTACTAGAATTGCACGAGTTTCAGAACCAGCAGATAAGTGGCTTATCGTCGCTCACCCGGCAATTTGTTTTTGACGGCTGAAAAAATGGTAGATTTATGCCTTTATTGCCCACTTATCGAGGCTAACAGAATAGCAGTAGGCATTTTGGGTGAAAAGGCCCTGATAAGTGGGTTATGAAGGCTTATAGAATAGGCCCCTATGACTTGCCTTGAAACTCCTGATGACATTGAAACAGGCTGGCAATGCTGCGGTCTGTGTGTGTCATGTGGTAGGGCAGTATGGTCCACCAGCACACTGTCAGCACTATGAGTAATAACCAACCATTGAATTGTGGTGCCACAATTTATAATCCTAAACCTTAATGCATGTTTCTGCTGCACCCTTCTTAAGGCATCACTGTTTTCAATGCTGGAATACATTATATATTATTTAATTGTTTAGGATTAACTACTTTACTGCTGGCAGGTGCCCTAGTACACATTTTATACATCAGCTTCTGCTGCCAAATTCTCCAGATATCTGCTGTCTGACTTATTCAATACGGCCTAGGGATTTGTGTTAAGAATATTAATGAAGCCACCTCTTCCAAACATTATCCCAGTGCATTACGCAAGAACAGTGTGTTACAAGTAAACACAAAGTCCCTTTTCCAGAGCACACAGTGTGCCTTCCTTATCTCCAACATACAGTTAAGGAATAATCTAATACAGTTACCACATGTTATAAAATGTTATTCCATATGGACATATGACAATGGGGTAAATGAAACAGTAGAAGAATTTCAAAAGTAGAAAAGCCGAAGCACAACTGAAAAAAGTGCACTGGTGGACTAATAGACTATATCAAAAATGTATTAAATTAAAAACATATGAACAAAGTCCTGGCAGATCCACTAACGCGTTTCACGCACAGGGCGCTTTTTCAAAGATGAAAATGTTTTAAATGAAACAGGTTTGGTGGACCTGTGAGAGAGTTAAGATGCACTCATGAATTCTCTTTGCTTTGAGTTGCCAAACAAAATAAAATATTATTTTAAATAAAAATGTACATGTTGTGGGGGAAAAAAATGATGAACAGGAAAAAAAAAACAAATGTACATGTTGTGGGGGAAAAAAATGATGAACAGGAAAAAAAAACCAAGTTTGCACACCTCTAGCAGTCACCTTAATTATCAGCCAATGAGGATAAACATTACGATTGTCTGTGCTTAGCACGGTACATGCTTTGTTTTTTTTCTCCTACGTTCCTGCAACACGGAAAGTTATTTTATGAGATGTACTCCTTTATAAGAAAACCCAGTACTCCCAGGAAAGATACATTAAAAAGAGCTTGACACACATCTTAAGAAATAAAACACTGAAAATACCAACCTAACGAAATCTGGCGTTACAAGTCTAAGTTACTGCATACTATAATCATGTTAACAGACCTGTAAGTTTTGCTGTGCGTAGCTCATAAGAATAGTAACATCCATGTTGTACCTCCTCTGTTCAGTGTTTCACATTGTCATGTAATCAGAAGAGAAGTTGCTAATAAGGACAGATACTATATACTGTAGTTATTTTAACTTTAAATCGAGAGTGATCATGTAGTGCACCTCTAGTATATTGTGAATGAGATTAGTCAATCCTGTTTTTTTTTTTTTACATGTCTCATTCCAGTAGATGTATGTTACGGGAAAGTGCACTGAGCTCTAAAAGGAACATCTGGTAAACCTACCACGAGAACATTGTGTTTTCCCTGAATTTCCTGCTGGAGAGCATTTAAACCTTACCAGTGACTGTCATAGCCTGCCAAATAGTGCCAGGCATAAGGTCACCAGATGGATTCTGATAATACTGAACACAAACAGCAAGTGCGGTTTTTAAATCTCTCACAACAATAACTTTTCACCTGGGTAAAGTTGAAAGAGGATCTCTTTTAAAATATAATTGATATAAAATCATGCTGTTAGATTGGACACCATGGACAGTACCAGCGCTGGCACAGCACGTGGAGCCCCTCTCGACAAAGAGCAGGGACGGACAGATACAAGTGCCCTGGAAGGCGGAGAAATAACACGAGCATACCTGGAGGATCTGCTGTCAAAGATGTGTGATAAAATGCACCAGTCATTTCAGGATGACTTAAAAGGTGCAGTGACTGAGTTAAAAGCAGAGATCAACTTCCTTGCCCACAGAACATCCGAGTTGGAAACAAAAATGGATGAAGCGTTCCAGCTACAGAGTACTGCGGATGATGAAATCCTACGGTTGGGTAAAGAAATAAGCTACCTTAAAGATAGGCTTGAAGACCAGGAGAACAGGGACAGGAGGCAGAACCTGCGGATAAGGAATGTCCCAGAGTCAGTCACCACTGATGCCATAAGACCTTACCTACACAAGCTCCTAACTACAATTAGCCCTGAACTCCAGGAGAGGGCTGAAATTGACCATGCCTACCAGGCTCTGGGCCCATGTTCCGAAGACCCCAAACACAGAAGAGACATCATCCTGAGGCTTCATAGTTATGGCACCAAAGAGAAGATTATAAATGCATGCAGAGAAAAAGGTGACATACTGATACAGCCACCAGTATTAGAACACTTACCTGGAAAATTCTGGGAGATTCTGGGGCAGTCTCACAGTAAATGCTGCAACATTGCTGCAACATTGTCTCAACATTGCCTTAATATTTCTGTGAGATTCAAAACCCCTTCAAACTGAATGGGACTGCAGGGACCCCTGCTGTGTTAATCCGATGGGCCATTAAGAATCTCACAGAAATGTTGAGGCAATGTTCAAACAATGTTGCAGCAATGTTGCGGTATTTACTGTGAGACTGCCCCAGAATTCTCCTAGGCAAGAGTTCTAATACTCATGGCTGCATCTGTACCATTTAAAATTAATCACTGCAAGTATTCAATGACCTATCAAAGGTGACCATAACACGCAGACGGGAACTCAGACCTTTAACCCTCATATTAAAGGAGAATAATATTCGGTACAAATGGGGTTTTCAAATCAAACTCATAGTCATCAGAAATGGCAAGCATCACAGCATCAGATACCCAGAGGGGAGCGAACACTTGCTAAAATCCCTGGGCCTCCCCCTGACGCAGCAATCCAAGGAACCCCCGAAGACTCTGAGAGCTGGCTGCGGCACGGAGCCGCTGCGGGCCTCGGAGAGATTGGCGGGACAAAACTCTCAAAAAAACGGAGGTAAGGTCTGATAATCTATCGATCACACTGCCACGAATCTACATCCCGACCAATATGCCATTTACAACGAAACCAGAAGAGAAAAGAGAAGCCTTACAATTTATCTGCTCGTCCCGGACCTGGTCTCGCTGCTTAACCTACCAGAGTAGCAGACAGAGCGGAGAGCACTACTCATCTGTTGAGGATGAAGCAACAATGTTCCTGAGAAAGCCATCACCCGAGGAACCGCCGTTCTGCTGGGAGACACGTTTGAATCACGTATGGGATCTGGCTTCTACTCCTTCCAGCTGATGACTACTCGTTATGATTAGCGGAGTTTGATTCAAGCCACGGGTCCGGGGAGGCCTTCTTCTTAGTTTCCGGATGATCTGGGCCACCTTATGTTGTTCTTCTGAGGGATCGGGCCCGGTCGGGTTTGCTTCGCCAAACCACTACCCCTCCGGTCGGTTGTCCAGTTGGGACGTTGCTCGGGTATTCTTCCCAGGGTTCCTGGGGATGGGGGGGTGGGTTGGGGAGTGAGGGTTTTTTTGGAGCAGCTTCACCGACGGGGTGTCCTCTTGCCACCGATCCGGGACCTGGATGAGGCCAAGCAGCTCATGACAAGCTGTTATTCTGGAATGGCCAAAGGTTCGTACCCTTTACTATCTGGTCTATGGACCGGTGGGGAGGAGCGGTGCAATTTTTGGCTCCATGCTGTTGCTGTTAAGGTTTGACAATGTTTATCTAAGTTCTGATTCATCAGTGTTCAGAGGGTTTAAAGAGACTCCAGGGTACCGGAGCCCTAAAGCCTGGCTTAAACAGTATAATTCTTCTAAATTCGACAGGTTAGGTGGGGTTTTTTTCTCTCTTGCCCTTAATTTTGAGCTTATTATACTGAATAATGTCTTCTAACACCGACGGATACCCACAAGTTGCTAAATATAGTTGCTGAACGAAGGGGTTAATTGATAGAGCTCTAGTTCATTTTTTACTAGTTAGGAGATATTAATTAAGAGATATTGTTAAAAAGTTGTCATTGGATGCGTTTCTTCTATTTTCCTACCCCCCCTCCCTCCACCTACATCTTCCCACTGCCCCCCATTGGGCTCCCCCCTCCCGCTACGATCCCCCCCTCCTGCCCCCCCTTCCCCCCCTTCCCCAACCCCCCTCTCCCCTCACTCTGCTGTTATCCCGAGCACAGACAAGGGAAATGTTGATATGTCTAAAGTTATCTGCATTGTAAAGTGCAAGATGTATTCAATCTACACAATGAAGATATGTTTGTCTATAGGTCTCAAGGTTTTGTGTGCAATGTCTTACGCCGCAAACTAGGCTTAAAATGTAATATAGCGGTTCTACAAAATATGTATGTCGACAGTTAACGAAGACGGATGTCAGAGATCTCCCCCCCCCCTTTCCTTCGCTCTCCTTTACCCCTACCTCCCTCCTTCCCCCCTTCCTCCCCTCCCTTCCCCCACCCCCATTACTCCACACACAGACCAAGGGAAATGTTGATATGCCACTACCCTGTATCTAACGTTATCTGCAATGTAAAGAGCCAGATGTGTTCAATATGCACGATGAAGATATGTATGTCTATAGGTTTCAAGGTCTTGTTCGCTAAGTCTTATGCCACAAACTAGGCTCAACATGTAATACGGACCCTCATTCCAACCTCTCCCCCCTCATCCTTCCATTCCCAGCCCTCTATCCCCCCTCCCATTCGCTCCTCCATTAACCCGCACACCGAGCAAGGGAAATTTTGCTATTCCACTGCCCTGTATTTAAAACAAGCGGCTAAGTTGAGAACAAGTTGTATTTCACCTGTACTTTGAAGATAAAGTCTATAAGTTCCAAGGTTTTGTACTCCCCGCTATGCCAAAGGAGGGTCTCTTTATTCATCCCCTCACTGACACTAGATCCCAGGGATGTCTCCAAAGGGAATTATACCCTCCAGTCCTGTCACTAGGATGACCGGTTCCCTTATTTTGGGGCTTTTCCTATGCCCCCACTGTTCTTATAATCTTTTTGTCTTCCTCCTCCTTGTTCTTCCCCACCCTCTTCTTCTCTTTCCCCTTTCCCCTCCCTCCCCTCCTCCTTCTCCTCCCTCCCTACTTCCCCAACCTCCTCTCCCCACGACTGCAAAAACCCACACGTATAAATGTGGGAAGATCCAAGATAACAATTTTGGAAGGCCTCCAGTAAGATATAAAGACCCCTCCAGTGGGAGAGGAGGAGTCTCAGTCCCTCAAGCTAACAAAATCAATTATGGCTAACTCCACCTCTATAAAAATGATCTCATGAAATGTTAAGGGGCTCCAGACCAACAAAAAAAAGGAGATTGGCGCTCCAGGAACTTAAAAGATCAAAAGGAGATATAGTGTTCCTACAAGAGACTCACTTTGATGTCCGCGACCCCCCTAACACATTCAGGAGCGTTTTCTCACAAGCATTCTAATCTTCTTTCAGCAGTAAAAAAAGAGGGGTGGCAATCTTAATCAGACAGGGTGTTCCCTTCAGTGTGGAAAAAACATTCAGGATAAGGATTGTATGAACACTGCTCACCTTAATAATCAAATGCTAAGATAAAAAGTGGTGCAAGGAATTGTTAACAAGTGGATAGGATTGGTCAAAGGGTGACCAACAAAAGGAGATCCCATAGGTTTGCACTCAACTAATATATAACTCTGAGTGTAGGTATATATATATATATTTATATTAAACCATATGGGTACCAGGAGGTTTAAAATACAAAACAAAAAATTATTTATTAAATATTAATGGGTATCACATCTATCAAAAATAGTATATCTAATTTAAAAGTAATCTAAAATCTCTAAAGAAAGTGATGACGGAGTAGGTCGGCAAACACGGTGAGGTGTATGGGTATATAGCAGTAGGGGTATATACAGTACAATCACGGTGGTCCCATATGTAAGTGACACTCCTCCCCCCCAGAAGAAGCGCCAAGAGGCGTGAAACGATCGTCGGGTGTTAGGCGACGCACAGACTGATGACGTCAGCCGTTTTTTTTCGTGGAGCGTGAGACGGAGCATGAGGCATCCCCGGTGATCTAAGAGCTACAACTCGGATATGGGTGATATACGGCGCACTGTTTACACACAGCATACTCATTAGAGTACTATCCCTCCACTATGAGGAGTATATAAACGAGGGATATTTAGCTGCTATTTGCTCAGTGACGCCGATTTGTGAGTCCCTGTGATACAGAGGCTTGTGTGCACATAGGCTAATTTAGCTAGCATACCGCAGAATTACACCTTACAGACCTATACTACAGGGTCTATAGGCAGTGTCACTTACATATGGGACCACCGTGATTGTACTGTATATACCCCTACTGCTATATACCCATACACCTCACCGTGTTTGCCGACCTACTCCGTCATCACTTTCTTTAGAGATTTTAGATTACTTTTAAATTAGATATACTATTTTTGATAGATGTGATACCCATTAATATTTAATAAATAATTTTTTGTTTTGTATTTTAAACCTCCTGGTACCCAAATGGTTTAATATAAATATATATATATATACCTACACTCAGAGTTATATATTAGTTGAGTGCAAACCTATGGAAAAAACATTCACCGACCCAGAAGGGAGATTCCTTGTAATCCATGGTTCTCTCTCAGGTGCGGCTGTTACTTTAATTAATCTCTACTCGCCAAACGAGAATCAGACAGATTTCCTGAAATCAGTATTGGAAACAATTGAACCCAAATTTCTGGACTCTCTTATAGTAGGAGAAGATCTAAATATTGTCTATAACCCTGAGGTGGATAGATCCTCATCCCCGGGTCAGTCTCACACGAGTCATATACAGAAAACGGCTGTCATGGAACAAGAATCACATCTCTGTTTCACCTCCCTCTTTCCTTGCAGCTTCTGCCTGTCACTTTCTTATTTTCAGCTGCATGGAGCTTGCATGCACACACACTGTGCCTGTGTGATATGTTACAATGTTGCATTTCTTGCCTCTGGGCATTTAATGAGTGAGTTGCTACTGCAGCTTCTGAGATCCTTCTAAGGCTGGGGCCATAGAAGGGGTAGCAGGGCTGGACCGCGCTGACGCTGAGGCTCGCCTGCTGAAATCTGCTCGATTTCATGCCCATGCAGACGAGCCAGCGGGCGCGATCGGGAGGCGGGGGAGACTGAGGGAGGCGGGGCAGTAACGTCGCTGGGTCAATTGCCCGCGACGCACCGACGTCAACGACGTCACGGCGCCGTGACGTTGACGCTGCTCCGCACTGATTGGATGTTTTCAGCCGACAGCGCTCTGAAAAACAGTTTGGCTGTCGGCTAAAAATCCCAAACCTCTAAAGACATCCTCATGGAGGATGCAGGGGCTAAAAATCACACACCTCTAAAGACATCCTCATGGAGGATGCAGGGGCTCAGCAGGGGCTGTTACCCAGAATACACTGGCACTTCCTTTTCACATTCAACACTGGCTGAGTGAGTACCTCTCTGTTACTCTCCTATGGCAAGGCCATCTCTTTCTACCTGCTTCTAACTACAAATCACTACAACACACCATCCACAAGTGCCTGTATTTACTGCTGCTTTTCCAATAAAGTGAAGGAAATATTATAGGACTTGGAGTGATTTGGAAAGGGGGCTGAGTTAATGCTATCGGGGGCTACTCACACATCACACGTGACTCTGGCCTCAGAATAACGGCAATTTAGAGATATAATAAAAGATTTTTCCCTGACGGACATTTGGAGAGCGGAACATCAGGGCCAGAGGGACTATAAAAAAATTCTAGCTATACTCTCCACCTTCCTACTAGAGATGTATAACTCATTCTTAGAAGGGAAACCAATCCCCTCAACTATGTCAACAGCTAATCTGGCCACTATTCACAAAGAGGTTAAAGACCCCATGCAATGCGGTATCTATCGCCCGATCTATCTTCTAAACAACGATCTAAAATTATACAGCAAAATCCTGGCGAACAGGTTCAATCCTATTTTGCCGAGATGGATCCACATAGATCAGGTGGGATTTGTGTCGGGTAGACAGGCTTCAGATAACACTCGGAAAATAATAAATATAGTGGAACATGTACATTTCACTGGAACCAGAGCTATCCTTCTAAGTCTAGACGCAGAGAAGGCGTTTGATAGAATAGACTGGGTAGCCTTAGATAAAACATTGCAGAAATTTGGATTTAAAGACGCGTTCCTAGAAGGAGTACGCACATTATACCAAAACTGCTTTAGTTAAGCTACCAGGGAATAGGTTGGACCCAATAATAATTAAGAATGGCACAAGACAGGGATGCCCATTGTCCTCTCTTCTATTTGCCCTAATGATTGAACCCTTAGCCGCGAATATACGAGCAAATGAAAATTTTCGGGGTATAGTAATTGGAAAAACAAATTACAAAGATTCTCTATTTGCAGATGATATTATTTTAACACTAACGAGCCCCCAGACCTCTCTACCCAATCTCCTAAAAGCCATGTTGGATTTTGGGAAGATCTCTGGGTATAAAATCAATAATGATAAGTCAGAGGCCCTAAACTTGAATCTCCCAGACCCTGAGGTTAAACTGTTAAAAATGAATTTCAACTATAGATGGAGTTCCTCTCATATTAAATATGAAATATTTAGGAGTAAATATGACTAGGTACTACCATTCTCTATATCAAAGAAACTACCCACCTCTATTCAATAAGATCAAAACAGATTTGGCAGGCTGGGAGGGACTCCAGGTGTCGTGGATCGGGAGAATAATATCAGTCAAAATGAATATACTCCCAAGGTTATTATATAACTTCCAGACCCTCCCGGTCCGGATACCTGGATCTGAATTAAAAAACCTACAAAAAAAAATATTCCACTATATTTGGCAGGGCAAAAGGCAGAGGACAGCCAGATCAGTTATGCTCACGTCAAAAATAAGAGGAGGTATGGGAGTCCTGGATGTCTTAAAGTACTACCAGGCGGCCCAATTATGACAAGTGGTGGTTTGGAATGCTGACCCAGCCCAATATTGGTGGTTAGCCATTGAATCTCAGTACGCCAGAACGTCTTCTCTGCCGATGTCCTTATGGCTCCTGGAAAAAAAGGAGCTACAGGTTAAACAGTTTGAGCTGGGACCGAGGAGATGTACATGGGAGTTATGGTTCAAGTCTAAGAGCAAATATAAACTTATTTCAACCACCTCACAACTTATTCCTCTTCTTAACAACCCACATTTTCCCCCAGGATGAGATACCAAACAATTTGATCAATTCAAAGCTAAAAATATTAGGACAATTGCCGATTTATTACATAACGGGAAATGCCTTCGTTTTCAGGACCTACAAACCAGATATGAGACCCCAGGCCTCTCTATGTTTAAATATTTGCAGATTCTGCATTTTCTGCAAAAAAATGTCCCTAAAATTAGAATTCCCCCTCTCTCAAATTTTGAAGTATTATGTAGAAGAGGCACTTACCAAAAAGGCCTGATCACAAAAATATATGCGGGTATGGAGGCCGCAGGGGACACCCCAAATCACAATTATATGCTCAAATGGGTGGCCAATTTAAATCTGGAAATTGATAGAGATGACTGGGAAGATATCTGGGAGTTTGCTACAAAGACCTCTATTTGTACAACTATCAAAGAAAATATTTATAAAATTCTATATCACTGGTATCTCACACCAAGTCGTCCAAGGCAGATCTACCCGGCAACATCAGACCTGTGCTGGAGGGGATGCGGACAAAGAGGTGACATGGCTCACATTTGGTGGTCATGTCCAGCGATTCAGAAGTATTGGACCACTATCCAAACTATTATTAAAGATGTAACAGATCTTTCGATTCCCATAGACCCATTGACTTATCTCCTGGCAAAACCAGTCGAAGATATAAGCCGGCCTATGAGGAGGCTGGTATCATTTATACTGATGGTGGCCAGATGCGCCGTGGCAGCTTCCTGGAAGAAGATCGCCCCCTCCTCTAGGCGAACTGTAGAGAAAGAATAAATGAGGTGATTCAGATGGAAAAAATGACAGCGTTCCTAAAACAATCTATAGACGAATTTTACAAAACATGGGATCCCTGGCTGGGGCACTAAATGTAACACAAAATTTAATACAAAACAGTCAAACAGAAAATCAAAATGGTCGTGAGAAGGAGGAGGTATCCTCTCTGCCACACCCCCTTCTCTCCCACCACCACCTCCCTCCTCCCCCCTGTCCTAGGTTGTCTTCTCTCCTCTTTCTCTCTGTATTCTTCCTCTTTGTTCTTATTACCATGCGCATAGTATATAAATCACCCTGTTAGAACTGAGTCTCCAACAGTAACCGTATTAAAGTGGATTTATTGCCTAATCATCTACAATTTAAGCATAACGAGAATATAAGTACATAGTTAAGAGTGTTTGTATGATTATTCTATAGTATTTCATTGATACTATTCCTACTCAATGTATGAGAAAGTTCGCTTAGTTGTTTGTTGGAGCTCAGATGTCTGTGATTTGTACTATGCGGAAAACTAATAAAAACTATTTGAAATTTTAAAAAAATGGCTAAGTGGCCTGCATACAATGAGTCAGAGGGATAGCCTTTGTGTGGGCCAGGTGCAGTGGTAAGGGACAATGGGAGGCTGGGGAAGGATGCGCGCACCTACTGGCAGAGGCCGGATCATTATTCTCTCCCCAGCAATGAGTCTAACCCAGCGGGAGGTCTGCGTCTGAATTCGGTCCTAAATCCGTCGGCCTGGCTCCCATTGGTCAGTTTTAATTTCCTATGCTCCCAGGCCATGCCCATTGGGGGCCGTCCAAAGGCACTGGCTCCACCCAGTCTCCTGATTGGTCTGTTCCAGACATTACCTCGCTCTTGATTGGCTCATTGGCACTCCGCTGATTGGTCAGCACCATTTTTCTAAATGGAGACTGGGAGAGTATACAAACCGACGCTGATTAGAGCTCCACAGTTGTTCTTGGTTGTCTCAGTGTCTTGAGACCAACTGTATAGAGAACTGTGCAACCATGGGTGGTGATCCCTAGTTACTGGGATTGTGCAATGGACTATTGAGACGGCATCCAGGGTAAGCTAGCTTTGGCAGCACCCTGTACCTAGCGAATTAGGAGTCCCACGTATTCCCCGTTTTGGTGAGATATTTAGAGCATTCATATATACAGTATTTATTGTAAGTTGGTCTTGTAACAAAGAATTTTGCACTTTAGTATATCTTATTTTCTATTGTCCTAATACATTAAAACGTTTGCAACTAATTTGGAATACAATTTTATATTATACAAAACGAACAAATTCCTCAACAATTTGAAGAAATTATTCATAGATCTGCTGTTTTAACACAAAATTGTCCATTCCCATCTAAAAACACTCCGATAGTCTAATTAGTGATAAGATTAATTTTTTACAATTGAAACAAATATTATTCTCTCGTCTGCTGGTTTGTGGAAATTAGTGATTTCAGTATGCAGTAAATAAATTAATCACATGAAATACATTTCTAGAAACTTGGCTCATTATTGGGAATAATGTAATATATGACTTTGTGTAAATCGGTCTCTATTATTTACTTTTTCTAAGCAGCAGCTTCATAGCACATGTTGATCCCTATTCAACATGCCATGCGGCTGTCTTCACTGTAATGGAGGAGATTTTATCCCATTCATGTGAATGGAGCTGAACTCTTCTCCAACATGGGGAAGATGGTTTCACAATATATTAAATAGCGACCACTTGGTTGGATTACTGTGACATGGAGAAGATGAAGAAGCACTAGTAAAGTGTGTTAGTGTGGGATTTTTATGTCATTACAGAAGTTGGTGCAGGGCATAAATAAATTGAAGTGTGGTTATGGTGTGTACAGATGTAGCACGATTCATCTTCACCCTGCGTGGCACTTGGAACGGGTGGACCGCGGCCCAAGTTCGTCCATGATGCGGCCAAGCGCATAACTGGTGTAGCCTGGAGCTCCCGCAGCTCCTTGAGACCCCCCTCCCCTTGATCAGCTCGATCGCGGGTGCCGAAAGACTTGACGGCTGCTTCCAAGGGTGGGGGCTGGAGCAGGGAGTAGCGCGGCTTCCCCTGCCTGCGGCCGGTTGCCGGGGACGCGTTCGGGCCGTTGCTAAGGCCGCGATCGCGTCTCTAAGGTCCCGGCGGCTGCAGAGCAGGGCGCCGCCATTGAGGACCGTCTCGCGCATGCGCAGTGGACGCGTAGGCGCAGGGAAAGGCCCAGAGCTAGGGATAGCTCGCGCGAGCATAGGGACAGCTCAGGGAGAAGAGAGAAAGCCCGGGAAAGATTGCGCACGCGCAGTGGAGGGTAAGGAAAGCCCGCGAACCCCTAGCCTACCAGGGAAGACTCTGAGCAGGGGCTACGAGTCCCATGAGTATCTGTATGCCCCATGTGACACCAGGGAGCCAATAGGGCTTAGGAAGGCCAGGCAAGGAAAGTGGATACATTGTTTGGACTGCAGCACGTTTGTCAGTTGGAGCTGGGGAGCTGTGAGGGAAGGAAGGGTGCAGAGAGCATGTGCAGCTCCTGCATCGAGTAAGGTCCCCCACATCCCAAGTAAGGCCCCAACTCCCCACCAGGTTAGTGGGTAAGTGCTGAGGGACGGCCCAGATAGGGATGCTGCCCTTAGTGCGTATGTGTGTGCTGTCTTGTCAGGATCACGGCTGGCAGGGCTGTGAGGCCTGACAAGAAGGCATAGTGCTAGTGTGCAGCAAGTTGCTGTACGCGTTACGAAGTTTGCAGTGCGTAGCTGCTAGTGCGTAGCTGCTAGTGTTAGTGTTAGGGTTCAGTGAGTGTCAGGACTGGGATGAGTTAGGGGAGTGGGGCAGGTTATTACTCCGCAGGCCCTAGGAGATTTCCCCAAGCCACCCCAGGTTGCGGTTCATCAGGGACAGGCCCTAGGTTAGGGTTCCTGTCACGTTAGGGTTAGTTAGGGATAGATAGGGATAGCGGCGGTTGCTGTTCCCGTGATTCGGTTGCTGTTACCGTGAGATGGTTGTGTTCCCGTGAAGCAGTGGGACCCTCGTTGGGGTTCCTGAAGAAGTACCTGGAAAGGATCAGACGGATGCATCGCACGTCTGACCCTTTGAGAAGAGTGTTGCAGGCCCGAGCATCGGAGTGCTCGGAAGGTATTCACTATTTATGTGCACCAACAGACCTAACACATTAATTAGTGACTGCGCAGTCACCCACGTTCTCTACTAGAGTGCGGTCATTGGGTGGGGATTCTCGGGACACTGGGTGGGATCACCTAGTGTTGGGAAGCGTCCTGCGCGACGCAGTAAGTGTCTCCTCTAGAGAGGGACACAGGTTATGATGTTGATATTGCTGTCATCTGTTTCTTGCATGTTGAGTAAAGTCCCTAGTTAATATATATATCTGTGTGAGTATCGATTATTGTGATTGTCCTGCGAGGAACCACTCCCCCTATGGTGGGAGCCATCGCAGGTGGAGGCGCTGCATTGTTGGAAGTAAGTACCCCTAGTATAAATGCCCCAGGTTCCCCATGGCGGAAGCTCAGCCCTCCTGTGAGCCAACAGGTATAGCACCACACTGAGAAGTAGTCAGATACACCTACACACCCCAATCTCACTTAGGGGGGGGGAAAGAGGGCTACACTGGCCACAAAAGGATGAATTTCCCATAAGGATTAATGCAGCGGGGGTCCCTGTTTGTGACTGGGACTCCCACTGCATTAATCCTACTGGGCCGCACCAGTCTGAAAGAGCTGCATACAGAGAACAGAGAGAAACAGTTTCCCCGCACAGTTATTACAAATGAAAAATTACATTTTTATTTGTAATAAATACAATAGGGTTGAAACAGGGAGTTTCCGGAGCTGAACCGCATTACTTTCAGGTCTGAGGACCCGTTGCTTCCTGAGGTACTGGCCTCCGTATTGGGTTCTGGAATCACCTGCAAGTTTAAATGTCCGGGTCACGTGACCAGGACATTTAAACTTGCAGGAGATAAGGGTACCCCATAACCTGTAACTCAGGAAGCAGGGGGTCTCCGGACCTGAACGTAAATTGGTTCACCTCCGGAGACTCTCTAAGGTAATTAAGGGGTTACTGGTGTTTTAATGGGGTGGGTGAAGGGTGTAGTTGCACCAGGGTGGGAGGTTAGGCCTCCCGGGTGGGTAGCAGTTACTACTGCTAAGATAATTAAGGGGTTAACCCTTCCTGCTACCCACCTGGGAGGCCTAACCCTCCCCCCTGGGGCAACTACGCAACCCCCTCTACCATCAACAACCCCCACCCCACACAGGAATAGGCAAAAGCCCTATTAGTCAAATATTGTTAATAGCGCTTTTACCCATTCAAATATACAGAACTGCACATTACAATAAAATACAAATTATTATACAATGAAAACAAACACTAGCCATTTAATCCATTGATTGTCACTGTGGTTATTTATGCCCTCAACGGAGTCACAGATAACCACATTGGCAATCAATGGGCACCCTATAGTCATACCCTATATACACACCCTATGTGTATCTTACTCTTGCCGGGATGAAGGCTAATCATCCTCATCCAATTTTGGCACCAATCAACTCCTGAACCACGGAGCAATGATCCTCAGCTTGAAGTCCAGCTCATGCGTAGAAATCCAGGATCCTCCGTTGCTTGAAGAGATGTCACCGGTGAGGAGATTTACTTTTCATCTTTCTTTTCGACTTTCTTCTACAGCTACAGTAGATGTTTCCTCGCCATCTCCTTCCTGTCAAGTGAGATGTGACAGGCCTTATATAAGGCCTGTGATGTCACATTTGACAGACTCAATCCGATTGATGGATGTACCATGTGAACAGGCATCACATCTGGAAGATAATGACTTCTCTACTAAACTTGATGGAATCACATGGTACATCCACCAATCCGATTGATGAATACGTGTCCCCCCCCCATTGAGGGCATAGATAACCACAGTGACAATCAATGGATTACATGGCTAGTGTGTGTTTTGATTGTATTGTAATTTGTATTTTATTGTAATGTGCAGTACTGTATATTTGAATGAGAAAAAGCACTATTAGGAATATTTGGCTAATAGGGTTTTGCCCATTCCTGTGTGTGGTGGTGGTTGTGGTGTTTGGGGGGTTTGTTGGTGGTGGAGGGGTGGGTTAATGGTGTAGTTGCCCCAAGGTGGGTGGTTAGACATCCCAGGTGGGTAGTGGGAGGGATTAGCCCCTTAATTCATCATATTTGGTTAATAGGGCGATTGCCTATTCCTGTGTGTGATGCTGGGGGTAGAGTGGGTGGGCGAAGGGGATAATTGCCCCTGGGTGGGAGGCTAAGCCTCTGGGGCTCGGGGGGGGGGGTAGCAGGAGGGTTAACTCCTTCATTACCTTAGTGGTTAGTCACTAAGATAATGAAGCTCTGCTGTTATTATATTTTTATTACATACCGTAGGATTGAAGCAGGGGGTCTCCGGAGCCCCCGTTGAGGGCATACATAACCACAGTGACAATCAATGGATTAAATGACTAGTCGGTTTTTTTGATAGTATTGTATTTTATTTTATTGTAATGTGCAGTATTGTATATTTGAATGGGCAAAAGCGCTATTAGCCATATTTGGTTAATTGGGCTTTTGCACATTCCTTTGTGATGGTGTTGGGGGTGGTGGTGGGGGGGGGTTCGTTGGTGGTAGAGAGGCGTGGCTGAAGGGTGTAGTGGCTCTGGGATGGATGGTTAGGTCTCCCGGGGAATAGCGGGAGGGGTAATCCCTACATTACTTTATGTAATTAGGGGATTAACCTCATAATCTCTTAATTACACCAATCCTGGGACGCCTAACCACCCACCCTGGGTCAACTACAACCTTCACCCACCCCTCTACCACCAACAAAGTGGGTACTGGTGGTTAACCCCATCATTACCTTAGCGGTTAGCCACTAAGGTAATGAAGCTCTGCTTTTATTTTAATAATATAGGATTGAAGCAAGGGGTCTCTGGACCTGAACCGCATTACTTTCAGGTCCAGGGACCCCTGCTTCCCGAGGTACAGCCCCAATAGGGGGTGCCGGTATCGACTGCAAGTTTAAATGTCCTGGTCACGTGACCAGGACATTTAAACTTGCAGGAAATACTGGCACCTGATACGGAGGCCTGTACCTCGGGAAGCAGGGGGTCCCTGGACCTGAAAGTCATGCAATCAAGCTCCCGATACCCCTGCTTCAATCCTACTGTATTTATTAAAAATAAGAATGTAATTAAAAAATTTAAAGAGCTGTGCAGGGAGAAATCGAGAGAGGGATCGTGTCGCTCTGCTCTCTCTGCGCAGAGATTCCAGAGTGGTGTGGCCCAGCAGAAATAATGCAGTGGGAGTCCCATTCAGAACCAGGGGCCCCCATTGGGATAATCATTATGGGAAATTAGTGTACTGAGTTTTTGGGGCATCGGGAAGCCGAAATTGGGCCGCAGTCAGGCTTCGTTCAGCTGCAATTTTGTAACGGACGTGCTCGCACAAACCGGGACCGGACCATGGGGCTGAGGTGGGGATGTGAATACAACGACCTTAGACCACGAAGCTGGTTCGGGATGGCGCAGTTCGTACTCATTCGTAGCAGGGTCAGGGTTGGAGAGGCCAGGGTAATCCTTTGACACGCCAGGGTCAGGGTTGGAGACGGTAGAGTAGTCAATGTCCAGGCTGGAGTTCGGCAACAGGAAGTCAGGAACACACCGCTTCAGCGTAGCAGCTGAAGCATGGGAATGGCCTGTGCGTGAGGAGCGGGAGCGGCCCATGATAAGGTCTCTGCAAAGGGAGAATGCAGGTCTCAGGAACAAGGAAAGGCTGGCACTGGAGGACCAGCGCTTCAGCACAGGAACCAGATAGTAGACCTCTGTCTGGGGTGAATGCAGCAGGTCTCTGGAACAAGGTAACGCTGGTGCTGGGGGCCCAGCGCTTCAGCACAGGAACCAGGAACCAGACCTCTGCCTGGGGTGAATGCAGCAGGTCTCTGTAACAAGGCAAGACTAGCACTGGCGATCCAGTGCTTCAGTACAGGAACCAAAATGCAGACCTCTACCTGGGGTGAATGCAGGAGGTCTCATGAACAAAGCAAGGCTAAGGCAAAGTAGCTTGTGGCAAACACAGTTACATCCTAGTCAATCTAGGCTTATGCTCAGCAATGAGTAAGAGGGAGAAGCCAGTATAAGAAGGACAGATAGCCAATCCCAAGACAAGGGTGTGTGGGAATTCCTCCAATGCCAGAGCAGAGAGAAAGAGCTGCAGTGATTGCAAGCACAGGTGAGTGCTTGCAAATCCAAGGGAAGGTCTGTTCTGACAGCTCACCAACTCTGCAAGAGTGAGCTCCAGCCAAAACCAGGAACAGATTCCTTACAAGTTTCCTTACGCCCAAAATGAAAGTAAATGATACCCTCATCTGTATGTGTGGGAAACAGGAATAGTACTGCAGGGCAGGGATGAAATGCAATGCAGGACCTTGCAATTGTTCTGATGGCAGGACTAGAATAGCAGACAGTGCTGCATGGAATAAGTGGCCATGTAGAGGCATAGCTTTATGTAAAAGGAGACATTGAATTGTGTTTCATGCTAGTACTGTGGTCTGTACTCTCTCTAGCTGGTGAGGGGTGTATGTAAAGGTACCCAGCCAAGTACCACACCCGCTGGCTCTCACGGCATCCCAAACTGACATGCAAAACTCTGGCGTTTACATTAGCACCCACTGTGTTTCCAAATTCTTGCGTGTTATGTAACTCACACACATGAACACACATGCTTGCAAAAGGGCTATACAGCATTTTTCTAATTCATTCTCTCCCTCTATCTATTTCTGTAAACTCTGTCCCTCCTTCTCCTGCCTCTTCCTTTCCTCTGGACTCCTGAGTCTCCAGTTTAATAGGTCCCCGATCCTTCTCAGCTGCTTTTGCTAACTTGTCACAACAATGTGGAGTGAGGAAATTCCTGAAATCCCCATCTGTGGTTCCTGTCCACTGGGGGAGGGGAGATGTGGGTTTGTACGCAGACTGCGGCAGCCCAAGGGGGCTCATGCAGAATTCATGAGCAAGACGGGAGGGAACAGGCATTGAAATGTGTGCTTGTACTTCTTGTTTTTCACTGCAGTCTGTCACATCTATCCATGTTAGTGTTTCAGAGCACCAGCCTTTTTCCGGCTCTGTTACTTGGTCTGCCTGTCAACATGACTGACAGCCTGTCAGTCATTGCCAGTCCCTCTTTACCTTAGGCTCAATTTATATAAACATTGCTGTCTTACATCCTCAACCAACAACTTGGAAATGCATGGGCAGTTTGACACGCAGTGTTATTCTGTCTTTAAAGCTATCAGTCTGCTCATGCACCTATTTTTAGAAATGTAAGATTGACAATATAGATGGAACTCGTCATTTTAATTACTCATGTTTTACACAGTTTACAAACTGAGTGGGATTAAAATCTAAAAAAGAGTTGGTAACTTCCAGTGCTAAAAACTCAAAGGGGCAGATGTTCTCATTTCAATGTGGAATCCCCACCGGGGTTTCCTGTGCATGATGAGACATTACTCTTATCTTCAAAAGTAGCATTTAACTCAAAAGGGGTTAGACAGAGTTGATTCAAACTTAAGAAAGTTATATACAAAGTCTCCTGGGCGCAAATGTGAGACATACTGTACTGTAACTGTTGTGAAAAAGAAAGCACCCGTTTTTCCAAAACAAAAAGAACAATTACTTTCCATGTGATTTTTTTCTGACATATTGATGAGTGGTTACTATGAATGATAGCACAGTAAGGCCATATATTACTAAGTGCTGCTACACCATAAGAAAGCTTCTGCCACTGGATGACACCCATGCACTGGCTGTAGCCCATTGACGTGTATGGAAGGTGTCTAAAGGTGTCTGATTAATCTTCGGAGCAGGGACTCCTTTTCCTAAATGTTACTTTTATGTCTCAAGTACTTCTTCCCTTTATGTGTTATTTGTATTATTTGTTATTTATATGATTGTCACGTGTATTACTGCTGTGAAGCGCTATGTACATTAATGGCACTATATAAATAAAGATATACATATATTATGGCACAGCACCACTTAGTGTGCACAGATATGTCTTCTTATCTGCGGAGCTATGTGCATCTGTATGGATATGCTATATGCAGACCAAATGTCTCTATATGTACAGAGTTAAAATGCATGCAGAACAACATATTTAAATGTATATATAAGCAGAATATATAAAATGTGGGGCTTAATTATCAAGGCAAAAGTGGTACAATTCTGAGGCAAATTAAGTATATTAAAGCTGCAGACCAAGCAATATCCTACATGTATGTTTTTTTTTAAATAAATCAGTTCTGTACTATGAGAAAATAGTTGTAGCATTTTTTTTTTAAACAACGCTGAATTAAATTTGTAATGTATTATAATGTAACAAGCATTTTTTTTTTATAGCAACCATTTACAAAGTTACATCCCCTTCCTCTTCTGAAACAGGCTCTGGCACTCCCCTTTTTGAGCCCTGCCCTCTCTCTAGCAGTTCACCAATTGTATCTAGTGACTGCCTGGTCACATGATCTTCCCCACAGAACTTTGCATCTTTGGTGCCCTTCTGCTGCACTGACGGCCAGTTAGTGACCCACCGAGCTGAATCTTCGCCGATTGATCACAGGAGAACAGATCGGTCAGCAACTTGGCGAATTACTTATCATTGTGTGGATTGTATTGATACACATATTAAAGGAAAATAAAATAAAAAATAAAAAACGGCAGCTTGGACTGCTGCTTTAAAGAAGAAATCCTGTTCTTTGTCCTTTTATCACATATGGTGAAGATTTGTGCCCCACAATAGGGTGCAATGTATGTAGGAGCTGGCCATTATATACATGTATAGAGAGCAATGTATATACTGTATGTATTTAATTATGTTGAGAAACGTATGGGGCAAATTCATCAAGCACAAGTACGGGCTAGGGCACTTAACATGGCACTACCTCCCATTCAAGTGAATGGGTTTTAACACTAGATTAGGTGTGCTAGACCCTGATTAATCTGCTTCTGTATTTGGATGTATGCAATGGGGATGGTGATCATTTCTCTCTGATATGGAAAGGGCAGAAGAATATTATTTATCAAAAAACGTGGTGAGGCACAGATGCTAGATATGTACAATAATGTCACTTTTGTGACATTGCTGTGCAGTTATGTCCCACTTGCCTTTTTACCATCAGCACCTGTAAAAGTAAAGCATACATGGATTCATTCATGTTTATACAACTCAGTGTTTACCTGTATGTTCCCAATGGTAGCACTCAGCACAGTGCACTTATCCATATCGGAGAAAAAAGAGAAAACCTGGGCACAGCCAACGGAGTGGGTCGCAAAATGGTGTATAAAAAATATTCCTTTATTGATCCATAATAAAAAAGGAGGTGAACACCCCCCTACGCGTTTCATGTATAAAATACACTTTATCTCGCGTAAGAGGATTTTTTCATAGAACAACCATGTTTTGATATAGTTTTCTATGGAATAAACACCTACCTTTTTTGCTGGCATCTCAGTCTGGTTCCTGTTTGTTGCTGAATTTTGCTGTGCTTTCCGGAGGCTACTTACTGGGACTCTTCACTCTCTTTATTTAGTTTTTATATAGTAGTTTCTATTTATTGCTGTTGTTTACATTATAGGGCTTAATATCATTGTGTTTGCAAAGTCCATTTCTGAATAGGGATCCTACATGACTTATACATAGCTATGAATGTGATCCCTATTCAGAAAATCCAATTTTAGTGAAAACTTTATGTAAGAAAATAAATAGATCCACGGCTACAGAATTGATTTATTACTTTCTAAGTAAGGAGGTAAACGTACAGTACAGTCAGGGGCACCAATAGATTTCCCGGGGCCCATAACTAGCATTATGACCACTTTGGTAGCCTTGCGAACCCCCCCCCCAATTCACACCTCACAAGCCCCGCCTCTATTCCCCCCCTGTTCCTATGTATCTGTACCTCTGTCTCATTCTTACACACTCTCTTCCTTACTCACTCCCCCCTCACCCCCTCTCTTATGCCCTCTCTCTCCTCTCACCCCCCTCCATCAGCTGGGGAGAGCCATGGCCGGTGGAAAAGAGAGGCCTGGCTGCCAGAAAAAGAAGCTGGGCCCGGTAGGGCCCCCCGCAGCCACCGGGCCTAGGACACTTATCCCGGCTCTCCCCCCCTTTCAGCAGCCCTTACAATGAGTGGGCCCATGGCCGCAGACAGCTTTCCTAAAGCAGACTAAAGTTTCCACCGGGGTCCCCCACCATCGTGACAGCAGCCTTCTCACACACCTACGCGCTCTCACCCCCTCTTACACTCCCCGTCACCCTTATCTCCCCCCCTCTTACCCTACACCCACCTCTCCAAAACTGTCCCTCCTCCCATGTATTTCTCCCCACCTCCTCACACTCAATAACCCCCACCCCAATATATACACACTAAGCCCCTTCCCCAAATACACACACACACACACACACACACACACACACACACACACACACACACACACACACACACAATAATCCCCCCTCCCCAAACACACACATATAAGCCCCCTCCCCCAAAAACACACAAATAACTCCCATCCACAAATACACACACAAATAAGACCCCCTCCCCAAATACACACACAAATAATCCCCTCTCCCCTAACACACACACACACATAAGCCCCTCTCCCCAAACACACACACACACACACACACACACACAAATAAGCCCCCCTCCCCAAACACACACAAATAAGCCCCCTCTCCAAATACACACACAAAACACACACACACACAACCACACACACACACACAAATAAGCCCCTCTCCCCAAACACACACACACACACACACACACACACACACTAAGCTCCCCTCCCCAAACACACACACAAATAAGCCCCCCTCCACAAACACACACAAATAAGCCCCCTTCCGCAAACACACATACAAATAAGCCCCCTCCCCAAACACACACACTAAGCCCCCCTCACCAAACACACACACACAAATACCCCCCTCCGCAAACACACACACAAATAAGCCCCCTACTACCCACACAGATATCCCCCTCCCAAAACACACACACACACAAATAAGCCCCTAACCCAAACACAGAAATAAGCCCCCTCCCTAAACACAGAAATAAGCTCCCCCTAAACACACACACACGGAAATAAGCCCCTCTCCACAAACACACACACACACAAATAAACCCCCCTCCCCAAACAGAAAAGAATGTTTGAGAATGTCTCAAACGGAACAGTACATCAAAAAACCTCATGCATGGCTATGAGCAAAGATACATGAGTGTTGCCATACACGTAATTTTGTTAACAGTAAGTGTCGGTTCACATGTAGAGAAGGAAGTATAAGTCCCTCCAAATAAACCTGTAGTCCGTGATAATTGAATGTCCATATATAATATATCTAGATAGGGTTGAAAGGTGGCTTCACCAAAAATCCTGGACACAATGGTCAAAAATGCAGCACGCTCAAAACGTCGGAGCGTATGTTATTTATAAATTCTCAGACCGTTACGTCATTTTTTCTACATTTCACTCCACGTATGCACCAATTTGCACTGTTTCAAAAAAATTCTGGGGAGGGGTTTGGAGATTGAGCGCCCTCCCAGCATGTTTTACAAAATAGAATATGAAATATTGCAAATCGGTGCATACGTGGAGTGAAATTTAGAAAAAAAATGACATAACAGTCAGATAATTTATAAATAACATACGTGCAGTAATACATGGCGAGCTATACTGATCTTAATGCTTCTCTCCCACTAAATCCAAGATTGTTGCAACCTCCCTCCCATCCCCCTCATCCTCTCATCCCCCTCATGCTCTCACCCCCCTCATCCTCCTCTCACACCACCACCACTAAACTCATCATCATCTCCTCACGCCCATCATCATCTCAATTCCCCCATAATCATCATTTCATTTCCCCACCCCCATCTCATTTCCCACTCTCATCATCATCATCATCATCATCATCATCATCATCATCATCATCATCATCATCATCATCATCATCATCATCATCATCTCATTCATCCCCGTCCACTCCATCATTATCATCTAATGTCCCGGACAGCACGAGAAGAGAAAAGAACCCTTGGAGATACACACTGCTCTAATAAACAAAAATAATAACATTTTATTGAAATCTGAACTATAAACAAAAAATAACATTAAAAACCAAACTAGAGCGCATAAGTGTCGCCAGACTACTATAAGTCCCAGGTAAGTACTATGAAGCAAATGAAGTTACACCAAAAAATAATAACTGCCGGCAGGTTGCCCATACAAAGTATCACGTTCTGTGTAGATACTATGCTGGGTAAATAACCAGTGGAAAGGGTGCTATAATGGCTATAATATGTGAATGGTGAATAGCCAAAGCTGTGTGCAACTTGCACGTGACTCACACACCTAGTTGCATATGTATGAACACCTATCAATAACTACTGTTATTATTTGCTATATAGTAAGCAAGTTGTAGACCCAGTGTGGTGTAATGTCAGAGTTGCTGATGCGCTCAGTGCACACCAAACTCACATAATAGTGTGATTGGTGTGAGGAGAAAACAGTCCTGTATACAGTGTAAACGGCTGTGTATCCTCTCCATCTCACAACAACACAGTGAAAAATGTATCACACGTGCCTATGAGAAACACTAATGTATCTTATAATCAACGACCCCCCTTCCTCTAGATGTCTTGATAATCAAGCTCAGAGGGTGCCTGAGTGCACAGAATAGAGAGTATACTGTGCCAGTGTAGCTATGCTGATCTTGATGCAAACTCCTTAATAATAAAGATGCTAACATATACTGGCTCTACTAGTGGATGCCTGAGACCGGCCCACAACTATATTAACTAGCTTAACCGCACCTAAAGACAAACTGAGTGGCGAGTACAATCACAGCTTATTGTAAAAAGTGCTTGGTTAAAACTGCCTGCGATACCATAACCCACGATAGGTAAATGGTCACGTTGCGCTGTTAGGTCTGGGACCCGCTGCGCTCGTTGGCGCGGGCGGCAATGTAGCGAGTTCCCCACCAGCAGGGGAATCCTCGCGAGCCGGTCCCGGTCCCCCCTGGCGGCACAGCTGACTACACGCTGTGGCACGTCAGCCGCTAGGAGACACAAGAGAATGGTGTTTCCTAGCTTCGACGCGTCACGTGGTGGGGCTGTGAGCCAATGGGGAGGGGAGGCTGCGGGAGGAGGAGAGGCTTCGGGGAGCGGGGAGGAGTGTGGAGTGAAAGCAGCGTGAGTGCCTGTCTGTGTGCGTGTCTGAGTGCGTGCGTGCCTGTCTGTGTGTGTGTGTGTGTATGTGTGTGCCTGAGTGCGTGCGTGCCTGTCTCTGTGTGTGTGTGTGTGTGTGTGTGTGTGTGTGTGTGTGTGTGTGTGTGTGTGTGTGTGTGTGTGTGTGTGTGTGTGTGTGTGTGTGTGTGTGTGTGTATGAGTGCGTGAGTGCCTGTCTGTGTGTGTGTGTGTATGTATGTATGTATGAGTGCCTGCGTGTGTGTGTTTTTTTTACTTACCTGCAGCCCGTGGCAGCCCGTGGAGGGAGGGGGGGAAAGAGTAGCGGGTCCCTCCGCTCAAGCCACGCCCCCCCTCCCTGTCAATCCTCCCACTCCCGCCCACCTCCCGCTCCGGCCCCCCACGTCATGGCCGCACCCCGACCCGTTTGGCCACGCCCCCCGCTACTACTGAACTTTCCTGTAGACCGCAGATCGCGGTACAGCGAGTTGCACGCACCGCCGGCAAGCAAGCCAGCCGTGCGGACGCGTGCAACGGGACCTTAGCCTTATGCATGTACGGAATGCCTCATCCGAATGTGTAAACAGATAAGCCTAAATATGTTCCTGTATGTACGTGAGTGTAGCATGGTGTGGTCCTGTAAACAATGTAAATGGCTGTATGCCCCCCATCATCATTGTGACGGTGAAGGGGTACACAAGCCATTAATAAAGGTATTTTGCCCGGCTGGGTGCCCCTGAGCCATATTGGGGAATTGTGAGTGTCAGCTCTTCAACCCAACTGTGGCATCTAACTTCATGTGTAATAAAGATATGTGTGAGTTTTTACTGTTCCAGGAGTGCTAACCAGCGGAGATGTGCAAGGCGTGAGTTTCAGGGATGATTTTACAGTAACATGTTGTCAGGGTCTGTTCGGGTAGCAGGGGGCCAATGTTGCGGGTTACCCCAAAACATGCACTCAGGAACCTCCCCAGACTCCTGAGGACATGAGGAACACAGACCACCGGATAAAATCCTCCCTAGAAAGCAGTTAGCAGCTCACGCCTAATCTCCCTGCTTCAGCACAAACCAGGGCAGCAAGACCGGGCAGGGAACTGGGTTACATTACAGGTCCCGGGGTATGCCCAAATCCCAGAACGCAGTGCGGGGTTCCGTATCTCTCTCACCAGATATAAGGTGAAGAGAGTTATAGGGGTTTTTAAGTTAACATGTAGAGTGTCAGCTCTGCAGCTCGGTATTGGCTGCAGTGCTGTGAATGTGTTATAATTGTCTGTGTGTGTTCCGCTAGGTATAAGGGGACAACATTAATACCCTGAATGAAACTGTATAAATGTTGTAACAAGTAATTTATCAGTTATGTATCATGTGTGTGCATTGCAACAGTGTTTCGCAACCGCAGAAAGGAAAAAAGTTTTTAAAACATGGCAACTTGTTTCAGAGCATATAAGCAATGAGCTAACTTTGGCTGGGAGCATCCTAGAGCGCTAAGTTTTGAGGTTAGCGCCGCTGAGGTAAAACCATTAAAAAGGTTATCACTCAATTTTTATAAAGTCATATAAAAAATTAATGAATTAAAGTTACCCTAGTTTAACTGTTTTAACATTATAGACATAAGGGGATTTTCCTTCAGGTGTCCAGAAAAGGAGGTAACACTTAAGGTGTAAGTACTATGCTTTAAAATGTATGACAGGAAATCCCAGTGAGTAAGCAATGCATAATTTCGACTCCAGCTTCAAAGGCCATCCAGGACATAGAGGTGCTGAACCTTTGTTAGCAAAGAGGGGTGAAGGAAGAGAACGTCAATAAGCCATCCTGGCAAATGGCTGCGAGGTCCAGACTCTCCGGTGCTGAGCCGGCAAGGGGTCTAGCATACCAAGTGGGGAACGATGGCATTTGTCGCACATGCTCAGTTGTGATACTGAAGCTTTGTGCCAGGCTACGCAGGACTGGCGAACCTCCGGATAGGAGGGAATATTTTGTTCCCATGCATACAGTAGGTTGTCTGCAGAGCTTAGAGATAGGAATGCTAACCCAATAAGAAGCTGTGCAGCCCCTCAGGTAACAGATTCACCTAAGATTCATCTAAGATTCATCATGCGGTAAAGAGTTCCATCTAAGATCTTTCCTGTAACCAGATTTAATATCATAACGAGTAAGTGTATTTTCGTAGTATTTTGTAAATCAAGCTGTGTGTGTTCATTGTGTAAATAAATTACAATTTATTGTATCTTCTGCTTTGCTCAGTCAAAGGATCCGGGTATTAAGGTGTTAAAAGCATTGGTCTCCCATGACAATCATCCTTTCCCCCCATCATCATCATATCATGTTCCCCATCATCATCATCATCATCATCATCATCATCATCATCATCATCATCATCATCATCATCATCATCATCATCATCATCATCATCATCATCTCTGAGCCCGAATTGTATTTCTCCTTACCTTATCTCCTGGAACCTGTCACTGCAGCTGTCTCTTGCACCGCCGGGGTGTGGGCTCCACCTCTGCCATCCTCCGATGGTCATCCTCTCCTCCACTCAGCACATGAGTCTCTGTCTGCGGCCCCCCCTCCCTCCCTCAGCACCAGCGCTTGCCGCCGCCCTCGCGGTCACAGTGGTAATACCCGACACATAGAGGCTTATGCTAGTAGCTGTCCAAACCCACTTGTCTAAGCTTTTTAGCTGTTATCAGCCAAAAATGCCTACAGTGATTCAGAAAGCCTTGATAAGTGGGCTGAATCATCATTTTTTTGGCTCTCATCGAAAACACATCACCAAGTGAGCGGTGATAAGCCCCTTATCACTAGTTTTGAAATTTGTGCAATTCAAGTAGCCTTAATAAGGTTATTGAGACTTATCGAGGCTCTAGAATGGCGATTTCCTCCCATATTCCTCTCGCCAGAACAAGTTGGCGTGAAGCTGCCAAGAAGCTTCGGAGGTGGTGACGAGAGAGGGACTTAGACAAAAAAACTAACATTTTTCCTGCATCGGGTTGATGCCGGAGGTCTCTGGAGCTGATACACATTAATATCAGCAGCAGAGACCCCCAGCATGAACCAGGTGCATGGAAAATGCATTTACAGGCAACTTCATTACCTTAGCGGCTAACCGCTAAGGCAATGAAGGGGTTAACGTCCAGTGCCATGTTTATTGTGGGTTGCGGGGGTGGGTGAAGGTGGTATTTGGCCCTTGGTGGGTGTTTAGGCCTTGCGGGGGGTTGCTGGTGGAGTTAAACCCTTCATTACCGTAGCAGTTAATACCACTAAGGTAATAAATGGGTTAACCCCTTCCGCTACCACCCAGTAGGCCTAAAAATCCATCCTTGGGGTTAATACCACCTTCACCCAATCCCTCTACCCCCAATAAAGAAAAATAAACACAACAACCCTACTACCCACCTCCTCTACCCCCAACAACCCCCCCCCCCTCCACCCAACACATACAGTACAGTAATGGGCAATATTACTATTATCCACATATGGATAAAAGCTCATTTTCCCATTCAAAATGAAACATTAGCCAGCCAGCATAAATAAAGTAAATACAACTTCTACTTACCACTGCCACCTTGAAGGGCGTCCTCGTGACCATACCCCAGGTCCTTGTCCTCCGTTGGCAGCAAGAATACAAGATAACATATAATCTAATAGCCCCTAACCCCTTAACGATTAACAACCGCTATAGTAATTAAAGGGTTAAACCACCCTCACCTGCTACCCACCTGGGAGGCCTAACCACCCACCCAAAGGCTACTATACCCACCCTCTACCCATTGATTGGCACAGTGGTACATCATACCCATATAATATGGGCATGATAAGCCACTCTAGCAGTCAATGGCCAACCTATTAAAATAATCAAGCACAACACTAAACAAGAATAAAAGAAATAAAATTAAACAATGAAAGCCTCAACTACACCAATAAAATTATTTTCACACCAAAACCACAAAAGAATAAAAATTATTTTATAGCAAAATACTAGAATACAATTAAAGAAACAGCCAACCAACAAAACAATTCTAGAAATAAAACTGCTAACCAATCCACAAATGTCTAAAAACAAGCCATCCAAATAGCAAACAATTTAGTGAAAACAATAAACAGAAATAGAAAAAATAACAATCAATTGTATATAAGCATTTGCCAAAAAATGCACTGCCTGTCACTGTATTTATCTGTACCCTAGGCACAGATTAATACATTAGCAGTCAATGGGCAATCAAAAACATAAAAATTAATAAATACAATAAAAAAAAACTGAAAAAAGACAATTACATACATTCAATATTTATCTTAACTTTAGCAGTCTTCACCCTCCGTATCCCGGCGTATCAGGAAGCTCTCGACCCGCTACGTCATCACCTGCAATCCGACCCCTGGCTAGTGGTTTTATTTAATTAATTGATTTGTTGGCTAGTACTTTTATTTATTTAATTGATTTGTTGGCTAGTGCTTTTATTTCTTTAATTGTATTCTTATATTTTGGAATAGCATAATTTAAATTATTTTGCTGTTTTGTTGATACAGTAGATCAGGCCTGCACAACTCGTAAAGTGAGAAGGGCCGAACTGCTCCAAGGAAAAAAAAATTGGGCCGCACGGGTAAAATCATCATCATCATCATCATCATCATCATCATCATCATCATCATCATCATCATCATCATCATCTTTCCTCCAGCACCTCTCATCATCCTCATCATCCTCATATCTCCCCCAGCACCCCTCATCATCATCCTCATCTCACCCAGCACCCTTCATCATCATCCTCATATCTCCCCCAGAACCCCTCACTATCAACCTTTGCGATACTCCCCATCTATCTCTCATACCCCCATCTCTACCCCTCACCCACACACATAATACTCCCCCTCCACATCAAACACACAATACCCCCCTGCACACCACACACATCCCACCCCCCTGCACTTCACATCCCTCTCCCCCCTGCACCTCACATCACTCTCCCCCCTTGCACCTCACATCCCTCTCCCCCCTTTCACCTCACATCACTCTCCCCCCTGCAGCTCACATCACTCTCCCCCTGCAGCTCACATCACTCTCCCCCCTTGCAGCTCACATCACTCTCCACCCTTGCATCTCACATCACTCTCCCCCCTGCACCTCACATCACTCTCCCCCCTTGCACCTCACATCACTCTCCCCCTTGCACCTCACATCACTCTCCCCCCTTGCACCTCACATCACTCTCCCCCTTGCACCTCACATCACTTTCCCCCCTTGCACTTCACATCACTCTCCCCCTTTGCACCTCACATCACTCTCCCTCCCTGCACCTCATCACTCTCCCCCCTTGCACCTCACATCACTCTCCCCTCTTGGGTGAATGATGGTGGGTGGGTGAATGACGGTGGGTGGGTGACAGTGACTGGGTGGGAGACAGTGACTGGGTGGGAGACAGTGACTGGGTGACAGGGAGACAGTGACTGGGTGACAGGGAGACAGTGACTGGGTGGGAGACAGTGACTGGGTGACAGGGAGACAGTGACTGGGTGACAGGGAGACAGTGGCTGGGTGCGTGACAGTGATTGGGTGGGTGACAGTAACTAACAGTGACTGCGTGGGTGGGTGACAGTGACTAACAGTGACTGGGTGGGTGACAGTGACTTCGTGGGTGGGTGACAGTGACTAGGTGGGAGACAGTGACTGGGTGGTAAGCTCGGGGGGATGCGGGAAGCTGGCCGTGGGGAGAAGCGGTGGGAAGCAGGCCGCAGGAGGAGCTGGCTGTTACTTCCCCCTCCGTCCCATGTTGGGAGAAGGGGGGGGAGCGGGCCCGCAGGAGGAGCTGGCTGGTACTTCCCCCTCCGTCCCACGTTGGGAGAAGGGGGGGGAGCGGGCCCGCAGGAGGAACTGGCTGGTACTTCCCCCTCCGTCCCACATTGGGAGCAGGGGGGGGGAGCGACCGCAGAGGAGCTGGCTGGTACGTCCCCCTCCGTCCCACGTTGGGAGCGGGGGGGGGGGGAGCGGGCCCTGCTTGCCCTGCGCATGCGCGCCGGGACCGCGTTGATTCGCAACCATTTTTTAAACTTTTTAAAATTTATTTAATTAACTGGCGCCCGGCCAGAGTCATCGCGTGCCGCACAGAGAGGCCAGTCGGGCCGCATGCGGCCCGCGGGCCGTATGTTGTGCAGGCCTGCAGTACAGTAGATACATTTTATTGATGTGTACCATTAGGCTTTTTCAGTTCTTTTATTGTTGGGGTGTTTAGGTGCTTGTTTATTTCTTTTATTCTTGAGTATTTTTGGCCTTAATGATTTGTATTAGGTTTATGAGGACGCCCTTCATCATAGCAGTGATAAATAGAAGTTTTATTTACTTTATTTATGCTGGCTCGCTAATGTTTGATTTTCTAATGGGGATGTCACGGTAGGCCAGGCCAAATACACCTTTATATTTAAGGGATCAGTCACAAGGCAAAACAGACAGTAAAATAAATTACGGTTTATTCGGATAAGACCTCGGAAATACACAGAAATATAAGAAACAGAGAATATACACACTTACTGGGGTCTGGGGAAAGAGATCTACCCTTTTCTTGTTGCAAGGCGCCTGCTTCAGCAAAGGCTTACCTTGATAAGACCCTGGTTCTGGGCTCCTTGACCGAAATTCAGACTGCTGGCTAGGCCTCCCCATGCTTCCCTGTGTGAATAGCTCTTTCACAGAAGCACCTATGAGAGGCCCGCCAGCAGCTGCATGTCTTCACATCTCCAACAGGAAAAGAGAGAGAGAGAGAGAGAGAGAGAGAGCTGCTTTTACTGCACGCTCTTATATAGGCTGGATTCCTATCTAAATCATTAAGGAGTCTAATAGCCAATTACAGCAGGGATTGAAATTACGCATTCACTGATAGGAGGGATAAATTCAAAACTTGCCAATGGAAAACATGCTTTTGAGTTTTGACATACAGGGACGTTTTTCCTTGGCTCCGCTGTGTCTTGTAAAACAAAGACTTTCTAATCTAAATATCCTGCTCACCAAATGGTTTCCCCCCTCTGGAAATCCTCTCCTCTTTGAACTATGGAAGCTATGCAAATGAGCTAGCATCTTAACCATATGCCTGTGCTTTCTGTATAGAACCTTCTAGTAAACATTAAAACACGATATAAAGTACACTTCCTTACAGAATATACTTTGGTGGACCTTATACTTATAAGGGAATTAACTTGGGGAGATTTGGGCTGGAAATCCAGGCGTCTGGGGCATTGAAATGCTAATTCACATGTAATTCACATGCTAATTCACACTGCCTTTTGTCACCAACCTGGGTTTAAATCACAGGACAAACACAATGCATTGCACTTTTAAAACACAGAAAACCAAAATTTAGACACAAGAGCTTGCACTCAACCATTTGCACCTATCATGTGGGGTTCTAAAACCTTCTCTTCTCCAAGACACAAGCTAAGAATACCTTGCTGGCAGGCAATACAGGTTAAAATATTTTCCCCCTTTTCCCTCGTGTGCCAGAAGTCTCTGTCGTGCAGCTATTTCCCATAAGAGGCCACCCATACAAGGCAATCCACTTATAAGCTTGCTCAGGCAGCTGCAGGCCACGAGGCAAAGGGAATACACAGAGAATGCATTAACTAGCCCACTGGACTTACACAGTTAACCCCACATACACAGTTCCCAGATTATATCCCTATGGGGGACAGTATAAAAGGGGAACAAAATTACAGGCAACACAGTAAGGTACAATATTAGACCCAAGAGCTGACACTCTCAGCCCTTGCCATACGGTTTCAGGGGCAGCCAGCCGGGCTCCACCTTTATTAATGAAGGCCGGCTACACCTACCGCCATAGGGGAAATTAACTATTATCCAGATATGAATAGTAGCTCTTTTGTCCATTACTGTACTGTATGTGATGGGAAAGGGAAGTGATGTATAATAGCGCTAGTGGGGATTACAAACAATTGACCCTACTCTAAGGGTGAGCCCTATGGTCGCAAGGCAGCCTGGTGGTAACCTGACAGTACAATCAGAATAAACAGCAAATAAACAAAAGAGATATCGGCGCCTAATGAGTCCAAAAATAATGGAATCCTGGATATCCAGTAGAAATAGTTCCAGTCCCAAGGAAATCAACAGTCTCTGTATCCTGGGGTATTCAGATAAGACTTGATGCAGTGGAAGTAGAACATGCAATGAAAAAAGAAATATTTAGTGCAACACAGTTAAACAATTTATACAGACATAATTGCAACTGGCTGACAAACAGACAAAACAAACAGACACAACTAGACAAACAACACTTAAGCAAAGCTAATGATAAAAGTTATTTATTAAACTAGATGATAAAAAGGATAAATGGCTAACAGACCGCTCCGGTGGGTTAAAACCTAGATAACACTCACAGGACAGCTGCTGGTAATTCGCATAGTACCAATGGGGGCTGGTGACCGCGTGTGGGGGATCCGCTGGGTGCCTCAAACGCCTTGTGTTCCTTCTGCGTCTCTCTACTGGCAAAAACCGGAAGTGACGCCGTCCTCGTGGCGGACCGGAAATGACGTTGCCGGATGTGACGTCAGAACCTGGCAATCTCCAGTGGAAGATACAGGAAACGGCGATCTGCACCTCCTTGCCCCACAGTCGTTGGAAGAATGCACTCAGCACTTGTACTGCTTGTAAATATAAGCCACCAAATGTCCTATATATAGATAAAAAAATGCCCTACGCGTTTCGTGCGTCTAAACACACTTCCTCAGGGGATATGAGGATATAAGGCTACTACCCTCTTAATCCACCCCTCTGCCCCCAATAAAGAGGCTATTAAGGTTGAACACCTTCATTGCCTTACCTGCTAGCCGCTAATGTAATGTAGCTGTTTTAATACATTTTTTAATACTAGTTTACGTGAGCAGGGGGTCTCCAGAACAGAACCGCGTTTATTTGCGGTACGCGGACCCCCTGCTTCCCGAGATACAGACCCCGTTATGGGGTTGCCGGTATCTTCTATGCATTTAAATCCCACAGTCAAATGATGCAAGACATTTAAATGCATATGAAATACTGGCACTTCATAACGGGGCTGGTATCTTGGGAAGCAGGGGGTCCCCGGACTTGAAATCAACACGGTTCTACTCCAGAGACCCCATGCTTACGTACACTATGTAATGCGTAGCTCACCACAAATGAAGCGCGACCGCGGTGCTGAGGTAGGGAATTGGTTAACGCCGACCCACAGCCACGCGGGCGCGCCTAGGATGTAGAGTAGTCATACAAGCCAGGTCACGATTATAGATTGGAGAATAGTAGCAAGTACTTGCCAGGTCAGGAGTGGAGAGTTGTGTGTAGCCAAGTTCGGGATTGGAGAGTAGCGGATCGTCGGGGTACGTAGCCAGGTTCGGGATTGGAGAGTAGCGGATCGTCGGGGTACATAGCCTGGTTCAGGATAGGAGAGTATCGGATCATTGGAGTACTTAGCCAAGGTCAGGACTGGAGACAGGAGAATGGTCGTTCGTAGCCGGATCAGGAGAGGAGAGGTGCGGAGTCCAAGAGATATGCAGGGTCAGGCAACAAGAGGTTAACAGGCATGGCAAGGCAAGGTCACGGGAACTGGAATGCAGCAAGGCATGGCATCACACTAGACTATGCTCAGCAATGAGAGTATGCAGCAGGAAGGTATATAAAGGAAGGACCTCCAATAGCCAGCCACGGCGGAACCAGGAAGTAGACTCCAATAGGCTGCTGGTGCACAGAGGTGTGTCCTATGATGCAGCCTAATAGGGGATGGAGGCGGAACCGATCGCGCGCCGACCCGCGCACGTCACGGAGGTCAGGGGGCGGAGCCTGTGGTGCGTGTCATTCCCATGCCAGTCCTGTCTATCATTAGAGAGGGGGCAGAGCTTGGAACGCGCGTCAGCAGGGAGGTTGGACGAGCGCACCCGTCGTGCGTCAGAGTGGGGGGCAGGAGACAGAACCTGCGGGCGGAGAGTCAGGCCGCGCAAGATCCGCACACCTGAACGTAACTGGAGCCCGAGACAGCGCATCCTGAGTGTCAGGCACGGAAGGGTTATTGAGGTGAGGAGACGGTCTGCGACCGTCAGGATAGCGAATCCTCACACACTAGTATTAAAATGTTTATTAAAACCCTGCGATCGCTGGTGAGATATGCGCAGGGAGAGGCGGCTCTCTCTGTGCAGCACTCTATGCAGCTGGGCCACATCGCTGCAGGTCTCTGGGTGAATCCTTTCAAGAGATGCGAACATCACATCACTGTGGCTCCTCGCCAGTTTTGGGCATTTTGCTATCGCAGGACATCAGATTCTTTCTGAATACCGTGATAACAATGCTGAAAAAAACTGGCAGCGTAACAGGTCCAGCGAGATGATTTATGAAGGCTACTAGCATTACCTCCATTTTTATACCGGACACAAAGCAAAATTACCAGCCTGTCCGGTTCAAAACCAGACACCTGGCAACCCTATATGTAGATATGGCCACTCTGTCAGATATCACAGATGAATACATTTTGGCTACAATGGATGTTGCAAGCTTTTATTCCAACATTGACCATATTGATGGCATTGAAGCCAGCAGAGAACACCTACTGAGCTTTAATGCACATTCTGGCCCTCCTCCAGATTTTTTACTGTTATTGATGGATGTGATCCTGCATAAAAATTATTTTAAATTTGAAAATGATTTTTATTTGCAGCTCATTGGCACTGCAATGGGGTCAAACATGGCCCCATCATATGCCACCTTATTCATGGATTCCTATGAATGTAAACACTTTTTTGATAATCCATCATACAGTAAATATCTAGTTAAGTTTTTCCGCTACATAGATGACTTGTTTTTGGTCTGGTCTGGCACTGAGGCAGAGTTACTTGCATTCGTTGACACACTCAACCGCTTACCAACCACTATACGCTTTACATTGTGCTTCAGTACCACAGAGGTTGCCTTTCTAGATACAATCGTGTATAAGGACAATGGACACTTGGCAACAAGACTTTTCCGTAAAATCACGGACAAAAATACGCTGCTGCTAGCATCAAGCCACCATCCGGCACCCATGAAGAAAGGTTTACCCTTTTCACAATTTTTGAGGGTAATAAGAATTACCACTGAGCCATCTAGATTAGAGGCAGCACTTGAAGATATGAAGGAATCTTTCCTGGAACGAGGTTATGATCGGACAGAGGTGACCATGGCACTTGAAAAAGCAAGAAAAATACAAAGGAGTACCTTGCTAAAACCACAAAATAAAAAGACAGGCGACAACCGCTTTAACATTAAAAGCACCTATACAACAGCATCAGGGTTCATCAGACGCAGCATCTTGCAACACACCCACATTTTAGCCAAAGACAAGCAAATTGGACAATATTTCAAGGATCCTCCCCGGTTCTGCTATCGCAGAGGTCGCAATTTGGGAGACTTGCTCACACAAGCTGATCCATGTTCCAAATATTGCAATAAACAGTCCTGGCTGACTAGACCAGTGGGAGTGCATAAATGCCGGGGATGCGTCAACTGTCAGTATATGGTGCTTGGAAAAAGTTATCCACATCCACACCATGGACATCGTATCTACATCAAAGACTTCTTGAATTTTGATTCAAAATACGTGGTTTATTTCATCAGGTGCCCATGTGGGCTTTACTACATTGGCAAGACCATAAGGATGCTGAAGGAACGCCTTAGTCTACATCGGTCTGCAATCAGGAAGGCCCTGGCAGACACAGCTAACAAGGAAGACTTTACACAACAACCGGTGGCTCGTCATTTCAAAGAGAAACAGCATAGTCTCGCTACTCTACGGTGCATGCCAATTGCGCAGGTTCCATTGTCCCCTAGGGGAGGTGACCGCAATAAAGCTCTCCTTCAATTGGAGGCACGTACCATCTACAAATTGGACACCTTAAGTTCACGCGGATTAAACGAAGATCTGGCGTTGAGCTGTTTTCTAAGATCTATTCATCATGACAGTGACGGAGCTTCACCTGGTCACTGGTGTTCCCAATCAACGGCTTATGTGACTCTTTGTCCCCAGGTTCGAGTCTTTTGGACGGGGCTTGTATTATATACAACAGCCTTACACATTCCTCCTGTACAATATGGGATTCTTTTTGTCTCCAGCACAGGAAACATCTTCATGTATGGGTTGTTCCCATTGACTCCTGCTTTTCTATCTAGAATGGACTGGTGACGTTTTGCGCCATGGTTCCAACCACCATATCGGAAGCTGGCTGCTGGACTGTGCACAGCTACTAATCTGGACACAATTGCTTAATGCTTTTATGGTATCCTATATGATATGTTTGGATGGTTCAATGACCTTTATGTCATACTGACCTTTTAACTTGATCCGCCATATTTAGTATCTCATTCGGCGTGTATGTATTAAGTTGCTATCAACTACCTTAACTACCAATCAAGGCTTATACAGTGTTCTATCCATCGTAGGTGTCATTTAGGACATGTATGGAATGTTGATGTCATTCTATAGCCATACCGGTCAGTTTATACATTCGTTTGTTGGTCCAATATAGTATATATTTTTATTATACTTAGCCAGCACATCTCAGTTTGTATATGTTCACATTTATTTGGTATCACTATACGGCACTGTTTCATTGGTGTTTGTGTTGGTGCAACATTATTACATGCTGGTAGTATTGCAGGGACTAGCCCACGATACCATTAACTGTTACTGACAGCCCACTTCAGGGATCAGCCCACGAGCCACTTTATACTGATGCTGACAGTTTACTGATTATGCAGAGCATCAGACATGACCATATGCCTTTTCCTTGGAGATGCAGTCTTGCTGCATACAGTTGATTTGTTATCTATGGGCTCACACATCATGTAGTCTTTGCCATGTTCCATACATTGTGACTTTATTGTGCAGAGGGCAGAAGCTTTCACTGCAAACTGCACCGCTTATTAATTATTTATTTATGGCGGTTTGCGCATGCGCAATGGCCCCACTATTGATTTATATGCCCTATGTCTTTTCTTTATGTCACATGGATGCAGACTCCCCTTTGAGACAGCTGCATACAGTTCACTTACTATCCATGGGCTTCCACATTAGATAGCTCCTGTCATGACCCATACTGCGACTCGCAGTGAAGCAAAGCGCTGGTGCCTTCTATTCTAAACAGCCCCACATTATTTATTTATTTCAGGCGGTTCGCACATGCGCAATGGCCATATCATTGGTTTTCATGACCAACTATCTCCCAGCAGTTGCGCACGGCTCGCGCATGCGCAGTCATATTTTTCTGGTTACATGCGCCCTCCACTGGCTCTGCAACACGCGACGGAAGTCTATGTACTCATAGACATTAACTTTTGACACACACATGCGCAGTGAGCGCACTTTACGTGTCAGAAGTACTGTAGTGATCTTGTTAACATCTGTCAGTCTGTGCTTCTATGGGAGGGTCCTGTTTTCAGCATGTAAGTGATTATTGTATTTTATCATGTGTTGCACCTGTTTGTCTTGGTTGAATTGGGTATATATATGTGTTATACTGCACTCTGTTTGTTCATCACCTTGAGAAAGGTCCCGTGTGGAGGACCGAAACGTTGGTTACTATGTCTCACTGAATACAATACTTTTTTGACAACCTTGTGGAGTGCTGCCTCTGATATTCGCTCATACGGTATCGTATCACTTATTTGATTCATATAGGATTTGCACCCACCTTTATCTACCTGACGGAGTGCCTTGTTCTCATCTATTCACTATATATATATATATATATATATATATATATATATATATATATATATATATATACTGTGACTGATGGGAACACAGGTCTGGATCCGTAAGTGCAAGACCTGGTATAGACAAAACCTCCTCGTCCCAGTAATGTATCCGGGAACAGTTTCTGTTAAATCCAAACTTGCTGATAAGTCACAGTATGAAAGAGACTTGAGAACTACTTTCGGGATCTCTTGCAGGGTGAAACCACGGTCGGTGTGCTCCTGCCGATGTCCGGTATACATGTAAAGAAGAGAGATGGTGGTGCACAGCCCAAAAAATCACCAAGGGTTGGGAAGTAAGCAGTTCAAAAATGTATTGGCACACAAATATCACGTAACTGGACCCAGAGACAGCGCATCCTGAGTGTCAGGCATGGAAGGGTTATTGAGGTGAGGAGACACACATCAAAGAGTTATAAAGGCCCATCGGGTGCGAAATGCAGAATGTTTTTTAAATCCTGCTTCATGTGCCAATACATTTTTGAATTGCTTACTTTCCAACTCTTGGTGAATTTTTCGGCTCTGCACCGCCATCTCTTCTTCTTTACCCCTCCCCAAACACACACACACAAGCCCCCCTCCCCAAACACACAAATAAGCCCCCTCCCCAAACACACAAATAAGCCCCCCTCCCTAAACACACACACAAATAAAGCCTTCCTCCCCAAATACACAGACACAAATAATCCCCCCTCTCCAAACACCCACACACACACACACAAATAAGATCCCTTCCCAAATACACACATACCTGTACACACAATCCCCCCTCTCCAAACACCCACACACAAATAAGCCCCTTCCCCAAACACACACACACACACAAATAAGCCACCATCCCAAAACACACACACATATAAGCCCCCCTCCCCAAACACACACACACACACACACAAATAATCCCCGTCCCCAAACACACAAATAATCCCCGTCCCCAAACACACACACAAATAAGATCCCCTCCCCAAAGACACACACACACAAATAAGCCCCCTCCCCAAACACAAACAAGCACCCATCCACAAACACACACATACACACAAATAATCCCCCCCCCAATACACACAAATAGGCCCCCCTCCCCAAACACACACACATAAGCCCCCTCCCCAAACACACACACACACAAATAAATCCCCCTCCACAAACACACACACAAATAAGCCCCCCTCCCCAAACACACACACAAATAAGTCCCCCTCCACAAACACACACACACACAAATATGTCCCCCACCCAAACACACAAATAAGCCCCCTCACCAAATACACAGAAACAAATAATCCTACCTCCTCAAAAACACACTAATAAATTCCCCAAACACACAAATAAGCCCCCCTCACCATATACACAGAAACAAATAATCCCACCTCCGCAAACACACTAATAAATTCCCTAAACACACACAATATATATATGTGTGTGTGTGTGTGTGTGTGTGTGTGTGTGTGTGTGTGTGTGTGTGTGTGTGTGTGTGTGTGTGTGTGTGTGTGTGTGTGTGTGTGTGTGTGTGTGTGTGTGTGTGTGTGTGTGTGTAGCCAGGTCCCCCATGGCTCCCCGGTCCTCCTGTTCCCCCCCCCCCCCTTGCCTTTTGCGTGGAGGTGGTGTTGTGGGCTGTATAGTGGGCGACGGGCTGGCCGGAGGCTTCGGCGGATCACTCGGCAGGGCACCGCCATCTTGCGCAGGGACTGCGCATGTGCAGGGTGTCAGCCGGCAGCCATTAAAGTTGTGCATGCGCAGTACGTTTTGCGCATGCGGCGGCAGTGGAAAAGAGGCTCCGCGGGGACTACAGCACCCAGCATCATAGGGGCATGCAGTCACATGGGCGCAACTGGCCAATAGGGCCACAAGGATTACGGGCAGCCAGGAAGAGGTTTTGGCGCGCTCAGAGCAGAAGGGCAGTCGGAGCTGGAACACAGACAAGGGAGGGTGTAGGTGTGCAGGGGTCTGTGACTCCTTCACTAGGCCAGACATCCCCATAGGCCCCAGATAGGCCCCGACTCCCCTGGTAAGAGTGTGGCAGCGATAGGGACAGGCCCTTAGGTAGGGACACTGCCCCATTAGCTGTTTATGCCAGGGACACAGCTGCGACGTTGCGCAGCACAGGATAGCGGTGGTCTGGGACCAGATTACCAGGACTAAAGTAAGAGACTATCTTCGTGTGGGATCATCCCGCGGGATACCACCCCACGCGGAGGCGGACTAGTCGCGGAGGACCATCACAGGATCGGCGGATTCCATTGTTCCTCAGTGAGCGCGCCCGGGTGCTAGAGCACCCGGCAGGTACCTATATCATAAGTGCACCAACAGAGTACACACACCATAGTGGCAGCGCTGACCACATACAAGGGTGGGGGCTGTTATTCTTGTGGACACCAGGGTGGTTGGGTGCCGAGGGCCCCTCAGGTATGGTGGACACCGTGTGGGTTACACGGTGGTGGGATAAGGCCCTGCGAGCCGAAAGGGTAGCTGTAACCAGTAGAGTTATTATCCGGTTATCACTGTCTATTTACATGTTCTTTAGTAAAAGGTTATTCTTATCATATAGTGTGTGGATATCAGTATTGTGGTCCCTGTGAGGGGCTACTCCCACTTCATTGGGATCCCTCCCAGGTGGAAGCGCTGTACCGAGTTGTATTGTTGTATCATCCCGGGCTCCACATGGCGGAGGTTTGGGATCTCTGTGAGCCAACAGGTAAAGCCAGCACCCACAGATTCTTTACCCTAGGGGGAAAGGGGGCTACATATATATATTTTATATATATGTATAGTTCTCCTGAGGAAGTCACGCAACATGACGAAACGCGTAGAGACGAGGTGACGTCATCTCAGACGGACTTGTGGGAAAAGGTGCTGTGTTCTCCGTTACCTTTCAGCTGCTCTGCCTGTATTTCCAACAGTCATTACAGAAGGAAGCTCTTTTGAACACTTGAGACGCTGAAACGCTGCAGGACTCGTGGCAGGAGTCAGATGCAGCTACACCAGGTGCACAGTATCACTATCGGACCCCCTCCCTCCCCCCCACTCCTGTAGATGACGCCCCATACAGTTTCTCTCCAATGTATATGTTATTTTAACCTTTTGTAAGTGTATCTCCTAGAGACACTCTCCTTATTAAATGTACCCATTTTTGTACACAGTTACGTGCTATGGAGCTTGCGCTCTTTTTGTGTTTTGTTTTTTAGATCTATGGTGAGCGGCTACACCACTTTCTTTTGAAGCAGCAAGGAGCTCCTGTGGTCAGTGTATCGTTGGGATTCTCTCCTCCTCTTAACCATCACAAAGTGGAGACATTTGGACTTTATCCTTTTTCTTTGGACATTCATTGCTATTGAACTATTTAGTTGGTTACCCTTATGATTATTTGATTATCATGTTCACAATTTAGGTGTTTTATTGTTTATTTATAGTTATTTATAGTACTTTGTAGCGCTACTTTTTGTGTGTGTGTTTTTTATATATATATATACATATATACACACACACACAAACGCCTTGGGGGTGTAGTATAAGAGATAAGTAGGCCCTGAGGCATGTGGGCTTACCTGGGGCCCTCGAATGGGCCTGCTGGAGCAGCATAGCTACTGCACAGGAGAGCACTGCAGGCCCACATAGGCCGGCCAAAGGGGCTGAGGAAGGGAGGGATAGATGGGTGGGCCAATCAAAGGGGGTGGCCTTTCAGTCCTGCAGGAAGGAAGGGAGGGGAGGTACATGTGGCAGAGGTAGCCAGGAAAGGGGAGGGCATGGCTTGCCTGCAGAGAGGAAACTGTGAGTTACCAGAAGGGAGGCCAGGTCTCTTGACTGGCCAGGCCCAGGACAGCAGTCCCGGCTGTCCCCACCTGCCGGCGGCCCTGAGTGGGCCAGTGAAAGCCACAGCACAACAAAATCAAAAAGTACCAAATAGAAGAGATTAGTGCACCAAAAGTTCAGACAATGTGCTAAAGGTTGATGAGTAGGAATCTGCAGGACAAGGTCACTGGAAGGAGTAGAGCCAGAACTAAATATTCTGCAATTCTTATTAATACTGATACAGTTACTGATAAAGCTACTAGAGGCAATCCAAGCATTTGTTTTTTCTTTCTTACTTTTTTTAAAGCACAAAATTGAAGCAGGGGTTCTCCAGAGTTGAACCCCATTCCTTTCAGCTCCAGGGATCCCCTGCTTCCGGAGGTACTTACCTCTGTAGTGGGTGCCGGTAGTCACTCCAGGGTTTACATTATGGCTGCTTTTCAAATCTCTCAGGCCATGGGGGCCAATAGGAAACCGTAACATTATCCGGTGTGGCTTCCTATTGGCCATGTGACCGGGGGATTTAAACTGCAGAAAACTGGAGAGTTTACCGACACCCTCTTCGCAGGTAAGTATCTCCGGAAGAAATTAAAGAAAAAAAACAAACCTTTGGATTGCTCCTTTACTAGGTGACATTAGTTGCGTTCTGAAAGTTTGCTATGAGCAGGAATCGGCAGTACAAGGTCACTGGAAGGAATAGTGTCAGAACTAAATATGCTGCTATTCTTATTAGCACTGATACAGTTACTGATAAAGTTACTGGAGCATCTGGGGCAGGCTGAGAGCCAGTTCAGTCATGGTCAGGGGCAAGTACTGTACTTATCTAAGTAGAAGGCACTGCTGCTTCCCGTCACAGTTTAGTAAGCTAAAAATAAGTGCTGGAGGAATTGCACAACTGTAATTATATATTTTTAATTAGCTGCTAAGTGCAGGTTACTGTTTCCTGGAAAGGGACCTAAGAAGGCTGTGTATTATTATTATTTATTTATAACGCGCAAACATATTTCATAGCGCAGTACCATAGGGTTAGAGGACACAAACAATAAAATAACAATCATTAACATACATTATTACAGTAGGTAAGCAGGGCCCTGCACTAAAGGGCTTACAGTCTATAAGTAAGGGTCAGGGGATACATATGGTACAGGGGGGTGAGAAGGTGTGTTTCGGATAGCTGTGCATTATGTGAAGGAGTTGGCGTTGCGGAAGAAGTAAGTGGGATTGTGCGGAGGTCGAGCAGTGAGGGGAGGGAAATGTGTGAAGAAAGAAATGCTTCAATATCCATCAGAAATACTTTACACGCGATCAATAACAGAGCAGCTGCTCAGCAGCAAACGTCTGACACCCTTTGGCTGCCGCCTTTGCTAGGACTCGGGTGTTATTTGTAAGGCAGTCTGAGGTGAATGAAATCAGCTGCACAGCAAACAGAACCCCACAGCAGAGATGCAGGAGGAGGTGCTGAGGATAACCAGGTCTTTGAAGTTGTGTCTGTCTTTTCCTGATGATGTTAACCCTGTGCATGCTGATTTAGTGGACAGGAGCAGTGAAGGTTCAGCATTTGGGGAGACTCTTTTAGGGAGTGGTGCCTTTGCGGCAACTCTGTGTTGTTTCTAAGGGCGGCTGAGGTAAAGTGAAAACATCTGAGCAGCAGTGTCTATGTTTATATATGAGATATTTTGCAGCACTACTTTTGAAATAACTTGTACAAGAGATCTTTGTATTTGTAGATTACGTGAGCTTTAGACCTTAAATCTGTGTTCTTCATATGAGGACACGTATATGGTATGTACTAATAAGCAAGCAAAAGAAGTAGTGGGCATGTATACCAAGGGATATACCAAATAAATAAACATGGGAAGGATATTGATCCAGGGAGTAATCTGATTGCCAATATTTGGAGTCAGGAAGGAATTTATTTCCCCCCTTATGAGATATCATTGGATGATATGTCACTGGGGTTTTTTGTTTGCCTTCCTCTGGATCAATATACTGCAAGTACAAATATAGGATAAAGTATCTGTCGTCTAAATTTAGCATAGGTTGAACTTGATGGACGTACGTCTTTTTTCTACCTCATCTACTATGTAACTATGTAACTATGTATATATTAGCATGAGCCAGTGATCCTATGAGATTTTCTTTATGAAGTTACAATCAGTCCGGCACACAATATAATGTTGTTATTTGCCATCTTAGCTTTAGAGGCAAACACAATTTCAGACGTTTTAAGGGATTTTAGGCAACACTAACTTAATTGTAGTATATATGTAAATCGTAACTCTGTACCTTGATAAACTATCCCCCTGAGTGCAAGTGAAAAAGAGTCTGCATGTGATAAGGATGAGACAGAGCAGCAGTCCATTACACAAACAAAGTACTATAAGTAATGATACATCTGTACTTGAGCGGGAAGTCCTCTGCAAACAGCTTTATTACAGTCAGCATTTCAGTCATTCCCAGAACTTGCATCAGGTTCTAATGAAAATCCCACTGGGGGTTTAAACACTGACAGCAATAAAGCTGTTTCTGCCATGAGCTCTTGTTTGCTACTTTCCGTGAGGGTGACAGGCCCAGCAAATGCAAGATATATCACTAGTAACCTTTTAGGCACAACTGGTCAGGCTTAGTATAAACCAGTCAGTGCCCCCTGAGGAATGGGTGATCAACACTAAAAGGTTGTGATTGCCTTTGTCATTACAGTCACATTTGATTTGCTAAGGCATCAAGCTTACTGCTTAACACACTTCTTAATAAAATAGTGCAGGAACACATGAAAAAGAGGGTTGGATCAACCCAGGTATCAAATGACTACATACAGGTTGATAAATCTGAAAGATCTGTAGAATTTTCTTTTTCCATCTGTAGAACAATAAATGAAATAGCATAGTGCAGGGGACAAACGTCGTAACGTACTGTGTTCAATATGGAATTATATCTCACTCCCATCCTCCGGCAAATGGTGGCTAACTGAGGACAGGGAGGGCTCACTGACATGAAGAGGATATGTTACATAGTAGATGAGGTTGAAAAAATACATATGTCCATAAAGTTCAACCTATATTAAAGTTAGACAATAGATACATATCCTTTATTTGTATTTACAGCATTTTGATCCAGAGTAAGGCAAACAAAAAATGCCAGTGAAACATCATCCAATGATATCTCATAAGGGGAAACTAAAGTCCTTCTTGACTCCAACTAATAGCAGATTTCTCCCTGGACCAACATCCTTCCCATGTTTACTTATTTGGTATATCCCTGTATACCTTTCCTTTCTAAAAAGATGTCCAACCTTTTTTTGAACATATCTATTGTATTTGCCATCACAGTCTCCATGGGTAATGATTTACATATTTTAACTTCCCTTACTGTAAAGAACCCTTTCTTTGTTTCTGTTGAAATCTCCTTTCCTTCAACCTTAAGGGATGACCCTGGGTCGTTTGTACTGCCCTTTGGAGGAAAAGTTATTTTGAAAGCTCCTTGAGTTGACCCCAAATAAATTTGCATCTAGTTATCATATCCCCTCAGGTGCCTGTTTTCTAATGTAAAAAATTCTAATATAGCTAGCCTCTCCTCATATAACAGATTATCCATCCCCTTTATTAATTTACTGGCTCTTCTCTGCACTTTTTCTAGTTCCATAATGTCTTCTTTTTTTTTTTGGAGTGGTGCCCAAAATTTTACTCCATATTCAAGGTGTGGCCTTACTAATGCTTTATACAGTGGCATTGTAACAGGGGCAAGCCTGTTCACAACAGCTCAAGCTGTTGGGTGTCAGCCAGGCAGTGGTTAATCCCTGCCTGGAGGAAGGCAGCACTACTAACGAGTCCATCTGAATCTAGCAAGGGGTTTAAAAGACAACAAAGGGAACTGTTTCTCTGTCTGTCTCTCCCTGGACTGCGTACAGACCACACGTGTGTGTTAGTGACACCAGGACATGCGAGCCATATCTCTGTGTCCTTGATGCCAAAGGACAACAGTTATCTATATAGACAGCTTTAGACGTATATGAACTTTCATACACTGGATAAGTTGAACTTTGGCAAAGAAAAAGCATATACTTTATCTTGCAGAACTTGGGCTAGGAAAAGCCTAAACTTTATGTTGCTGAAAAGCAGCTGAATTAAAGCCTACATTATTTCCCCGAAAGTCTCCTGTCTTCACGTCTGCATGCATCGCCTACATTTTGTGTGAGAAGTGCCAGAGGTCGCCCTTGGATTTCAAAAGGGGCTCTGGAGACCATCAGGGAAATGTGTTTCTTTTTGCAACAATTCCTGCAACAGCCTGCACAAGAGGAGTAAGACAGGTGCAGAGGCTGAACTATGGAAGTATATACAGGAAAAGTATTGATGCAGCAGCTCTGGAGGTCTGTGGGAAAAACACGTGTGGACGACACCAGTATACATGGCTACAAATCCAGGCATAAAAAACAAGATACACTACAGTAGATAAACCAACAAACCCTACAGTCTGTCTGGGGAGACTCTTACAGTCGGTGACCTACGTGAGGTGTGGATTCTGGGAATAAAGTCTGCCCCACCTCGTGTGCAGAAAAAAAAAGGTATTTTTTTGTATTTCAAAACAGCTGCGCAGCAGGAGTAAAAATAAACCTCAATATATTAAAAACCTGGAAAAGTTCAACTGGTGGTTTGCTGAAGTACTGCCTACATAGCGAGAGCGAGACACAACAGCACAATTTCAGTATGTTTTGGCTGTGGTGAGCCTGGTCACCCGGAAGAGTCGTGTCCCTACGATCATGAATTTAAAAGCGGTGGAAAGAGTAAGACCAGTAGAAAGAGGAATATTATCATCAGCTACTGCAACCACAAGCATAGCATGTTGGGCGCAGTGTAAGTGCAGACGTTTTAAGCAATGATGGGGAGCTCAGTACTACTGATGCATCAAAGTCTGACAAGGTAAAGCGAAAGAGAAACAAACAGTAAAGAGGTTCTCAGCTTACCGTGTAGGTTGCAAATACATTCGCAGATTACCCTGCAATGTCAGAAGGCAACCGAGACTTCTGTGGCCTAGAACGACTGATGGATTCATCCTGGGAAGGGCAGACGTTGCAGAGGGCCCAACGTGGGAGTCGTAACCTAAAAAGTGGTCTATCCGGTGCTAACAATGAGAATCCTTCAACGAGCCGTACTAGGGAAGCGGAGCCGGCATAAATAAGTGATGGTCCCTTGACCGGCACTGAAAATCCTTTAGATTTGACTGTGGTCTCCACTGTGAACAATGGGATAAAGAGCAATAAGCTTGTAAGGACCCGTGATGCGGGGACTCCTGCTACCAGCGCCTCCTTACCTCTTCTCCCCGCTGCCTCTGGTCCCCGGCGGCCTTCCCTCCGATCCTCTGTGTCTTCCCAGCAGCTGCTCCCGCACTTCCGGGTCGCGCGTCACCCTTACGGGCGCGCGCGGACCCAAGCTTCCCTTTTCTGGCGCCAGGAGCCTGACCCCGCCTCCTCCAGTGCGGCGCACGCATCGGCACGCTTTCCTGCCCCTGCTCCACCAGGTCCACCCCCAAGGCTCTTCTCCCCTATCAGGACTTCCCTTGGGCCGCACCTCCCTTTCCCCTGATAGGTCCCAGCCCACTATTTAGTCTCCCCTCACCATTACCACATTGCTCTGCATAGCTTCTGTACCTTGGTGCTGTCTGCTTCTGCTTGGCTCTCTTGTGTTACAGTCCCTGTTCCTGTCCCTGGATTCTCTGCTGACCTCCCTGGATTTTGACCTTTGGCTTTGGACTACGCTGCTCTCTGGAACGCCTTGGATTTGGCTTTGAACTCTCTATCTTGCTGTCTTCTATATCCCTTGGACTCGGCTTACGGACCCCTACTATGCTGCTCTCTCCGCTCCACGACCCAGGCTTACGGACACTCTACCATGCTGCTCTCCCTACACCTTGACCATTGGCTTACGGACTTTACCCTTCTACGCTGGAGTTGGCAAGTACTGAACTCTTCTATTTTTGTTCCCTGGACCAGCTACGCTACTTCCACACTCCGGCCGTGCCCCCGTTTACTGTTAGGTGTGTGGTATTTCTCCTTTCCACCTCAGTCCCGGGTCTCATCTGGCTTGTGGGCAGGCCGTGCATTACATTATGCAGAGCCCATCAGACCCAGATCCCCCTGAGGTGGAAGATACCCTAACCACTATCTCCAAACACTTTACCTTTTTGGACAACCAGGTTACCGCTCTTAACCAACAGGTTGCTACCTTAACCTCTCAGATACCCCAGGTTAATGTCTCCAGTTCCATTATCCCTCCCACTGTCTCCCGTGAAGGAACAGGCTCTTCGGAGTTGCGAATCCCTACGCCTAGTAAATACGCTGGTGACCCGCTTGCATGCCGTGGGTTTTTAAATCAGTGCGAGATACAATTCGAACTGTCACCTTCTCGCTTTCCCATGGACCGAACCAAGGTAGCTTATGTTTTCTCCCTTCTCACCGGGGACGCCATGGCCTGGGCTTCACCAATCTGGGAGTTAAAACCTGAACTCACTTACAGCTTCCCCAACTTTAAGAGAGAATTTCGTTTAGTCTTTGATACCCCTGGACGTAGTGATATGGCTGCTTCCTCCTTGTTCCACATTTCGCAGGGTCGGAGATCAGTGGCACGATATGCTCTGGAGTTCCGGACAATCGCAGCTGAGACTGACTGGAATGATGGGGCACTTTCCGCGGCTTTCTGGCAGGGACTTTCGGAATCCTTAAAGGACGAACTGACAGCTCGTGAGAGGCCATCCTCATTGGAGGCCTTAATCGCCTTATGCATCAGGGTGGATCAACGACTCTTGGAGAGGCGGGCTGAACGTCAACGTCCTCGTATTTCTGTTTCTATGCCTTCTGCTTCCAGGTCTCCTGCTCCTGCTTTACCAGCATTGGACACTCCTGAACCCATGCAACTGGGCAGCCATCAACTTTCTTCTACGGAGCGACTACGTCGGAGGAACGAGGGCCTGTGCTTCTATTGCGGATCTCCTGGGCACATTTTGCCGCGTCGTCCCTTGAGGCCGGGAAACACCAACACCCAGTGAGGTATGAGGGGATCTCACTGGGTACCATCTCTTCTTTCCCCTCTCCCGCACAGGATCTCCCCAAGCGCATCTTACTTCCTGTCCTCCTTAAGTTCGCCAGCGTTCAAATCCCTGCTCTGGCCTTCCTCGATTCTGGATCCGGAGGGAATTTCATGAACCATGCTTTTGCTATCCAGTACAACATTCCTCTCCGGAAGAAGGCCATTCCGGTCGGGTTGGAGGCTATCGATGGTCGACTTCTTCAGCCAGCCTTTATTTCCTTGGAGACACTTCCCATTGAACTTTCTATGAAGGATGGACATTTGGAACTCATGTCTTTTGATGTCATCCATTCCCCTTTGGTTCAACTCATTCTGGGCTTACCATGGCTACAACTTCACAATCCCATTATCAATTGGACTGCCGAGTTCCCCGTTCAATGGAAATCACCCCATGTGGAATTGCCTCCTCCGTCCACTGCGGTATTGGCCGTCTTGGAAACCTTTCCCCCGCAAGACGCCACCCTACCGGACGTTTATTCGGAGTTCCTGGACGTCTTCAGTAAGACCAAATCCGAGGAGCTTCCCCCTCATCGCCCTTTCAACTGCCCGATTGACTTAATTCCGGGTGCCCCTTTTCCTAAAGCCAGGTCTTATCCATTATCTTTGCCTGAGATGGAGGCAATAGCCGAGTATATATTGCAGAGAACCTTCAAAAAGGCTTCATCCAGAAATCCACCTCTCCCGCCGGAGCAGGATTCTTTTTTGTAAAAAAGAAGGATGGGACGCTTCGCCCGTGCATCGATTTCCGTGGCCCAAATAAAATTACCATCAAAAATCGCTACCCTTTGCATCTCATACCCGAGCTCTTCGATAGGCTACAAGGCTCGATGATTTTTTCTAAACTTGATTTACGGGGGGGCCTATAACCTGATTCGCATCCGCAGTGGTGCCGAGTGGAAGACCGCGTTCAACACGTGCAGTGGTCACTATGAGTACCTGGTGATGCCGTTTGGGTTGTGCAATGCCCCTGCAGTCTTCCAGGACTTTATGAATAAGGTTTTTCGTGATCTATTGAATTCTTTTGTGATTATCTACTTGGATGATATCCTCATCTTTTCCAAGACCCTCGAGGAACACATTCTCCATACCAAGATGGTGCTCTCTCGTCTACGGGCCAACAAGCTCTACGCCAAGATGGAAAAGTGTGTCTTTCATCAATCCTCAACCACCTTCCTGGGATATATTGTCTCGGACCAGGGGTTCACCATGGATCCGGAGCTCAATTCTATACTCGAATGGCCACAACCTAATTCCTGGAAGGAGATTCAGCGTTTCCTTGGTTTAGCAAATTATTATTGGAAATTTATTGCCGGTTTTTCTACTTTGGTAGCACCCATTACGGCCCTTACCAAAAAAGGGGCCGATCCTTCCTCTTGTCGTGCCTTTGAGTCTCTTAAAAAAGCCTTTGTCTCTGCCCCCATTCTACGACATCCCGTCCCCACCCTCCCCTTTATCTTGGAAGTTGACGCTTCCGACGTGGGAGCCGGTGCGATTCTCTCTCAAAGAACCACCCCCGAATATAAACTCCACCCCTGTGGGTTTTTTTCCCAAAAAAATTCTTCAGCTGAAAGAAATTACGACGTGGGGAATAGGGAGTTTTTGGCCATCAAGATGGCATTACAAGAATGGAGACATCTTCTGGAAGGAACCAAGGAACCCATTCTGATCCTGACAGACCACAAAAATCTTTCTTACATTGAGGGTGCCTGTCGTCTTGGGCCCCGTCAAGCCCGTTGGGCGTTGTTCTTCTCAAGGTTTAACTTCACCATCTCTTATATTCCTGGGACAAGGAATATCAAAGCTAATGCATTGTCCCGTCAGTTCATCACTGAGAAGTCACAGGACGTCCCATAGAGTATTCTGTCCCCCCAATTGTTTATCTCTGCCGCCTCCTTTGACATACTGGATAAAATTTTGGAGTCTCAAGCGCAGATCCCCGAAGGACTAGAGGTCCCTGATGGACGTCTTTACGCACCCCCACGTTTTCATCTTAAAATTCTTGAATGGGGTCATTCCTCCAGATCTGCCGGCCATCCTGGCTTTAAGAAGACTACGGATCTGATTCGGCGAACGTTTTGGTGGCCCAATATGGTAATGGACATTAGAGCTTTCACCTCCACTTGCCCAGTCTGCACCCAAAATAAATCAGTCCGTCAAAAGCCTTCTGGTCTACAACAACCTCTCCCGGTCCCGGACCGTCCTTGGAATCACATTGCCATGGACTCCATCGTGGATCTTCCCCCTTCTAATGGTATGACTACTATTCTAGTGGTTGTTGACAGATTCTCCAAGCAAGCTCATTTTGTTCCCCTCAAGGGTCTAACCAATTCTAGTACTTTGTCTGATATATTTGTAAAATAAATTTTCCGTATTCATGGCGTTCCGTGGTCCATTGTCTCAGACCGTGGTACTCAATTTGTTTCGAAGTTCTGGCGTGCATTTTCCCAGAGGCTGGGCATTACCCTTCTTTTTTCCTCAGGCTATCATCCCCAAACGAATGGGCAGACTGAACGTATGAACCAGTCCCTCGAACAGTATTTGCGTTGTTTTTCTTCCGATTCTCAGGATAATTGGGCAGAGTTACTTCCTTGGGCGGAATTTGCGATTTACTCTCTCAAGAATGAGTCCACTCAAGAATCACCGTTTTTTGTAAACTATGGATTTCATCCTACCTGCCTACCTATGCACTCATCCAGGTCCGGAGTTCCTGCAGCAGATGATAGGGTAACCACCTTACAGGGGTCATGGAGGAGGATTCAAACTGCTTTACAGTAATCTGTCTTGACAGAAGAGACAAGCAGATAGGCTTCGTCAGGAGGCTCACAAGTTCGTACCTGGAGAGAAGGTCTGGCTTTCTTCTAAAAACATTAAACTGAAGGCCCCAACCCCTAAACTGTCTCCCAGGTTTCTGGGCCCTTTCTCTATTCTGAGACAAGTTAATCCTGTGGCCTATCAGCTTCGGTTGCCTCCCTCCATGAAGATTTCACCCGTCTTCCATGTCTCACTGTGGAAACCATTCATCCAGGGCACACGATTTACTCATCCTTCACTTCGGGCCTCCACCCGCCATTGTACCAGGACAACAGGAATTTGAAATTCAGTCCATTATTGACTCTCGCATCTCCAGGGGCAAACTCCAGTTTTTGGTCCACTGGAAAGGATACGGACCTCAGGATCATTCTTGGGTCTCACATGCTGATCTTCATGCCCTGTCTCTACTCAAATTATTCCACCGAAAATTTCCCCTCAAACCTTGGATGGATCATCCGGAGTCCAACCCTCGAGGGGGGGGTACTGTAAGGACCCGCGCTGAGGGGACTCCCGCTGCCAGCGCCTCCTTACCTCTTCTCCCCGCTGCCTCTGGTCCCCGGTGGCGTTCCCCGGTCCTCGGCGTCATCCCCATGGCTGCTCCCGCACTTCCGGGTCGTGCGCGTCACCCTTACGGACGCGCGCAGACCCAAGCTTCCCTTTTCTGGCGCCAGGAGCCTGACCCCGCCTCCTGCAGTGCGGCGCGCGCATCAGCACACTTTCCTGCCCCTGCTCCACCAGGTCTGCCCCCAGGCTCTTCTTCCCTATCAGGGCTTCCCTTGGGCCGCACCTCCGCTCCTCCCTTTCCCCTGATAGGTCCCAGCCCACTATTTAGTTTCCCCTCACCATTACCACATTGCTCTGCATAGCTTCTGTACCTTGGTGTTGTCTGCTTCTGCTTGGCTCTCTTGTGTTACAATCCCTGTTCCTGTCCCTGGATTCTCTGCTGACCTCCCTGGATTTTGACCTTTGGCTTTAGACTTCAACCACGCTGCTCTCTGGAACCCCTTGGATTTGGCTTTGAACTCTCTACCTTGCAGTCTTCTATATCCCTTGGACTCGGCTTACGGACACCTACTACGCTGCTCTCTCCGCTCCACGACCCAGGCTTACGGACACTCTACCACGCTGCTCTCCCTACACCTTGACCATTGGCTAACGGACTTTACCCTTCTACGCTGGAGTTGGCAAATACTGAACTCTTTCTATTTTTGTTCCCTGGACCAGCTACACTACTTCCACACTCCGGCCGTGCCCCCGTTTACTGTTAGGTGTGTGGTATTTCTCCTTTCCACCTCAGTCCCGGGGTCTCGTCTGGCTTGTGGGCAGGTCGAGCGTTACAAAGCTAAGGTCAACAGTTTCTGTTCGAAGCTCACCTTGAGAGTGCAGCTTTAGAAATAACAGAGCGATTTTGGCGCAGTAAGTTGGAAGACGTCATGACTGATCTTGAGATGGCAAACACTACTGTTACTGACTATCATGCGGCCTAGGTTATCAGGTGCAGGAGAGGATCTCAGTAGCTGGTACAATAGGCAGAAGCAAAGACTTAACAGGGTCAAAGGCACAGGTCCTGGACAGGTGGCAAAGTAGCATTGTTGGGGTCACAGGCAGGCAGCGAAGAGGAGTCACCGGGGTCAAACACAGAGGTCAGGGCAGACAGCAAAGCAGCATTGTCGTGGTCACAGACAGAGGTTGGGGCAGGCATCGTAAAGGCAGGAACAGGATTGGAACACATGAACAGGACTTTGACACAGGAACAGGACTGGGGCAAGCTAAGCGGACTGGGGCACGGCAACAGGACTGGGGCACGGAAACAGGACAGGGGCCAAGGCTACAGGAACAGGGCTGGGATGCAGGAAAAGGACTGGGGTGTCGTTACAGGACTGGGACAAGGAACACAACTGGGACAAGCTAAAAGTACAGGCTAGGACCTTTCATTTAACTACAACTCAAACATGGTACAGGCTAACAGAGGTCAGGCAGAGAACAAGGCTTGGGCAAGAAAGAGTCTGTAGCATCCAAAACAAAGGCAAAGACTAGACAGAAACAGGAAATATTCTCCAAAGTGACTGAAGAATGCAGACTGCTTTATTCTGAAGATAAAGCTGATGAACTTCCATCCCTCTATAGGCAGCCTGTATTACTACAGTTGCGAAGCCTTTGCATATAACTTTCTCTCTCCATCCTTCCTTGGATAAGAGCCTTGTAGTATTTCTGAAGTGTTAGAATGATTCTCTCCCTTCTTTCAGAGTCTGCTCTGGTCAGAGAAAGTTTTTACTGGAAACACAGGGATTTGCTGTTCCCTCTGCTTCTTCTAGTCCTAATTGCATTCTTGACTTTTTATTGCTTTCTTCCAATAGTTTCTTCTCCTCTTCTATTTCATGGGGTGTCTTATTTCTTTCACTGACCTGGTCATTAAAAGCTGAATTTACTCCTTGTAGATTCTTGTATTCTCTCTTTATAGTCTCTGATTCACTCCATACCTTTACTTAGGTATCCTTCAATGTATACACCTCTGTGTTGAGACTGCGAACCTCCTCCCAACAGATTTCCAGTCTTGTGGTAAGACTGTGAACCTCTTTCTGAGAAACTTCCAGCTATGTTCTGAGACTGAAAATCTCCTTCTGAGAAATTTCCGCTCAGTGCTAACCTGATCAGTGAGGCTCGGATTCTTGTCAGCATCAATGTATGACCTCTCCCAGTTATCAGACATGTCCTCCAAGTGGCTCTCCAACTGATGCCTTTCTTTCTCCAAAAATACACACTTGGAAATCTCAGCAGACAGACACTTCTGTAGCTCAGTTTTGGCTTCTTGCTCTTCATCCAATTGTCCCCAGAAGCAATCAATCTCATCCCATGCAGATTGATGTGCCTAAGCTAAGGCATCTTTAGCTGGGTTCAAGGCTTCAGCTTTCTTTTGCCCAACCTCCTCCTTTGCCGCCACTCTCAGGATGATTCTGCTAGTCTCTCGAGGCTGCAGCATATCTTGGCTCCTTTCTGACACATGCTTTCCTGATGTTGCAGGGTCATGTTTAATTCTTTCTGCAACTTCAACGATAAGCTGAGAACCTCCTTTCTTCTTCTTTTTCTTCCTCTTTACCTTTGGAAGCTCTGAAGATCAGCGATACCGTGCTCACACATGGCTCAAAATGTCTGTATGTTCCCCATACTCATCACGCGTAGAGTCAGAAATGGGTATCTCAGGCTCTGCACAGGAGTCAACTGAACAAAAAGGTGCCTGGGCGCTCTCTTAGTAGTGTTTTAACTTCAAGAAGTGAGTGACAGAAATATACTACTGTACCTTCTTGGGAGGGGTTAACACTTCCCCCTAAGGTTGGAGTTTCCTCCTGGGGCCGAACCCAACCAGGATCTATCCAGGATCCTTAACATACACAAAAATACAAAAAAGAATTAGGGAGCACAAAGGAGCACACCTCCTGGTGTGATTGTATTACTGTTCACTTTGTGCTCCCCAATTCGTTTTTGTGTTTTTCTGCACAGGAGCCAGTTAGAGACAAACTTGCCTTTAAAATGGGAGCCATCGGATCAAAACTAGGGAAAACAAACACCCCAGGAAATCCAGTGAAACATGAATGTGTCTTTAAAGCAGAAACCTTGGTATTACCGTAGCAAGAGAAACATCAAGCAACGCAGGGAAATCAGAGACAGGGAAACTTACAGTACTTTCAAAGCTGAGGTTTTAGAATCAGTAATAGAAATATCACACATTGCCGGGGAATCACATACTTTAGCACAGGAAAAACAATGGGAAGTGGTCTTGTCTTTTAAATGGGAACCTGTGAGTCGGCAGTGGTCACACAAAGCACTGCAGGGTAATCAGGGAAATACATGCTCATCTCAGAAGTGGAGTCTCAAGAACCAGCAGTGGTTACACAAAGCATTGCAGAGAAATCAGGGGAAAGTAAGCTACTTTATGAAGAGGGAGTCTTAGAACCAGCAGGGGTTAAATCAGGCACTGCACAGAGAATTAAAGGAAAAGTACACTGGTCTTTGAAGCAACAGTTTTAGAATAAACAATAGGGGTTTTAGACTAAACAAGTGTACCTCAGAAAGAGGTTTTCACTCTCAGCATAGAGCTGGAAGTCTCTCGGCAGGAGGTTCATGGTCACAGCACAGAGGTGTGTAAAATGAAGGATCCTGATAAAAAGATCCCGAATATTTTAGACTGTAAAAAGAGTGAACAGAAATCTGCAAGAGGAAGTTTCAGATTGACTAACAAGGTCTATGAAAGAAATAAGAAGCTTAACAAAGTAGTTAAAGGTGAAGAAGCAAATGGTACTTGAAAAATCAGAGGCGGCTTTGAAGCATGAATACAGGCATACCCCGGTTTAAGGACACTCACTTTAAGTACACTCGTGAGTAAGGACATATTGCCCAATAGGCAAACGGCAGCTCGTGTATGCGCCTGTCAGCACGTCCTGAACAGCAATACCGGCTCCCTACCTGTACCGAAGCTGTGTGCAAGCGGGGAGACTATAGAGCCTGTTACAAATGCGTTATTTACATCCGTTATGCACGTATATGACGATTGCAGTACAGTACATGCATCGATAAGTGGGGAAAAAGGTAGTGCTTCACTTTACAGTAAGTACATTTTCGCTTTACATACATGCTCCGGTCCCATTGCGTACTGTACGTTAATGTGGGGTATTCCTGTATGTAGAACATATCCCTATATTTTTTAATGGAATTTTTTCAGACCAGAGAAGACTCTGTGAGAAAGAAGGAAAGCTTTCTGACCCTCCAGAAATAGTACAAAGTTTGTTTACAAAGAAGAAAGGAGTATGAAAGGTATGTGTGTAAATACTCCGTAAGTGTCATTCAAGCTGTTTACAGAGGGATGAAAGCTGATCAGCTTTATCACTGGAGTTAAGGCAACCTGTATTCTTCAGTCAGTTTGGAGAATGCAACGACAAAGGAAGAAGTATAGCCATTCTAAATAATGTGTTATTACACTGCAGTCAAATGTTAAAAAGTATCAGAAGCAAAGACGCTACAGGAATGTAACGAGAGCTGTTGGGATCATTCAGTTCAGTTATAGGGACAATGTTATAGCCAAGCAAGCTATCCATTCCTATAAGTGCATGCACAATGCCGTTGCACGGCTACGGTCTGCTTCCACCGAATACAAAATAGAAGAACCAAGATTGACGTGCTGCAGTTCAAGGAGGCTGAGCCAGATGCAGATGGTCTTGCCAGTGATGTTGAGAAGGAGACAGCACGATGCATGGGAAAACTAGTCGAAAAAGCGAGTAAAAGAAGAGTTAGAGAAATGAAAAGATGAGATGGGCCAAAATGTCCCCCCCATGGTCAAGGAAGTTAAGCGCATCATGGAAAAGCTTCGAAAAACTCAAGTACACTGGCGACACACTTTATTCGAGCTCGGCTAGTCCCACGAATTCGGGTATACCCGAGTGTATTGAGGTTTGTGACTGTTTTCTGCCCGAGTATATTGGGTTATTTTCCAGGCAGGGATTGAAGCATTTTATTCCCACTGGCTGCAATACTGCACAGTATATATATATACTGCATTACAATTCATGAATTTATGCCATCTGGTAGACACGCGAAGCATTGCAGCCTATTAAATCCTAATCATTATCATTTAACAGATCAGCCGCCCGTCAGCCAGGCATGAACCCAGGCTGGGAAGGCAAACGCAACGGGGCTTGTAAGAGGTGAAGAGCGGCGCATTCCAGGTATCTGCCAGGTACATACTGGGTATTTGCTCGAATAAAGTGTGTCGGTGCAGTATCAGAGGCAGGCCGAGGTAACTGCCCCAAAAGCCAGAGAGGAAAGAGATTGAGCAACGCGATCTGAGCTAGAGCAAGCACTTAAAGAGACACTGTTCGAGTGCACAGGTTACAAGGAATTTTTGTAACCGGTGTTCTCTTCAACCACAAATAAATGCCGTGGCCACAAACTGTTTATGCTTCATGTTCTGAGTACCAGATAATTCCCCCAAAAGGAAAAAAGAAACTTACTGGTAGGCGTGAAGGTGGTCTTAGGAAAAGACCTGGCACAAGGGAGAACCAATGGGTGGAGAAACTGGGGCGCTGCCTTGAAGAAAATGCTACACTGTCACAAATAATATAAATGAATAGGTATATCAGACGGTGAACGAGAGTAAGAGACCGAACGTATTGAGATATACTGGCCCGAACTCTTCGCTGCTGCTCAGCTGAAAGAGGGTCTTCCCAGGATCCTCAGGAAATAGATGCCAACAGGTCAACAGCGAGTACACATAAAACAAAAAAGAGAATAATGCACAATTAATTATACGTTTACTTGCTCTAAATGTATTGATCATGAAATCTGAGGTGGTGACATGTGAACTACATATACAAAAAATGATAATCAACACTCACACGGCCATATGTGAGTGACAATCACATCTGTTGCAGAATAAAACTGTTCTGGAATGGCATCAACTCCTGTTCCTGATAGACCTCAGATTTCATGATCAATACATTTAGAGCAAGTTAACGTACAATTAATTGTGCATTATTCTCTTTTTTGTTTTATGTGTGCTCGCTGTTGACCTGTTTGCAACTAAGGAGAACCAATCTATAGGTCCCATTGGAAGTTAGAAAAGTGTGGAAACAAATGAACAGAAGAGTGGGACTTTGAAGGACTGGAGGTCAAAGAAGAAGAAAAGGGAACACTCAGACCCTAGGTTAACTGAGTACTATCTGTCCCTCTAGCCTCTTTCGACCTACAATTATGTCTTTAGAGATAGTGGAGGGATGGGCATCAGCCACGAGTAGCCCTAGCTACCCATAAACAAGGGGGGACTGTAACAGGGCCAAGCCTGTTTACAACAGCTCTAGCTGTTGGGTTTTGGCTAGGAAGTTATTAATCCCTGCCTGGAGGAAGGCAGAACTACTAACAAACCCAGCAATGTCTAGCAAGGGATTTAAAAGGCAGGAAAGGGAACTGTTTTTCTGTTTCTCCCTGGTCTGCATACAGACCAGAAAGTGCATGTCCTTCATTGCTAGGGACACCCGGGCGAGCAAGCCATATTTCTATGTCCTTGATACCAAAGGACACCAGTCATCTAAATAGACGTTTATAGATGTACAGTATATGGCCTTTCGTACACTGGAGAACGTGAACTTTGGCCTACAAAAAGTCTATACTTAATGTTGCAGAACTTGGGCTAGGAAAAGCCTATACTTTAAGTTGCTGAAAAGCAGCTGAATAAAAGCCTACATTACTTTCCCCAAAACAAGTCTCCTATCTTTGCTTCTGCATGCCTCACCTATAGGAATAATTATGCTTATTTCCCTTCAATCCATACCCCATTTAATGCAAGATAACATCATATTTGCATTTGCAGCTACTGCATGACATTGGGCACTATTGCTAAGCCTGCTGTCCACAATCACTCATAAAACCTTCTCCACCAAGGCTTGACCTAATTTTGCCCCATTTAATTTCTAAGTTGCCTGTTTATTCTTGTTTCCCAAATACATAACCAAACATTTATCTGTATTAAACCTCATCTGTTAATTACCTGCCAGCTTTTAACCACTTAAATGTGGGAGGGGGTGAGCTTCAACAAGATAGGAAGAGCAACCTTCAAATCAGCTAAGACCAGCTGAACAAGAATTGTAAAACATACAGGACACCTGTAAGCTCATATTGAACCCCCAAAATAACCACAACATATAAAATAAGCATATAAGTGTCACTGAGCATGGCAATATATATAAAACCAGAGACAGAACATAAAACACAGACAGAGCTCAGTGCACATCCACTGAAACTTATAAAACTATGCAACTAATTTTGACAGTTTTATTATAAATAATTCTTCCTGGTAATGCACAGGTTATTAAGAATTTATATTAGTGTTAGGGATCCTTGAGATGTGGTCTGCCGTGTAGTGGCTCAGGGGCTTACAACACTTTGGCCAAAATGTTAAACTAAAAGACCATTTTATTTAATAGATATCTATACATATATATTAAGGCTCTGTACCGTGTATAAGTTTCACTGGATGTGCACTGAGCTCTGTCTGTGTTTTATGTTCTGTCTCTGGTTTTATATATATTGCCATGCTCAGTAGCACTCCTCTGTGACACTTATATGCTTATATATATGTTGTGATTATTTTGGGAGTTCAAGATGAGCTTGCAGGTATCCTGTATGTTTTACCTGCCAAAGTGTAAGGATTCTGCTCTATCCATGCCGGGTTATGCTGCTAGTTCGTCTTTTCCAGGCTGCCTGCTCTTTCTACTCAATTTGGCCATTTTGGTTACTGGCAGCCTGCTATATAAGTCTCCCCTACGGAAACGAAACACATCAGAGTTATACACTCTGTGTATGTCTTTTTTCCCATCTGGATAAATAAATATTTTTTTAACCTTTACTGTGCTTGGTTGATTCCTGATTCGGAGAGCAGTGACCGCCATTCCGACTATTTTTCTTTGCTACTGTTTATAAGGCTGCACTTTCTGGTGGGAGTCGCCGAGCAAAGTTCTGTGTTTCTGCAGCTCCTGTCGGTCTTTGCTGTCGCCCTTTCCGTTAACTGTTTGGATTCCTTGTTGCTGGCCCTGACCTCACTGCCTTCTGCCTGCCCTGACCCTTTGCCTGTTGCCTGGACTTTGTACCACTGCCGCTGGCCCTGACCTTTTGGCTGTCCACTGGACTCTGCACCATTGCCACCAGCCTTGACCCCTGCTTCCACACCGACTACGAATACTCTTACAGGACTCTGTCCCAGGGCTCCGGTCAGTTTATTTACATCCCTACCTCAGCCCTGCGTGTCCGCCTCCTGATTTGAGACGAGCACCGTCACACAAAGTTTCCAGTACCTCCAAGTCCTTCTGGAGAGAAATTAAATCCTGCTCTGATTCTACTATCTTACATAATGTAGTGTCATCAGCAAAGATGGAGACTTTGCTCTCTATGCCAACCTCAAGGTCATTAATAAACAAGTTAAAAAGCAGGGGTTCCAGTACCGATCCTTGATGTACTCCACTTACAACTTTAACTCAACCTGAAAAGTTTTCACTTATGACCACTTTGTTGTCTATGCAGTTTTCAATCCAGCTGCAAATATTTTTACTGAGACCAATTTCCTTTATTTTGTACACTAACCTCTTGAGTGCCACTGTAACAAATGTCTTTGCAAAATCTAAGTAGATCACATCAACTGCATTACCCTGGTCTAAATTCTAACCTACCCTCTCAATTAAACTAATAAGGTTAGTTTGGCATGACCTATCCTTCATAAATCGATGCTGAATATTACAAATTATTTTGCTATCCATTAGGTATTCCTGAATATTAGCCCGCACTAAACCTTCAAGTAGCTTCCCCACTATTGATGTCAGGCTTACAAGTTTGTAATTCCCCGGTTGTGATCGAACGCCCTTTTTAAATATAGGCACCATGTCTGCTTTATGCCAATCTTGTGGCACTGACCGTGTGGAAATTGAGTCCTGGAATATTAAATGTAATGGTTTGGCTATTACGGAACTTAGCTCTTTAATACCCCTTTGGTGCATGCCATCTTGGCCAGGTGCTTTATTTATTTTAATTTTATTAAGTCGCCTATACACATTCCTCAGTTAACCAATTGTTCATTAATATAGAGGTTGTGGCTTCCACCTGTTGCACTATTTTTGCAATGAACTCCTCCTTGGCAAATAATGTATTTAATACCTCTGCCTTTGGCTTCTCTCCAATAATTTGGAGATAAAGACAAGAAAAAAAGCGCAAAGCACAAATCGTGAAGTATATCAAAAACAGTGTTTAAATAAAATTGGTAAGTATTCTGCATACATTTAGATTAAAGATCATAAGCATTTATGTGTAACAACACGCAATGTTACCACACAGCGAAGTGGGAGACTTGGAGGTTGTCACTCAGGTAACCCGATACTTGCTGGAGCTCACATTCATCTGCACCTGGCGTGATGTCAGCACCCTGCAACCGGATCGTCTGATGTTTGGAGAGAGGATTCAGCCTGGGTCGTCTGGCTCCACAGACCACGCTTGGCACACTGGCCAGTGTGTTCCACGTGGATGTAGTCCCATTCACGGGGGTGCACAGAGCAAATGTCCCAAACACAGTCAGCTCCAACGGCACTCGGCAATAGGAGTCAGTCCTTCTGAGCGCGCAATGATGACGTCACTCGTAGGGACGCAGCTAGACACGGGGCAGGCCCAAACGGATGAACCAGGGGCTGCACGAGTACACAAACGCTGCTCAAAAGTGTCCCAAATTCACAAAATGGCTAAATAGAACCAATAAAAGGTACCACATAGGGATATAAAACAATAAATAAAATCCAACGCGTTTCAAAGCTCAATACTGCTTCTTCATCAGGGATCCCTGATCACGCCAGATGCAGATGAATGTGAGCTCCAGCAGGTATCCGGTTACCTGAGTGACAACCTCCAAGTCTCCCACTTCGCTGTGTGGTAACATCGCGTGTTGTTACACGGAAATGCTTATGATCTTTAATCTAAATGTACGCAGAATACTTACCAATTTTATTTAAACACTGTTTTTGATATACTTCACGATTTGTGCTTTGCGCTTTTTTTCTTGTCTTTTTCTCCAGTTTATGAGAGTGCTGAGCCACTCTCTTTCTAAGAGCTGCATTCGCATACAGCACGTTCCTGTATGGTATATATTTTTCCCTTCCACAGTAGGGTTGTGCCTAACATTTTCACTTGGTTTAATATTCACAATATTTATTAGGAATTTATATATCACTATCACTATTAGACATTGTCATTCACACGATTGAGTTGTTTTGGGGTTGCGCACTTTTATATTTTGTATCTCCAATAATTTGCCTGCCCATTTCACCCTGAAAGGGTCCTATATCTTTTCTAAAAGTTTTAGAGCTGATTTTACTTTCTTTTTCATTGAATTTTCCAAACATATTATAATTGACATCAAACATCCACAATAAAATAAAATATGTTACAAGAAAACAAATACATACATACTTAGATATAAACTGATGCCAGTATACAATGATCCAGTTTTCCATATATGATACAATACTTAATTAACCTATTTTCAGTCCAATTTACTTCACCTCCCACCCAAACCCAGGGAAAATCAATATCCAATATCCATATAAACCAGCCAAACACTTGGAATTTCTTTGCCCCCTACCCCATCCATTACATTTTGCTAAATCTTTAAGCATTATCTGCGTCCTTCTGGTGCCTTCCCGTTTTTGATAGTTTTAATAGTATTCTCTATTTCCTCATCAGTGATTGGTGCAATTAACATTTGTTGCTCTTTTCCAGTTAACTTTGGGGGCGGAAGTTTCCCAAGAAAATAATTTTGAGTTATTTAATCTCTATCACTTTTACTATATAGTTTTTTGCACAAATCTTGAAACACCATATTTATTTCCTTAGGGTGTCTCTTAATTTCCTGATTCTTTGATTATGGATAGATTTCATAGGTTTCCCGGCCAAGTTTCCCAGCACTCTTCGTGCTTTGTTTCCAAATTTATAGAAATATAGTTCCCTAAACTGCACTTTCTTTTGTTCCTTTCTATGAAGCCCTATTTTCTATCATAGGTCTTTGTTTAAATTGACAAAACTTTCTGTTTAATTCTTTACTTGCTTTAGCAAATTCCAGATCAGTTTCCTTCCTTTTCCTATTTATATGCTATAATTTTGCCCCTCAGAACTGCCTTGCCTGTTTCCCAGTATAATCTTCCCTCCTGGCAATGGAGGATTGTGATCAGAGAAGTTGACCCCTCAAGCAAATGTCTCCATTCTTCTAGACTTATTTTCATGGCCAGAAGTTCATGATTCCAACATCATAATTTCTTTCTGCGGCAGAATTTTTTTGGGAAAAGAAGGCACAGGGATGGAGTTTCCCCTGAATATCCTTTCTTTGAGAAAGCGCGGCTCTGGCTGCCAGATAAGATGCGTCTACTTCAAGCACTAAGGGTTTCGTAGGATCTGGATGGATCAGCAAGACGAAAAGGTGGATTTGAGCTTCTCAAAAGCTAGAAGAGCCACAGAGGGCCATATCTTAGGGTTCACCCCTTTATTCGTAAGAGCCGGAATGGGTGCAACCACCTTGGAGAAGTTCCTGATAAAACGTCGGTAGTAGTTGGCGAACCCAAGAAATCTTTGAGTTGGTTTAAGGCCTATCTGTACAGGCCAATCCAGTACTGCCGATACCTTTGCACGATCCATCTCATACCCACGGGAAGAGATGAAATACCCAAGGAAGGAAATCTTCTTTTGTTCAAACTGACATTTCTCGAGCTTGGCAAAGAGGGAGTGATCCCGAAGTCTTTGGAGGACCAGTTTAACCTGTGCCTGATGTTCGGACAAAGAATTTGAAAAAATAAGGATATCGTCCAGATACACTATGATAAATTGGTCAAGTAAATCCCGGTTAATCTCATTGATAAAAATGTTAAATACGGCCGGTGCATTGCAAAGGCCGAATGGCATGAGTAGATATTCGTAGTGACGGTCACGGGTATTAAAGACTGTTTACCACTCATCACCCTCTGATCCAAATTAAATTGTAAGCTCCTTGGAGATCCAGTTTCGTGAAGATCGTGGCCTTGCGTAAGCGGTCGAAAAATTCAGGAATGAGGGGCTAGAGGATACCGTTTTTTTAACGGTGATTTTATTTAGGCCTCTGTAATCGATACATGGCCTGAGAGAGTCGTCTTTTTTTTAAACTAAGAAGAAACCCGCACCAGCGAGGGAGCTTGATTTGCGGATAAACCCACGCTGAAGGTTCTCCGAAATGTATTTCCACATAGCCTTGGTCTCTGGTTCCGAAAGGGGGTAAGTGTGGCCTCTGGGGGGCGGGTGGCCCCTGGGAGAAAGTCGATTGCACAATCATAAGGTCGATGTGGTGGTAACTCCTCTGCCTGTTTTTTATCGAATACATCGGCAAAGTCCTGGTAAGAAACTGGCAGGGATGACAAGGAAGTCTCTGTAGGTAGGCGGACCTCGGAGACAGTGCGGGACACCGGGAGACAGAATCCATGGCAATGTTGTCCCTAGGCTGTCACTTGATTGGTCGCCCAATCGATCCTAGGGTTGTGGTGTCGCAACCAGGGAAGTCCTAGGACCACTGGAGTCGAGAGAGAGCAAATGACATAAAAGGATGGTGTTTCTTTGTGAAGTACCCTGTCACGATGACATCAACTTTTATCAACACATTTATATTTCTGGGTACTTGATTGAACAGAACAAGTTGCAAAATAAATTGTGATTTATTTCCTTAATAGACAAACACACGACATCTGCAGAATATTTCACTTTGTGCAGATCTTACTTCCTGTTGCAATCCATTTTTCATTATCAATTTTTGCAAATCGAGGCTTTTTAGCTGTTATCGGCCAAAAAGGCCTACAGCGATTCAGAAAGCCTCGATAAGTGGGATGAATCGACATTTTTTTCTGTCGTCCAAAACACATTGCGAAGTGTTCGGCGATAAGCCCCTTATTGGCAGGTTTTGAAACTCGTGAAATTCTAGTAGCCTCGATAAGGTTATCGAGGCTAATTGCGGCTCTAGAATGGCGATTTCCACCCAAATTCCTCTCGCCAGAAAAATTTGTCGTAAAGCTGCTGAGAAGTTTCAGAGACGGCAACGGGAGAGGGACTTAGAAAAATAATGCATTTTTCCTGCATTGGATTGATGCTGGGGGTTTCCAGAGCTGATACACATTAATACCAGCACCGGAGGCCCCCAGTTTATAGGTCTCACGTACGCCTCCCTTACCTTCCGCTGCACCCGCTCTCAACCGAAGCACGCGCACTCCCGCGCCAGCAATGTGGAGCGCACGGAGGTTCCGGCTTGAACACCCTGCTACCGCCGGACCTCCAGAGGCACGCGCACCCCCTCGCACGCGCAGCTGCCTCTGTGGTCTGCCAGTTTTTTCAGGAACGCACCCACCATCCCGCGTCCTCACGCACGCACAGAAAACCACACCTGAGCTCAGGAATCTCCTGAGTACCTGCACACCTGCTCTGCATCCTGCCTCCTCCTATCAGCGCTCCACATACCTATGACCTCACCGTTGGAGTCTCCCTATTGGTTCCTGGTGCTCTTATATACCCAATCAGTTCTATGCTGATTGCTGAGCATAGACTTTGTTCGTGTGCTTGCTTCAAGCCTCTTGCTGTGTTGCTGTGTTTTGCTTTGTACCTTGACCCCAGTCTGGACTCTGACTTCTGACCTCTGGCATCCTTGGATCTCGGCACATCTACCGGACCTCTCCTCTCTGCCCTCCGTGACCTCGGCTTTGGACTCTGACCATTCTTGATCTCTCCTATCCTGATAACGGCAAGTACCTCTACGATCCCACTCTCTTCTACCCTGACCTGGCTAACCACCGCCGACTCTGCATACCGGACCTGCCCTCGTAGTTGTAGGGTGGCGGTTTTCATATATCTCCACCTCAGCTCTGCGGTTTGTGGTGAGCATCCTCTACAACCGGCATGAATCAGATGCATGAAAAATGCATTTACAGGTAACTTCATTACCTCAGCGGCTAACCGCTAAGGCAATGAAGGGGTTAACTACCCTTCAGCTGTCATTCTTTTCTTCTATGTTCTTTTCTTTCAATCCAAAAGCCATGTTAAATCCAAAACGGATGTTGACTCGTCGATATCTTCAGCTAAAAGGAGACGGAGCAGGCCTTATATAGGGCCTGTGACGTCACATTTTAGGGTCAGATGGTACAGCTCCAATCCGATTGGATGCTGTATCATGTGACAGCCTTTTTTTATTTTTATTTAAAGGATGTGATATCATCTCCAAGGGAGGTACATCACATCCTTAAAACCACATGGCTCATATCACATGATATTACAGCCAATGGGATTGAAGAAAATCCCATTGGTTCCTGTACCATGTAATATGTTCCATTAGTTAAAAAGGATATGACATCACTTTAAGGGATGATGTCACATCCTTTAAACTAATGTTACATTACACATGGTACAGGAACCAACTGCGAGGCCATCATGCCACATTATCTGTCATTTACATCCTCTTTTCACAAGGGTACATATGCCTTCATGTATACATTTAAATCTGTTTGTATCTTTGTTACATTGTTCACTTTGCTGGTTACACATTTTTAAACTTTATTAACATAACATTTCCCTTGTACATTGTCAAGTGTTAATATTTTCAATTACATCTCGCCTTCAACATCAAGATAAAAGGTAAGTCTCGAGAAAAATACCTGTTTTGTTGGCTTGTCCACAATAACGTTTTAGTATAGAATACTTGTTTTAGGTAGTGCCATTTGTTTTCATTTTCTCAACTAGCGTCTCTTCTACTTCACAACTTCTTTGTTTTATAAGGAATGTCATTCTAAGTTTGGTCTACTCCATGATCCTTCAATTTGCAACAGTGAGATAAATCCAGCACTTAAAGCTGCAGTTCAGGCTCCCGTTTTTTTTTTTTTAGTTTTTTTTAACTTCAATAGTTTCATGTGGGCAATCTCTACTTACCTAAAAAACTGCATAGCTGTCGGTTAATTCATTCTCCGTCTATTGATCGGCAAAGTTTGGCGACATCTTTAAATATGGAGAATGTAAATCGTTGCTATAGGAACAAGCATGCTTGTTAAAATAGAATACAAGAAAATTGGTCTTTCAAAGTTGTTGTTTTTAAAACAGAAAATGTTAAAGGTATTTTTTCTTACTACAGAACTGATTTATTAAAAAAAAAACACATGCAGGATATTGCCTGAACTCCAGCTTTAAAAGGCCCTGGAGTGGCCCTCGGACATTATACTCCTAATGTCATTGCAATTGTTGAAGCAGCTGAGTGCAATACGGTATTTATAAGCTACGTTAATGAAAATATAAAGTACAGATGTTATAAATATTTGCAAATGATCAAACTGTTATTCTTTGAATTATAACAATGTTTAAATATATGAAACATTACATTGAAGTACTTTTCTGCCCCTTCTCATACATGTTTCCCAATCAAGCCCCCTTGGAAAACTGGTTGAAGAGCACTTGTCTACACAGTACTAGCATAGCAACCTTTCCTCTCCACAAGGTGCACTGTTACCCTCTACCCACCCTCTCCTCTATTTTTTATTATGAATAATTACAATAAGAACAATAAACCATTCAAGCACCACATACAGTTAGTATGTATATAACATGTATATATGCATTTATTATACATAATGTTAGCTCTGCCCGTTTATTCTTACCTAGACGTGCTAAACCACCACATAATCCATCTCCTGAGCTCTTCTCCCCATGAACTGGCATTTCTTTGATAAAAAGCAATCTAAGTGTAAAGGTAGAAATACAGTAAGCTTGGCCAAACCTATTATTACTCATCCGATCACAGACATTTCAAATGCTCGTGAATTCAATACAACATCGTATGACATCAAATTGCAGGGTTATAGTTCAGAGACAAACTACATTTACAACCTTTTGTCACTGTTCACAAAGACTTAAACTTTTTCTTTGGCATAGTTTTTATATAAAATCTTTTGTTTTTTAATCATTTTATTAAAGATAATGAATTGTATGTCTAGGAAGATGAGTAAGCCCTAGGTAAAGTAGAAGTTGACCATGCAGCCACCATATAGATTATTTTAATTTCTGTCATTCTTTAGATACTCATGCCATTAAATGTGGTCTTTTTTTTTCAGAACTTGCGCATGAAGCAATACACTGGCGACACACTTTATTCGAGCTTGGCTAGTCCCACGAATTCGGGTATACCCGGGTGTATTGAGGTTTGTGACTGTTTTCTGCCCGAGTGCATTGAGTTATTTTCCAAGCAGGGATTGAAGCATTTTATTCCCTCTGGCTGCAATACTGCACAGTATATATATATAAACTGCATTACAATTCATGAATTTATGCCATCTGGTAGACACGCGAAGCATTGCAGCCTATTAAATCCTAATCATTATCATTTAACAGATCAGCCGCCCATCAGCCAGGCATGAACCCAGGCTGGGAAGGCAAATGCAACGGGGCTTGTCAGAGGTCAGGAATGGCGCATTCCAGGTATCTGCCAGGTACATACCGGGTATTTGCTCGAATAAAGTGTGTCGGTGCAGTATCTAAACTGCGTCACAGTCAAGTCCTGAAACATTTCCACATGGAAACCAATGTGAAAGCAGATAAGTGTATCGCCCCAATTTTGCTTATTGGAAAAACTTTGTGATATTTCTGAATCAAGCATAATATGACATGCACACTATCCTGAACGGCACACCTGTGAGCATGTGACATATATGTGACAAGGGTTAATACATACAGCTATCTAGCTGACTCAATCTTCACCTACGCATGGTCCCTCAAATGAGTAATATCTACCATCAATTCGTCACAATATATAGCTTTACTTACGATTTGTCACGTACGCCCCACCTGTGAACATGTGACTTCTATATGGCACACGCCTATCTAACTGATCCAATCTTCACCTAAGCAAGGTACCTCATATGGATCATATCTCCCCTCAATACTTCGCAATATATATTTACTTTGCTTCCAAAGAATGATCAAATATTCATTTGCAGAATCTTTGGTCCCTGCTTACTAAAGAAAATGTGCATTTAACACAAAAATCTGTGTTTGAAAATGTAAATTACTCTACAAAACATGCATGTTTGATCAGAGCCCAAATAAATACTTATTAAAGTTTAGATTTAATATAGAACAGTGCTTAGTTTACAGAAAAAGATTATAACAAGAACATACAGTAGAAAATGCACACAGTTTCTTCAAATAAAAAGGATAAATATACCAAAATCCCTATACGATATCACATGACAGTACTGTGTCTGCTTGCACCAAAGAGGTAAATGGAGAATGGAAGACGAGAATTCACGTATCTTGTTGACATCAGACACTCCTCTTGATGTATTCTGATTTCATAACTCAATTTCAGGGTTTATTTCCTAAAACCCCTTAATTGAAAACAACATATACCCCCCTTCTGGGTGTGATCTCAACCCACCCCTTTTATCAATCTCTCTGGATGACACTTTTTTTTATGATTTAAGAAAGAGAACAAAACATTTCTTGTGACTTTAAAAATTGACTGAATAAATAAAAGACATCCTAACTTAATTTTTATAATACTTATATGAGCGTCATCTTCACTGTTGAGTCTGTGCATCTGCATATGAAACATGACACCGTAACTTCTACTTTTTCTTGAGAACAGATATCAGAGATTATACATAGACCACCCTGTCATTCTTGGTATCATTTCATTTGTGTAATCGCAACTGTTAAAACTATTTATTTAACATTCTTGGGATTCACTGTCAGACCCACGATTTCATATTTTGTAACTTTACACAAACATTTGGACTGTCATCTTGATCAGCTTTGTCAAAGAGCTATTGAAGCGCGAAACGCATCAGAGTATACCTGCCACCATCCAATGTTGTCACCCACCTAATAAAATGATTTTTTTAATCATATGTGGTTTGCTTAGCCCCAGTTTTTGCACATGCTGTGCTTCGCTTTTTATTCCTTGATTGGATTTCTCCTTGTTATTACTGTTTGGCTGGATGCATCCACCTGAGGATGGATTACACCCTAATTGTGAGTACTGAGCTTGCCATTTTTTTAATGTCGATGAAGATAGAGGTATATATTTCCATTACGCTGTAGGGTAAATAGCCTATAGAAAAGGAGACGATCAAAACCATAACTGCCCTCATAAGCAGCTGTTGGTTTCATCATCCTCCAGATCCAGGCATTATACATACCATTACAAATGAGCTTACTGCTCACTGTTCCCAGAGCATTTTCATCAAACTCACAGGTGTACTACATATATGTCCTCCACTCAACTGATATGATTTACTTGACACACACACGCCATCTGTCCGGGACTGTTAGAACACGGTCTTTTAGGGTAGGTTAAATGACGAGGCGTAACTTGCTGTTCCTTTAAACAGGCTATTGCCTGGTTTATTCAGTCCCAGGCACTGAGACTGCCACACAGAATTCAAAATAATACATAAGCAAACAAAAACCCTGCTCGTCTGAGCAATAACTTAACTAAGGTATTCCCTGACTGGGGTTGGACTGGCTTATCCAGTTCCAACAACAAAAATAAGGAACTTTGCAGTTTTAGACAAAAGGAACAGAATGATTTAACCTGTTTGGTGAGAGGCGTTTCCCCTCTCTGCTTCCAGCAGTCTTCCTGCCTCCAGGCTCTTGGGGAGAGGAACCAGGAAATCAGCCTTAAAGCTGCAGTTCAGTCAATATCCTGCATGTGTGTTTTTTTTTTAATAAATCAGTTCTGTTATTAAAAAAACAAATTTGAAAGACCAATTTTCTTGTATTCTATTTTAACAGCCATTTGCTAAGGCACTGCCCCTTCATGTCCTGTCACAAGCCCTGGCACACCCCTTTGTCAGCCCTGCCCTCCCTCTAGCACATGTCAGTGCAGGAGTGCTCATGAATATTCATGAGCTTCCACTGAGAGACAGAAGCAGAAGAAAAACAGATCCCTTCACTAATTATGTCACCAAATTTCGCCTATCAATACATGGAGAATGAATTGACCTGCAGCTTTACAGTTCTTTAGGTAATTAGAGATTGCACACATGAAACCGCCAGCACAAGCTCTAATCTTAACACCATTGGAGGAGCAGATGCGGGAAAAAATTCTTCCTGTCGTCGTGGAGGGTTTGCCCGGGGACAGAGATATCGGAATTTATTCGGCTCCATTTCCACATGGTGAAAAATGTTACTGTACTAGGCGTGTCGTAGGTTACAGTTCTTATCTATATTTCCGCAGCTACTTATACTTTCTTCCCAATATAAGCATACCTACATATATATCTGTATATATGTCTCTCTCTCTCTATATGTATATATCTATCTATATATCTTTATATCTAGTTGTCCTACAAAAAGTAACAATTAATATATATGGTGGCAAAAGGTGACACTGAGTGCTCATTTGCATGTCATTTCCCAGAATCCCTTGCTGCAGTGGAAGCGCTGTATGCTGGGCGATAATGGGGAAAGACAGGGTTGCAGACCTGTCTAAGACATGCAAATGAGCTTACAGTAATATTTACAGTTGCTATATATATATATATATATATACATAAATTAGTGATAATCTATGTTACACCTATAAACAGGCCATTACTGCCTCATCGAGTCTGGCATGGAAGATAGTGCATTCAAAGGCGAACATTCATAATTTGCACAAACACCTTTCGTTATGTTTAAGTAAAGATCTTTTTTCACTTCATGTAGTATACTGAGAGCATAAATAGGAACATGTACCATATGGCATTTAATTGTGTTCATATGTAGCTCACTTCAGATTTGTCTTTCGCTCATGTACTGGTGTGTGAAACCAGCTGCAATTAATATGTCATCACAGCATAGAGGAGAACACAGGGGGTGGGGTTGGGCACCGTGCCAGACCACAGGGTCATTTTACGGTCAAGTCTTGTGGAACGCCTTACAGGTGGTAGAAACAAATAAAAGGTCAGGGTACTGTCACGTCTTGGGGGAGGGACTACAGTTGTTAGAAGCTGATAAGGTGAACAAAAGTTCATCACATTAATTTGAAATGGTAATTCTATGAAAACTTTCACCCACCAGGCCACTATATATGAAAACGTACGTTACTCATTCGTTCACTCATATCTTCTTTTAACCTTATAGATACTCCACATTGTCACACCAGTAGCATCTGTGAGCGACACACTGCATGTGTTGGTGAGTGTCAGCCACATTGAGCGCTACACCTGCTTCTCTTAAATGTTCACACAGATCACTAAAAACATTAATTCACATTTCCACAATTAGGTACTGAATTATAAGCAGAGTCAACTTTGCCGTCATGGTAGTGATGTACATTATTATTGTTAGATTACTACACAACATATGCAGTGTATGTCCAACAGAACACTTAATTTTACAACGCATTCCTGCATGAACATTGTATGTTGTATGGTTTTAATAACAAATGTGCCAATTAGGTTCACATGTACATTGATGTTAAGATGGGTAATGTACAGCTTGCCAGAAACATATTGTCATTTCCTTATGTGATGCTGATATTTAGCCATAAATACTCCCACTACACAAACTTTATGTTAATTATGTACACATGTCAATAAAATTCTTATGTTATTCTTCTATATAGTTGCTCCTGAAGCTCATGTGTTACCTGACACTGAACATGTCTCATCACCTGGCTCATCCAGCTCATCATCAAGCATGGAAGGTGAGTGTATGAGGTGCAGCACATCTAATGTGTACATTTCTAGATGTTAATTTGCCATGAGAAATAAATGCCTTTCACATGTAATTAACTTCACATCAGTTATTGTCACAGAAGATGTAGTTTTTCATGACAACATGTATCGTGTGTGTTGTAAACTATCACCTAGGAGTTGTGAGGATACAACAACCTATCATTCATTCTTCTTTCACACTGACTCGAAACATAATTGTTACTTCAAGCATAAACTTTTAATTTGACACAAATTAAAAATTATGGAAACATGTTATGTGTTACACTGTGAGAACAACTCTCATTATATTGAAAAACAAGTGCAAGTTGCATGCCAGTTCATAATGTCTTTCTTTATTTGTAGAAGCAGATGTTGCCACTCAAGGACAAATTCACTCAAGTGACCATGAAGATGTTCCCACTCGTGGATTAACCCAGCATTCAAGTCCTCCTGCTCGTGACACCTACTCAGCTATTGCAGCTTCTGAAGAAAGAATCTTGGGTGAAGAAAATCGTCGCCATTCAGAAATGATGTCAGTGCTTGAAAGGATGATATCACTGCAGGAAAGGACAATATCACAAATGTCACAAATTGAAAGAGTCATCATCCAAGTTCCTAAAGAAATACAAAATTTAAACAGGACATTACAAGTAATAGTTGTAAATCTAAGCCAAGCAAATCAGTTGCGAATTACTGCTAGAGAACAACAATTCCACTTTACCTCATCTAAGGATGGATCTTTACATGCTGCTACTTTTTCTCCAGAGTCATCAGTTCTTCATTCCCCAGTTCTGGATGATACCGATACAGTAGGTGCAAGTTCTGTGCAGGTCCCTGTCAACATCCAACCGCTTTCATCTGTTCAAAATCAGGAACGGACACCTACAAATGAGACACGAAAAAGAAAGTTAGGCCAACAATTACTACTAACCAGCTTTTGTAAAAAGATTAAAACACCAAAACAAGAAACTGCTCCAACCTCAGTCGTGCAATGTTTAGCAACTGGTTCACAACTGCCACAGCCCACACCAGTGCCCCTGAAGTGCCACAGCCCACACCCAGTGCCCCTGAAGTGCCACAGCCCACACCCAGTGCCCCTGAAGTGCCACAGCCCACACCCAGTGCCACTGAAGTGCCACAGCCCACACCCAGTGCCCCTGAAGTGCAACAGCCCACACCCAGTGCCACTGAAGTGCCACAGCCCACACCCAGTGCCCCTGAAGTGCAACAGCCCACACCCAGTGCCACAGAACTGCCACAGGCCAGTACAAGTCGTACAGTTAAGGCCAAAGTACTTGGCAAAGGGAAAAGGCAAACACAACAGCCAACAAGCAGGCCTGTGACTCGCTCTCAAAAGGATAAACAAAAATAAATAATTACATTCACTAAATTTGTTGGTATCCTGGTGGTGTTTACTGCACACTATTTCATGCATAGTGTATGTATGATCATGTACAGATGCTTGCTAACATTCAAGTATGTCCTTGTACACATGAATGTTTAGAAATGTTCACTGACTGAATTAAGGCATATGTAATAACATATGAATATGTATTAATCCTCAGTTGATTAATGGTACAACATTATTACACACTTGCCATGTTTATAGAAGCTGACATTCACTTAGCTCTTGTTCAAGATGAGATGTATGTGGGTTTGTTTGGTAATGTAGATAGTCATTGCATGTTAATATCATTGACATACAACTTTAAGTAACTATCCATATAACAGCATACATTTTGATGTTGTGTTTTCTGGTGTCTTAACTCTGTAACACATTACTTACCTTAATCTTCTTTCATAGTTCATAATATTGCCATGTGATAATGTATGATTTTTGGTTACAATAACAGATCTGTTAGTGTGTATGAATATATCTGTAGTCTCTGTATCTCTATGGATATATGTATATATACACACACACACACACACACACACACAGTATACATATACATATACATATACATATACATATATATATATATGTTAACTGATAAATACATATATATATATATATATATATATATATATATATATATATATATAGCAACTGTAAATATTACTGAATGTTCATTTGCATGTCTTAGACAGGTCTGCAACCCTGTCTTTCCCCATTGTCACCCAGCATACAGCACTTCCACTGCAGCAAGGGATTCTGGGAAATGACATGCAAATGAGCACTCAGTGCCACCTTTTGTCTCAAGCGCGTGTTACACAAGCCAATCCTCAAGCCAATGCATGCTGTTTTAAACACAGCTTTTAGACAGAGGATGGGATGAGATGCAAAGCCATTAAACCCACTCACAGACATGTTTCAACCTTGATGGGTATCATCAGTGTGAGGTTGGTCTTAATGGCAAAGCAGGTTTGAGACTAGACTAGGTAATCACCACTACTATTAAGGTTATGGTGGGTAAAAAAAGTGACAAAAACCCTCCACAGTAAAGCATAAAGCAACTGTAAATATTACTGAATGTTCATTTGCATGTCTTAGACATATATATATACTGTATATATATATCTGGCGCTGTTGTCAGCAAACAGGCCTTGTGTTAATGAGATATAAATGTTAGGACACTTGCTAAAATTATGGCATCAGTATGGCATCAGTATGATTGAGCCCATAATTCACTCACCTGTATTTTACTTTCAATATGATATGACAACAAGGCCTACTTACACACATGAATGGCTTTAGTTTAGCACTCTATATATAATATATATATATAATCAGAATTAACAGTACAGGCCTTCATGGCTCAAAAGAGGCCTTGTTTGCTGTTAACTACTACTTATACACAGCTCATTCAAATAGGCCCTCAGACATACTCACCCAGTAATGTTATAAACTGTAATGAAGTGTTAATAGAATTACAACAAGGCCTGTTAGCACACAAGGCCTTCAATGTACAGATAGAGATTATATATATATATATATATATATATATATATATATATATATATATATATAGATAGATAGATAGATAGATAGATAGATAGATAGATAGATAGATATAGATATAGATATAGATATATATAGATATATATATATATATATATCTACATATCTATATACATATATATATCTACACATAATATATAGTAAATTATATATAGATATATATATATATATCTAATTATATATATATTTATATATATATATATATATCAAGAGAGACTAACAGAGAGAGTCAAAGAGAGAGAGAGAAACAGAGAGAGAAAGAGAGAGAAAGAGAGATAAACAGACAGAGAGAAAAACAGAAAAAGAGACAAACATACAGATGTGTGTGTATGGTTACATCTAGCTAAGTGTAACCAGAAATGTGTTCAGCATAGCACTGTAGATGATTTCACACACATTGTTATTGTAATTAAAAGAGTCTATTTGTTATGCACATGTTGATTGCCAAAGCTGAAAGTAAAGTTTCGATTCCTGTGAAAAGAGTATCTTACCCAAAGAATTTCAGCCAATGATTGTAACAAATTTCTTGTGGGAGAAAACCTAGGCGTATAACTGCTATGTTGTATTATAACCTTGGAAGAAACCGCGAAGATAACATGTAACTATTCACACATTCAGCAGACATCCGTATGCGTTCAACTTCACACAACGTACACTTGAAGAGAGAAGAAATGGCAGAAGCTTCCACATTGCACAGCCATCCACGTAAATCATACAAATTTATGATTTATGAAGCAATCGAATCAACGCCAGAGAAAAGTGCAAACGTGGCCAAAATCTATGACTTGATCGAAAAGAAATATCCATACTACCAACAACCTGACATACAACGAAATTTTAAAACTTCTGTACGATTCACTTTATCCGCAAATGACTGTTTTGAGCATGTCCTTGATCGGCTAGATCAACGATATGGATGCTGGCATGTTGCGCCATCATTTAAACTTACCATGGAACATGGAACATATCTTCTTTTACATAGCATATTTTTGCCTAATACCAGTGACACTGAAGCCGCACCGACTGTCGCGTCTGCTGATCTACCTGCACCCTCTATTCAGCCAGACCAGATGCAAGATGGACATAACTACTATTATATGTATCCAAACTTATATGGGCAATACCAATGTGGATGGGAAAACAACCAACAACTGTACGTACCTCCGGACGTCTTGTTTGAAGAAGCCACTTCAGATCCATATGATGCCCTCATGGAGATGTGTGTGATTCAGGATTCAACGGTTGCCTCAACCATGGATTATACTGTTGTGCCTTCCTGCAGCGAGCAGTTGCAGCCAAATCAGTTTTGACTTCTACAAGAATGGTAAATACAAATTTCGTTATGCCTTTACTCAAATTATATATGTCTACAGTACATTAATAATATACACCATTTGTTAGCCAAATGAGTGGATATAGCTTAACATTGCAGACAGGCTTACATGCAGCGTTCACAAAGACATTATTTCCTATAACAATATACTACATGACGAACCATTAGTACACATTGGCGACGGAGTCCTAAATCCTAGATTATTATCGCTTTTAAAGTATCATTTCAACATGTTACACTAACTGTAACACACACACACACCTCATTGTTTAGCATTCAACATATAAAAACAAAGTGTCGCCCACATATGACGTGGGGCCGTGGTCATGTCCCAAGGCGTCCTTAAAAAGGCTTACCGATGCAAGCCCCGCCCCCAACCGACATGCGCGCGTAAAACCGTATTGGCTGTGCCCGTAGCTTATTGTTACGGTCAGTGCAGTGTGTCATGCGCGCGTCGGTGGGGCGGTGCGTGCACAGCGATGGAAGCCAATGTTACTTCAGTGGGAGGGGTGTTTGCGTGCATTTCACGGTGCCTTAACATGACGTCACACGTCTTTTGTTCGATCATTGGCTGATCGTCCGTTTTTTCCGTGGGCACACGTCCGTTTACAAAGTTTAGATATGTACGTGTCTAGAAGTGATTTTGTTTCGCTTCCATATCATAACTTCCAGCCATGATATGCATACTGCTAGCTGCACCATGGAGGGACATGTATTGAACGCATAGCGTACAGATCGTTTAGCGCATGCGCTAAGACTTAGTCCACACATTCGTGACGTGCGCAACAGACGTTGTGCGCGCACATTATTATGTATACAGGCACCGCATTTTAACAAGCCCAGGGACTGCACAACCTCTGGCTGTCACAAAATCTAAATATCCCCGTATCTCTTCATAAAGAGCTAAGATTGCTGCTGAACTCAAACGATAGCGACTTACAATCTCCTCCTCACTCATTCCACCTAACAGGGTTCTCTCCCTGTACAAACGAGGACGAGGCACAACTTCTCTCCTCTCTCTTCTCCTCTCATTTCCTTGCCCTCTCCCTCTCCTGTCTGCGTGCCTGTCCCTGCCCCTTCCTTGGCCTGTGACATCCTCTCCATCAGCAAGCCCCTCCTCCAATAGAATGTTCCTCCGTCTCATAAACATTCGCATCATTTTCAGGTCTGTAGCTGTCAATGCGCAGGTAATTGCCCTCCTTTAAATACCTATGTGATGATGTCAGGTGACTTGCTGAAGTGCAAGGTGTTACATTAACATATCCAAGTAGTACACTCCCAACATGTATGCATTAGCAATTAAAATAATTATTTCTGTGTGTTCACCAGGCAATCATGATATTTGAGAATGATGTAACGTTAAGCTTTGTACAAGCATTTATTGTCAAGTATTTCTGGAATGTGTAATGCATGTACCACTTCTGAACGCAACACTCAGTCATCTAATTAGGATACAACCATGATATTGACGTTGAGAAACTACGTTGCAACATGTGTAATTTGGCATGTTATTGTCACCTGTTCACATGAAGTTATTGTAATGTACATATGCATAATTTAATGGCATCAGGATAGTTGCTATTGATTCAGTTTCAATCGTGTAAAAATGAGTAACTATTATAGATGTGTGTATAAGTTAGCATGAAGTGATTCTAATGCATCATGTACAATGTAAACATGCAATGTTATTGAGTGTCCAATTGCGGACCTCATGAAAAGAGGGAGGTCACAAAGTACATGTAAACATGAAAACAAACAGCTACATTTACGTTTGATCATGCATTACACATTACAAGCATTGTATAATGTATAGCAACATTACTATACGCTGGATGTGTTAGATGTGTGAAATGTGTTACATCATATAATAAATTGAAGCACACTTAAGTAACATGTTTGATATGATGTGACCTGTTCCTTTAAGAGTTGAGTATAGGATTTTCCCTTGACACATCATAACATTAAGACTAATGTGACACGCAAATCATCATAACATAGAAAAGTACAATGTTATGCAAATAATAAACGTAACGGGTGACACGATGAAGTGAATGACCTCGACACTGTAATGCCAAGCACATTTGTATTATGAGCAAAAGAACATAAACACTACTATAATGTTATAAGTCCCCGCTCCATTGACTCCATTGATGTAGAGATTAGGTTTTTTTTTCTAAGTGCCATCCCGGCAACCTTGCCGATTGTTCTCCCCTCCAACTTGCCAACTTTAGTTGGCGGGACTAATTGCCGATGAAATCTCCATTTCTGAGTGCCGATCAGCACCGATAAGCTGATCGGGGCTACTTGAATACAGCCGATTTCAAAAAGTGCCAAAAAGTGCCGATAAGTGGGGATAAATTTTTTTCGGCAACAAAAACTGCCGATTTTGAGCACTTATCGGCGCTTACTGAATCTCAAATCCAATTTTGGTGGGAAAATGCCGATAAAAGCCTTATCGGCGCTTACTGCATGAGGCCCTAGGTCATCTTCAATTACGCTAGTTCTACCTGGCTGTGTAGAGAAGACTTCTTTGTTTCTTCTCACTAAATTCTGGATCTCTCGTTTCTGATGAACGGATAGGGTTTTCAGCTATGCTAACCTCTGGGTCAATTTCTCGATTCTCTGACGGACCTGGGGGTACTAGGGTTAACAAGACCTCTCTATCTTTCCAGGGCTTAAGTAGGTGTATATGGTAAATGTGCTCAGGTTTCCTCCTACCTGGCTGTCTCACCTTGTAATTTACTTCTCCCACTCTTTCCAAGACCTCATATGGCCCATGCCACTTAGCAAGGAATTTACTCTCTACGGTGGGAACCAGAACTAGTACCCTATCGCCTGGAAAAAAAATTCTGACCCTAGCACCCTTATTATATGTATTCCTCTGGGCCTCGAGCTTTTTCCATGTGTTCCCTCACTATAGGTAGGACTGCAGCTATGCGGTCCTGCATTTGGGCAACATGCTCTATTACACTTCTGTATGGGGTAACCTCGTGTTCCCAAGTCTCTTTGGCTATATCCAGTAAGCCCCTTGGGTGTCGGCCATACAATAGTTCAAACGGGGAGAAGCCTGTGGATGATTGGGGAACCTCCCTAATGGCAAATAACAGGTATGGTAACAAACAATCCCAGTTTTTCCCATCCTTATCGACCGCCCGGCGTAACATGCTCTTTAAGGTTTTATTAAACCGTTCCACTAAACCATCTGTTTGTGGATGATAGACTGAGGTTCTGAGATGCTTGATTTTTAGGAGTTTACATAACTCTTTTGTTACTTGGGACATAAATGGTGTTCCCTGGTCAATTAAGATCTCCTTAGGAATTCCGACCCTGGTAAACAGAACTATTAACTCTTTTGCTATGTTTTTAGCAGAGGTGCTACGTAGGGGAACTGCCTCCGGATATCGGGTGGCATAATCTAATATTACCAATATATGCTGATGTCCCCTAGCAGACTTTATTAGGGGTCCTACTAGATCCATAGCAATCCAGTCAAATGGTACATCTATTATGGGAAGGGGTACCAAAGGGCTACGATACGCTTTGAACGGGGCGGTGATCTGACATTCTGGGCATGAGGAGCAATAATTTGTAATTTCTGCCAGAACCCCAGGCAAAATAGAAGCTTCGGAGAAACTTTTCTTTTATCTTTTCCACCCCTAGGTGTCCCCCCAATGGGTGACTATGTGCGAGGTGTAATACTACATTACGGAATGTTCGTGGTACCAACAATTGTTTAGTTATAATTGATTTCCTTTTATCAACCCAATATACTAGGTCATTCTCTACCTCGAAGTAGGGGTAGGCAAGTGACCTATCTGGTTGGCTCGGAGTACTATTCTGGTCCCGTATATTCCCCCTTGCTTCTGCTAATGTGGGGTCTTCCCACTGGGCCTTCTTAAAACCCCCATGACTGACCTCTAGGTCAGCGAAAGTCTTATCCTGTTCTGGGGTGGTAAGCGCCTGTTCAACATCTTGATTTGGGGTATTCCCTACCAAGGTGGCCATGGGAAAGGGGATTTTACAGCACTCTTCCTCTTTCCCCTTTTTATTTGGGCCCTCGTCAACCTCTATTTCTGAAAAAGGAAAGGATTTGTTTCTTCTATTACTTCTTTATGGTCCGCTATTGAACTCTGGGCGCTATTCTGAGAGGAGGACCACATTTTTAGAAAATGGGGAAAGTCGGTCCCTATTAACACATCATGTGCCAATTTGGGTACTATACCCACTTTGAAATCTAAAGAACCAAACTCTGTTTCAATAAGAACATCAACAGTGGAATATTCGTGATTATCCCCATGTGTACAACAAATTGCCACTCTTTGTGAACTGTTTACCTGTTTTTTCCCAATGGGCAACAGGTATTCAGACACTAGTGTAACCATACTCCCAGAGTCAAGTAGTGCCCGAACCCTCTTACCATTTACCTTTACAAATGCCCAGAGATGGTTATTCAAGGGGTCCTCTGGGCTAGGGCCCATACATTGAGACCACAACGAATAAGGTAAAACGCTGTTGCATTGCATTGGTTCAGTATTTAGTGGGCAGATGTTCGCGGTGTGGCCCCTCTCATAACAATTTACACATTTAGGTACATAGTCTGTGTCCCACTTAGAGCCCTTTTTCGGCTCCCCACATTGGCTGTTGCTCTTAGTATGCGAGTCACTGTTGCTGGTGCTGTGTGAAGGCGGTCATCGCTCTTCAGCCCCCCTTAACCCTGGTACCCTTTTACCGTCTCTGGAAGAGTCCTGGAACCTTGGGTAGTGGGGATGCTCCATGACTGTGGGTTGCAGGTGCTCTTCTGCTGCATTGTACCTTCCTACGAGGGCCACCAGCTTGACTGCATTGTGGGGGTCACTCTGACTGACCCAACGGCGTAGGGCAGAGGGAAGTTTCCCCAAGAACTGATCCATGACCAACCGTTCCATGATGTGGCTTGCTGAGTTGATCTCGGGTTGCAACCACTTCCGAGCGAGGTGGATGAGGCGAAATGTAATCTTTTCTGGCGCTGAGGTGAGGTTATAGAAGGGTATGCTTGAGATTACTTCTGTTGAGCTGTGACCTCAGGAAAAGGAGAGAGAAAAAGACAAAACATGCAGGAAGCCTGCAATGGTGTATTACCCAAGGGATAACATAAATACAATGAAGGAGCAATTTATTACAAAGTTAAAATAACCATGGATGACAATGAATAAACATGAATATAATATAAATGTAAATAAAATGATTAAAATGCTTGACAATAGATGAACAATAGACAAGTGCCTAAGCACTATCCACAATCTTGCACTTCGGAACTTAGTCCAAGATTTCTTTCTTTGCTCCGCCTGGTTAAAATTGAAAACCTACTCACCAGACGTGAATAGGAAATAAGCACTTGGTTTTTTGGTCTTTGCCGTTGAGATCGCCACTCGCCTGGTGGTATTTTCGTCTCTGCAGCCGGGGATCACATTCTGTGCTCCTACGTGAATTGCTTTATTGGAATGCACACGATCCGCTCGCGCGATGACGTCACCAGTGTTTGTCCTCTGCTACGGTGGCTCAACGGTGCCAAACAAGGTGGATGAGGTCATACATCTGGGATCGGGTGGCTTTATCCAACGTGAAGGACTATGCGTGGAACCTTTGGGCACGAACGGCCATGGTTACGCCAAGGCGGGCGAGGATCTCGAACTTCAATTTTGCATAGACGTTAGCTTCGGCTGGCTCTAGATCAAAGTAAGCCTTCTGGGGTTCGCCGCTTAAGAAGGGTGCGATTAGACTGGCCCACTCAGCTTCTGGCCAACCCTCTCTCTGTGCCGTGCGTTCAAAAGTGAGAAGATAGGTTTCAACATCATCCGAGGGCCCCATCTTCTGAAGGTAGTGGCTTGCCCTGGTAATTTTCGGGACTGGGGCTGCCTCTGCCAGTGGAGTCTAAATGATAGTCCCTCTCAGGATCTCGAGTTCCTGCTGTAAGCCCTGGGCGAACCGTTGTTGCTCCTCTCTCAGCAAGCGGTTTGTCTCTTGCTGGTTGCATTCGCGTTTTGCAGAGCTGCATTCGCCTCTTGCAGGGCTACATTCGTCTGTTGCTGGTTTGCATTAGTCTCTTGCTGGGCTATTAACAGCTGTTGCTGGGTTGCATTTGCCTTTTGCAGGGCTGCATTCGTCTGTTGCTGGTTTGCATTAGTCTCTTGCTGGGCTATCAACAGCTGTTGCTGGGTTGCATTCACCTGTTGCTGGATTTCATTCGCATCTTTCTGGGCAGCGACATTGCGTACCAGCGCACTCACCACGTCTTCCATCTTGTTTGGAGAGAAACCCCCCCCCTTTTTTTTTTTTTTAAAGTTCTTTAACCCGCAGACCTTTTAGTATTCTGCCCGCATTCTCCACCATATGTGACAAACGGCTTACTCCGGGGCTCCGCCGTCTGTCCTGGACTGTTAGAACATGGTCTTTTAGGGTAGTTTAAATGACGAGGCGTAACGTGCTGTTCCTTTAAACGGGCGATTGCCTGGTTTATTCAGTCCAAGGCACTGAGACTGCCACACGGAATTCAAAATAATACATAAGCAAACAAATACTCTGCTCGTCTGAGCAATAACTTAACTATGGTTTTCCCTGACTGGGGTTGGACTGGCTTATCCAGTTCCAACAACAAAAATAAGGAACTTTGCCGTTTTAGACAAAAGGAACAGAATGATTTAACCTGTTTGGTGAGAGGCGTTTCCCCTCTCTGCTTCCAGCAGCCTTCCTGCCTCCAGGCTCTTGGGGAGAGGAACCAGGAAATCAGCCTTAAATACCTGATCTCTAACTAGCAGGACAGGTGACAGAAATCAGGCAGCAGAGAAACTCTGGTCTGGATCCCTCACCCCTCAGTTCCAGCACTTGCCAAACTGTGGGATGGAGTGCATGCATTCTGAGGCTGCACTTTCCAGCCTAAACAGGATAGAAACTGTTCAGTATTCTGGGAGCCCTATATATGGAATTTATCACCATACCCTGGTTTCTGTCACAATATATATATATATATATATATATATATATATATATATATATATATATATATATATATATATACACACACATTGGCTTAAGGGTTTAACATGTAATGTGGCCTTGAGACAAAACGTGGCACTGTGTGCTCATTTGCATGTCATTTCCCAGAATCTCTTGATGCAGTGGAAGTGCTGTATGCTAGGTGATAATGGTGAAGGGCGGGGTTGCAGACCTGTCTAAGACATGTGAATGTGCTCAAAAGTAATATTTTTATATGATATATATATATACACACACACATTGTCATACCAAAAAAACCTCTGAAGCACTGATAATTGGGACTTTGTTCCCTTGTTCTCCTCATTTTATAGACCCAGGAATCAACAGAAACTCCTCCCATCTGTTGTAGCTTCTGTAACCCCCATCATTTCCAGATGGCATCTAGACAAATACATCGTACCTACTAACTGTATGAAAAAATTTGATAAGACTCAATAGGTCACATCATTTATATAAAATAATAAAATCAATCTAAAATAGATCAATTGTATCTATATTTGTATACCTAATACATATATTTTCACATATAAAATCTTCTTTGACAGCAGACACTCCTCTTGATGCATTCTGATTTCATAACTGGTTTATTTCCTAAAACCCTTTAATTGAAAACCATATATTTTCACATATAAAATACACCAACCCAGCGGTCAGTATATTTTCTAACTAAAGACACCTCTATACATATCATTATTCAGAACATATAATAGTATATATCAGGAAATGTTTAAGGAACAACCCAAATCGAGTTCAATATACATGTCACAAGGGACTAACGTTTTCATTGTGTAGATCCATTGGGTCTCCCTCTGAGACAGATTCACTATTCTATTGCCACCTCTCTAATTTAGGTCCACAGCTTCAATACCCATAAGGATTAACCCTTCTGGGTTCTGATTGTGTTATCTTTAAAGTAAAAACACTGTAGTTCAAAGCCTTACCACCCTCCCCACCAGACCCCCCCCGACTTTGTATTTTATTGGATTTTCATAAAGTACGGGGTACAGAAAATAATGGGGGAGAGGGTGGTTGGGGGTTATGGGTATACAAATAAAGTAGACATTGGGGGATGGGGTTACAGTTCCGATAGATCAGCGTCACAATATCTGTTGCCATAGTCCCACCCTTTACACATGACTGGTATTGTACAGGAGCCGAGCAGGGTTTTGTACATCAGAATGCTAATTTTCTGTCCTGTTTCTACCTTATCGTCATTTGGGTTCTGTTTTCTATGCATGGTTTTACTGTAGTTCCCTCTTCACCTTGACCCATTTATTTGTTTGCTATGTTACATAGGATACAGAACAAAGAGAGGAACCCTGGGTCATTTATGTGAATGGGACCCTATTATATACTGTAAAGCCCTACATTGAGACTTTTTGATTCAGATCAACATATAGACCCATAAAAAATAAAAAAAAACAAAGGAAGAGGATAGGGGGACGGGACTGTCACCACCCATAGAACCCAACAGCTCTTAAGGATATCTTGTGCCCTCTCATCTTCCCTATCCCTGATGGGGCCTTCATTCCTTCCCAGGCGTAAGATCTAATAATGCAACTTTTGTCCTACTGAAATTTGATTTAAAAAACAGATTTCAACTATTAGTGTTCAATTATAGTATAAACTCTTATAACAAACAAATGTCTCCCCTCCAAACACAACAACACAGCGTCTATAAAACAGCACCAGAGCACCAGGCTTGCCCAACATTGGTTATCAGTTCATATATGAAAATCCTCCCATTGATCAAGAAAGAGAAAATCTGCAAAATTTGGGTCAAGCCTTGTGCCCATGTGTAACCGCTGATAATCTCTCACAAAACCCTATAGTTTCATGAAATAGAGATTGTCATGTTAATGCCTTTAACATATTCAGTTGTTTTAACAATACAGCAACCGAGTTGAGAATAAAAACAATGCATTTGGGTATCAAAAGTAGAATTCAACATACTGGTAGAGGGGTGTTATGGCAAATAACACGGGAATTGTCATATTTCAATCACACGACCTCTTGAGGAGTCTAATAGGTGGTAACGTATTAGGCTTTCTGCTTTTATTATTTTATGAACCTGCCTGCATTTATATATTGAAGGTGAAAAAATAGCCCGGCGCTAGTGAATAATAAATGGTGCAATAAAGTATTAGTGTTGGAGCACAAAACCCCAAAAGGAACAACCTCTAAGTTCAAGGAATCAGTGAAAATTAAAAAAAAATGGGAGTACTATATAAAATAGGCAAATGTGAACTATAAAAGTTAAATAGCGTAATAAAAGAAACAAACGTCTTAAACCATAAAATGGTGTGGGGTTCTCTTTTATGCAAATTCTTCACACGCAGTGAGCAGAATTCTTCCTCCAGGATTTCATAAATAGAGAAAGAAAAATATCCAATAGTGTAGATTCTACAGGTATATTTTTCTTATGACATATAAATCTTCAATGGTCACACTCACATTTTCAGAAAATTCAAAAGACAATATACTGTACAGGCGTCTTTGGGTGTGATCCTTGGCAGGTCCTTGTGTAGTCCCCGATGTTTTATGTCTCTCTCCTCATGGCTCAGGGGAATGCCAGCTCACTCTCCTGGCGTTCACTTCCTGGTTGTGACATCATGAGGTCTCGCCAGATGTGGGGTTTGTAGAGAGAGGAACTGCTAGGCGAACCTCCGTTCACCTCCCTCTCCTCTGCGCTGTGGTGCTGGCTCAGGATTCGGCTCCAAACTCTACGAGTTTCACCATAAAGCTTTGTCAGGAGTCTGCCTTTATATATTTTATAGCTTTGTAACCGCATTTTCTGGCACATTTTGCTACATTGGGTTTTTGTGTTAATTAAATCGTTAGGTAAGTGAATCAGCTGGATAGATGGATGCTTTAACCCCTTTCACATACACATGTCCTGTGAACACAGGCGTGGCGTTCCTGACCAAGGGGGAAAATATGTGGCCTCGACACATTCTCTTATCTTGTACCTGTATGGTGAAGTTTTCTGAACTTGTCCAAGGCATACTATAGATATCTCAACTATATCACAGACAAATTCAGTGAAGAAAAATTGCATTGAAAAAATGCAAGTAGCTTTAAAGAATAAAATAATGACATAAAAAAACTAACAGACAGGATGCTATGGATGGTCTCCCTCAAAGATGACAAAAGTGGAGATTTACGGAATTATGGTGGATTTATCACAACTGGTTGCAACTGAGATTTTATCACACTTTGGCTGATTTATAGGTTTAAAAGGTTGTTTGTGTAGGTCACACTTTTTTTTGCAGTGCTGTAAATCCGGTTCTTTTCATGAACAAAGAAACGAAAAAAGAAAACATAATTATCCAAGTAAATACAGTATGCTTTTCCAACTATTGTTCTGTCAGATTGTGCCCTTTTAGCTGCTGTGCTGTGTACTTTTCATCTTATTTAATTCCTTGAATCAAAGGAAAGGCTTTTGCTCTCTACACCTGGCCAGTTTTATCAAAGGGTAAAATACCAGCTCAGTCTTTCTCTAGGAAAGTGATTTTCTCAGTCATCTCCTTTTATCCCTCACTGAAAACTAAACCAACTGTGAACAGGACGACTAAGGCCTCGTTCAGGGTGCTGGCTTCGGAGGGAGGGCGTGCTGCCGTGCTTGCTGCAGTGAGAAACAAAGTATTCAATTTGAATACTGGTTGTCAGGGTAGCAACCGCCCTGTCTCCGAAGCCAGGAGTAGAAGCTGACTACAGTTTCAATAAACTAAAATTTCGTTTTTTGGAGCTGCAGCAGCGTCACTTGGACCTAGGCAGCCAATGAAATCATTCTTCAGAATGATTTCATGACTGCAACCTCGATACTTACCCTGCTGTGTGTAACCCCGCCCCCTCCCCAACGCTGAAAAGTCTGCTGGGGGATAAACACAGATCACCCAGCAAACTGCCGCACTGCCTCCCTCCCGCCCTCCCTCCGAGTCCTGCAGCTGGCACCCTGAACGAGGCCTAATACCTAATGGTGATGCTAGTATTAAACAAACAGTAATTGCTCAGGACCCCATCAACTCAAGACTGTCTATGGTCACAGAGACATTGATGTAACCAAACGTCCATTAATGTATATTTTGTTTGTCCTAAACCCTCAAATCTCACACATTTTTAGATGCCCGTTTCTTGGTAGCTGTCGGGAACAGAGAGGGCGTGGTGAATAAAATAAATAAGCTCCTAATCCTAAAAACAATACTTTTCAAATAAACATTCAGTTTGTGCATGGGTTTGAGTAATATAATAGAAAGGTGAGGGGGCAGGTACTGTACATGTAGCATTCCTAAAAGGTATGCATCCTTCCAAAAAGCTAGAACTACCATTCCAGCGGCCACTGCACTTCTTCTTGGTTATAAAACCTGTTTTACCTTTTTAGTGGGACAAAGAGAAATCTGTCACGCCAAAAGCATCAATCCAAATCAAATTACAACCAGTAAAATATGTGCTTGGTGTTAGATTCGTTTGTTAATATTGTGGGACTGAATGCACACTGGTTTTGTGTTGTTTTTGTGTTTGTTTTTGCCTTACATTTTGACCTTCATGAAAACACTCCTATACTGTAGTGGAGATTTCGCAGAAAATGAGGGTGTCTTTCTAGAACTGCGTTTGGATCTAGAAGAAAGTACTGTGGAAAAACGGTATTTAACCTGTTGTAGCAGTTACAAACAACAACAACTTTTACATATCAGTTATGCCAGAGACATAAGTGGGATGAAGTCCCTACAAATCATGAAGCTCACTTGTATGTAAATCAGAACTGTAAATGTTATACAAAGCTATCCAGCCCAGTAACACTTGCTCTTCCAGTATTGTTCCTCTTCTCAATTCTTCAACCACAAACATTAAACTCTACCATTACATTTAAGTCCTGCCCTCCAGCACTTCCTGTTATTCTGTGGCTGACCCATCACACTTACACACCTTTTTAGCACTGCGCCTTATATATGTCCAGCAGCACCCCTACACACAACGCCCATTATGACCTTATCCTTCCTTCCCAGTAGCACTGCTTGTCAAATCAAGTACTGTACTAATTATAGCATTTTGCTGCAAATATGAAGACAGTTTTGTGTGCTCCTAAACCAGGGAGGAGATAAGAGGGAGGTGTAGGGAGGAGACAGTGGAAAGGCTAGGCACAAAAGCACGTGAAAAGATTTTAATGCATGGTTTCCACGGGACAATCTGTATGCAAACAGTTTAATTAATGGGTGCTGTTTTGGTAGTGCTTTTCTAAAGATGAGAGGTGGGGTAGAGGGAGAAATAAAGCAGAGCAAGCAAGATAAAAATGTAGGGAAATGGGTAGAGCATATTGTATGGAAAAGTAAGAAAGCAGAAGCTTGCATCTTTTTGCATCGATATATCAATGTTCTTTTCTCCCCTAATTTTTGCCCAGGTGCATCTTCTGAAAAGTATCAATATGCGGAGTTACCCAATGCACACATTATAGTTAGATATATCCATGTACATCATTTTGTTTTCCACATAATCTGCCAGATCTAAGGTGGCATAAAGAAACTGGGCCACATGTATGAAACTTTTAGTAACAGTTTTCCTGTATTTGGCACGACCCAAAGTAAATAAAATAGTGTGGTGAATTATTATTTGTTGTGCATTGCTCACATATATATTATAGACACCTAAAGTGTCTTTGAAGCAGAATTCAAAGCAATTACAACAACCCTTATTGTGATTTTTGCAGAAGGCTGTTGTCACGGTAGACCAGACAGTGATTGCACACACCAGGCAGAGTTAAATAAATGGTAGTTTATTCTGGCAGGAGCCAACAAGGAATAACACAGGGCTCAAAGAAGGCAATAACTTACCACAACTTGGGATACAGGGGAATTCAAGCTCGCTAGGTGTAGGGTGCTGCTGAAGTTAGCTTACCCTCTGTGCCACCTGATTCGTCCATCCAGATTATCCAAGTAACTCAGGATACCCACCTCCTGGTGCACAGTTCCCCTTTCAGTTGGTCTCTTGACACTGAGACCAACCATGAACAACTGAGGACCCGTGATCGGGATCGGCTTCTATAGTTTCTTATCCTCCATTTGAAATCATAGAGGACCGAGTGACGAACAATAAGTGGAGTCCTATCCTCTACTGAGCCAAATCAGGAGCAGGGGGACGTACATTTTGAACATGTATATACAACATGACTGGTAGGGGCAAGCAGCAGGCTTAACCTTTAACATACTGTGCCCCGCTGCCCCTACGGTCATAGGTGTCCACAGGGAGCACATAGGATATGGTGGAGGCACAGGATGTGTGTTGCTGAATTAGGTACTTAAAAGCTGCAGTCCACCCCCCCCCCCACACCCTCCCAGGTCCCCACCCCCCTCCCTCCCAGGTCCCCCCCTCCTTTTATTTTTTCCCCCTCTCCCCCCACCCGCTCCTTCCCCCGTGTACTCCCCCCCAAAGGAGACCAGAAGGGCTCTAAGGTAATAGGAAGAGCGAGCACAAGAGGTGAACAATGAGAGGACCCGAATGCAGCACTCCTATGCTCAACCCGCGGGGATGATACCGATTATGTTGTAATAGGAAAAGCTATAATAAGCAAATGAACCTGAGCTGGAATGTGTTGATACTCTTACTGTCATGTTTAAACCCGAGTGAGCAGTTTCACTTAAAGGCACGAGAGAATAAATAGGACGTTACACAACTGATTGTAATTAAACATTTTGGAGTCTAGAAAGGTTAACGCACACTGTGGAACTGAAGTTGAAATGTTGGCAGCCCTATACCCCAGCCAGGCCCTCCTAGTAAGAGAATGTGTACCAATATGGCAGGAGAGAACGCACCCCCCCACCTCCTTTCCCCCCCAGTTCCGCCCCCCTTCTCTCCCCCCTCCCCTCTCCCGCTTCCCCCCCCTCTCCCCCCTCCTCACCCCCTCTCCCCCCCTCCCCCCAGAATTCACCAAGTACTATACTGATTTATATAACCTAAGATCCAAAAATGGCCGCCCGAACCAAAAGTATCAGATTTGATAAAACAATATCTAGATAGTTGTCACCTCCCTACGCTAAAAGAGGAGGAAAATGCAGTCCTCAACGCAGAGATATCAAAAGAGGAACTAGAAGAGGCGGTCAAGATGCTTAAACTTTCTAAGTCCCCTGGTCCTGATGGTTTCACCAATGTTTACTACAAGAGATTCCTACCCATACTATCCAGGCATCTATTAAAAATGTTCAATCATTTTATGGAGGGGAATCCAATCCCCACCTCAATGTCTCTCGCAAACCTAGCCATCATATACAAGGAAGGCAGAGACCCGATGCAATGTGGAAGCTATCGTCCAATCTCCCTTCTCAATAATGACCGCAAATTATACAGTAAAATACTGGCGAATAGGCTAAACCCGATCTTACCGAGACTTATACATAGACCAAGTAGGATTTGTCGCGGGCAGGCAAGCCTCGGACAACACTCGTAAGATAATCAATATTATAGACCATGTCAACCTCACAGGAACCAAAGCAATACTCTTGAGCCTAGACGCAGAGAAGGCGTTCGATTGAATCGACTGGCTCTTCCTTGACCACACTATGCGTAAATTCGGCTTTAAAGACGCATATCTAGAAGGGGTCCGTAGACTATACTAAGATCCGTCAGCAATGGTAAAATTACCATGGGGCAGTCTCCAGAGATTTAATATTATAAACGGCACAAGACAGGGATGCCCTTTATCCCCTCTCCTCTTTGCACTCACCATAGAACCCCTGGCATCCACAATTCGAAACAATAGGGACATCCAAGGAGTAGAAATAGGATAAACACAATATAAGATATCTCTATTCGCGGACGATATCATCTTAACACTCTCCCAACCCCAAATTTCCCTCCCCAATCTCCAAAAAGAACTCAAAGACTTCGGGAAAATATCAGGCTATAAAATTAATAGCGATAAATCTGAAGCGTTAAATCTAAACCTGCCAGAGCCAGAGGTGAAACTCCTCAAACGAAATTTTAGCTACCGGTGGAGTTCCTCTTGTATCAAATATTTGGGAGTAAAGATACAGAGGAACTACCACTCTCTGTACCAACATAATTACCCGCCCTTATTCCGGAAAATCAAACAGGATCTTGATAAATGGGGAGGATACCAAATATCATGGATCGGGAGAATGATCTCGGTCAAAATGAATATACTCCCCAGATTGTTATATTTCTTCCAGACTCTCCCGATTCACATCCCTGGCTCAGAACTGAAAACTATACAAAAACAGATCTTTCATTTTATTTGGCAGGGTAAAAAACCCAGAATCTCCAGGGCAGTTCTGCTTGCCACAAGAGGGAGAGGGGGTCTGGGAGTCCCAGACACTATGAGATATTACCAAGCCACCCAGCTGAGACAGGTAGTAGTCTGGAACGTAAACCCGAGCCAATATTGCTGGCTAGATATAGAATCGCAATACGCCGGCACGCCTTCACTGCCAGCATGCCTTTGGTCCCTGAGCAGGGAAGATATGCAGACCAGCAAATTCAAATTGGGCCCAATGAAACACACATGGGAGATATGGACGAAATGCAAACTTAAATTTAAGCTCACGACCTCTAAATCTCAACTCATCCCAATTATTCGAAATCCCAAATTCCCGCCTGGTTGTGAGCCTAGACAATTTGACCAATTTACAGTTAAAAATATCAGAGCAGTTGCCGACCTCCTGAGCTTTGGGCAGTTCCTGAGTTAACAAAGATTGCGAAACAAATATGAAATGGCAGGACTGAACGTCTTCAAATACCTGCAAATTAGACACTTTATCCAAACACTATCCCCAACGTTGGAATTTCCCCCTCTCACTAATTTTGAACGGCTGTGCAGGGAAACAGCCCACCAAAAAGGTCTCATAACACAAATTTACGCGGAACTGTAAAGGGCAACAGATGCCCCCACCCATGATTACATGCTGCATTGGGCAGCAGAATTGAACATAGTTATAGACCGAAAGGACTGGGAAAGTATTTGGGAAGCAGCCTCAGGAACTTCCATATGTAACACAATCAAGGAAAACATTTATAAAATACTGTTCCGCTGGTATCTTACCCCAGTTAGAATAAATCAAATCTACCCCTTGGCCTCCGATCTATGCTGAAAAGGCTGTGGACAAAAGGGAGACATGGCACATATTTGGTGGACATGTCCGGAAATTCAGAAATACTGGGAAACCATACAGTCTATAATTAAAGAGGTCATAGGCCTCACCATACCTATTGATCCGCTGACCTACTTGTTGGCCAGGCCAATAGAGAATATTGACCGCCCAACAAGGAAATTAATCTCCTTCATCCTCACGGCGGCTAGATGTGCGGTGGCCGCCTCATGGAAGAAGGTGTCTCCCCCCACCAAGCAAACAGTCAAGAAAAGAATCCAGGAGGTAATGCTCATGGAGCAACTATCAGCTGTCTTGAAAAGGACTACGGTCTCTTTCTACAAAGTATGGGAACCGTGGCTGATACGTTCAGCTAATTAACCTTGTCACAACACCCCCCCCCCCACACACACACACAATTAAGGATAATCAGGTCAAAGGAGAGACTCCATATGGGACACTGAGGAGGATGGGACATCCCCCACCTCCCTCCCTACCCACCCCTACTACCCTCTCTGTTTCTGTTTCCTTCCCCCCCCCCCCCTCACTAGCCCCTATGGCCCGAGAAGAAGGGCCAGGGGCATGTTGAGACTATGTCAAAGAAAAAATCCTGTATGCTGTATCAATGCCTAATAAAAAAAATTGAAACAAAAAAAAGCTGCAGTCCAACAAGACAGGCATCATGTGGCAAAAATAGGTCTGGTTAGTTAACAATCTGGCAGCCGCATTCAGGACTAGTTGCAGTCAGTGCAGCTCTGCTTCAGGAAAACCCAGGCAGGGCCGGCTTGATGGCAGTGCCATCTGTGCCTCTGCAACAAGCCCCAAACTTACAGAGGCCTCGTGCTCATCCCCACAACAATTAAACTGATTGCCATGGGAGTGTACGGGCCTCTGTAACAGTCTCATACCTTGTCCGGTGGCATCTCCTCCTGCAGTGTCTCAATGTAATGGCACTGTGATATCACATGGTACCTGTGTGCCATGACATCACATGGTGTCGTGTCACGTGATGCCGAAACGACATGACGCTGCATCGTTGGAGGAGATGCCGAGCCGGACAAGATAAGAGGCACTGCAAAACCCCCTCACTGAGTCCCACAAAATTCCAACATAGGTATTGACCAAAATAGGGAGATTTTTATGGATAAAGAAATGCTTACTCCTGTCTATGTTCCTCAGGTGAAAGAATAAGGATTTGATCATCGCTGACACCTGATGTTTTAGGGTCAATTTACACCAGGGAGCCACACACGATCAGACTTTAGCAGTTTGGAACCCAAGTTCAAGGCCAGTTGGCTGACCCCACTGCATCATTATGTTGTCATCAACAGCAAACTCTCACCACTAGAACCTCTGACTTATTAGGATTCAACATAGGATTTAATAGATTGTAAAATGAAAAATGATGCATAATTGCCTTCTTTGGAGCGGCACTCTGTGTCTGGGTCTGTAGGTTGTGCTAAACCTTCAAGCTAAAAATTGCCACCAGTCTCTGCTCTTACAAAGGATGTTGAAGTCCATGTTATTAAATGAGTATTAGAGAGATGACCCTGTTTATAGATCTTGAAATCTATTGATATCAATATCCCCCTCAATATCCGACTGGCACCCGCTCTATCCACCTTTAAGACCCATCTTAAAACCCACCTCCTTAACGAAGCATATGAGTAGCTCTGTGTCTGGTAATATACATGTAGCCCCCTGTAAACAGCACAGGCTATACCTATCTTCCTCCTACTGTGGTAAGTCCTGTTAAGGGCAGGCACCAGTAGTCATCATGGGCGTCCGCAGGAGGGGGCAAGGGGGGGTGCTTGCCCCCCCTGGATCCAGGGCCGCCAACAGCGGGGGACTGAGGGCACTGGCGTGACAGGATTTAGCGCGCTCACGATGTGCAAGGAAGCGCGCGCGTCTCTGCAAAAAAAAAAAAACCTCCCTTGTCTCCTGATTGGCTGGCGCGTGTTGGCACGCTGCCAGGATTTTTTTTTTTTGGCCCTCGCAAGCTCTATCTGAGCTTGCATAGCGAGGTCCGCCTTTTCCTGCATGGAGCAAGTTGGATAAGTACTGCTCCATGCCACTCTCGCTTCCTCCTTGTCCTCCTGCTCTGATTCCCCCCCGTTCCAAAATCTTCCCCCTGCTCTGGTCCCCCCCGTTCTGATTCCCCTCCCCCCCCTGCTCCGGTCCCCCCTTCCCATTCCGATTCCCCCCCTGCTCCGGTCCCCCCTTCCCATTCCGATTCCCCCCTGCTCAGGTCCCCCCCCGTTCTGATTCCACCCCTGCTCCGGCCCCCCCCCCGTTCCGTTTTTCCCCCCCCTGCTCCGATTCCCCCTTGTTGCGAGTGTCTGAGTTTGTGTCTAGTGTGTGTGTCTGAGTGTGTCTGAGTGTGTGTATGCGTGTGTGTGTGTGTGTGTGTGTGTGTGTGTGTGTGTGTGTGTGTGTGTGTGTGTGTGTGTGTGTGTGTGTGTGTGTGTGTGTGTGTGTGTGTGTGTGTGTGTGTGTGTGATCAGGGGGGAGGGAATGAATGTGAGGAGGGCGGATTCAGGGAGTGGGTTTGAGTCAGAGGGGGATAATTGATGGAGGGAGGAGAGTTAGGAGACAGGGGGTGTAATAGAGGAAGTGAGGAAGAGAGCGGTGAGGGGGGAGAGTGAATGAATAAGAGAGGGGGTAAGAAAGAGATGGGGCTACACCTTGGGACTATCTGCATTAGAGTGGCACCAGACAAGGTGTGTGTGTGTGTGTGTGTGTGTGTGTGTGTGTGAGAGAGAGAGAGAGAGAGAGAGAGAGAGACTGTGTGTGTGTGTGTGTGTGTGTCTGAGAGTGAGAGAGAGTGTCTGAGAGTGAGAGTCTGAGAGTGAGAGAGGGATTCTGAAGGGGAGGGAGTCTGAGGGGGGGGAGTCTGAGAGAGTCTGAGGGGGAGAGAGTCTGAGGGGGAGAAAGTCTGAGAGAGTCTGAGGGGGAGAGAGTCTGAGGAGGAGAGAGTCTGAGAGAGTCTGATTGGGAGAGAGTCTGAGGGGGAGAGATTCTGAGGGGGAGAAAGTCTGAGTCTGAGGGGGAGAGAGTCTGAGAGAGTCTGAGGGGGAGAGAGTCTGAGGGGGAGAGAGTCTGAGAGAGTCTGAAGGGGAGAGAGGCTGAGAGAGTCTGAGGGGGGGGAAGTCTGAGAGGGAGAGTCTGAGAGAGTCTGAGAGGGCGAGTCTGAGAGAGTCTGAGAGGGAGAGTCTGAGAGGGAGAGTCTGGTCTGAGAGGGAGAGTCTGAGAGAGTCTGGTCTGAGAGGGAGAGTCTGAGAGAGTCTGGTCTGAGAGGGAGTGTTTGAGAGAGTCTGGTCTGAGAGGGAGAGTCTGAGAGAGTCTGGTCTGAGAGGGAGAGTCTGAGAGGTAGAGTCTGAGAGAGTCTGAGAGGGAGAGTCTGAGAGAGTCTGAGAGGGAGAGTCTGAGAGGGAGGGTGTGTGTGTGTTTGTGTCTGTCTGTCTGTGAATGAATACAGACACCAACCCACAGTCAGTCAGTCACTCACCCAAGTGTCAGTCACCTACCCTGTCACCCACACACCCCCCACACCCACTCTCTCTCTCTGTCTAGTTAAAATTATGCCCCCCCCCCCCCCCTGAAAACATTTCTGCGGACACCCATGGTAGTCATCATGGGTTTTCCCCCTACCAAGCCCTGCGTGGTAGATGCAGGCCCGACTCTGCTGCAGGCATGAGACAGAGGGGAGGTTCTGCTGACATCATGAGGGGTGGGGATGAGTCTATTTAGCAGCCAGCTTCTGTGAGTGACTGTCTGTTCTGTCCGAGGAGTTGGAGGAGACAGTGCGGTCTCACCTGTGCAGTCGTACAGGAGCAGAGAGAGGAGAGGAGAGACTCAGCCACTTTGAGTAGAGCTTATAGTACCATAGACCCGGTGGACCAATGCCTCTCACCCCAAGTCTGGGGTGATGGGGAGAATCCATTCCCCACCCAGAGGATAACCTCTGAGGTGGGCAGCTGGGTATTGACGCCCCAGCCCAGACCATCCTGTCAGAAGAGAGACTTGGAGGGAAGGAGAGGAGGAAGGATCTGTGAAGGGAGGAGAGTGGAGTAATCCGCGGGACATTGCTGTTGTTGTTTTGGCTGCTGGTCGCCACTACATTTGGAGTCGCTGATCTGACAAATAAAGAGACAATACTTTTATACAAAGACTGTTGTGTGAGTCTGGAGCATTCACCCTGGGACCAAGGGGGTTCTTCTATACAGGTCCTATCCCATATCCCTGGGAGTATAGAAGATGGAGGCGCTGCACCACTAAGAAAGCATGGAGGCTACCACCCCAGAAGCCTGGTCCTGTCTCCCCAATAACAACGCGGGAAGCTCAGGCCCTCCTGTTCCTTGCAGGTATGCACCACCACTACGCATGTAATCTGCCCTCACGCACCCTAGACACCACAGATGAGTCTGGGGGGGGGGGGAACAAGGGTTACATACACATCATACATAAAGCTTGGCCCCCTGCAGACGCACTTACCAAAACACCTTTCTACTGTCTCTGTGCGTTCTTCCTACTTACAAATTATATTGTAAGCTATTCTGAGCAGGGACTCCTTTTCCTAAATGTCTGAAGCGCTTCTTCCGCTGTATGTCAGGTGTATTACTGCTTTGAAGCGCTGTGTACATTAACGGCGCTATATAAATAAAGATATACATATATACATTAATATATACATACTATATTGATATTCTTTTTTCCTTTACTTGCTAAGTAAATTTGATGCCATCATTAGACAAACTGATAAAAGTAGAGAGCAATATGTACAGCAGGCATGTCAAACATGCGGCCCGCGGGCCGCATGCGGCCCGCAACGGATATTTTTGCGGCCCGCTCACAACCAGCGCGGCGGTCGTGTGTGTCGGGCGAGCGCGTGGGCGGCGGTAAAAAGTTTTGGCCGCGGGAGAAGCGAGCGCGGGTGTGGGGGAAGCGAGTAGCACGGGTGGAAGTAAAATCTGTCCTGCAGGGGCTGGAGGCGTACGGTGGCCGGGTGCAGTCAATCTGCACTCGTGCCGTGTGTGGGAGGACACGAGGGCGGAGTCAAAACCCGGCGGAGAGACTGCATTCTCCTTGAAGCCTGGTAAACCAGAGAGATCATGGCCGCCCCCCTCCATGAGGTGCAGAGAGTTCAGCAGTTCAGTGGAGATCCCACGGACAGGGGTATGTCTTCACAGCAGCCCCTCTCCCCCCTGTCAAATCTCTGTGTGAGCTGCACGTGCAGAAGGAGATCTGTGTGTGCATCTCTATATATGTGTGTGTGTGTGTGTGTGTGTGTGTGTGTGTGTGTGTGTGTGTGTGTGTGTGTGTGTGTGTCTGAGTGTGTGTGTGTGTCTGTCTGAGTGTGTGTGTGTGTGTGTGTGTGTGTGTGTGTGTGTGTGTGTGTGTGTGTGTGTGTGTGTGTGTGTGTGTGTGTGTGTGTGTGTGTGTGTGTGTGTGTGTGTGTGTGTCTGTGTCTCTGTGTGTGTGTGTGTGTGTGTGTGTGTGTGTGTGTGTGTGTGTGTGTGTGTGTGTGTGTGTGTGTGTGTGTGTGTGTGTGTGTGTGTGTGTGTGTGTGTGTGTGTCTGAGCGTGTGTGAGTGTATCTGTGTGTGTGTGTGTGTGTGTGTGTGTGTGTGTGTGTGTGTGTGTGTGTGTGTGTGTGTGTGTGTGTGTGTGTGTGTCTGAGCGTGTGTGAGTGTGTGTGTGTGTGTGTGTGTGTGTGTGTGTGTGTGTGTGTGTGTGTGTGTGTGTGTGTGTGTGTGTGTGTGTGTGTGTGTGTGTGTGTGTGTGTGTGTGTGTGTGTGTGTGTGTGTGTGTCTGAGTGTGTGTGTATCTGTGTGTGTGTGTCTGAGTGGGAGGCCAATAGTTTCTAGCATTGGATCTTTGGGAGATGGTGTCTCTAGATATGTGGATAATTACTTGCAGAATTTTGTACAAGCCCTACCGTCACATATCAGAGATAGCGGTGACCTTCTGGATAAACTTACAAATGTAAAATGGAAGAAGGTTACATTTGGGTGTCATTAGACGTGACATCATTGTATACCGTAATATTGCATCAACATGGTATGGCAGCTGTCAAATCTTACTTTGATCACTCCACATTTTCACTTACACAAAGCACTTTTATTTTAGACTGTATTAATTTTCTATTGACGCACAATTATTTTTTGTTTGATGATACTTTTTACCTCCAAACACGTGGAACCGCAATGGGCACCAGCTTCGCTCCCTCATATGCCAACCTATTTTTAGGTTGGTGGGTGTCGGTCCACGTGTTTGGAGATAACAACCCTTATCGACACTTTATCACATTTTATAGGCGGTTCATAGATGATTTAATATTTATTTGGGAAGGAGGGGAAGAATCACTTTTATTATTTATTAATCACCTTAACAATAATGAATTAAATTTAAAATTCACTCACACTTTTGATTATCATCACTTACACTATCTGGATTTATTTCTGTTCATCGATATGGATGGGAAAATTAATTCTAATGTTTATAGGAAAATTAATTCCCGCAACACATATTTAAGATTTGACAGCTGTCACCCTAAGCCTCTCCTAAATTCAATTCCAAAGGGACAATTGATACGCTTAAAGCGAATATGCTCAAAAAATTAAGACTTCATTACTCAATCTAATGAATTACTAAAAAGATTTGAAGAGAGGGGTTACCCAAGATCTAATCTAAGAAGGTCGTTAGAAGAAGTGGAAAAAATGGACAGAGAAGATCTCTTGAATACTCAAAAAAATCGTTTAAAGAGTCAAAATAAATGGGAAGCAAAAAATCCAATTTTTATTACACAACATAACAATCAAGTTAATAGCATCAAAGGGATTGTTAGAAAACATTGGAATGTTTTGTCTGCAGACCCATTACTAACTAAGGTACACACGGAAGGCCCTCGTTTTGTATTCAAAAAAGCAAAAACGATAGCAAATCATGTCTCAAGAAGCCTTTTTTCTTCCTCATGTGTAGATCAAAAAGAACATCTCCCAAAGGGTTGTTTCAAATGCCTCAATTGTATTTCTTGTGCTTATATGATGCCGTCCTCAAATTTTGTATCCTTTAACACATGACAATCATATCCCATCAAATCCTTCATTAATTGTAATGCCACATTCATAGTCTATTTATTGGACTGTGGATGTGGCAAACAATATGTAGGACGTACCACACGAGCTTTAAAAGTTAGAATGAGGGAGCACATTAGATTAATTAAGTTAGGGGATCTCACACATCCAGTATCCCTACATTTTACTAATTGTAAACAAGGAGACATTAGAAAATTAAAATATAGAGGAATTGAACACATAAAAAAACCCTACAGAGGGGGAAACAGATTAGACATACTTGATAAAAGGGAACTCTTCTGGATTTTTACCCTCAATACAAGAATCCCCTTTGGTCTAAATTCAGAATGGGATCTCAATCCGTTTCTAAAATAAAATGATATTAATTAAAAAAGTCAAATACAATAGTGTTATGACAACAACTTTATTCTGTGCAATTGATAATTGGTTTGAAGTATGCAACCTGTATAATTAATAATACTAATTTTTGTCATTAACTTGGGTATAATATGTATAATAAGTTTAGATGTAAAACAATAAAGAATATTGATCTAAAAACATGGATTATTATATGCCAAAATAAGTTTTCGGTCCACACATCTAATAATTCTACAATAATATGGATCATAAACATCTGATTATATGACTCTGTTCCCGTACTCAGACTGAACAGGGATACTGTGAAATGTGGGATGGATAAGTTCACAAATAAGGCTAACCTAGTGAACTTCCATATATTTACATAACCATATACACAAAGGGCTACATGTTTTAAGTTATATCCTCTGGGTCCGTGTACAGAGTCATACATATGTATCCTAAACTCTAACATCCATGATTGTCTTTTCTTTTAAAACATTTTTTAGATACATTGATTATCTTTGTTTTTAACATGATTTAAATGTACATTTCATTCGTAATGAATATTATATGTACTGTTCATTGTTTAGTGTTAATAAAGTTATTTTAAAGTTTTTTTCAATGTTCGTCAGAAATAATAATAAAGTTGTTGTTGATGTTCATAGACGCGCTGACGTCACCGCTCTACCCTGCGCGACGGGCGCCACTCGTGGCGCGCCCTATACACACGGCGCGCTGCTCGTGACGCAACCAAGCGACGGGTTAGGTGTGAGGAAAGGCGGGAAAATGAACCTTTATAAGGTAAGAGATTTGATCAGAGTGGTATCACCTTGAGAAAGAGCGGAAGCTCGAAACGCGTTGGTGGGGGCCCCAGGGCTCATCCTTGTTATCATGCTCTGATCCAATAAACCTTATTTTTATTGGGAACACACTCTCCAGCAATTTTTTCCAGTAGTGCTCCATCTCTCCCTGCTGAACCTGTCTACTACCCTGGAGAACCGGCAGCACACACCTATGAAGAACCCACTGAAGACCCATCTGCAAAAAGTGAGTGAATTTACTCCAGCTAACACCACAGGAATCCTTTTCAATGCTACAGACCAGACACAAGCAAGTGTGAGTATTCATCATCACAAAGGTGTTACTCTTCTGGTTTATTGATCAAATGGATGTGATGTTTATAATATAGATGGTCCATTATAGTGTGGGATATCTCTGGGAATGGATTGAATTCTTTATATACTGCTACAACCTATATTGGTCAGGTCTATGTTAGAGCACCATACAGCTTTGTTTTGCTCTTGAGTGTGTGTGTGTGTGTGTGTGTCTGAGTGTGTGTGTGTGTGTGTGTGTGTGTGTGTGTGTGTGTGTGTGTGTGTGTGTGTGTGTGTGTGTGTGTGTGTGTGTGTGTGTGTGTGTGTGTGTGTGTGTGTGTGTGTCTGAGTGTCTGTGTGTGTGTCTGAGTGTCTGTGTGTGTGTCTGAGTGTCTGTGTGTGTGTCTGAGTGTGTGTGTGTGTGTGTCTGAGTGTGTGTGTGTGTGTCTGAGAGAGAGAGAGAGAGAGAGAGAGAGAGAGTGTCAGGGAGAGGGAGAGAGAGAGTGTCAGGGAGAGGGAGAGAGAGAGAGTGCTTGTGTCCCTGTCCCTGTGCCCCTGTCCCCCTGTCCCTGTCCCCCTGTCCCTGTGCCCCTGTGCCTCTGTCCCTGTCCCTCTGTCCCTCTCTCTCTGTCCCTCTGTCCCTGTGCCTCTGTCCCTGTGCCTCTGTCCCTCTGTCCCCGTGCCCCTGTCCCCGTGCCCCTGTGCCCCTGTTCCCCTGTGCCTGTGTCCCCGTGCCCCTGTGTCCCTGTGTCCCTGTGTCCCTGTGCCTGTGTCCCTGTGCCTGTGTCCCTGTGTCCCTGTGCCTCTGTCCCTGTCCCTGTCCCTGTGACCCTGTCCCTGTCCCTCTGTCCCTGTCCCTCTGTCCCTGTGCCTCTGTCCCTGTGCCTCTGTCCCTCTGTCCCCGTGCCCCTGTGCCCCTGTTCCCCTGTGCCTGTGTCCCCGTGCCCCTGTGTCCCTGTGTCCCTGTGTCCCTGTGCCTGTGTCCCTGTGCCTGTGTCCCTGTGTCCCTGTGCCTCTGTCCCTGTCCCTGTCCCTGTGACCCTGTCCCTGTGTCCCTGTCCCTCTGTCCCTGTCCGTGCCCCTGTGTCCCTGTCCCTGTCCCCCTGTCCCTGTGTCCCTGTGCCCCTGTCCCTGTGCCCCTGTGCCTGTGTCCGTGCCCCTGTGTCCCTGTCCCTGTGTCCCTGTCCCTGTGCCTGTGCCCCTGTGCCCCTGCCCCCCTGTGTCCCTGTCCCTGTGCCCCTGTCCCTGTGCCCCTGTGTCCCTGTCTCTCTCTCTCTCCCCCTCTCTCTCCCCCTCTCCCTCTCTCTCTCTGCGCCTCTCTCTGCACCTCTCTCTGCGCCTCTCTCTCTGCGCCTCTCTCTCTGCCTCTCTCTCTGCCTCTCTCTCTCTCTGCGCCTCTCTCTGCCTCTCTCTCTGCCTCTCTCTCTCTGCGCCTCTCTCTGCGCCTCTCTCTGCGCCTCTCTCTCTGCCTCTCTCTGTGCCTCTCTCTGCCTCTCTCTCTGCCTCTCTCTCTGCCTCTCTCTCTGCCTCTCTCTCTGCCTCTCTCTCTCTCTCTGCGCCTCTCTCTGCGCCTCTCTCTGCGCCTCTCTCTCTGCCTCTCTCTCTCTCTCTGCGCCTCTCTCTGCGCCTCTCTCTCTGCCTCTCTCTCTCTCTCTGCGCCTCTCTCTCTGCCTCTCTCTCTGCCTCTCTCTCTCTCTGCGCCTCTCTCTGCCTCTCTCTCTCTGTGCCTCTCTCTCTGCGCCTCTCTCTCTGCCTCTCTCTCTGCCTCTCTCTCTCTGAGCCTCTCTCTGCCTCTCTCTCTCTCTCTGCGCCTCTCTCTCTGCCTCTCTCTCTGCCTCTCTCTCTGCCTCTCTCTCTGCCTCTCTCTGCGCCTCTCTCTCTGCCTCTCTCTGCGCCTCTCTCTGCGCCTCTCTCTCTCTCTGTGCCTCTCTCTGCGCCTCTCTCTGCACCTCTCTCTGAGCCTCTCTCTCTGCCTCTCTCTCTGCGCCTCTCTCTGCCTCTCTCTCTGCCTCTCTCTCTGCCTCTCTCTGCGCCTCTCTCTCTGCCTCTCTCTGCGCCTCTCTCTGCGCCTCTCTCTCTCTCTGTGCCTCTCTCTGCGCCTCTCTCTGCACCTCTCTCTGAGCCTCTCTCTCTGCCTCTCTCTCTGCGCCTCTCTCTGCCTCTCTCTCTGCCTCTCTCTCTGCCTCTCTCTCTCTCTCTGCTCCTCTCTCTCTGCCTCTCTCTCTGCCTCTCTCTCTGCCTCTCTCTGCGCCTCTCTCTCTGCCTCTCTCTGCCTCTCTCTCTCTCTGCGCCTCTCTCTGCGCCTCTCTCTGCGCCTCTCTCTGCGCCTCTCTCTCTGCCTCTCTCTCTGCCTCTCTCTCTGCGCCTCTCTCTGCGCCTCTCTCTCTCTGCCTCTCTCTCTGCCTCTCTCTGCGCCTCTCTCTCTGCCTCTCTCTGCCTCTCTCTCTCTCTGCGCCTCTCTCTGCGCCTCTCTCTGCGCCTCTCTCTGCGCCTCTCTCTCTGCCTCTCTCTCTGCCTCTCTCTCTGCGCCTCTCTCTGCGCCTCTCTCTCTGCGCCTCTCTCTCTGCCTCTCTCTCTCTCTCTGCGCCTCTCTCTTTGCCTCTCTCTCTCTCTCTGCGCCTCTCTCTCTCTGCGCCTCTCTATGCCTCTCTCTCTGCCTCTCTCTCTGCCTCTCTCTCTGTCGTTTTTATCTTAACTGCCCTATACCTACACCGAAATAACCTATTCTGCTTTCTTCCGGATCTGACTCAAGTTTCTCACGGGGGACATCGGAAGACAGGTAGGAAACACCTCCCCTCCAGTATAGTACCTTGAGGGACTACGGACCAGGTAAGATTCCAGGCGGGATTGCTGCTTTGGAAATCAAGAGGGGCATCCTGACACTGGTTAATGGGTTCAGAAGTCATTCACATCTGGCTTTTTCAGTTTTTATTTTCGTTTTGTGAGGTACACACACACACACACACACACACACACACACACACACACACACACACACACACACACACACACACACACACACACACACACACACACACACACACAGTACTTTTCGAAATAAACCTACGTTTCTATGAAAATTTAAGTTTTTTTTTTTGCGGCCCACCTAGACTTAAACCTTGTTTATTTGGCCCTTGTTAGCATTTGAGTTTGACATGCTTGATGTACAGTATCTGATTAAAAAAAAAAAAAAAGTTCAGATGACAAGTTAAAAATAAAATGACATTCATTTCACACAGGACACATCCGTAAAAGTTTAACTTTAAAGGTAAATTAATGTGAGTGTTTTCTGTTTGTTGCCTACTACTAGGGACTTTCCATTTAAAGCAGAAATCCAAGCGCTCTTGTTTTATTAAACATTGTTTAAAACATTTTTACCCAGGTTTAAAGCAGAAAAAAACGAATTTTCAAGGAGCAATCAGAGCTCTCTTTTTGTAACATTTATTGTAATTTTTTTCCCCCACACTTGAAGTCGGGGGTCTCCGCAGCTGAACCCCATTAATTTCAGCTCCGGGAACCCCTGCGCTTGGAGATACTTACCTCCGTAGTAGGTGCAGGTAGCCGCTCTGCTTGGCTACCGTGGATTACGTAGTGGCCGCTGTTCAAAGTTCATGCTCCCTGCGGGCCAATAGGAAGCTGTGATGTCATTGAGCGGCTATCGGCACCTACTAGGGAGGAAACTATCTCTGGAAGCAGGGGGTCTCCGGAGCTGAAATTAGTAGGGCTCAGCTCTGGAGACCCCCCGATTCAATTCTCGGTAAAAAAAAAAAAAAAAAAAGCCAAAAAGTTGTTGTAAAAATGGGAGCTTGGAATGCTCGTTTAGAATCACTTCTTTTTCTCCTGTTTGTGATGGGATAATTGATCTTCAAACAGCCTTTTAAAGCAGCTGCACATGATGACTTAAACATACATTACCATCCTATTGTTTTATTTTAAAATCAATAGGGATGTGCCCGGATGAAAGACACAGCGGTCTTACAGTTGCGTTGTATTTATCTGATTCCATTGTTTACTGGACAGCAGAGTTCAGATTTCATCATCATCATTGTGTAGGATGTCATACATCCGTGTTTGTATATTGCCATTACTTACCACTGGTTGTAAACCCTAGGCTTGTTTATTCTAAGCCTCATTTATGTGTGTATGAGGGCCACACCCCCCCCCCTCTCTCTTTTCCCCTTCTCTCCTTCCTCCCCTTTCTCCCAGCCCTCTCTCTTTCCTCCCCTCACACCCCCCACCCCCTCTTTCCTTCATCTCTCTCCACTCTAAGGCACAAGGAAAAGCACCCACCCTTAATATATTTAGAGAGAGAGAGGTTGATTCATACCCCCAATACTTTCCTCCTGCGTGTCACAACGTAGTATTTCACTAAAATTATAAAGGCAGCTTTGTGTGAGTACAAACGAAAAGAATGGAGGCACCGATCCAAAAAATAAATGAAAGAAAGCTTTTGGAACATGGTATAAAATATAGTTGCTAAGAGACAGATTTAAGCACACAGCGTTTGGTTGTAATGATGAGTAGAGTTTGTCGTACACGGCTACAGTGAAAGAGAGCGAGCAAAGAAGATTTTAGTCCGAGGAATTTCCATGCAGATGAATTCTTCTTCAGCACAGGAAGGCAGCTTCAAATCATATGGTATAAGGGCCTTAGAAATAGCAAAATGAAGATGAGGAAAACAGTGATAGAAATGCCAAATAAAGAGGGATTTTCAGAGAGACGGGAAAGACATGGGGAGAAAAAGCAGAGAGGAAGGCATTAAAAATGAGATTGAAGTACTTCATTAGCAAGAGATATTTGTGTCGAGATAGTAAAGATGGGACGCACTAGGGGTTATTTACTATTTGGCAATAGAGAAGAGTGATCGCTACGTGTAGAGCCAATATCGAGTGCGTTCTGTTTCAGAGCTTAGTGAATAACATCCAAACACAGAACTCTGTGTGAAAGTCATTTGCAATGCATCATCACCAGAAAATGAGGCTTATGCGGGATAAAAAAATAAGGTGCAATTATATATGTGTCTCTCCGGGACATTAATGTGGGGAGTGCTGATTGAGCAGAGAACACAAACATGTAATTAAAAAATTAATCTCATTAAAAAGGAACACTCTGTGCAAGAGGTTGATTGCACCTAAATGACAGTTTCTGTGCGGCAATATGTTACAGTGAAATGGATCATGTGGTCAGGTAGTAACTTATGCTAATTGGTATTATTCTGTGTAATATGTTGCTGTCAATTTACAATAATAATGGCAATTAATTTGTATTGTACTGGAGTAGGAGCACTCGCGGTACTGTAGTACTGCCACAGGTGCACATCAGATCAAGTAGCCAGCCAGGGAACTTGTACATAGCTAGAAGGAGAGACTATCCAGGCACTCCGATGGGCTTAATAAAAAAAATATGACCTTTAATGAGCAGGATCGAGGTTTTTGGATTTGGACGGAAACGTCAATCCTGCTCATTAAATGTTTTATTTATTTTTAAGACCATTGGAGTGCCTGGATATTTTCTCCTTCTAATTAATTTGTATTATCATTCCAATTTCTGCAGGAAATATCCCAGCTATATTTTGTCTTGGAAAATATTCGTTTATTTTATAATGTAGCAAGATAAGGAATCTCTATGGGATAAAAGCTTAAAATTGACTTTGATGGTTGCCCCCATGGCAGTGGTCACCAATGGGTTAAGCTTTACTCTACAGCTGATATATTGTAGGGCAGAAAAGTTCCACCTGAGGGAGGACCATGAATAGCCCCCTGTTCCTCCCCTTTCCCTGTCCTATATTAGCTGAGGTAGCTGGTAGTTGTTTTAAAGTTAAATGGGGCTTACCTGACTGACTTAGGTAGTCGATCCAGGAGAGTTCTGGTCCCTTTCTCCCTCTAAAGCCCGAAAGTTCTGCACTTCAAAGAGTCGCCTGTCCATGAAGCCGACCAGCAAGCTATGCTGCAAAGACTGCATAGGTAGCATCTTATGGAGGTCTTTAAGACGGACGCTGCAGCGCCTGTATGGGCGAAACTCATCCCCCACCATCACCATAAGGCAGGGGTGCAGCGGCGCAACAGGGTCTCGTGAGATGCATCACAATGACGTTAATCGGAGAAGACCACATGGCCTTTTAAAAAGACGCTCAGCCGGCGAACGCACTGCTGCCCTGCTTTCTGAAATGCACATAAAGAAGCCTGTCCAAACAGCGGAGGAATTGCCCAAATACTGGAAAGCCTGGCCAAAGGCTTAGAAGCCTTCCAAAACTAGGAAAATTTGTTTTAAAATAAAATTGATGATGGTTCAACAAAAAGTACTTTTCCTAAGCATCAGAAGTGGCGACACCCTCCAAGCTCAGGCGAACTAACAGGCTTGTATCGGCAGCTGCCGTGGCTCCTCATTTTTGATCCGCTGCGATCATACCTCTACTATATATCAGCTACACTGTGCTACTGATTTCAATTTGACTTTCTTAGGTTTAGAGGTTTTACATATCTACTCCGAAACTGACATCTCATCTCTACCATTTATATGGTAACACCCTAATACACTAATGGTTTGCTAATTACAGCCTAAGAGTATCAGATACTCTGATATGTTTGTTCACCTCTGAAAATATGTTTGTTCACCTCACTGTGTATTAGACCTGAAATGGTTACTCCGGATATGCTAAATATGGTTTGCAGATTATAATTACTTGGAGGTATTGCCATGCAGCGGATATTGTGATTTGGATGGTATATTGTGACATGGATACATCTTGGTGATACACCACCCATAACTGTATAATTACCTTTATTACCTTTCCATGCCATATAGGGCACTGTTGGCCCTGAGCATCAATCACTATTGAGTTATTTGTTGTCAGATGGTTTAGGCTACATATTATTCTATCGCTATTAAGTGTGGATACAGCCTACTATAAACCACTTCATAATGGGGATTTTATTGTGTTATATATATGTTTTTATCATTGTGGTTTAGATATAAAACTTTATTATTTTATCTACTGATTCTCCTGGTTCTCATAGGGTTAATAGACCTATCTTCAGTAATTATCTGTGAGACTGAACACTGTCTCTCTACTACTATCCAGCATTGACATATCCAAGTGGCACATTATAAGTGGGAGGACTACTGAACAACTCTACTGAACAACTGAAGTTTAAAAGGAAGGACCCTGTGACGATTGTGAGGATTTGGCCCGGGATTAAAGGGGTTACACCACAATTGGCCACCCTCTACCCTCACCTGGGAAGCAAGGGGTTAACTGGACTGAGGTCCAGTAATGTGTTTTTACCTCGCTTCAATATCCAAATGCTTATTCCCCTGTAAAAAATGTATTGTTTCTGCGCCAGTGTCTGCACCACACACACTGGGGCTTAAGGGGTTAATAAGCTACAGTTTAAGAAAATACAACTGTGGGGTGTCTTTTCAGAAAATCTGGACTTCAAAAGGCTTGATTGAAGTTGGGTGTGAAAAGCAGAAGGGGTTTTTGGTGCACAGTATGTTAATACCTAATTTGCAGGCCAAGGGAATATTGCTAGAGACAGCTAGACCCAGGCTGGGATATTGGGAGTGACATTTAGCACCAGGTGACAAATGTCCACCACCCAGGGGTCCCTGCTTCAAAGGATTTTTTGATGGGGGCCAGGAGTGCGGCTACCCAAGGAGAAAATCAGAATGGGTGACCTTAGTAAATATAAGAATCTTATGAGATGTCCTCGGCGGAACATGCTAAACATTACATATGTGTATTCGTGGGGCCGAGCCCCAACTAATGATTCTAAACACTTGATATCTAACAGATACTAAGAGCCAGATATTAATATCTCTCTTAATTTTAATATTACACGGTAATATGTAGTCTCATTGGGAGCGTCATACGTGACGGAATGCATTAATATGTCTCACGTGCCAGTAAGTACTACTGAACTGAAGTTATGAAGTTATTTAGATAGGGAAAGGCAGTTTTTAAACGTCGTGGGGTGGAAAGGAGTTTTACTCTGAGGAAAACTGTCAACGTCACCGCTGATTTATGAGAGGGGCTGAGTTTAGGTTGTGTTCAAAGGGAAATAATTGTATAAGAACCAGGCTCAGCCTAGGGCTATTGTCTTCATGTCTGCATGTCTTCATGCCTGTGTCTTCATGCATGAGTCTTCATTCATGGGCTGCATGTATTGCTGTGATGTCAACTGAATTATGGAAGAAATGGCCATCCTGTATCTTGATGGCCTTCTTGTCCTAAACTTTAAGTAAGTGTCTATATTTTGCCTGTTATTTGTATATTTTGTGTGTTCACCTTTATCAAGGAATAAATTATATTTTATCATATCTAAGTCTCGTCCCAGTTCAACCCAGTTATATATATATATATATTTTGTGTATTATTAATAGCCTGTCACAAAGCTCCCGTCACATGCTTATTTATAAAACTGGTGGCAAGCGGCGGGATTGAACTGGAACTGTATTACTAGTGTTCTGCGGGATACTGTAATATAGTGGGAACTTGATGGTAATTGCAAGTTCCTGGGACTAAAGATATTGAACACACAGTGTACAACATATAACACAAGATATGGCACCTCCTCACTGTTCCCCTACTTGTGAGAAGCATTGCCTCCAGAACCAAAGTGCCGGCCATCCGTCTGACTGGAGCCGGGCACCGAGACCGGAGGAGTGCATCAAGTCGGCGCGGGGACCAGCAGCCAGCAAGGCTGAGAGAGAGGCAGCAATCGGTGAGCATGAAACCCGGCAGGCTGAGCAAAGATCCACAGCTGCAGCCGCTGTAACCATCAAACTGCCCGGAGAGCAGGGAATGGACCCAGCTCAGGGACGGCAGAGACTTGTGGAGGGAGCGGGTGGTCTCGGAGACCACGGAAGTCTTGCACCAGGAGAGGAAACGGTCGTTGCGGTGGCCCGTCCCTTTTCCCTGAAAGAGCTAGCACTGGTGTGTGCGTTGGGCAAGACGTGGTTCCCGCGAAGTGGACCCAGTTACTGGCGTCGGTACCACACCGACCCGCTTATCCCCTCCCAGAGCCCGGCGCTCAAGCAACTCCGCTCTGGACTCCGTTGCCCCTTGCTGGGGTTAGTCCACCGGTGGTGGAGAAGCACTGGCAGCCGCGGCGGCACTGCCAACAAATGGGCCACAATAATGCCCGGTGCCCTGACCGTGCGCGGTCGGGCGAAGAAGCCCCTCAGGGCCAGCGCTCACGAGCTGCGGAAAAGATGACCCAGTTAGCGGCATCCTCTGATGGCTCCCGCCCAGCCGGAGCGACAACCCTCCTCGGGACGTCTCCTGGAGAACCTGGACGGGCTGCATCAGCAACAGTGGCGTAGAGCAACGGCCATCCACCTGATCCCGGCGGAGAACCGGCGGCGGCGGCGGCAGAGAAGGAGCCGCCACTCCGGAATCCTGCCGGCGGCAATTTTATTTGGGGGGAGGGACAGGGTTTGCGGGAGGGGGTTATTTTACCAAGTTTGCATGGAGCTGTGTTCCTCCACAAAGACCTGGGACCCTTGTCCTGCACCGTTGTACATGTACCCAACCCGGGCGCTGTCGTGGCAGCGGCCCATTGCTGCCCAGCCCAGATGGTACCGGCGGCGGCCACCCCCCTGCAATTGGGACCAACGAAGGCGGCGGTCTCTGCGGGGACCAGCAAGGTAAGCCAGACCAAGTCGCAGACTGACTCTGACTTATTTTTCCCTATGACTGTACCCTGTTGTTTCACTATACGGGCGACTGGGGGGTGGCAGGAGATAGGGGTACCAGGGGAAGGGAAGGAAGGGCAGCTTGTAGGGCAGCTAGACTTCCCCCTTACCCTGGTGGAGCAGCAAGGGGACTCTCGGTTAAGAGCCCTACTGTTGCAGCCTGGCTATGGGCCGGAGGTATCAGGGGTTGTGGCAAAGTTAGACCACCCCCAGATTTCAGGGTAGTGGCAAAGTTAGACCACCCCCAGATTACCTGCCGGCCAGAAGCTAAGGTGGGTGCATCTGCACCAGCAAACCTGAGCTCACCTCCGGTAATGGGGGCACAGCTTCAGGGAGAGGGGATAGCCCCGTTAGCACCCAGCTCTAGGGTAGGATTGCCTGGGAGAGGGTTGGGTGGGCCAGTGGGAACCGGGGAGGGAAGGCAGCAAGTGAGCCAGCCAGATTGCCCCATTACCCTGGCAGAGCAGCAAGGGGACTCTCGGTTAAGAGCCCCACTGTTGCAGCCTTGCTATGGGCTGGAGGTATCAGGGGTAGTAGAAAAGTTAGACCACCCCGAGATTACCTGCCAGCCAGGAGCTAAGGTGGGTGCATCTGCACCAGCAACCCTGAGCTCATCCCCGGTAATGGGGAGACAGTGTCAGGGAGATGGCCTCACTCAGGTGTCCCTAGGATCCAGGCTAGGATTAGCTAGGGAGAGGCGGAGTGAGGGGAGGCTGCAGGTAGGTAGCCAGCATCAGATCTCAGTGGGAGAAGAAGGGCTAGTGGTAGCCGGGGAGGGACAGCAGCAGGTATGGCAGCTAGAATTTCCCATTACCCTGGCAGAGCCTCAGGGGGTGTCTCAGATCAGCAACCCCCTGTTGCAGCCTGGCTATGGGCTGGGGGTATCCGGGGCAGTGGCAAGCTTGTGCCACCCCAGGGATACCTGCCAGCCAAAAGCTAAGGCGGTTCCATCTGGAGAGATGCCCCTGAGCTCATCCCTGGTAAGGGGGAGACAGTGTCAGGGAGGTAGGTGCACTTAGGTAGTTCCAGTGTCTGGGTTAGAATTGCCCAGGGGAGAGAGGAGTGCAGGTGGGCTGCAGGGAGGTAAGCAGCAGGCTGAGGTGCTGGGCCTAGAGGATGCTAGGCAGGGAGACACCGTGGAGCAGGGGGAGATAGGTCAGTGGGGTGTCAGGCAGCTGGCAGAAGCTAGGGATGGGCTAGGTAGGCAGAAGGTCCCTTGTTCTGACTGGCCAGGAGTGACCCCTCTGACAGATTCCCCAGGGTTTCCAAAGGAGGGGCTGTGGGTAGATAGGCAGCCAGGGAGGAGAGTCAGGAGTATAGCAGAGCAGCTACAGGTTGGCACAGAGCCAGGGCAGGTTGGGTCCCTACAGGATAGTGACATAGCTCTTTCCCAGACTTGGTTGACAGGAAAGCGACAGTCTGTGCTGGATAGCTGGTCTCCTGCAGGTGCAGAAACATGCCAGTCTCTGGGCAGTGTGGAGCTTAGTCTGCAAAGGGGCCCCTTCACCATGGAATGGGTTCACCAGGCACTGGTTGGGGGGCAGAGGGAGGCAAAGGAGAATGCCCGGCGGCCACGGTGGAGCCCTGCTCCGCAGGATCTAGATTTCACTATCCACTGTGGCCAAGACAATGTACTGGACAATGCCGGAGGACAATTTTGCCAGGCCAACCCCTCAGGACTTATTGAGTGCTTCAAGGGTGCCAGTGGTATCCCAGTGCCAGGGGGAGGCAGCTGGGGCACCAGGCACCCCTTGAGCAGGGGAGGTGTGACGATCGTGATGATTTGGCCTGGGATTAAAGGGGTTACACCACAATTGGCCACCCTCTACCCTCACCTGGGAAGCAAGGGGTTAACTGGACTGAGGTCCAGTAATGTGTTTTTACCTCGCTTCAATATCCAAATGCTTATTCCCCTGTAAAAAATGTATTGTTTCTGGGCCAGTGTCTGCACCACACACACTGGGGCTTAAGGGGTTAATAAGCTACAGTTTAAGAAAATACAACTGTGGGGTGTCTTTTCAGAAAATCTGGACTTCAAAAGGCTTGATTGAAGTTGGGTGTGAAAAGCAGAAGGGGTTTTTGGTGCACAGTATGTTAATACCTAATTTGCAGGCCAAGGGAATATTGCTAGAGACAGCTAGACCCAGGCTGGGACATTGGGTGTGACATTTAGCACCAGGTGACAAATGTCCACCACCCAGGGGTCCCTGCTTCAAAGGATTTTTTGATGTGGGCCAGGGGTGCGGCTACCCAAGGAGAAAATCAGAATGGGTGACCTTAGTAAATATAAGAATCTTATGAGATGTCCTCGGCGGAACATGCTAAACATTACATATGTGTATTCGTGGGGCCGAGCCCCAACTAATGATTCTAAACACTTGATATCTAACAGATACTAAGAGCCAGATATTAATATCTCTCTTAATTTTAATATTACACGGTAATATGTAGTCTCATTGGGAGCGTCATGCGTGACGGAATGCATTAATATGGTTCACGTGCCAGTAAGTACTACTGAACTGAAGTTATGAAGTTATTTAGATAGGGAAAGGCAGTTTTTAAACGTCGTGGGGTGGGAGGAGTTTTACTCTGAGGAAAACTGTCAACGTCACCGCTGATTTATGAGAGGGGCTGGGTTTAGGTTGTGTTCAAAGGGAAATAATTGTATAAGAACCAGGCTCAGCCTAGGGCTATTGTCTTCATGTCTGCATGTCTTCATGCCTGTGTCTTCATGCATGAGTCTTCATTCATGGGCTGCATGTATTGCTGTGATGTCAACTGAATTATGGAAGAAATGGCCATCCTGTATCCTGATGGCCTTCTTGTCCTAAACTTTAAGTAAGTGTCTATATTTTGCCTGTTATTTGTATATTTTGTGTGTTCACCTTTATCAAGGAATAAATTATATTTTATCATATCTAAGTCTCGTCCCAGTTCAACCCAGTTATATATATATTTTTTTTGTGTATTATTAATAGCCTGTCACAAAGCTCCCGTCACAGACCCCTTACCCTAACAAAAATCATCTTCTCTCCTCAGGTAATATCCCATATCTGAATCATGTGTAGCCCCCTGTAAACAGCACGGGCTATATATATCTTTCTCCTACTGTGGTAAGTCCTGTTAAGGGCAGGCGCCAGTAGTAATCATGGGTTTTCCCCCTTCACGCCCTGCCTTGAGTGATAGATGCAGGCCCCTGACTCTGCTGCAGCCATGAGACAGAGGAGAGGTCCTACTGACATCATGAGAGGTGGGGCTGACTCTATTTCGTAGCCAGTTCCTGTGAGTGACAGTGAGAGCAAGTTCTAGTTTGAGTCTGTCCTGGGAGTTGGAGGAGAGGAGTAGATCGAGCTCTCTCCTGGGAGCAGGAGAGAAAGAGAATTCTGGCCTATTAGTTTGGAGAGTGAGCAGAGCTCCGGTGGACCAATGCCCCTCACCCTGATGAGGGGGTGATGGGGAAGATCTATCCCCACCCAGAGGATACCCTCTGAGTTGGGCATTGGGGTATTGAGGCCCCTCACAGACCATCCTGTCGGAGTGCATCTTGGAGGAAAGGAGAGGAGAAGGCCTGTACACATTTGGAGTGCCTTGTGTGCTGCTGCTGCTGTGTGCTGCCAAGGCTGCTGTGTGCGAGCTAGAGACAATAAAGAGACATTGCTGATTTTACCAGAGACTGTGTGTGATTCTGGAGCATCCACCCTGGGACCAGGGTTATTTCTTCTATACGAGTCCTACCCCATATCCCTGGGAAGGTATAGAGGATGGAGGCGCTGCACCACCACTAAAGAATGAGGCAACTACCCCAGAAGCCTGGTCCTGTGTCCCCAACATCATCGCGGGAAGCTCAGGCCCTCCTGTTACCGGCAGGTACGCACCAGTCAAGCACATGTAACCAGCCATCACACACCCTAGATATAGCATCTGTGTCTGGGGGGGGGGGAATATGGGTTACATTTGGAGGCCCTGCTGAGAGCCAGAACAGGACAGGCTTACAGCGAAGCAGAGCGGGAAAAGTGATGTGCACTCTCCGTGCAAGTGCTAAAGAAAGTAGGGCATGCCATACCGGGGGTGGTCAGGGGAACGTGGATCTCCGCTCCCGCACAGTACGCCCTGGGTGCCCTAAGAGGGTGGCGTAAGATGGGTGCATAGCTATAGCTGTCCTAGTCCCTTGAGGCAGATAGTGCGAGGCAACTGGGGGGGATAGCCTGCTAACATGTCCAGGGACCATGGCCCAGGGTCCGCACTATGAGTGGCCAAAAGTAGGGATGCCCGTACTTAGGGAGATGCCCGGTACACTAGCTAGCACCCACATAAAACGCACCACAGAGCACTTGCCGGAACAGTCACCGAGTACAGTGCACAGGGAAGGAGTTCTGCCTAGCCTGGGGTATGCCACCTCATACCAGTGGGCAACAGAGAAAGCATGCAGAGAGATGCGGAGAGTGTCAGTGGGTACAGCCAGTGTTTAGGATCGTGTTACACCGTAGACACTGAGCATAGTGCACATTTACATGTGGTGGGCTCATCGAAGATGGCGGCCGTCACTACATGTGCTCTGCGGAGCAAAGAAGAACCCAAAATGGCGACAAACGCGCCATCCACGGCCCAGCAGATAGCAGCCGACCTAAAATAGCGATTCCCGCCAATCCTGGAGCGCGCACGTGAATCGTGCAAAGAGACTGTATGAGAAATATGGCGGGAAATGTGCAGGGATTTGGCACCAAACCCAGATTCCCTGCAAGAGGAGCGGCTCGAAAGCGAAAGCCCACCCACCTGTGCTGTGACTGGCAAACAACCCAAACCACGTCACACTGAAAGAAGGATTGCCCCGCCTCTGGATTCCACCAGAGGGAGGGAGCACAAGGAGAGTCAATCAGAAGCGTCCTCCCCAGCAAAGGGAGGGACAGGAAGAGAGAGCGAAGAGCGTCACTTCTGCCTGGCATTCGAGGAGCAAGAAGCTGAAACACTGAACTGTTCCACCCCTGAGCTAAAAATGTCCGAAATGAGAACCACGATCTACCAGCTACCAGGAGGCTTACTTGTAGTGGAGGTGGAGAGCCACGAGTACCTCCTGTGCCTGTGCATCCACTGCGGGATACCCGGAGCGGTCCCAAGCACTAAGGCACGATGCCCTCAATGCGGCACGTACTACCTGTGGCCTAACGAGCCATGGCCACTGATCGAGACCCCGCGGGGTGCCTCTCCGGGAACCCTAACGGAGGTGGCGGAGATGAAAGACAAGGCTGCCCTAGTTCCCCGTTTCAACCATGCGGGAAGAACCAAGGCCCAGCCAGCTACGGAGCCGAGAGAACCGTCGGCGGAGAAGAGCGCGACCGCATTGGAGGTACCGGAACGGGCCCGTTTCGTACCAATACCCACTGGTTGTATCTCAGAAGAACCCGGTGACTCCCTTGTGGAGGATCCGATCGTGATATCCTCGGAGGAAGAGGTTGGCGTACCATTGGTGGCAAAGCGCCTACCGGCGAACCACCCCAGCGGTAACAAAGAGGAGCAGACGAGTCTGGACACCTTCCGACGGCGAGCCCTGGTGTGGCCTGAGGCCCGTAGAAGTCCCACGGCCGTGGTGACTCCCAGTGCGGCGAAGATGGCGTCCGAGACGACTCCGGAGGACCCCCAGATCACCAAACAGCAGCGGAGCGGTAAGGAGACTCCACCACCCCCTTACTCCCGCCAGGCGAAGGCAGCAACCGCGGAGGACGAGAAGGAGAGGCTTGCGGCCTATTTGTCAGTCCGCGAACCGGATGCTCTACCACCGCCCCTTCCGGTCCTCGACGCACTTCCGGTGCGTGACCACGGAGCGGATGGAGATTCCGAGGGCACCGGCGATGACGTCACTTCCGGACCCGACGGGAAGAGAGGCCCAGGAGCGCTGTTATCCCCACGGAGAGTAGCCATGGCCACTGCATTGGCCACCCTGAAGAGCCGAAGCCCCTCCAGAGAAACACGAAGTATGGCGGAGAAAGCACCCAAGAAAGCGTCCCTTGGTCGTGGTATTACCCGCTTGCTGGACACTGACTTGAACATTGCCCCTGCCCCAACCCCTAGCTCCATTGCCCCGGCCACTGCCCCTGCCCCGTCTCGAGTGTTGTCACCGGGACCTAGCAGGGATAAATTGAGCAAGGACCCCAAATATTCCAGAGATTGGCGGGACTGGGAATTGAGCGATGAGGGGTCTGATGGGGAAATACCATATGCCAATGTGATACGTGTGCCTAACCCTGTGCCCTTTTCTCCTACAGCTAGAGGGAGGGCCCAAGGGTCCCACACTCCAGCAGAGGCTGGGTCTGTCAGTACGGTGGTTCACAAGATGAACCCTACAAGGTATTTCAACGCCAAAGGGAGGAGAGATTGCTCGCGCTCTACAGAGGCGGGGACGTCCGGTGTCTCAACCCAAGCAGAGTCAGAGGTAGAGAACGCTAGCCATTCCACAGAGTACGAGCACCATGACAAGTGGTGGGCACCCCTGTTCACTGGGTACCATGAAGGTATGGATCGTACGCGGTTCCTGCTCATTAAGAACAACATAGTTGATTATTGGCGGGTGGCAGGTGCCTTTACTCCCCAGGAGGTGGAGGACGAGATAGATCACAGGTACCGGGAGATAGAGCAGAAACTCATTCAGCCCAAGGGCCCCAGTATATTGTATGACGAGATTGCTCTTGAAGAACCAGAGTTTTGGGTACTGCCAAGCAGGGCGGGTCACCGTAAGCTCACTAAGTTGAGCCGAGCAGACAGAGCCATAGTGGCTAGGTATAGGCAGTCCCATGGATACGAATACCCTTATGTGCCTGAGCCCATAATGAGGGAAATAGAGGAGAGCAGAGATAGTTGGCTCCGAGAAGCCGTACGAGAATATCTGCGAACAAAGTTTGGTAAGGCAGGTTACCATAATGAGGACAGGATCAGTGAGTTGGTCCGGATCTGGAGTATAGGACGGTGCATATACATGCACAGCGTAATATATCGGCCAGAGCATGGGTCGGTACAGTCCTTCTTTGTGACCATTACGGATAACAATGGCAGAAAAGTAAGGAAACCTGATCCGAAGCATTACCATTAGGGTTCTCCACGTTGGGAGTAACCGGTGTTTTGTATTACTACCTCATGGGAGCATATGTTATGACTACCAAACTGCATGATATGTGTTTTGTTTCCCAGGTTGTTCACCGCAGGATGGTACTGCTAAAGTTAGGTCCAAGTGGGGACCATTGGATTCCACCAGAGGGAGAGTGTAGCACCCTGCAAACAGCACGGGCTATATATATCTTTCTCCTACTGTGGTAAGTCCTGTTAAGGGCACGCGCCAGTAGTAATCATGGGTTTTCCCCCTTCACGCCCTGCCTTGAGTGATAGATGCAGGCCCCTGACTCTGCTGCAGGCATGAGACAGAGGGGAGGTCCTGCTGACATCATGAGAGGTGGGGCTGACTCTATTTAGTAGCCAGTTCCTGTGAATGACAGTGAGTTCGAGTTCTAGTTCGAGTCTGTCCTGGGAGTTGGAGGAGAGGAGTAGGTCGAGCTCTCTCCTGGGAGCAGGAGAGAGAGAGAACTCTGGCCTATTAGTTTGGAGAGTGAGTAGATCTCCGGTGGACCAATGCCCCTCACCCTGATGAGGGGGTGATGGGGAAGATCTATCCCCACCCAGAGGATACCCTCTGAGGTGGGCATTGGGGTATTGAGGCCCCTCACACACCATCCTGTCGGAGTGCATCTTGGAGGAAAGGAGAGGAGAAGGCCTGTACACATTTGGAGTGCCTTGTGTGCTGCTGCTGCTGTGTGCTGCCAAGGCTGCTGTGTGCGAGCTAGAGACAATAAAGAGACATTGCTGATTTTACCAGAGACTGTGTGTGATTCTGGAGCATCCACCCTGGGACCAGGGTTATTTCTTCTATACGGGTCCTACCCCATATCCCTGGGTAGGTATAGAGGATGGAGGCGCTGCACCACCACTAAAGAATGAGGCAACTACCCCAGAAGCCTGGTCCTGTGTCCCCAACATCATCGCGGGAAGCTCAGGCCCTCCTGTTCGGCAGGTACGTACCACTCAAGCACATGTAACCAGCCCTCACACAAACTAGATATAGCATCTGTGTCTGGGGGGGAGGGGAATATGGGTTACACCTGTCTGCTTCAACTCTTTGCTGTGTGTTTGTCAGTATATGAAACTGAAACAATCTTAGGTAATATCCCATATCTGAATCCTGTCTGCTTCAACTCTTTGCTGTGTGTATGTCAGTATATGCAACTGAAACAATCTTAGGTAATATCCCATATCTGAATCCTGTCTGCTTCAACTCTTTGCTGTGTGTATGTCAGTATATGCAACTGAAACAATCGTAGGTAATATCCCATATCTGAATCCTGTCTGCTTCAACTGTTAATTGAATTAAGATTTGACACCTAGGCAGGGAACACCCTGTGTAGAAAACCATCTGTTTGAATGTGCCTCAGATGTGCTAATTAAGCAGACAGAACCACACTGTCAGGTGACTTTTAGGCCTATATAAACTGTGTCAGAACAGCTAGTCTGCCTGCAGCACATATCCAAGTGGCACATTATAAGTGGGAGGACTACTGAACAACTCTACTGAACAACTGAAGTTTAAAGGCACATTATAAGTGGGAGGTCTACTGAACAACTCTACTGAACAACTGAAGTTTAAAAGGAAGTTCAAAAGAAGTGAAGAAGAAGTGAACACCCCACCTGGCCCTGATTCCTGCATTTGAACTACGCTGGAAGGGAGGAAATCATCTATACCAGACTGCATCATTACTGCTATGATGCTGCCTTTACCATTTATATTTGCTGTGACTTCACTTCTTCTCAAATTATGCACTTCTTTTTACCAGCCTCAGTATGTCTCTAACTCTATTCATATATCTCCATCTCTCCTTCCTTCCCCACTTCTCAGTTCACATGAACTCCTTTCTTACCTGCGTCCTCTCACACCACACAGCTATATCCCCTGCACTAAAAAACACCCCTACAAATCATCTTCACACATCCTCTTTCTATCCATGCTTCTCCTCCTTGCTTCTGGGGATATCTCTCCCAATCCTGGTCCCTGCCTTATTCCTACATGCGCTCGTCCTCGCCTGCCAATTGCAAACTCTACTCCCTCTGGTGTCAACCCCTCCAACCTCATACCCATCCCCTGCCACCCTCCCTCCTCTCTCCTTTCTCCTGTGCCCTTTGGAATGCTCGCTCCCTTTCTAACAAGTTCCTCTCTGTACATGACTTCTTTCTCTCTCACTCTCTGCTTCTATTTGCTATAACTGAGACCTGGCTCACTCAGTCTGACACTGCTCTGGAAGCTGCCCTCTCCTATGGTGGCCTTTCCTTCTCCCACACTCCGCGCACTGATGGCAGGGGTGGAGGTGTGGGGCTCCTGCTCTCCCCCCTCTGCCGTTACCGCACCCTTCCTATTCCTCCATCTCTTGCTTTTCCCTCCTTTGAGGCTCACACTGTCCAGATCTTCTCTCCTCTCCCTGTCCATGTGGCGGTCATCTATCGCCCACCGACCTCTACTCATCCCCCTTCTGCCTTTCTCTCTCACTTTGAATCCTGGCTCTCTTTCTTTCTCTCCTCAGACTCCCCTGTTCTTCTCCTTGGAGACTTCAACTGCCACATTGATGACCCCTCTCTCCCCTGGGCTTTCCGCTGTTTTTCTCTAACCTCTTCTTTTGGCCTTCAACAGTGGACTGCAGCCAGCACCCACAAGGATGGCCACTACTTAGACCTGGTTTTCACTAAAAACTTCTCTCTCTCCAATTTCTCCATTTCCCCTTTTCCTCTCTCTGACCATCATCTCATCTCATTCTCTCTATCTCGCTTCTCCCCTTCTCCACCTCCATCTACCCCCTGGTTCTGCAGAAACCTGCGCTCTATTCACTTACCTGACTTTGAGTCCACTTTACGCTCCTCCCTCTCCTCTCTCAGCTCTGCGACAGACCCTGACAACCTGGTCAGGAACTACAACTCTGTCTTGTCCTCGTCTCTTGATCTACATGCCCCGATTTCTCTCTGCCGCACTCGCCCTTCTAACCCTAGACCCTGGCTAAATTCCAACACGTGCATGCTGCGTTCCTCCACTCGTTCCTCTGAACGCCTCTGGAGGAAGTCTCACACTCTCGCAGACTTCCTTTACTACAAATTTATGCTATCCTGTTTCAACTCTGCCCTCTCGCAAGCTAAACAAGCCTACTTTTCTTCACTAATCAACATGCACAAGTCTAACCCACGCCGACTGTTCTCTGTCTTTGATACTCTACTCAAACCACCCTCAGCTGCCTCTCCTTCCTCCATCTCCGTTCAGGACTTTGCTGACTATTTTAAGGAAAAGGTGGAATCCATACGGCAGAACATCCCCTCTGTTTCTTCCTCCCATCCTACACCTCTTCCTAACTCTCCTCCTCCCTTCCTTGACTCTTTTTCCACTGTCTCAGAGGAGGATGTGTCGCTGTTGATCGCCTCTTCTCCCTCTACCACTTGCCCTCTTGACCCCATTCCCTCCCATCTCCTAAAACTCTTGCTCCTACTATAATCCCTACGCTCACACACATTTTTAACTCCTCCCTCTGCTCTGGAACCTTTCCCTCCTCCTTCAAACATGCAACAGTCATAACATTACTCAAAAACAGAAAGCTTGACCCTACCTGTCTTTCCAACTATCGACTTGTCTCTCTCCTGCCTTTTGCCTCTAAACTCCTTGAACGTCTTGTATTCTCTCGCTTGCTCCATTTTCTCAACACCAATTCTCTCCTAGACCCTCTACAATCTGGCTTCCGCACTGCTCACTCCACGGAAACAGCCCTCACTAAAATAACTGACGACTTCCATACTGCCAATGATAGAGGTCATTACACTCTGCTCATATAAATCGACCTCTCTGCAGCATTTGACACAGTGGACCACCCTCTTCTCCTCCACATTCTCCATACTCTTGGTATTCGGAACAAAGCTCTATCCTGGATCGCTTCTTACCTCTCCCATCGTACTTTCAGTGTATCTTCTGCTAACACCTCCTCCTCCTCCTCTATTGATCTCTCTGTGGGGGTACCCCAGGGCTCTGTCCTGGACCTCTTCTCTTTTCTCTGTACACACTCTCTCTAGGTGACCTAATAACATCTTTTGGGTTTAATTATCACCTCTATGCCGACGACACACAAATATACTTTTCAACACCCGACCTTACACCTGCTGTACAAACCAAAGTTTCTGAATGTCTCTCTGCTATATCATCCTGGATGGCCCTCCGACGCCTTAAACTCAACATGGCAAAAACAGAGCTCCTCATACTTCCTCCCAAACCTGGCTCTACTACCTCCTTCCACATTACTGTTGGAACTACAATCATTCACCAAGTAGCCCAAGCACGCTGCCTAGGGGTCACACTCGACTCCTCTCTCACATTCGCCCCTCACATTCAAAACATTTCTAAAACTTGTCGCTTTTTCTTCCGTAATATAACAAAGATACGCCCTTTCCTCTGTTGCTCAACTGCTAAAACTCTGACTCAGGCCCTCATTCTCTCCCGTCTTGATTACTGTAACCTCCTGCTGTCCGGCCTTCCTGCCTCTCACCTGTCTCCCCTACAATCTATCCTAAATGCTGCTGCCAGAATCACTCTACTCTTTCCTAGATCTGTCTCAGCATCTCCCCTCATGAAATCGCTCTCCTGGCTTCCGATCAAATCCCGCATCTCACACTCCATTCTTCTCCTCACTTTTAAAGCTTTACACTCTTCTGCCCCTCCTTACATCTCAGCCCTAATTTCTCGTTATGCAACATCCAGACTCTTGCGTTCTTCTCAAGGATGTCTTCTTTCTACCCCCTTTGTATCTAAAGCCCTCTCCCACCTTAAACCTTTTTCACTGACTGCCTCACACCTCTGGAATGCCCTTCCCCTCAGTACCCGACTAGCACCCTCTCTATCCACCTTTAAGACCCACCTTAAGACACACTTGCTTAAAGAAGCATATGAATAGCACTGTGGATATTCTGAACACATGATACATAAAGCTTGGCCCCCTGCAGACGCACTTACCAGAACTCCCTCCTACTGTCTCTGTACGTTCTACCTACCAATTAGACTGTAAGCTCCTCGGGGCAGGGACTCCTCTTCCTTAATGTTACTTTTATGCCTAAAGCACTTATTCCCATGATCTGTAATTTATATTATCTGTTATTTTTTTACCCCATGTATTACTACTGTGAAGCGCTATGTACATTAATGGCGCTATATAAATAAAGACATACAATACAATACATTGAGTGCTTGAGATAAGGGAACTCTTTCTGATCTTTCTTACATCAACACTGTAATATATTATACTGTTCCCCTGAGCACCTGCTTTATCTTTACATACACTAATATACATATGGTGGAAGCGGTCTTATCTTTCTCTAATATATGTCAAATACTGGAAAGCCTGGCCAAAGGCTTAGAAGCCTTCCAAAACTAGGACAATTTGTTTTTAAAAAAAATTGAGGATGGTTCAACAAAAAGTACTTTTCCTAAGCATACAAGGTAAGCCCAAGGGAATTGGTCAGTTTGTTGTTGGTTCATCATTTTTCTGAAAGAGGGTATTCGAGGGTAGCCACCTCTTTTTTGTGGCACAAGAAGACATTGCCCCTCATACAGAGTGACTAGAAGATTTGCATGAAATGAGGTTGGCTCAGGTGACTTGTATTGTAATTTTCAGGAGGTCTGGGTCCAAACCACTTCAGATGCTTGGGTACACCACATGATTCAAAAATATTGTCTCGGATTCCGAAAGATACCAGGGAGAGACATATTTAGGACATATATGCCAAAAGATGGACTACTCACGCGTTAAAAAGTATAAAAGAATGAATGGATGAATGGGCGATCCAGCCAGTTCCAAGACCAGAAAGATTTCAAGGACTCTACTCCATGATGTCCCTTGTCAAACAAAGTCAATGGAGCATCTGCGTTGCCCCAAAGATGGACAGCCTGATGGCGCTCCCCAAGAGCTGCTCCCCTCTGCACAGGACCAGCGTGCTAAGTGTTAACATTTGCCTGTACTTTGTGGAATGTCAACCCCACCCTCTGGAATGTTAATGAGCCAATTGGACACAAATAACTTTTTGTTCACAGCTGCACTGAAAATCAACCACCCCAGTGTATATCTGCGTTGCCCCAAAGGCGGACAGCCTTTGGCACAGCCGAAGGGCGATCAAAGGGTGTGAGCCGTTTTCTGCCGTTCGCTGATGTTTGGTGATGTTAAAGCTGCTCTATATCAATCGGAAAATCACAAGTCCTTTAACCCCTGTACCCAATTTTCCAACTCTCTGTCCATGAAATGTCTGTGAATTGACTGTTTAACCCTGTTCTTTTAATGTAACCATATATTTTTATAATCTGTGCCCATGACATACTTGAAAACGAGAGGTAACTCTCAATGTATTACTTCCTGGTAAAACATTTTTATTAATAAATAAAAGCATTTCGTCGTGTTTTATTTTGTATTAAAGTTGTCATGATTGATTGTCTGTTTCGCTATAGGTTAGCTCTAGTGGCTATTTTTTCCTGTTGGTCTATACATTACTATAATATTATTGGTGCCAGTTAATTTACTGGCATTTTTTGACCTATATTAGACTAAGGAATGAGTGCAATTATGAAGGACTTTTAGTGACCTCTCTTGGCCACTTTGTGTGTTTTTGTATATTTGTTTCCCTTTGCACCACCTTTACTCTCCTTTAGTGCAGTGAGCAAGGTGTCTCTCTGTGTCTCACTGGAATCAATGAAAACAATCATCACAGCAGTGGAACATGGGGATTGGCTAGCATCTGTAGATCTGAAGGATGCTTACCTCCATATACCAATATACATCAGTCACAGAAAATTTCTGAGCTTTGCCATAGGGCAGGCCCATTATCAGTTCACGGCACATCCCTTTGGCATTGCCCCTTCCCCGAGTAGCTTCACAAAGGTAGTAGTAACTATTGTGGCCGAACTAAGAAAAGAGAGAATTCAAATTTTTCATTATCTGGATGACATTTTAATAAAATTTCAAGACAAGCCCCAGTTGCTCCAACACTTGGCAAGAGTGCTAGATTTCTTGGCAATACGTTTTTTAAGACAGTGAGACAGTAAAGCAAAATATTCACCCTAGCAAATCTCTCTGTCAAAACAGGTAAAAGAATCCCTAGTGTGGTGGGAGCAGGACAAAACATAAAAATAGGATGTCCTCTACAAGACCAGGTCTGGCTCACGACCGATGTAATTGGCATAAGCTTGGGTGCCCAGCTCAACACCAATGTAGTCCAGGGAATGTGGCCTAGAAGGTGTCACAATGTATTGGCAAATATTCTGGAGCTGAGAGGCATAGTGGAGGCAATTAAATACTTCTCATTACAGATAGAAGGAAGCAGCCTCAAAATTCGGCCGGCCAATCGAACAGCAATAACTTATGTTAAAACAAACAAACAAGGAGGAACAAGAAGTTCAGTTCTTCTGCAGGAAGTGTCCCCCATCATTACTTGTACTGAACATCTGGCAGATCTTACAGCAATCCATATTGCAGGGAAGGAATATTTGCATGCTGATTTTCTGAGTTGAATCGGAATCTCTGGCAAATATTATCTTCAACCACTTGGTGGTATGATGGGGACTTCCCAAAATAGATCTTATGGAGGTAGCATCAAACAGAAAGCTAAACAAATTCTGTTCAAAAGAGTTTCACCCGTAAGTCACACATGTGGACACTCTTCCCATGGAACTTTCAAATGGTAAATATATATATTTCCACCAATTCCTCTGACTCCGAGGGTGATCAGGAAGACAAGAAGGGGCAGAGGTATTAGTAGTATTTCCAAACTGGCCACACAACGCCTGGTTTCCGCAATGGAAGAACATGCTAATGAACAAACCATGGCAATTGCCAGTTTTTCCGGGTCTCCTGTCTCAGGGCCCAGTTCAACATCCCAATCCAGAAATCTGGAGTTTGACGGCTTGGAGGTTGAGCGGAACCTGCTCAAACAAGGGGAGTTTTACATAGTCATAAAGACCTTGATGGCAGCAATGAAAATCTCCATCTTTTGTTATTACAGGATTTGGCATAGCTTTTTCGATGTTGTGAACTACAAAATGTACATTTTTTGGATCCACATTTTCTTGCAATCCTAGAATTTTTACAAGAGGGCTTGGAGTCAGGGATCAGTGTTAGTTCCCTGAAAGTACAAATATTATCAGCGTAGTTGGTAAAACAATTAGCTTCTATGGATCTCATAGTAAGGTTTTTTCCAACCATCCAAAATAATTAAACCACAATTTAAGGATCCAATTCAGGCCTGGGATTTACCCTAAGGGCTATGTCTAGGGTGGCGCTGAGCGGGCACGCACGCTCACGGTAGACACGTTGCGACAATGCACGAGCAAATTTGAATTTGCCGTTCGCAAGCGCGTCACGTGAGCAGTTCGCCCAATGAGGGCGAACCAGCTCCGTGACGTAGAGGCCGCGCCCCAAGACGCGCACGCACCTAGCCGGCCAGGAAAAGCACGGCCGAGCAGGGCGCAGCGCTGGAGCACCATCGCACTTCTACCCACCCTGGATGAGGCCTTAGTCCTGTAAGCATTGGCAGGAGCTCAGGGGTGCAAATTAGTGTGAAAAAAATGTGCTAGTTAAGTGTCAAATATAGTGACAAAATGTGCGTGATTGGTGCAAATTACAAAGTTAAAATAACGTGCAGTGAATAATGTGCAGTGAATCAGTACCTGTTGATTGTAACCCCTGCACTATGATTACACACCACCTATATATACATTTTCCATGAGACTCAATATCAGTGGTCTAGTTATATGCGAGACACCAGCTAAAGTTTTGACATGTGTCATTATATTTGTACATTCTTTTTATACATAAGTTTATGTTCATGTAGAGTTTATATAGGATTCTGTTAACGAGGCTATAACTGGATACGGTCTGTGAACCGTGCCTCAGGGCGTAACGTATGCACACTTTGTGCTAGCCCTTTTTGACAGGACCATACTCCAATGCTAGGTGTCTTTACTCCATTGTAGCAGGTCAACCATGGATTAACTTGATTGCATCTGTAGTGTGATGATCACGCTGTTCTCTTTTTGATTTGCATCGTCATATTAGGTTTGGCATACTGATTATTTGAGTCAGCCTGATTTGGCACCTTACGTGAGTGCCAGGGTATTTATGTTCTCCAGATTTAGTATCAGCAGCCTTATTTACAGAGACTGGTGATTTTTAAGTACAAGTGCATCCTGATATAGGGATTAGCACTTAGTTCTGCAGGACCTTTATTAGGTATACCCTGGCATCCATGCCGATGGGAATTGATGCTGAGATGTCTTCAGCTACCTTCCATTTTTTACATTAATTGGAAGTTTCTGTTTGGTATGTCATTAGGGGGTGGCCTTGGATTGTTGTACCACACCCCTCTATACAATCACTATTTTATTATTAATTGAAAGGATTTTAAACTTATCACTACTCTTTGATCTACCCGAGTGCATTCAAGGGGGAATCTTTTTGTATGTTTGTTTGCAGTATCCCTTGTCCCCTTTTGCACCGGTAAATGATCTTTACTTTTAGCTTACTTACCTTGTTACTTTTGCTGATGCGGGAGCCCTCCCCCCTTCCCTATTCCCCGTCTTTTCCCCTCCCCTGGTTTTCAGAACAAAAATACTTCTATGGCGATGGGACAATAATAAATGGGATCAATCCCTTCCAAACGATTTCTTTGAAATGGACTCTGTTGCTCACATCCTTTTTGCTGTTGGCGATTTCTCAACACTGCACACAATGCTGGCAGAGATTTTGCAGGTGGAAACAAAAGAGAGAAAGAGTACCACAATGTTGCATTACCCTTGGATACATATCACTGATAGAACTTTTTAGAAAGTACCTGTTCTGTTAAACAGAATTGAGCAGCACAGAGCAGACCTGTGGAATCCCCACAGCTGATGCCACTGACGTCAGTTGGCGAGACGGACTGACAGACGCGACTGGGAGGCAGGAAGAGCAGAGCGGCCGACCGCATACCTCCATACCCGGCACATCAGCTGTGATTGCGGTGACATCACCCAGAGGGGCGGATCAACTGGAGGCAGAGGACAGCCAAGCCGAGCAACGGTCCCAGCGTGTTTCCCAAACATTGGCAAACCGACTGGGGAATACCACAGAGACTGCAATGTACGAGGCACATGTCCTAACCATGTCTAGTGCGTAGGATTCTAATTTTTACAGGCGACTGAGAAGACCATTTAGTCTAACATCGTTGTGTTGTACCAATTGTGTTTTTTACATGTTGTTTATATGGAATATATCCATTATTAAAGTAATCCTGTGATTATAGTATTGACCTTTCACGAGGTACTTTCTAAAAAGTTCTATCAGTGATATATATCCAAGGGTAATGCACCATTGTGGCACTCACTCTTTTTGGTGTCAACCTGCAAAATCTCTGCCAGCATTGTGTGCAGTGTTGAGGAATCGCCAATGGCAAAGTGGATTTGCAAGAAATCGTTTGGAAGGGTTTCATCCCATTTATTATTGTTCCAGCGCCATAGAAGTCTTTTTGTTCCCAAATTGACAGGAGCTCAGTTTGAATCACTCCAGCAAATTGTAGACATAGATCTAGTACTTAAAATGGTACTATTAATAGCGGTAACATCCGCACAGAGAATTAGCAAGTTGCAGGCGATGTACATAAAGGAGTCATTCCTTGTGGTTCACCAGGACAAGACCATCCTAAGACCAGTCGAGCAATTTTAATACCGAAGGTCAAATCAGTATTTCATCTTAATCAGGAATTGATCTTGCCTCCATTTTGTCCGATTTCATCGAACAATAAGAAAGCTTCATCAGTACAAGCGAAATGCATTGGGTGAACCTCCTTGGAGCAGTGGTGGATTTCCCATTAGGCCCGATAGGCCTGGGCCGGCAAAATTTGGGGGCAAATTTTCCTTCTCCCACCCAGCACCACACACAGAGGCCCCACTCTCTTCCCACTGATTGCCGGGGGAGAGAGTGGGGCCTCTGTAAAGTTCTTACCTTCTCCTTCGTGCCGCTGTGCATTGCTGTGTCAAATGCCGTTGCGATGTCACATGGTGTTACGTTGCCATGGCAACATGACATCACATGTCACTGCTTTGCCATACGTTGCAGCATCATTTGACACTGCAACACTGAAAGAGGAGGCGGTGCTGCAGGAGGAGGCAGAACCAGGGTAAGTGCAATGGGGCTGCGGATTTAAATCCGCCACTGTCCAGGAACAAGACACTCCCAATAGCTTGGTATGGAGAAACCGGAAGAGACTCCAGTGAGAGCAGACAGGCTGCTCACAACGAAGGCGGTGAGACCGCAGCTTGCCTGTGGCATGGGTGCAATGCCAGATATTTTTTATTGATAAAGTATCATTTTAAACTGATCTGCACTATGGTATCTTGTATCTCCTTATTTTGAGTTCTTCTGTATATCAGATTATCACATCCCCCCAAAAGAAACAAGCTACAGTTTGGATATGTGAGTGTTATTTTTGGCATTCATTCCCTCTCCTTCTCAACTTGAATTGAACACCTATTTCAGGGTCTGAATCGGAGTAGCACTAAGACGTACTTGATGTTATTGGAAGATAATGCAACGTTATCTTTCAATAACATGTTAGGGTCATGTTCCCTAACAAGATAACTATTATGTTTCCTAACAGAATACGGGAAGATAATGTTCAGAAACATAACATCCGCTCCTGTTTTAGATAACGTCATATTATGATCCCTGAATTAACAGAGCTTTGTGGATCCGGGCCTAGCTATTTTTAAAGAGTAAGGTAAAATCAGGAGATTTAAAACCAGACACAGAACATAAAACACAGACAAAGCTCAGTTTTAGCACATCCAGTGAGACTCATACACGGTACAGTGCCTAAATATATATGTATTATATGTTAATATATGTATTATATATTAATATAAATTCTTAATAACCTGTGTAATAACAGGAACTAATATTGACAGATTTACTATAAATCATTCTTCCTGTTATTACACAGGTTATTAAGAATTTATATTAGCGTTAGGGACCCCTGATATGTGGTCTGCCGTGCCGTTGGCTCAGGGGCTTACAACAATTTTGGCCAAAAATGTCAAACTAAAAGACCATTTACTTATTAGATATTTATACATATATATTTAGGCACTGTACCGTGTATGAGTCTCACTGGATGTGCTAAAACTGAGCTTTGTCTGTGTTTTATGTTCTGTGTCTGGTTTTAAATATATATTGCCATGCTCAGTAGCACTCCTCTGTGACACTCATATGCTTATATATATGTTGTGGTTATTTTGGGGGTTTAATAGGAGCTTGTTAGGTGTCCAGTATGTTTTACAATTCTTGTCCAGCTAGTCATGGCTGATTGGAGGTTGGCAACCTCCTTCCTAATTGAAACTCACCCCCTCCCACATTTAAATGGTTATGGGCTCACTCCATAGCATCTTCCACTCAGGGGAACTTGCCTGCTTGCAGTTTGGCTGTGACATCTCTAATACAGAGTGCTTTTCCTGGTAATGTACAGGTTAATAAAAGCTTCAGTCAGACTTAGAACTTTGCAACTAATATTGACAGATTTACTATAAATCATTCTTCCTGTTATTACACAGGTTATTAAGAATTTATATTAGCGTTAGGGACCCCTGATATGTGGTCTGCCGTGCCGTTGGCTCAGGGGCTTACAACAATTTTGGCCAAAAATGTCAAACTAAAAGACCATTTACTTATTAGATATTTATACATATATATTTAGGCACTGTACCGTGTATGAGTCTCACTGGATGTGCTAAAACTGAGCTTTGTCTGTGTTTTATGTTCTGTGTCTGGTTTTAAATATATATTGCCATGCTCAGTAGCACTCCTCTGTGACACTCATATGCTTATATATATGTTGTGGTTATTTTGGGGGTTTAATAGGAGCTTGTTAGGTGTCCAGTATGTTTTACAAAATCAGGAGATACCAGCATTTAAACAGATAGATGTCAGAATTAGCTTGTGCACTTATTAAGGGCCTTACACATTAAGGACAAAACAGCACTAGCATCCTGATGTGTTTCGCACCACAACAAGAAGACTCATTACAGAATATGGATGGCAGGTTTATTTTAATCATATATATCGTCCTAATCTAATAGGCAAGCATAAAACCTATTGGTGTTTGAATTTGTTATCAGTGGCAGCGTAGTATACGTTTGGAAAAATCACACTTAAATTGTGAGATCAAGAAGGCAGAGAAAAGCTGTTCCTACATTATCCCACCCTGTACAGTTACGCAGACCAGCAGAACATTCAATAATAAACTACAACCTAAATTAATTTATTTCCTGCTTTGCTGCAAGGGTTGCTATGTCCTGACAAATCTATCTGAGAGCTAATTTGTCTCTGTAAGACTTTAAATGTGTAGCCCTTGTTCCCCCGTACCTGGGAAGGAACTACCAATGCTGCTATTACCTGCCTGGCAACCAGGAGGCCTGAGCCTCCGCCACTGGGAACCTGGGTTGATTCTGGTTCGTCTCGGTGCAGCGCCTCCACCTGCAAGGGATCCCAAAGTGGTGGGATAAGCCCTTCACAGGAACAATACCACTAATACACACACTCGGGTATATAATAACAACCTTTACTGAGCACACTATAACAGTACCCTGTACCACACAGTATAATAGGCCCAACCCAGTACCACCAATGAGTGTCCCCAAAGTACATAGGGTGCTTGGCACCAATACACTAATGTCCTTTCCCCCAATGTCAGGGCTCACCCAAAAGTGTAGGAGATAGTGCTATCCCGGGAAGTGCTGGTGCACTTAGTTGGGTACCTGCCCGGGGCTCCAGCATCCGGGTAATGCAGATTTAAAAAAGGAGATCCGTCTGATCCAACGCTGTCATCGTCCGCGATGGCGTTCGCCTTCACGTTGGGTGAATTCCGACGTGGATAATATCACCATACAGAGTCTCTCACAATGGAGATGGTCTGGTCCCAGACCGCAGGCCACAATCACCATGCGGCGTCTTCACTGTGTCCCTGACACTAGACAGTAAAATGGGGAAGCGTCCTCAATTCCCTTCCCATTGGGAGGAAGACCTAGGAGAAACCCTGGAAATAGCAGATTGGGATGAGATATTCATGGCTGCAGCAAAAAGTTTGATTTGTACGTCACTGAAGGAGAAAGCATATAAAGTAATGATGAGGTGGTATCTCACCCCGTTTAAATTATCCAAATCCATTGCAGGGTACTCCCCATTGTGTCCCAAACAATGCGGAGAACAAGCAGACTTGTTGCACATGCTGTGGTCTTGCCCTCGGATTCAGCCCCTCTGGAAGGAAATTCACATTTGGCTACAGAGGATTTTGGACCTCGAGATCCATGGCTATTTCTGCTAAATAGGCCAGCCCCACAGCTATCCTTTGAAGAAAACAAACTTATTATGCATATAGCAACGGCCACGAGGTGTGAGATCGCAGCATTGTGGAAACAAAAGGATTCTCCAGTATTCCTAAAAATTAGGAATAGAATTTGGTTTATCTGTCGGAGATGCTCACAAGCCTGGTAAATGACACTTTCACCAAATTCCAAAAATGGGGTGGCAGCCTTGGTTAGCCCAATCAGACATACAAGGGGTGATTATGGCCAACATAATGCAATAATAGTCCCATGTGCGTTCTCGTTCGGTGACTTTCAGGAAAAAATGACAGAAGGCCTTTATTCATTACATGCAAGGACGGAAACCAGGCGGACCTGGAGAGATTTAGTACAGCATACAAATGACCAGAAGGAGCAGTCGTACCAAAATTGGGACGATGTGGACCCGAAGTGGAGGTGCTAGTTCACCTTCCCTACCCTCCCTCACCATCCCCCCTACAACCTCCCACCCCCCCCCCCCCCCCCCCACACAGACACCTTCAAGTTTTTGGTGTTTACATTTGAGTATAACTACTTGTACTAAATGCATTCTGGATATATTTTGGATTTATTTAACCAAAATACCATAAACAAATACATAGGCTTTTTCTCAGTCCAGAAGCAGCAAAAACAGGGAAGAAAAATAAAGATTAGGGCTTTCCTAGGCCAAAGTTTAGTTCCCCACTGTATAGGAGTCCATATAGGCCTGTACATCCTGGTGTCCCTAGGAGGCAAGAACACGCACGTGTGGTCTGTACTCAGGCCAGAGAGAGACGCAGACTGCAGGAAGATCCAGGCTTTTAAACCCTCATAAGGAGCCAGGTAAAAGCTGGCTAATTACCTCAGCCTGCCCTCAGGCTGAGATTAACCAGCTCACTGCTGAACTCAGTAGCTACCCATCTGTTTTCCCTGCATAGCTACAATATTAGACAGGGAAACCACCCTGTCACAGGATGTTAAAAAAAACAATTGGGGGGGGGGGGGGTTTGGGGAGAGAAGCGAGTGTCAAAACTCCCAATTCTAATTAATTTGCACTCCTTTTATTTGACAGATTTGAATGGGCACATGCATAGCAAACTGAGAGAATCCCACATATTAGGACATTTTGTAATCCAATGTGTCCCTTCATATTCAGTTTTGAATAACTTAAAAGTGCAAGTTTAGGTTTCATTTGAGCGCCCTTTGCTTGGGTTTGTTTAATCAGAAGATCTTGGCCATGACTTGCAAACGGCAGCATTGTCACATTGAGCTCCGAAGCCAGAGGGCAATTCCTCAGCGGTTGCTCTCAATACACAGTTTTACAGCCCCTGTTTAGGAAGTTTATCCTTACATCAAGGGATAAAAGAGCAGGTGGAACCACGGCTAAATAAACCCCTCCTCTCCCCTCATCACCAGTAAACCCGACAGGTGCTAATCCCTACCTCCCCCCCCTTCCCCACCCCCCACACAACGCCTTCCATTCATTAGTGAATCCCCCACGCGACCGTATTAAGCTCTCTCTCTCTGGGAAAGAAATGCCATGTCAGCTGCATGAGTGTGTGTCTCTGGAAAATAAGGAGTGGACCAACTTTTAGCCTCTGGCTTTTTCTTGAGTGCTGTGACTACAGCGCCATACAGTAATTATGCTGACCGCAAACTTTCGTTGCTCTTTGTTTTCAATTGCATTTAATGTGCTGTTGTTATGGCGCCTCACCTTCCCCTCTCAAATATTTATCAAAACCTCACCTTGAGTTTCTTCAATGAGTGTCACTCTACCATCTAAATACATAGCAATCTGGTGCATCAGAAAATGACTTTATCCATTTTATAGCATGAGAAAATTCATAAATATGACCGCTTTCTTAAAGTTGATAGCAGTATCAGTATTCCATATATACAGTGGAGACTAGTGCCTAGTGTTGCCTACCTATGGCAATAAACACAAACAGCCTGAATGGCACAATCAACATCTCCCCAGAACAGCAGTACAATAAATGATATATTTGGAGATAGTAACAGGAATGAGAAACTCAGTTTGTGGATCTCCGTAATCCTGTCTGTCCTTCGAATCCGTTGATGAGGTCAATTTAGCAAAATCTGCCGGGTAGAAGAGCAGCAAAAAAAAACCACATAGAATATGGCAGAGCACTGCAAAGAGTTGAATGAAAAAGATCCAGAGGAGGCTCAATTGCAAAAATAGAAACTCTATTTGATCATACAAGATAGTACTAGCCCCAGCATAGTAAAATACGCGCCAACGCCTTTCGGGCAGGTTGCCCTTTATCAAGGTTGTACTTCCCCCATGGAATGGATTACATGTATCAAGAAAGAAGAAAAGAAGAAGCTATTTACCTGAAGCGGAGGATCAGCACATCTTTGGTCGAGAGCTTTCCGAGACCCCTGGAATAGGAGGGCGAAGACATCTAAAAGGTAAGAAAAACCATTGAACGTATATTATTTAAATTTTTCAGGTTTTTTTCATTGTATTTTTTTTATTTTATTTTTTTCATTGTCCATTGATTGCCAATGTATTTATCTTCATTATGTCCCTTTAGGGCTATACATACACAGTGACAAGCATTGCATTTTTTGGCAAATTCTTGCTTTTATTTCTTTTAAATGTATTTTTGTCCATTGCTTTGTATAATTCTTGTGGATTTTTTGTTGATTGCTTTTGTAATTCTTGTTTATTTTTTGTGTTTTGCTTTTTAATAATGGTGTTTTTTTGGAGACTAACGCCGGCCTCTGGTATCAATCCAGAAAAAAAAAATAATGGCTTTTATGCATCTCTCAATATTTTTAGCACCAACCTTTAACTGGTGCTAAAATATTGAGAGATTTTAAAGGTCGATAAACTTATCAGTGCTTTGTGAATAGCTAATACTGGCAAAGAAAAAGTGATTTTGGCTTTTTTTTGCCTGTAGGACGACTTTTTTGCCTCTGGCTGTTAATGGTGGTTAAAATGATAATAATAAAAGCCATTATAGCGCGATACTGCACTGTTATCACTGCTTTGGGAATAGCAACGCAGGCAGTATGGCGCAATAAGGGCATTTATCGATCATTAAACCACTTATAACAGCTTTGTGCATAGTTCCCAAAGGTTCTGAAGTCAAGAAAATATACCCTTACACGGTCTATGTATCATGCAGACTCTCTGACAAATCAGTGCAGCCTGGAATTAAAAGAATAGTGCATACTGTATCTGGACCCTGCATCAAATATTAGAAACATTATTAAGTTTAATATGTTGGACCTGGTGAAGTGTAGAAATTGTAAAAAAAATTCTGGTATCATTAATTGATGTAACCAAGGGCAAGGTTATAGCAAAGTCCAGTGAAGCATATTGTAAATAACTGGGTTTGCATCAGATCTTTACATAAAGATCCCTTTAATATTTTAGAAGCCTCTCACTATGTGAACATATTACAGAGACATATTCTGCCTGTGAAACCAGTAGAACAGCTTTTACCAGGCATTTAGCAGTCCGATAATCTCTCTAAGGGAGCACTACACAAAAAAACAGCACAAATATCATTCAAATGACTATGATGTATGTCTTTATTTATATAGCGCCATTAATGTACATAGCGCTTAACAGTAGTAATACACGTGGCAATCATATAAATAACAAATAATACATATAATAGATCATGGGATCAACAGTGCTTCAAACGTAAAAGTAACATTTAGGAAGAGCTTACAATCTAATTGGTAGGTAGGAAGAACATACAGAGACAGTAGGAGGGAGTTCTGATACTGCTGCGGCCGAGTTTATTCGAGCATTTGCCCGTTCTCGGCCGCAGCAGTTACCTGGCGCGCGCCGGAGGGTGCCGGGCGCGCGCCGAAGCAGCGGAGGAGAGGCCCGCCGATCGCGGCTTCCCCCTCTCCTCTCCGGGTCCGCCGGGTCCCCCGGAACCCCCTGCCGCCGTCCCCCACATCGCGGGACACCAGGGCTCCCTCGGGGAGCCCTGGACGTGCGTGCAGGGGGCGCAGGCACCCGATGACGCGTGACCGCGCATCGGAGACGCGCGGCATGCCGAGGGGCTGCCACTTGCAAGCCGGGAAATCTCCCGGCTTGCGGTACTGGCCACACTGCAATAAAGTGTGTCGCCAGTGTAAGTGCATCTGCAGGGGGACCAAGCTTTATGTATCATGTGTATAGTATTAGACAAGGTGCTACTGATCTGCTTCTTTAAGCAAGTGTGTCTTAAGGTGGGTCTTAAAGGTGGATAGAGAGGGTGCTAGTCGGGTATTGAAGGGAAGGGCATTCCAGAGGTGTGGGGCAGTCAGTGAGAAAGGTTTAAGGCGGGAAAGGGCTTTAGATACAAATGGGGAAGAGAGAAGGCATCCTTGAGCAGAACGCAAGATTCAGGATGGTGCATAGCAAGAAATTAGGGCTGAGATGTAAGGAGGGGCAGAAGAGTGTAAAGCTTTAAAAGTGAGGAGAAGAATGGAGTGTGAGATGCGGGATTTGATTGGAAGCCAGGAGAGGGATTTCAGCAGGGGAGACGCTGAGACAGATCTAGGAAAAAGTAGAGTGATTCTGGCAGCAGCATTTAGGATAGATTGTAGGGGAGACAGGTGAGAGGCAGGAAGGCCGGACAGCAGGAGGTTACAGTAATCGAGACGGGAGAGAATGAGGGCCTGAGTCAGAGTTTTAGCAGTCGAGCAACAGAGGAAAGGGCGTATCTTTGTTATATTGCGGAGGAAAAAGCGACAGGTTTTAGAGACGTTTTGAATGTGAGAGGAGAATGTGAGAGAGGAGTCGAGTGTGACCCCTAGGCAGCGTGCTTGGGCTATTGGGTGAATGATAGTATTTCCAACAATAATGTGGAAGGGGGTAGTACGGCCAGGTATGGGAGGAAGCATGAGGAGCTCTGTTTTTGCCTTGTTAAGTTTAAGTCAGCGAAGGGCCATGCAGGATGATATCACAGAAAGACATTCAGAAACTTTGGTCTGTACTGCAGGTGTAAGGTCAGCGGCAGAAAAGTACATTTGTGTGTCGTCAGCATAGAGGTGATATTTAAACCCAAGAGATGTAATTAGGTCACCTAGAGAAAGTGTGTACAGAAAAGAGAGAAGAGGTCCCAGGACAGAGCCATGGGGTACCCCCACAGAGAGATGGATAGAGGAGGAGGTGTTAGCAGAAGAGACATTGAAAGTACGATGGGAGAGGTAAGAGGAGATCCAGGATAGAGCTTTGTTACAATACCAAGAGTATGGAGAATGTGAAGGAGAAGAGGGTGGTCAACTGTGTCAAATGCTGCAGAGAGATCATGTAGTACGAGCAGAGTGTAATGACCTCTGTCTTTGGCAGCATGGAGGTCATTAGTTATTTTAGTGAGGGCTGTTTCAGTGGAGTGAGCAGTGCAGAAGCCAGATTGTAGAGCAGTGATTCTCAACCAGGGTTCCACGGAATCCTGGGGCTCCGTGGAGCAGTCACAGGGGTTCCGCCTAGCCGCCTGGAGCTTTCCTGGCTATCCCCCTTCCCCCGGCTCTCCCCCCCCCCCCCGACCCCGCTCACAGCCGTTCTCTAGAAGTGTGGAACTTCCGCTGCCTGCTGCTAGCGAGCGCGTGTGTGCAGTCGCCGCCGCCGCCTCCTGCCCACATCCACCGCCTGAGGTAGGCATATGGGGGAGAGAAGAAGATGCAGGGGGGGAGAGATGGGAGTAGCAGGGTGGGGGAGATGGGAGATGCAGGGGATGGGAGATGCAGGGGGTGATGGGAGATGCAGGGGAGGTGATATGAGGGGGGGTGATATGAGGGAGATGGGAGATGCGTGGGGTGATATGAGGGAGATTGGAGATGCAGGGGTGGGTGATATGAGTGTGATGATGATGATGATTATTTTACCTGTGCGGCCCAATTTTTTTAAATATGTATTGGGGGGGGGGGTGTCTTTTAAAAATGTATTGGGTCGGTGGGGATCTTTTTAATATGTATTGGTCGGGGGCGAGTATTTTTATTATGTATTGTGGGGTGGGGTTTTTTGGTATGTATTTTGTGGGGGGGATTTAGTGAGTGGGGTAATTGATGGAAGGTAGGGACGAGTGAGCGGAGAGGGGGGCAGTGAGTGAGAAAAAGAGGGAGTAAGACACAGGGTAGATAAATGCATGCGAGGCGGGAGGGGAGGGAGAGTGAGTGAGATGGAGGGGAGAGAGAAATACATGGGTAGAGGGATGGAAATACAGGGGGCTCATGAGGTTTGAAATTAACCTAATTCCGCGCTTATAGTGCCAGCGACGCTGACGTCAGGCTGCGGTTGCTGGAAAAATCAAATTGAAGTGACTTCCAGCGATCGCGACCAAGCCGTTGCGCCGTCCTGTCGCTCCTACTATAAGCGTACGCGACAGGCGTCAATACATTTGTTTTGATGCGATGTCTCCAGCACTATAAGTGCAGCCTTATAATAAATACTTCAAGGGTTCCTCCAAACAAAAAAGGTTGGGATCACTATTGTAGAGGGTCTAGGAGAGAATAGGTGTTGAGAAAATGGAGCAAGCGGGAGAATACATATATAAATACCCTCCCCCCGCCAATACATATAAAAATACCCTCACTCCCAATACATAAAAACACCCCCACCCCCAATACATATAAAACTCCCCTCACTCCCCCAATATATATATAAACACACCCCCCCGCCAATACATATAAAAATACCCCAACCAATACATATAAAAATACATCCACTCCCCCCCCCCCAAATACATATACAAATTACATCCCCCACCCCCCAAATAATGGGGGTACGGCAGCCCCACAAAGGCCCGGCATTCCCACAGCCGCAGGCCTCTCCCTCACTTTGTCCGACGCTGAGCATCTGATGCTGGCACGCGCCCGGCCTCCCTCTCTTGCCGGCACGCTCCAGAAGCGGAGCCAGCTTACTTCTGGCATGCACTGATGTCCAGGGCCGCCAACAGGGGGGTTCTGCCGGGACCCGCTGGCTGGGGGGGGCTGGCGGGCTGGCCGGCGCTGCAAATTTCCCCCGACCTCTGGCCAGGCCCTGCTGCCGGTCGCGGCCGAGCCCCGGCTCTCATTTGCCTCAAGTAGGGTTGCCAGTGTGGCTGCAGGGCACCTGGTGGTAGCATCACACCTCGTAGGACAAACAGTGAGGGAGAACTGGGGCCGGCTGCAACTGCTATGACCTGCTGCCACCCTCCCGTCCTCCCCCCAGCCATCCCACAGCCCCCCATCCTCCCCCCAGCCATCCCACAGCCACAAGCCCCTCCTCCCCCACACAGCCACCGCCCCCCCCCCACAGCCACCGCCCCCCCCCCCCCCACAGCCTCCTGCCTGACCTGAGACCATCCACAAGGTAAGTCTGATTTTTATTTGTATTGGGGGTGTATTTTTTATATGTATTGGGGGGCTTGGGGGTATTTTTATATGTATTTGGGGGCTTGGTGTATTTTTATATGTATTGGGGGGGTTGGGGGTATTTTTATATGTATTGGGGGGCTTGGGGGTATTTTTATATGTATTTGGGGGCTTGGTGTATTTTTATATGTATTGGGGGGGTTGGGGGTATTTTTATATGTATTGGGGGGCTTGGGGGTATTTTTATATGTATTTGGGGGCTTGGGGTATTTTTATATGTATTGGGGGACTTGGGGGTAATTTTTATAGGGTTGTTTTTTTAATATATGTATTGTTTTATTTTTTAATGGATTGTTCTCTTTTTTAGATGTATTTTGTAGATGTATTGGGGTATTGGGGTCTTTTTTTAATGCATTGGGGTGGGCTTTATATATAGAAAAAAGGGGGGGGAGGGATCCTCCGGTGCGTCGTTCCACTCGAGATTCCAGGACAATCAAATAACTGATCCTATCAATGGACTGGTCCTCTGGTACAGATGGGGGGGGGAGGGGGGGGGGAGGAGGGGGGTGGAGGAGGGGAGGAGGAGGGGGGGGCCCCCTTGATAATTCCTCAAAATAGGGAAGAGAAGGGAAATATAGTGTAACACTGTTTATAAACAATAAATAAAATAGAGATTAAAAACTCACAAGCGGCCAATAATTATTGGCATAGAGAGGAGATATATCCAGACTCCACAGAGCGTCCTTCCAAAGAATGGGTGGTCTCTCGTGGCCTCTGTTCCAGCTGGTAAGGTCTTAGGCCTTGCCCCCGCTGCCTACTACAGCGTCTGCTGTGGCGGACGCTGCGCGCACGAGAGCCCTCCCCGCAATGGCGCCGGGCCCGCTGCGAGGGGGGGCCGCAGCGCTCGCGTGAGAGCTATTCCTGCTCTCAATAGAATTGACAGCAGGACTCGTGTCGAGCGATACGGCACGCCCCCGGCGGTTCAGCCAATGAGGGCGAACCTGCCGGGTGATGTCATGGCCACGCCCCCGTCACTCCTCCGCCACGCCCCCCCCCCCGGTCTCTCCTCCTGCAGTGAGCTGCAGACCGGGGAATCGGCTGAACGCGCCGCCAAAAGCGCGGGCGCGCGTTACAGCGGAGAGACCGGGGCCTTAGCCTTAGGATGGTCCACAGGGTCCAGTAAACAGCAGGGAGGATCTCCAGGAACTCGTGCATGAACCGGGTCTCCTTCCGTTTGTTTCCCTCCTCACACACTCCTTCTACAGCTCCCACCTGTCGCGCATGCGCTCCGGTCGAAATGCTGGCCAAGCTGGAAGTGCTTTCTCTCCTCTCCTTGGTGCTTTGTCCTGCTTCTGCACTTGTTCAGCTCTTAACCACAGGCCTTGGGACTGGTTCCTGAGGGAGGGAAATGTCCAGGCCAGAGGCCGAGGTAGGCGCGGCATCGTAGTCTGGGTCACAGTTTCAAGATCAAGGCAGGAGAGGCAAACAGAATACAAACAGAGGTACAGCGCAGGCAAAGCGTAGCGCAGGAAATCAGATAGGGTCCAGGAACACAAAGACCAGACACCTTGCTCGGGCACTAACTGAGAGTAAAGGGTTGCTACTATTCCATGTCTCTTTCAAACGGGCTTTATATATAGTTTTTTTTTAATATGTATTGAGATATATATATATATACTGTATACACACACATACTGATGCAGCGGCCGTTATTCGAACACTTCACGCGTCATGTACATCGGAATCCCGATTTGAAACCGCGGGATGAATTCCAGCCTTCCCGCACTAAGATGCGAGCGCGGCGAGTGCAGAAAACGAATTTTAGTGTTCTGGCTTTTAAAAACATGAAATTGACACAGTAGCACAGTACTGTACACATTACAATTCATCCATTTTATTGCAAACGAAGAAACAGAATGCATGAAATTCAAACAAAACATCCGCGATAAGCGCGGGTGCCTGGAGCGATTGGCCGCATTCATGCTGCGTGGGGAACAGCAGAGAACTCAAAATCGGCGCAGAGATGTGCTCGAATAACGGCCGATGCATCAGTACAAACACCCCCTCCCCACCCATAAGATCCCCCCTCCTCTGACCCATAACAAATGGACCCCCCTACCTATTACAACCACAACCTTCACAGGGCCCCCCTGCAGGCCGCCTCAAAGCCTCTTCATAGAGCCGCTCTGTGGACCTTGCAGGCCCCTTCACAAGGCTCCTTTGTAGGATGTTACTGGCCCTGTCACAGGGCTCCTCTGTGGGGTGTCTGAAGGCCCATTGCAGTTACCTTCTCAGCCCACTCCTTGAGCTCGGGGCATCACAGGCCCACCACCCACATGTTCCTGCTTCCTCCTCCATCCCTCCACAACATACCAAGGTACTGTAAACTCCCCTCAGCCAATACCTCGTTCCCTTAACCCCTTTACCCCATTCCTCCCCTTAACCTTTCCCCAACCTCCCCCCCCTTACCCCATACTACACCCTCTTACTCCCTTACCACATACCCCCTCACTTACCCCACACCTCCCCCGCCCTTACCCCATGCCTTCCTCCCAATACTCCATATATTTCCCCCCCTTATGCAATGCCACTCCCCCCTTGCCCCATATTTTTTTCTGCCTTTCACCTCCTTTACCCCTTACCTTCCCCCTCCCTTACACCATACATTTTGCCCTTACCGCATACCTATTTTTCACCCTTACCCCATACCTTTTTTTCCTCCTCACCCATGCCAATACCTCCTCCCCCTTACCCCATACTTAGCCACCCTTACCCCATACGTATTCTTCCACCCCTTACCCCATACTTATTCCCCCTCCCCTTAACCCATTCCTTCTCCCCCTTACCGTATAGATATTCCCCATCCCTTACCCTATACCTATTCCCTCCACCCCGTTACCCTATACCTATTCCCTCTGCCCCGTTACCCTATACCTATTTTCCCACCCTTAGCCAAAAGTCCTGCGGTTTTCAAGAAAAATATCTAAAGAAAGTATATATCTAATAAAGGTGTCAGTGTAATTGCCTTCTTTAGAAATATGTAATCACTTTTAAAGTAAAAGTAAGGAGGGGAGAGGGGGTATATGAGAAAGACGGTGGGTATTTGAGGGAGAGAGGGGGTGTAAGGGAGGGAGAGAGGGTGTGTAAGGGAGGGAGAGAGGGGGTGAGAGAGGGGATGTAAGGGAGGGAGAGAGGGTGTAAGGGAGGGAGAGAGGGGGTGTAAGGGAGGGAGAGAGGGGGTGTAAGACAGGGAGAAAGGGGGTGTAAGGGAGGGTGGGAGGCGATACATGGGAACGGTAGTGTGAGAAGGGGGTGAGAAATAGAGGGGGGTGAGAGCGAGGGGGGAAGTGTAAGAGAAAGAGGGGTGCTCGCAAGGCCGCTGACATGGAGCCCCCGGTAGAAACACTAATCTTGGGCCCCATCAAAGCTGTCGGCGGCCCTGCACCCAAATGGTTAATAGGTATAACAACCGCCCCAAACCTTCAACTCTTCAGGTTCAATACAGCTACTGTAGATCCTTGAACTACACTTATACTTGTTAATAACGTGATCACTACAACACTGAAACGCCTGAGTTTAATTAGTAACTAACGTATGATGTTGTCTTTTTCTTCGTTGAGCTTTCAGACATAAATGTAAACATTTCTTAACATAATTATAATCTGGATGTATTTATGCGCTTCATGAAGTTTGCACCATGGGAGACTTTGGCAGAAGATATATGTCGGAGATATAACTGTGTGTGTAATAAATACACAAACCTATTGGGACTATTAAAATATTATTTATTTTATAATTGCACTGCCTCTGAGTCCAGCCACAAAATGCCTCGGTAATCAACATATAGAAAAGTATAATGAAAAGTTTGTGGTAAGGGTCAGTGGTGCTCAACTGCAGTCCTCAAGAACCCCCCAACAGGTCAGGTTTTAAGGATATCAGAGCTTCAGCACAAGTGGTTCAATCAGTAGCTCAGTCGAAGACAGAGCCACTGATTGAGTCACTGTGACGGTGAAGGCGTAACCAGGCCATCAATAAAGGTATTATGCCCGGCTGGTTACCTCTGAACCATATTTGTGGGTTTAGAGTGTCAGCTCTTGGACCCATTGGTTGTACATGAAATGTATGTGACAGTGCAACAATAAAGAATTGATGTGTGTTTTACCTTTCCTGGAGTGCTAACCAGTGGAGATTCACAGGCACAGACCTCCGGTCAAAATCCTCCCTTGAAAACAGTTACGCGACTCACCACCAAGTTCCCTGCTTCAGTACAGACTTGAAAGGTAACTTATGGGTACCCCAGTTAATGCTGAGGTGTCCCTGAACCTGTATTGCGTTTGTGGGTTATGGAAGTTCCCTGTAACGTATAGAAAAACCAGACCTGTTTAGGGGCGTTTGGGGTTCCCTGTGTCATAGAAACTCCAGACTTTGGGAGTGTAAGTTTTAGGTGGGATATTGGGGCGAAAATGTATTCCTTTTGTTTGCAGGAGTTTGGGGGCCCCAGCTACTGGTGATCCCCTGATTCTCCCCAGCATGCAGGCACTATTTGTGGGTCCGTGGGGTGAATCACATTGGGGCTGCACCGTGTCCCCCAGACTCCAGGTTTTCAAACCCAGATATCCACATCTAATTTCCCACACATATATAAGGTACCCCAAGGTTTATACTTCATTAAAGTATGGTTCAGAGTGTGTTATACTGTATGTATAAAAATCCATACAGTCAGCCTAAAGCATTTGCATAGGAGACATGTCTACCCCGCACTCTGGCCTCAAAGGGAATCCAGGATATGGAGGTGTCAAGACCATTTGGTAGCAAGGAGGGGCAGAGGAAAGGGCCCAAAAAGCCATATGGGTTCTGTCAGACTCTGCGGAGCCTTCCCAACAGATAGCCATGCCCCTTTCTCTGACATCAGCCAGGTGAGCCCTGCTCTGATTAGCTGCTGAGAAATGTCTCAGGCTTTTTGATTGGGTCATAGTAATTTGGGAATGAAACACCAGAGGTATTGTAAACTGCTGCGCAACTCAGATTTTCAGTTCTCCAAGGTTCTCTTAAGTGTTCTCCAGAGTTTTCCAGTTGTAAGTCTCCAGCAAGAAAAGGGCTGCTTCAGCGAAAACCTGCCTGGAATATATTTTCTGTCCTGTTTTGCAACTATCAGGGATAGGATTCCCTGCAGCTAGGAGAGTCTAGGTTGTTACCCCAATTCCCAAGTAAGTGTGTCTTTTTGCTGTATTTTGTATAACATTGTGTGTTTGCATATTCCTGTAAAAAAAAATTACAATTTATTTCATGAACTCGTTTTGCTCAATGCATGATCCTGGTAAAAAGGTGTAAATGGCCTGGTCTCCCATGACAGCTACCTGTGCTGAAGCTAGGATAGCCTCAACACCTGACCTGTTGGGGGGTCTTGAGGACTGGAGTTGAGCACCCCATGTATAGGTAATGATTGTGTGCCAGGGCTTGATATTACGGTCCCCAGTTCATCACTGGAGACCACAAAATAATAGTTGGGGAGGGGTGTGCACTGATGCCACGCTCAAAAGGGAGTGAGAAACATGGCTGCCAACAGGCTGGGAGTGCCAGGACATCAATCCTGGGCCCAGTGGTGGAGGGGGGCCTGCCCTGGCTGTGTGAACCCCAAAGTTAGGTCCCGCCAGAAGTTGAGTCCAACTTCTACTATTGGCCACCTGGGTGAGACCCCCTCCACTGCCCGCGGGTGACAGAGAGGTGGGTGGCAGTCTGAGTGAAGAGAGGGAGGGGAGTCTGAGTGAAGAGAGGGGTGTATGGTAGTAGTGAGGGAGAGTGGGAGAGGGGAATATAAGTGGGAGAAGGGAGAGTGTGTTAGTGTAGAGAGAGGGTGAGAAAGAGAGGGAGGGTGAGTGGGGAATGAGAAGAGGGATTAGTAAGAGAGAAGGAAAGGGGTAGAGTAAGAGAGACAGGTGGGGGAGAAAGGGGGAGTGAGAAAGAGGGGAGGAGAGTGGGACAATAGGGGAGGAGTGTGAGAGGGGGAAGCGTGAGAGAGGGCAAGGGAAAGCAAGAGGGGAGGACAGTGTGAGGCAGGAGAGTGAGAGAAGGGGGGAGAGTCAGAGGAGAGACGGGACTCGCAGGACCGCCAACAGGGGTAGCAGACACCTAACTCCTATTTAAGGAGCGGTTCAGTGAGTAAAAGACACTGACTGGCACCGGGAGTTTGAAGCAGGGGAGCCTCCTTGTGACCTTGGGCAAGTCACTTTATCTCCCTGTGCCTCAAGCACCAAAAACATAGATTGTAAGCTCCACGGGGCAGGGACCTGTGCCTGCAAAATGTCTCTGTAAAGCACTAAGTAAAACTAGTAGCGCTATACATTAGTTGGAAGTAGGGAAAGAAAAATGAGCACTATGTTGTAATTGTGAAGTGCTTTGAGTCCCATTGGGAGGAAAGTGATATATGAAATAAAATAATAATGTAGCCCCCTTTCCCTAGTGTGCTGTTAGTACCTGCGGAGGTCTGATCTTCCCCCACTGGGAGCCTGGGGTGTGTATATCAGAATCTCCTAACAGCGCCTCCACCTGGGAAGGATCCTCACAGTAGGATAGCCCCTCCCAAGACAATATGCCCAGTAATACACACACAAAATATGGGTAACAGTATTTACTGGAAGGTACTAAACAATAACCATGAACACACACACACACACTAGACATATACAGTATAGCTTATACCGAACCGCGGTGTATTCCCACAGTACGTGGGTGCAGGGGCACCAATGTCCCAGGGTCCAAACCACGAAGGCCAATCTTGCCCTCAAGTGTGAGACAGCGCTGCCCCACGATGTGTTGGTGCACTTGTGGAAAATACCTGCCCGGAGCTCCAGCCCTGGGGATCGCTGAGTAAGGCCAAGTAAAGGTCAGTCTGTTCCACCGAAGATCAGCCTCCGCGTGGCATGACCTCCAGCCGGAGTGTCCCACCTTTAGATACTCTGAGATGAGGGTCTGGTCCCAGATGCAGGCCACGCACACCGCGTGCGTCTGTCACAGGTACACAGGTACTAGCAATAACAGGCTAATGGGAGCGACCCTACCTGAGGGGTCTTCCCTATAACTAGAGATGGTCGAGGCCTAGCTGGGACCTGAAGGGGGATACTCTGGCCTAGTCCCGCGGAGCACTTCTCCCTGGACCTTACCTATTCCTTTGCTGTCCTGCTTCTGGCTGGCGTGCTTCCCCGAGCATGCTAAATGTATCTATCTCCTTGCAGGAATTCTGGGCACCCTATTGGCTGCTGCGCACCATGTGGTCTTCGCCCCCAAGGGCTGCTGTGGCTTGTAGTTTCCCGTGCGGAGCTATTTCCTAATGGCCGCCGCAATCTCCACACTGCGCATGCGCGATCCTCCTTATGGCCGCCGGGCTCGTCTAACGCATGCAAGAGCCTTCCTAATATGGCGGCGCCCTGTACTGCGCTCACCGCGGGTCTCCGGTGATGCGTTCGCCTCCCTAGCAACTCGCTACTGTCCCCGCAGCTAACGGAGGAAAGAGGAGGGGAGGGGGAAGCGCTGAGGAACCGGGGGACCAGAGGGTACTTGGTTACAATAATAATAATTATTATTATTATTAATATGTTACGTTGACCCCTAAAGCACTCAAGGAGTTTATTTAAAATGCAATAATAATTTGTTTTATTTTGATATGTACTGAATTTAGACAAAAACAGGTTTGAAATTCACACTATTTCTACAAGTCTGGTGAGTGCAACTGGATCTCACAATTTCCTGCCCTGTTGGCCGTTATCTATCAAAGATTTGTCCAACAAAAAAACTCCATTCCTCTCCAATGTTTCTTTGATAAAATTGGAGCTACTTTTTGCCCCCGTTTCACAGCGGGAAGACCTTAATATGTAAAACTCTAAGGGGGTGGTGTATCAAGGCAAATAAAACATTTCTTCCTTGCGTCTCTCTGCGTCAATGTATCGAGGTCTTCGCTCTGAGTTGTGCTCCATGTGCGGTGAGCTTGGGATTTGGGAAGTGTCAGTAGGAAGAGTTAGGGAGAAGTTACATGATGCACGGATTATAATGAGATGAGTCTACCATCAGGCACAAAGAAAGTTCTAGTGAGTATAACATACCCAAAAGCCTCCACCGTACACCAAAAAAAAATACCGCGTATCAAACTACGTCTCTGTGCACCATTTGTATTCGTATAGAAGAAAAACGCCATGTCGGAAGTGGTGCCAACAACTTGCATCAATTGTAAGAGACACTGTTACATTTGACGCAAACAGAAAATAGAACAATGCATCGAAACAACCGTCTATTTGAACTAATTTTACATTAATACCTGTCCCCCGAAGTGTGGGGAATCTCACTTCAGGTGTTTTTATTTTACATTTTCACATGCACTGTGTACCAAAACCTCCCGGCTACTAAACTGGAGCACAAATAATGGCATCAGCTTTATTAAAGAAAAGGGTCTTCTAGAAAGTAATTCGATATCGTTCTTTTGATACATAGCCACCCATTGTGGGTCATTTATCAAATTGAATGGAAGCTAATGTAACAGGGTATGTCTCTTTCTACCTGGCTTTCCCCCTATTATGTACATCCCTGCTAGCTGCAGGCAGTAACAGGTTAATTAAGTGGGCTTGTGACCCCTCTCATGAGTGACAGAATTAAGGTGGGGACTCATGGCCTGTGTAAGCCTATCTGGTATAGGTATAGACCATGAGCCCGTCCCTTCTTGTTCCTCCTAGGAGGGAATGCAAATCTGTTCCTGTTCTGGAGAAAGGAAGTAGAGAGCTGTGAGTCTCTCCCATAGCGGAATGAGCATGGAATATCTGTCCAAGGAAGATGACCCCATACTATCTGGGTCAAGCACCATCCAGAAGTGGAAACCCTCTGAACCCGCTGTAAATATCTGATGCAGTGACTGCTGAATAAAGCCCTTTGTTAATTATACACCAGCCTGGATTGGAGTCAGTGCATGTGGTGTATGAAAGATGTGCTTCAGAGACCACTGGCTCTGGTGCTACCAGAGCCCCCTGCAACTGGAGGCGCTGAACACCACAGATAAAAAACTACAGATGACATCAAAAGCCTGTCCTGATCTCCACTACACCGCAGATCAGCTCAGGTAGGGGGTTGGGGGAAACAGTGCTACACTAATATAAAATGTTCTTTCTTTTTTTGCCACAACAGTTTCTAAAGCTAATTATGATGCTCATTTGCATGTTTTTGTAAGTGCCCTACACGTCTTCTATTGTATAGCACCATGAGCTGTTTTATGGCGTAGAACCGTTTAGTATATATGGCCCTAAATGAGGAGTGTATTTACAGTACTTGTGTTTTAAGTGTTAATAATATCATTGTACTTGTTACCATTTCATGTTCAATGGGTTTTCTTTAATAGGATCTATTTGTGGACATTCACTTGAACGAGTTGTAAGGTATCTTCTGGTGCCGAAAGGTGCCTTAGGCTTTGGTCCCGCTGTGGCCGGCGGCGCGCGCGGCTGCGGGCCACCAGCTGCTTGCCCTCGTTCTAGTTGCCCCCGCTGGCTCCTTCCGGCGTGGCTGACGGCGTGCTGTGACGCGTCAGCCAGCCGGAACTACAAGGAGCTTGTGGTTTTGGCCAGTGTCGCGTCACGAGACATCCCAGCAGCCAATCCGATTCCCCCCTCTGCTCCGATCCCCCCCGTTCCGATTTCCCCCTTCAGCTCCGATTCCCCTCCTTCTCCGATTTCCCCCCTCTGCCCAATCCCCGTTCCGATTTCCCCCCTTGCTCCGTTTCACCCCCTCCCCCGTGTGTATATTTGCCTGTGTGTGTGTGTGTGTGTGTGCCTGTGTGAGTGGAGGGGAGCAGGGAAGGAGCTGCGGGTGTGTGTCCTGGTTTTTTTTGTTACTTTGGCCGGCTCGGGAGGAGGGAACGGTGATGCGCGAGAGGCAGAACATTTGTATCTCCCGCTCCCTACAGACCGCATATCGCGGTCAATTGCCTGTCAGCGCGCTGCCTGTCTGCAGTGCGGGCGCGCTGACTGAGCGTGCGGGGCCTTAGAGTAGCGCCGCTTACTGTGAAGCTGTCCAAAATACTGTAGGCTTGGAATACCCTCAAGAATATGTAGATCAATTCAGAACCAGAATCCATCCGGAAATAATATGGACTCAGATATGGTCATTTCACATGATTTTTTTTAATTTTTTTTACATTCTTTTTTGTGGAGCCTCACAGAATATTGCCAACAGATTTAGGATCTCCATAAAGCACATGGTATCTACCCTGCACACCACTCTACACTATCTTCATCTCATTATGAGATGTGAACCATTTTAAAATGCCAAGAATGCAATCCTGCCAGTTTAGTTCACAAACGCCCATCCAATGGAATGTTTTATCCAGCCCCAAATTATCTCCGATTCCATTCTAGTGATTGACACGCTCTCCGAGGCCAGGATTCACTGAGCCATAATTCTACTTGCGGACATTCACAAACAGTGCAGAGCATTTAGGGGCGAGGCCTTTTGCCCAAATATCACAACTAAAGAAGCCATAGGTGTCCTTATTCCTGCCTTAAACACTAGAAGCAGAATAGCTGGAAAGGTATTATTAATATTCTGCCTTTAATAGTGCTGATTAAGATTTTGGTTTTGCAGCTGGAGTGAGAAAAGTTACACATACAGACAAAAAGGGCATACATAGGGTGTAAAAATAACAGTCACCAAAACGGCAAAAAATAATTTTAGGATAAATATTCACATAGGCTTGGAACATGGAAGCTGCCAATGAGTAAAGACATTGACTATGATAATAGTAACACTACAGGAGAGGGAATCCCCAGCTGGGGAAAAGCGCCAAGCACTGCTGTCGTGGAGGCGCACCGCTATTTTTTGTATATGTCCAGCAATAAATAATCATTTTTAGTGACCCAGCAGCATCAGCCTTTCATTTGGCATTTCCACGACAGCAGTGCTTGGCGCTTTTCCCCAGCTGGGGATTCCCTCTCCTGTATCGTTCGTTTGAGCCGGTGCACGCCTATCCAGATTGCTTCAATCAAGTGAGTACTGACGGTTCATTACTTCATTGTTTTACTCTGTGTTCCAGCTTCAGGACATTATTCCAACAAGTTGGGGGTCGGGTTGATCCCCACGGGCGGCCCTGACTCACCCCATTTACGTTATTGGTTTATGCCCGTATTAGGAGCACTTATAGGATCTACCTCTGGATGGACATTGTGGATTTGAATTCTTTATCACACTTCATTGCATCATTAATGTGCTTTTTATGCCATAGTCGTCACCCTTTTAGAGCTCTACATTGGGAGATGTATTTCTCCAGTCTTTCTATAATAATAACACTGACTGGAGCAGGGGAGCCTAGTTCAAAACCCAGTGTCAGCTCCTTGTGAACTTGGCTAAGTCCATTTATCAGCCTGTGCCCCAAATACCAAAATGAGACTGTAAGCGGGACAGTGCTGCATACAGTGTTGGCTCTATATAAGAAAATAAATCACATACCAAGACACCACCCACTGTCAGGTTCCCTATAAAATGTAGTTGTGTGCTCGGCCTATGGTAGGTGGAAGGAAAGAGTGACTCGGGAGGAATGATGCAACCTGAAGTGTGACTGGAGGAACGATGTAACTCGTGATGGGTATAGACTTTTGGCCTGGGGGTACATACGGGTTAAGCCTGTAAAGAGGGATCACCCTAGAGGGAGAGATGATTGAAATGGTGGAGGAAGCTGCAGCAGTAAGAGGTGGACCGGGAGGCTCATTTAAAGTGATTGGGGGTGGGGCTCTAGTCTAATGAGTAAACTATGAGTATTTTGCTCTGCTTTCATTCCTCGTGTTTAATGTTTTCAATATGCCTTTCTACCATTTTAATGCTGTAATGCATAAGCCCTAGTATCGTGCAGCTGGTCAAGTAGAGAGAACGACTTGCCCCTCCTAAGATGCCCGCCAGCGTATACAGATCAGAGGGTAGTGCAGGGCTGCATGGCAAAGGCCTCATCCCCATGCACAGCCTTGAGTCCTAAAGCACAGTCTTTACACCTGCATGTCAATAGATGAAACAGAACCAGTTCCCTGGGTCTTGCTGCAAAAGCCTGTCCTGATTAATGTGGATGTCAGCAGTGCCTCCATCTGTAGCACCCTTTCCCCCATCCAATGTGAGATAGTGTCGCTACCGGTGTATTCTGGTGCTGGTGCGTACCTGTGAGGTGAAACAAGAGGCCAGAGATCTCCACGGTGGTATGGGGAGTGCATCAGGACTGGCTTACAGGTGGCAGGGCCTCCAGCCCCAGATGATCCTGGTTTGGCCAAGATGGACCTCAGGGGTCCGTCTTTCGGGTGGTCATTTCAATTAGTACACCAGATTCGGTACAACTTGAGTTTATTGGTACAGCACGATGAGACACAGGATACAGTCCCCGAATGCAATACCCAGACTTGAGGCCTTGAATAACCCCTTCTTGGTTAACCTTACCCCCTAGTGGGGCAAGGCCTCAGCCTACTCATCTTTAGGAGAGACTCACTGCTGCATCCTCATAGCATGGAGGACAGCCATAACTACAGTTACACTCAAACCTCTAGAGGAAACCCCCTCCTACCCTGGGGAGTGGATTGTAAGCCGGCCTTCTAAACTCATAGGCCCCCCTTAGCAATAAAGTTCAGGAATAGCCTGTTATTGTAACACACACAGAATAGTATAACAGGCCCTGCATAATCTACTCCCAACACTGCCCACTTACAGTGTTGGATGGGCCAGGGAAATCAGTAGTCCAAGGGGACTTGGATACAGAGGGATCCCAGTGATGGTGGGATAACCCCTCACAGGAACCAACACAGTCAGTAATAAGTGATACACAAACAGGTATATAACTAACGTATATTTACTGACACACATATAACCATACGGTAACAATAACAATATAATAGCCCAATGCAACAGCACAATGTGATAACCCAATGTCCTTCACAGTACGGAGGGTGCCCTGGGCACCTGTAACCCGATGTCCACAGAGCAGGCCCACCCAAATGTGAGGTAGCGCTATCCCCCCCACCCCGCGTTGTAGTAGTGCAAGGTGGGTACCTTCCTGGCTACGACCAGGGAATATAGAGATCTGGGGTTTGCAGAGCCGCAGCGTGATCCCACGACGCGGGGCCTGCAAAATCCACTCTTGCCTTACAGGTGATGATCCACCTCGTTTGGGAGCTCCTGCAGGAGTGTCTCCCGTAAAGTCTATAGGGCCAAGGGCCTGGTCCCAGGCCGCAGAGCACCGCGTGGCTCTCCGTTCGACATTGTGATAATGCGCTAAGGGGAAGCGTCTCTATCTGGGGGCCTTACCTTCAATACACAAACTAGAGGGCTTGGGGTGTAGCTGGGGCCTACAGGGCAACACTGGCCTAGTCCAGGGAAAGCACTGCTCCCTGGACGCGTCTGTCCTCTCTGCTGGCTCCCTCAGAACTGGCGCGCGGTCTCTTTCACGCCAAACTCCTATTTTAGACCCCTAGAGAATTCTGGGACTTGTTGTGCCTTGCAGAGCCCTTCTAAGATGGCTGCCGCAACTAATTAACTATCTGCACATGCGCAAGTCATACTGTTCGCATGCGCGAAAATCCAAGATGGCAGCCCCCTCCTACGGGTCCGCCGTGGAGCTCCGGCGGCACAGAGCAGCAGCTAGCCCTCATTGGAGGTAAGGAGGGGGCTCTGCTACACAAGGTACAACTGTAGCCCAATCTTTTCTTTGGTTGAGTTACCTTTAAAGACACGTTGTTCTCTGTACTGCTTTGTTGGAGGGTGAGGCAGGTACTTTATCCAAACTTCTGCCCTATGTCCCAACAGCAGTGAAGATCCAGGAACTGCCTCTATCTTCTTTGTGATGGACACATTTAGCAGCACTAGGAGCAAAAGAGTTTGTAGTGTTTAACTGTTCCTCCGCAGTGGCTCTAATGGTCAAGCTGAGCAGGTGCCGCATCAGTCAATAGGCTAGGGTAACCCAACTTGTCTCCCAACTCCTACAGGAGTGTTGCAAGAACCACACTGATTGATATTTTGATGTGGATACGGATCTTTTGCTTTCAAGACAGTGTACTCAGTGCTGTACCTAAACAAATTTGGATGTACAATGAGCCCCTGCTCTGTAGAACTTAGAAGCTCAGGGTCACAAGGCTGCCACTGAACCAGGTTCTCCCGCTTCAAAGACAGTGGCATTACTACTGTACTAGTCCTTCAGAAAACAATTGGAGATTGCTCTGTCGGGCAGGTATTGTTTCTAAGGGGCCTAGTCACTACGCAGTGTTAAAAATCAGTGCATTTGCGCCTGACTATGCATTTATTTATCGCGCTGTCACACATGAGGCCAAAAACATGAATCACAAGAAATGAAGACCATTTTTTTAAGGCCGATAAAAAAAAATGCACGATTGTCCGACCTGGATTGATACCTGAGGCCTGCGGGGGTCCTCGGGTGGTCCCTGTGGGTGTCTGGGGGCCTCCAGGTGGTCCCTGTGGGTGTCTGGGGATCCCACGGGGGTCAGGGTCCCCGGGTGGTCCCGGAGTCCCTGCTGGCCTGCGGTACCAAACCTGTGCCGAAAAAATAAAATGTGCAATACATTTATATACATACATTCAATGGTTTTTCTTACCTTTAGATTTCTTCACCCTCCGATTCCAGGTGTCTCAGGAAGCTCTCGAACAAAGCCAGGATCCTCAACAGCCACAGTCCTCAGGTAATGTCCAAAGTCCTTTTCTTCTTTCTTTTCATCTGTTAATTGTAATCCAATTGGGGGTCTTCTTTCTTCTTCTTTATCTTCATCCATCTTCATCTGATGAGCCATCACACGTCAATTGGGAAGGAGGGGTTTAGGGGGTTTAGGGTATGGTCTTAGGTTACTGGGTTTTATGGTAAGGGCTTAGGTTAGGGGGTTTAGGGTAAGGGTTTAGGTTAGGGGGATTAGGTTAGGGGGATTATGGTAAGGGCTTAGGTTAGGGGGTTTAGGGTAAGCGCTTAGGTTAGGGGTGCTTAGGGTAAGAGTTTAAATTAAGGTGATGATGCACTTACCAGAACTCCCTCCTACTGTCTCTGTACGTTCTCCCTACCTACCAATTAGACTGTAAGCTCCTCGGAGCAGGGACTCCTCTTCCTTAATGTCTAAAGCACTTATTCCTATGATCTGTTATTTATATTATCTGTTATTTATTGGATTACCAGATGTATTACTGCTGTGAAGCGCTATGTACATTAATGGCGCTATATAAATAAAGACATACAATACAATACAATTAAGGGGATTAGGGTAAGGGCTTAGGTTAGTGGGTTTAGGGTTAGGGCTTAGGGGTTTTATGATAAGGGCTTAGGATAGGGTGTTAAGGCATTTAATTTAGCGGTGAAGAGGTCGACGGCAACAGGTCCCGGTGACGGGATGAGCCATGGCAAAGGGCTGGCGGTAATTTTTTCGCAGCGAAACAGCCACAATCACATTTCCTAGAGCGCAAGCCCTCACTAGCTCCAACTAAGATGTCAGTTGCAAAACTGGGACAAAAGCAGTGTAAGAGGATTGCACCAGTTACCAAAAGAAAGAAATCCCATTGATTTCCTTTTAGTCTGGCGAAATATTTTTGGACAGTTTGTTCCCCCAGTTCCCGAAGCCGGGAGACTTATGCAAATACACACCCAGTATGTGTGTGTATATGACAACTGCCACTGTCAGCAATTGACTCCAGTTGTATGCATGTGCTGTGCTAGGTACAGCTAGGTAACCTTAACAACACTTTTGACTGCTTGCAAGAACCTGATCTCTTCTCACTAGTCAGGAATTCCTCATGAAGCTGCTGATAGCAGATGCTCAGCTAAAGTTATCTGTTACACTACTGCCCCCTACCTCAGCAACAGGGAATTGCACATCAGTTGGCAATTGGAAATTATTCCACACTACTAAGCATGTCAGCTTTCACTGATTTTCTGTCTGTCCGATTGATTTGCAGCCAGTCTTGTTGTTTGGAGCCAGTCTCTGCAGTCACAGACTTTAATTGAGTTTCACTAATAGAAGTCAGTACTTTTCCATTAAGATGCCATTTTCCAGAACCTTCAGATCTCATCGATTTGGATCCTTGAAGGTTGATATATAATCATCCCTCCCTCTAGCACAGCCACCTAATTCTGACTGCCCAAAGAGTGGTTCCACCATTCCTACTTTGGAACTATTCGGACACTAAATATTACAGTACTAATGTGCACTGCAGGACAAAAATTTTTTTTATTGATTTGTTATTGTGAAGTTCTTCTGTTGTTGTCTTTAGTAAGGTCCACCCTATCAATGTTGTATTTTCCGTCCAGAGTTACCAGTTTCTAAAAATATGCTGTCCTGAGATATTAAAATGGCAATCAACATCCACATACAATAAACCAACAGTAGGTACTATGACATAAGCGGCATTTAGAGTGAGCAGGGGGGGGCAATAATTTCCCCCATTATCTGCGTTTCAGAGAGAATGATAAACTTGGCCATCATCTCGTTTCCTATAAACTCGAGTGCTAAGGGTGTTTGTACCCTTGGGTGTTGACGAAAAGTTGGCGTTTTTGGCGTTAGCTATGTTCAAGCTGCATTGATGATACAGTACTATTCGTAATACAAACCTAGACAATTAGGACATTTTTTTTCTACATTACACTGTAGATTATAATCCTATACTGTATGTGGACTGGTTTAATGTTATTTTACCACATATTAAAGACATAGCCCAAATGCCCAAATGCTAAAGAAATGTCAAGTTAATCTGAATTTATATCAATCCTTCATTCACTGTCACACTTACACCATCTGCACTGGAAACAGTGACAAACACATCAAACTGGAATAATATAAAAAGATGGCTTCCCAATGCATATCTTTTTATTAATGCATATATTTTGTAATCCCTTTGCTCATGGAAGGTCCTTGAAGACCCCCTGGCTGCAAATAATTTTACTAGGTTGTAAATACAGTGTTATTCGCCCATCTCCAAAGCTGACTTTGTAGGACCTTCAGATAGACTCATCCCCCAGTGTCAGCCATATTAAATGTCCAAGGAGGAAAACCATGGTCAGAAAACTAAGATTGTTTACAGATGTACCACTGGAGATAGCATAAGGTTCTTCTTTTTTAGAACCTCAAGGCAGGAATAGTCTGGGGACCCTTTTATACACCCATTATTACCTTACCTGTTTATATGTAGAATATGAGTATGACTTGATAAACAGTTTCTTGATTTAGATAACTGTGGCCTTTGCATTACCCACCACAGTAAATGTAGGGCTGCTTAACTGAAACCCAGAGGAAAGAGCACATGGGAAGGCGGGATATGGATGGATGAGGATTTCTACATGGAGCCCCCAATTTGCTTTGTTCTGGATTTAGTATCTATAGGCAGAGGACCCCGCTATAATTCTCAAGCAGTGGAATTAACCTTTAGAGCATTTCAACTGGGGTTCCCCGGGCATCCGTAAAGCGTTCCCTGCAATTCTGAGGTAATTTGAAAATTATGCCAAATACAGAAGAATTTACAATGCATCTGGTCTCAGACGCGCTATTAGAGAGGGTTGGAGTTCCTTACAATGCATCTGATCTCAGACGTGCTATTAGAGAGGGTTGGGGTTCCTTACAATGCATCTGATCTCAGACGCGCTATTAGAGAGGGTTGGGGTTCCTTACAATGCATCTGGTCTCAGACGCGCTATTAGAGAAGGTTGGGGTTCCTTACAATGCATCTGATCTCAGACGTGCTATTAGAGAGGGTTGGGGTTCCTTACAATGCATCTGATCTCAGACGTGCTATTAGAGAGGGTTGGGGTTCCTTACAATGCATCTGATCTCAGACGCGCTATTAGAGAGGGTTGGGGTTCCTTACAATGCATCTGGTCTCAGACGCGCTATTAGAGAAGGTTGGGGTTCCTTACAATATATCTGGTCTCAGACGCGCTATTAGAGAGGGTTGGGGTTCCTTACAATGTATCTGGTCTCAGACGCGCTATTAGAGAGGGTTGGGGTTCCTTACAATGTATCTGATTTCAGACGCACTATTAGAAAGACTTGGGGTTCACAGTGTGCATTGGTTTTAGAGAAATGCTCCAGTTTTCAGCACTTGATACAACTTTCCCTAAATGCAGAGCCACATACAGAAAAACCCAACAGTTCTCTCCTCCACAGAGTGCATGGCAGCGCACAAGACAGGTAAACCATGGCTGCTGCAGTGCTTTTCCTCTGTATGTACTAGTGCAAGTAATAATATATTAATTAGATCCAATTATTAGACAGGGGAAAAAAATATAAATCCCCTCAAATCAGCCATGCTTTCCTGAAAGTAAACAAAAGGATAGCTGGAGAGATCTGCTGGTAGAATGAGAGGGGGGTACTGCATTGTGCCGGTAAAATGAGAGGAGGGTACAGCATTGTGCCAGCAGAATGGGAAGGGCACAGCATTGTGCCAGCAGAATGGGAGGGGAGAGAGCGGGGTGCCAGCAGAATGAGAGGGGAGAGAGCTAGGTGCCAGCAGAATGAGGGGGAGAGAGCGGGGTGCCAGCAGAATGAGAGGGGAAGAGAGCATCCTGCCAGTAGAATAAGAGAGGTGGAGAGCGTGGTTCAAGCAGAATGAGAGAGGGGGAGAGCACAGTGCCAGCAGAATGAGAGAGGGGGAGAGCACGGTGCCAGCAGAATGACAGGTGTGGAGAGCGTGGTGCCAGCAGAAAGCGGGAGAGACAGCGTGGTGCCGGTAGAATGAGCAGGGGGAGACTGCGTGGTGCCAGCAGAATGAGAGGGAGGGGACAGCGTGGTGCCAGCAGAATGAGAGGGAGGGGACAGCATGGTGCCAGCAGAATGAGAGGAGGGGACAGCGTGGTGCCAGCAGAATGAGAGGAGGGGACAGCGTGGTGCCAGCAGAATGAGAGGGAGGGGACTGCGTGGTGCCAGCAGAATGAGAGGAGGGGACAGCGTGGTGCCAGCAGAATGAGAGGAGGGGACAGCATGGTGCCCGCAGAATAAAATAGAGAGGGAATGTCACGGGAGACCAGGTTATTTACACCTTTTTACCGGGATCATTCATTGAGCAAAACAAGATAGAGAAATACATTGTAATTTATTCGGCATAAATTCGCTTACACACAATGAAACACAAAATACAGATGAAAAGACACACTTACATTGGGACTGGGGTCGATAGCTAGACTTTCCTAGGGTCAGGGAACTCTATGGGAGAGTTTAACCCTGACCGGGACTTAGCCCGGAATCTCCTGGAACCCAAATCGGTATAAAGTTCCATACGCCACCGCTACGTTCTGTTCTGAGAACTTAGTCCCTCCTGACCACGAGTCAGTCCAAATCTCCTATAACTCAAAATCGGCATAAAATCCAAGCCGCGTCCGCTACGGTCGTTTCTGAGAACTTGGGCACAAAAGTCAGGACTTAGTCTCTGGCGGGCAGGCTTTTCAGGCTTGAAATCGAAGGCAGTTTCTTTGCTATTACAAACAAAGCTTCTTTGAAAAGCCCTCCCGCGCTCTTTCAGATCAGACTCAAGGGGAACACATAATCTGATTGGCTCAGGGCTTCTTATAGTATTCTCTGCACAGCCAATCAGCTTGTGGGAACTTTCCATACATATTTATCCCTGTGCCTCATTCTCCTTTCTGGGCTGTGCTGAAGCAGGGTTCCCTAGTGGTGAGTCGCGCTTGCGTTTCCAAGGGACGATATTGCCGAGACAATGTGCCTACATGTATCCGAGAATCAGGCATGATTCCCGGGTATATTTATGGGGGAACCGACAACTCCGGACCCCAACCTCCTAGGCACATTCTGTCAACTGTTCCTCCGCAAAACCCTCTCCCCCTCCCCCCCCCCCCCCTTGAAACTCATACCCTAGCAATCCCTGCTCGCTGGCATGCCCGGAAAGGCAAAAACACAAAAAATGGTTTTATAAAAGACAGTATAATGCAAATCAGGTAGGTGTGGTGATATGCTTGCATACAACGACCAATGTTGGGCATCACAAATGGTAATATGAAATTCTTGGTGCTCTTGAAATGTGTACTATGATGAACGCAGACTTAAACCACCCATGCCAAAGGCATGTTATAATATTCAGATGGCATATTGTAGTCAGTTATCTTGGACGTATTAAGGATTGCTGGTGCACGTTGCTCTCTGAATCTGATGGCACTGATGTACCCTCTAAGCTCAGGTCCGCTGCAGCATGCAGACAAAACAGTGGACAAGTTAAACAGATCCAAAAGCAGAGAAACAAGAGTACAGAAACACCAGTAATGAATAAAAAGTCCAGTACTTGGATCATATGATGAACGATAGATTTTAAGCTCTCTGGGGCAGAGATTTGCTTTCCTATTGTCTGATCTTACTTGTTGCACTTATTGTACTATAATTCCCTGTGTTGCATAGTTGCATAATTGCATAGTTGATGAGGTTGAAAAAAGACACGCCCATCAAGTTCAACCTATGCTAAATTTAGATGACACATACTGTAATTATCTGTAATTATCCTATATTGATCCAGAGCAGTGTTTCCCAACTCCAGTCCTCAGGGAACCCCAATGAGTCAGGTCTTAAGGATATCCCTGCTCCAGTACAGGTGAGTCAATCAGCGGCTCAGTCATTTTGACTGAGCCACCTGTGCTGAAACAGGGATATCTTTAAGACCTGACCTGTTGGGTTTCCCTGAGGACTGGAGCTGGGAAACACTGATCCAGAGGAACGCAAAAAAAAAAAAAAAACCCAGTAAAGCATTGAATGATATCTCATAAGGGGGAAATTAAATTCCTTCCTTACTCTAAATAATAGCAATCAGATTTCTCTCTGGATCAACATCCATCCCATGTTTACTGTAGTGCCCATGGTTATTCTAACACAAACCAGTGGCAATCGCCAAAAAGACCCAGGTACATGCCTTAAACTTGCCTTAAAACTAGACCCAGCATTTCTGCATTGATTAATGGCCCATCAGATTAACACCGGGAGTCCCTGGCAGTCCCATTCAAACTGAATGGGACTGCCAGGGACCCCTGCTGTGTTTATCCTATGGTCATTAGTCAATGCAGAAATGCCTTAAACTTGCCTTAAACTAGCCAGGTTACACCCAGCACATACCCAGAATGTAACCGGGCTAGTTTAAGGCAAGCTTTAGAATACTCGTGGCCTCGACTGTATACTTATATGCTATATCCTTATATACCTTTCCTTTCTAAAAAGATGTCCAATCGTTTTTTTTTTAAAGATATTTATTGTATCTGCCATCACAGTCTCCATGGGTAATGAATTCCACATTGTAACTGCCCTTACTGTAAAGAACCCTTTCCTTTGTTGCTGGTGAAATCTCCTTTCCTACAACCTTAAGAGATGGCCCCGAGTCCTTTGTACTGCCCGTGGGATGAATAGTTCTTTTGAAAGCTCCTTGTATTGTCCCCAAATAAATTTGTATACAGCAGGGCCCCGGGTATACGGCGGGTTCTGTTCCAGAGGCCCGCCGTATAGTGAAAATCGCCGGAAAGCGGATCCGGCGATTTTCAGTGCTGCGTATGCGCAAACCGGCATTTTCGCCATTCTGCGCATGTGCGACCTGCAGTCTGCGCATACGTGCCGGGCGCACCCGCCCGTTCTGCGCATGCGTGATTTGAAATTCAACATGGCGGCCCCCTTCTCTGTGCCGCCGTATCAGCGGATCGCCGAAAAGCGGAGCGCCGAGAAGCGGGGCCCTGCTGCATAGTGATCATGTCCCCTCTTAGGCTAAGGCCCCGCTCCCAGAGTCAGCGCACCCGCACTGCAGACAGGCGGTGCGCTGAGATACACAGACCGCGATATGCGGTCTGTAGGGAGCGGGAGCGGGAGGTGGGCGGGAGTGGGAGGCTTGACAGGGAGGGGGGGCGTGGCTTGAGCGGAGGGACCCGCTACTCTCCCCCCCCCTCCCTCCACGGACTCGGGCTGGAGCTGATGAGGGTAACTTTAAACACACACACGCAGGCACTCACACACACACACACACACACAGGCAGGCAGGCAGGCACTCACGCACTCATACACACACACGCGCGCACACACAGGCAGGCACTCACGCACTCATACACACACACACACAGACAGAGGCAGGCACTCACGCACTCGGGCACACACATACACACACAGACAGGCATGCACGCACTCAGACACACACACAGACAGGCACTCACCTGCTTTCACTCCACACTCCTCCCCGCTCCCCGAAGCCTCTCCTCCTCCCGAAGCCTCCCCTCCCCATTGGCTCACAGCCACACCACGTGACGCGTCAACGCTAGGAAACACCATTCTCTTGTGTCTCCTAGCGGCTGACGCGCCACAGCGTGTAGTCAGCTGTGCCGCCAGGGGGGACCGGGACCGGCTCGCGAGCATTCCCCTGCTGGTGGGGAACTCGCGACATGGCCGCCAGCGCCAACGAGCGCAGCGGGACCGAGGCCTTACACGTCTCTAATGTAAACAAATCTCAATTACTGTAGCTAGCCTCTTCTCCCAAGTCAGATTTCCCATCCCATTTATTCATTTGATGGCACTTTTTCTAGTTTCATAATGGTTTTTTTAATGGAGTGGTGCCCAAAACTGTACTTCATATTCAAGGTGTGATCTTACTAATGCTTTATAGAGGGGCATAATTATGCTTACTTCTCTTCCATCCATTCCCCATTTATTGCAATATAAGATCTTATTTGCCTTTGCAGCTTCTGCCTGACATTGGGAACTATTGCTAAACCTGCTGCCTACAACCACTCCTAAATCCTTCTCCATCAAGGCTTTACCTAATTTTTCCCCATTTAATTTGTAACTTGCCCGAATATTCTTGTTTCCTAAATGCATAATCATACATTTATCTGTATTAAACCTCATCTGCCATTTACCCGACCAACTTTCCAGTCTATCCAAGTCCTTCTGGAGATAAATTACATCCTGCTCTGATTTTACTACCTTATGTAACGGTGGTTTCCCCACCCTCTGCGAGAGTCTGCCATTACACGGTGGGTGGTGGTGCATACCTACTGGCTCACAGTATATCCGAGTCTCTGCCGGTGTTGTTAGGGAGAACAGGACAGGCTTCTGGGGTACATTATGGGTCTCTATCTCTGACAGTACAGCGCCTCCATCTGCTGCAGGCTCCAGATCAGGATTGCCACCTTCGACTGACGGTCAACCTGGAGATTTTTTTTTTTAATGCTATGTAACATTGTGACATCATGTGCGTCTCATTGTCATGGCAACAGACATCACGTGATGCTAAGTCACGTGCCGTTCCCGTTGGCATGGCAACGCAGCGCCATTTGATGCCGCACAGCCATATTGGCAGTACTTGCAGGGAGAGCCGTGAAACATTGCTGTTGCGGGCACTATTGCTGCGTTAATGGTATATGGAATTGTATATTTCCTTACGTCATTTCTATTATTTATAACTAACGCTGATGACAATTGTTGCAGACAGTCATCGCTGATCAATATTTATTTATTACAATGGTTTATCTCCGTTTACTTTGCTTGAGTTAATTTAACAAAGACAAGGTTACCTCATTGCTATCAAAAGGGAGGAACTGAAGCAGCTTTACAAGAGAGAGAGAGAGAGAGGGGGGAGAAGAGAGAGAGAGAGAGAGAGAGGGAGGGGGGAAAAGAGAGAGAGGGAGGGGGGAAAAGAGAGAGAGGGAGGGGGGAGAAGAGAGAGAGAGGGGGGGGAGAAGAGAGAGAGGGAGGGGGGAGAAGAGAGAGAGGGGGGGAGAAGAGATAGAGGAGGTGAGATACATGGGTGTGTGTGTGTCTTCCCTAGCATGGTTTCTGGGACTATTACTGTGTTGCTTATATGTGTCAGTCGATCTTGTCTAATAAAAACTACAACTCCCATGATCCCCTACGTGTGAGCATGCGCAGTAGAGCAGGGGGGCGCAAACTTTTTTCCCTGCGCCCCCCTGCCGGCTGTCCCCTCACTCCCGCGCCCCCCCCAACCCCAACTTACCCTCGCACCGGCGTAATGACGTCACGTTGCCATAGCAACGTGACGTCACATGACCTCGCAGCGTCATTTTGACGCCGCGTTGCCATGGCGACGCCGGGAGGAAGCCGCCGGAGCCACAGGTAAGTATGGTTTACAGAGGCCCTGCAGCTCCCCCGGCACTTAATTTAAGTGCCTTCGGGAAGCGCGCGGGGCCTCTGTAAACCCCGCGCCCCCCGTCGGCAGTCTCGCGCCCCCCCTGGGGGTCGCGCCCCACAGATTGCGCACCGCTGCAGTAGAGCATAGGGCTGTGACCCGCATGTTGTAGGCAGCGATGTGAGGAAATGAGTTCTGCACACAGATAGTCCTGTGAGAAATGCAAAGGATCTGTGAGTGATGTATGATGTAACAATGAGAAGTCACTTACTATGCTGCCCTGTCTGCAACAACCCGCCCACCCGGAGATTTCAGGGACAAACCCATAGCCCGGAGAAGGGGATGCCAAATCCGAAGTCTCCGGGTGAAACCCGGAGAGGTGGCAACCCCGCTCCAGATGTATGAAGGCAATCCCCTGCAGAAGAACTATTCCACTCCCGCCAGAAAGATTGCATAATAAGCAGGACTATGATCAACTGGAACTGTTTTATTCTTCTGCTTCAGCACAGTGTAACACAGGCTTCTGCCCAATACAGCTCACTCACAGGTCTTCAACCTCTGGATGGTCCCTGGACCTATACAACTACCAAGGGCACCTGAAGCAGTCCTTACTCTTTCCCAGTCCTCCAGCAGAACCAGGGGAATGGTATCACTCACTCTATACCAAGGGGAAGAGGAACAGAAGATGCCAATGCTCAGACACCTCTGTGTGTTACCAGCCTCTCTCAAGTGGGGAGAGGCACTGATTACATTTAGTAGTGCAGCCCCTTAAGTACAAGGGAAGAAGGTACCAGGTCTGAACCCAGGATTGGCCGAACACAGGCCTAGTCCCACCTCCACCTCCTCTGTCACTCAAGGAAGCTGCTTCTATGGGGAAAAAACAGAATTGGTCCTGCCACTGCCTGCACTGTTACCAGGGCTTACATGACAGGGAGAGCATACTTGTAGCCAAAACCAGGCATTGCTACACTTACACAATTTAGTGTTATCAGCAAAGATGGAGACTTTCCTCTCTATTCCAACCTCAAGGTTATTAATAAAAAAAGTTAAAAAACCATGGGTCCCAGTACCGATCCTTGAGGTACTCCACTCACAACATTAACCAAACCTGAGAAGGTTCCATTTATGACAACTCTCTGTTGTCTATCCTCTTAACCAGTGGAAAAAAGTTATATCTGTGGCTCTCTGCACTAATATATAGTAAATAATAAATAAATATTATACGACCAGTATCACGGAAGTGGTCCGTCCATAAAGGTGCTCCACGTGGTGTTGTGGTACATGGAAAAATAGAAAATCAGAAATCATAGCATAATACTGCAACAAACAAACATGCAACATACACCTAACACTAGACAAACGCTGAGATCAACAGGTGACAATTAATAATACAAACACATTTAATTATGACATATCATGGATAAAAATACATATATAAAAAAGGTTCTATCAAGACACTCCAACTCAGGTGGGGGTACCTGCTTACCAGAGGCAAGAAGGCATCAAGCGTTGGTTAGATTAAATAGTATCCCCTCTTATGAATAGCTACTGCTGTCGCTGACGTCTGTGCTTGAGCGTGTAGTTCTCCTGTGTACACAGGGACAGGCCTCTCCAACCTGCGGCATCTGCTTCCGTCTGCAATCAGCACTGCACACGTGTAGTGGTGGCTGTGGAATGGTAGCCGCAGATTCGTCCTGCCCAGACCCCGCCGAATGGTGTAATTTCAAAATGCGGGAGATTCATGCACAAACGAAAGTCAGCCTGCAGATATCAGCTTCCAAGGAGGATGGCAATCAAACCGGAGTGTAGAGTGTCATGTAGAACCACCCTAGGAGCGTATACCCCATGCCCACCACCGTGTACCCCCACACCGTGTCCACAGTATAACCCCCTTGTCCCGTGGTCAGCGCTGCCACTGTGTGTGAGTACTTTGTTGGTGCACTTATAACGATACCTGCCTGGTGCGGCGGCACCTGGCTTTAAAGAATCTTCTCAAAGGATCAGACGAGTTCCTGCACGACATCCAGGATCCACTGCGTGGTGATCCGTCAGGGGCGATCGCACCCTGAAGATTGTCCAGCTCTCTTTAATGGCATGGGCTTGAGCCCAAGCCTCTTGGTGGGAAACGCAGCGTCCGCTGTGTCCCTAACTAGCAAACAGCTAATGGGGCAGGATCCCTAAACTAGGGCCTGTCCCTATAGCACCAGAAGCTATTAGAGGGGTTCAGGACCTATCTGGGACCTAGAGGGGGGTGTCTGGCCTAAGGCAGCGAGTCACAGACCCCTGCACGCACCTCCTATCCCTTACTCTTCCTGGTCCTGACTGACCTCGCTTCTCCAGCACGCGAAATGTATCAATTCGTGGTCCTGCAGGGCAACCCTTCAGCCCTATTGGCTCCCTGGCGTCACATGGGGTGCTACTGAGGCTCATGGTCTTGTAGTCTATTCCAAGAGCCTTGGCTGGTAGGCTAGCATTCGCGCGCTGCAACTGCGCATGCGCCACTATTCAGGGCCGCCGGCACTCACTGCGCATGCGCGAACTTGCGCAACATGGCGGCGCCCTACACGGGAGCCGCCTGGGACCTCCGGAGCACCGGAGCGCTCCCTGCTCGGCCCCCACCCACCAGATTGACCGTCGGGTCTGCCGCTTGGCTCCGGCAGCACCCAACAACGATCCCGGCCACGGAGGTAATGGGGGTTGCAGGGCAACAAGGGGTGACCTTGCTACATATCTATGTGTATGTATAATATATATATGATACCGTTCACACGGTAATCAGCAGACAGCACTCAGGTTTGAATATTTAAAAATATATATTGTAGATAAGACACAAATCACCAATGTTTCAGCCCCACAAACGGGACCTTCCTCAGGGTAGGGGAAGGTCCCGTTTGTGGGGCCAAAACGTTGGTGATTTGTTTCTTAAATATATATTTTCAAATAGTCAAACCTGTGTGCTGTCTGCTGATTCCCGTGTGAACAGTATTGTATGCTTATTTATTTGATATGGGACATGCACCTACTGTATATTGCAACAATTAGAGTGCCGGCTGTTTCCATATATACAAACACACACACGCACACATATTTTATTTTTTTAATATGTATTGGGTAGGTGAGTTTTTTGTATGCATTTGGGGGGTGGGGGAGGTTGTATGTATTTAGGAATGGGAAGTTTTTTGCATTGGGGGTGGGATGTTTTTTGCATTGGGGTGGGAAGTTATTTTGGTATATATCTTGTGGGGGGAATTGTGTGAGGGGGGAGGGAATGAGTAAGCGTGGGTTAATTGACTGAGGGAGAGAGTGGGTGAGTGAGGAAAAGACGGAGTAAGAGTGAGATGCAGGGAAGAGAAATACATGCGAGGCATGAGAGTGAGAGGGGGTGAGACGGAAGGGAGAGAAATACATGGGAAGAGGGGGGGGAGAGAGGGGGCTCGTGAGGTGTGAAATGTGGGGCGGCTCGCAATACCGCCGACACGGGGGGGGGGGCCTGCTTAAAATGCTTGTCCTGGGCCCCACAATTTGTGCTGGCGGCCATGCAGATGTGGCCCGTGGGATGTATTGTGCCCACTCCTGAAATATACTGTACCCATTAGTCAATAACAGCCACTGCTGCTTTGTGTCAAAACCCCTCTACTTTTCTCTCTGGCTGAGATACACAGTGGGGGTGATCTATCAATCTCTTTCAGCTGCAAAGCCAGTACAAATATACTGCTCCATATTTATCAAAGAAGAAAACCTCACTGGTTTCTATAGGATTGTTGTCTTTGTTAAATCTGGTGCTACAATTTTGCCCCAATTTTGCAGCCACGAAAGTTTCATAAATAGGCCCTTTAGGCGATGCATGCAGAGGTGAAGACAGGAGACTTGTTTTGGGGGAAATAATGTAGGCTTTTATTCAGCTGCTTTTCTGCAACATAAAAGTATAGGCTTTTCCTAGCCCAAGTTCTGCAACATAAAGTACTGTATAAGCTTTTCCATGCCCAAGTTCTGCAACATAACGTACAGAGGCGGCACACTTTAGCCTCACTTGGCTAGTGCCGCAAGCCGGGAGGTTTCCCGGCTTGCTCGTTTCTTTCCCTCGGCGTGCCATGCGTCATCGATGCGCGGTCACGCTTCATCGGGAGCATGCCCGAGGGAGCCCTGGTGTCCCGCGATGTGGGGGATTGCGGTGGGGGGCTCCGGGGGACCCGGCGGACCCGGAGAGGGGAGGGGGAAGCCCTGATCGGAGGACCGATCCTCCGAGGCTCTGGCGCGCGCCCGGGACACCTCGGCGCGCGCCCGGTTTCTGTCGCGGCCGAGACCGGGCAAAGGTAAGAATAAACTCGGCCGCGACAGTATAGGCTTTTCCTAGCCCAAGTTCTGAAACATAAAGTATAGGCTTTTTCTAAGGCCTCGTTAAAGGGTGCAGGCTTCAGAGGGAGGGTGTGCTGCCGTGCGAGCTGCCGTGGGACACAATGTATTCAAATTGAATACTGGTTGTCAGGGTAACTGCTGCCCTGTCTCCGAAGAACGGAGTTGACGCTGGCTACAGTTTCAATAAACAAAAAATTCGTTTTTTGAAGCTGCAGCAGCGTCACTGGGACCTCGGCAGCCAATGAAATCATTCTTGAGAATGATTTTAAGACTGCAACTTGGATCCCTAACCTCAGGTCTGTAGCCCCGCCCCCTCCCCGTCTTCTCAACTCTGAAAAAGTCTTCTGGGAGGATGAACACACATCGCCCAGCAGACTACCGCCCTCCCTCCCGAATGCCCACCCTCCAACTCCTGCCTCTGGCACCCTGAACGAGGCCTAAGCCAAAGTTCAGCTTCTCCAGTGTATGAAAGTCCATATACGTCTATAAACATCTAAATACAGTAGATAACTGGTGTCCCTTGGCATCAAGGACACGGGGATATGGCCCACGCCCTGATGCTCCAAGGTGTTAAGGACATGCACTCTCTCAGGGAGAGATAGAGAAGCAGTTTTCTTTCCAGCCTTTTAAACCCCTTACTAGACACAGCTGCGCTCATAAGTAGTCCTGCCATCTTCTAACCACTGCCTGGCCAACACCCAACTGCTCTAGCTATTGTAAACAGGCTTGCCCTTGTTACAGACCCCTTTGTCTGTCATGTCTTTGTCTGTCTTGGGTTTATCCTTTAATCTGCTATGCCGATCGGGGGACATCAATGGAAGTTTCCGCGCGATAATGCACCAATTGGCCCTATTTCACTATAATGAATAACCCTCTCTGTTTCCCTAGCTCTCAGTTTTCTGCCTTCTCTAATATTTATCTGTTCTTCTCATCTTTATTTTTTTTCTGCTTCTAACATCATCTTTATTTTCCTCCTCTACTATTTTTCTGGTTCCAATCGGCACTGGGCACAGATTCAAGGGAATCTTTGTTTGGCAGATATTAAAACCTAGGGGAAACCTCTCGTTGAGTTACCAGACAGGTTCACAGAGGAGAATTCTCATGCAGCCAATAAGTTACTAAAGTGATTATCAGGCCCTAGGCCCTCGCAACTCAGCTGCTCTGCCAGTGAGTCCTGAAGAACCCTGCTCTGTTAACCTTTTCTATGCTAGAGAGAGAAGTGCCTTCACTTTTTTCTATTACCGATAATCTACTTTGCATTAAATTCACTACATGGAACATGGTAAAGCGTGTACAACTGAAAGCCTATTATACACTACGGTATGTTACCTGAGGTTTTCGGATCTTATCTGCTTTCTCTTCGGTGCAGCGCCTCCATCCAACACGGCCTATCATGGATAGGTGCAGTCCTGCAGGAAACATCTCTTTTTCTCCACCTGAATGACTGTATCCTCAGGCAGGAGTAAAATAACTGGTTGTCTTTATTGTACACAGCATACATCTTCTCATCCCTGGGGCCAACCCAAGGAGCTTGAGGCCCAAGGGTCTCCTCTTAACTCTCTCATCAGATAAGGGGTAGGTGCTTCCACTATCCTGCGGGAGAGAAGGCCTGAAACCAGGTCCCTGGCTCACAGACATATCCTTCTCCCCCTGAGGGGAGAGGATAGAACACACACACTTCACCCTAAGGGGAAGGTCCCAGGTCTTAGCCCTGGTAATGGACAGTACCTAGGCCTTGGGCCCACTCCCCCTGTCACTACTAGGGAGTTGTTTACTGCAGCAAGGGCATGGATTAACCCTAACACTGCCTGCGCTGGTACCAGGATTTATGTGTTAGGCAGAGAAGTTTAGTAGCCCAGGGGGTACCTTGGCTACATACATACACACACACACACACACGTGAAAAAAGCGCAAAACCCATAGTGCAGTATGGTCAGTTTTATATGAAGAAATACGCATCAATATGTGAAGTGGTCTGGATTGAAGTGTCCACCAGAACAATCGCAGTCCTCTCGTTTTCCTGCCCTGGCGGGAGCTCCCTCTCAGTCTGGTCCCAGACCACAGGCCGCAGCTCACTGGGTGGCCTACCGGTCACTGATGCAACGTGTGTCACTACAAGGGCTAAGGGGAGCGTCCCTATCTGGGGGCCTTCTCTATAGCACCACAAGCTGACCGGGTCAGGGGTCTAGCTGGGACCTGGGGGGTATCTGGCCTAGTCCGGGAGCCACTTGCATCCGGACACTACCTACTCCCTTGCAGTCCCTGCTCTGATTGAAGCGCACCAATTGTATCCTTTACCTTCTCCGTGCTTCCAGGAACCTTATAGGCTCTCCTGCAGCACATGTCTAGCAGCCCCTGAGACTGCTGAGACTCATAGTCCCATGTGGAGCCTTTGTAAGGGCTGCTACTGCGCGGGAACTCTATTGCACATGCGCAACTATTTCCAAGATGGCGGTCCACTGCAGTGGTGTCCGACGCGGAGCTCCGGCGACCCGCTCGCCATGCAGCCCTCCCCCACCCGGCACCGAGGTGAGCGGAGAACTGGGCTACATGAGCATGAAAATGCACTGCCTGCGCTGGTACCAGGACTTATGTGTGTTAGGCAGAGAAGTTAAGTAGCCCGGGGGGTACCTGGCCACACACACACACAAAGTTATAAAAAAAAATTAACCCATTGATATATAACATGACTGGGTAGCAAAAAGGTTGTAGGAGACAAAGCATGACAGATGGAGGCATGAGATACTGTATGAGATATATATATATATATATACTGTAGATATATATAGAGATATATATATAACTCACATGCCTCCCCCTGTCATGCTTTCTTGCGAACCAGTCATGTCATATATCAATGGAACATTCTTCCGGAGTACTTTCCAGGAAACTTGTACATTTCCAAAATGTTTACCCTGAACTTCCACTGAAACCATTTTTGAATCTCCGCTCTCCCATAACCGCGTTGTAGTTATTTCACAGCCCAGCCTCCTGCAATCTTATAAATGACTGAAAAACGTACAATTTAAAACAGTTACTTAACCACAATTACATTCTACAAACTGCAGGCCATTCATCCACCATTTGCATCACTTGAGATTCACTTGTATTAAATTTCTGTGGACAAGGCTAGTCCCCTAATAACAAACTGAATGCTCTTGTGCGCAGAAAGTCATTAGAATATGCTTAACATAGTCTATTTCTGTTGCCCTCAGGCAGCCTTGTTGGGACTCAGCTGAGATGTAAAGGCTTTTCCTTCAGCAATCTCATGGAAGGTTTCTTGTAACAACGTTTGATTAGCGCTATCACAGTTCAGTGAATAACCCTGTTGACTTTGGAAGACAATAATTGGGAATATACACACACCAGTTGTTGTGTGTGTTTTGCTTTTTGTATGACCAAATAATGGGCGATATATACTAGGCGGTGCTAAGCTTAGCATCGCTTAGTAAGTGTAGCCCAATATGCATTGCTTAAGGTATTGGACAGAGTATTATGTTCCCTCTTCGTTTTATTCAGCTATTCCGCCTCAAATTGGTTCTTACCTGCATGGAACAGATGAGCCTGTGTGAGTGGGAGCGGCTTCCACAGCCCTCCTCTTTTCACCCCATGAGTAGGGAGGCTGCCAGGAGATTGAGGGGGCGGGAGGGGTAGAAATGTAATAACATAGAGTGAAAGATTTATGGGCCAGACACAATGTAAGAATCAAACCTACCTAGGTGCCAATTAGCCGACAACAGTCAGTCCCATCGCACACCGCCCACATCCACCCTCCCAACAGTGTACTGCTCAGCACCCACCGGTAATCCTGTGCTGATTTACCTTGCGCACCTCCGTGCCACTTGAATCCTGCCCCGAAGCGCCCTCTGCTCTACTAGTATTGACAGAACTTGAAATAACTATTCCAGAGACGTGTATTCCAAATGTTTGGAGGGGAAAAGAAGACGGTTGCTATGGAACAGAAGTTTTTTGGCACAGTTTGGGATGTGTTATAAATCACTCGACAGTACAGATTTGACATCTGGATCAGCGCCAGATAAATAACTGTTAAAAGCCAAAGTAAAGCAAGACATGCAAACAGGGAGCTACTACCGAGAAAGAGGGCAAGGCATAATAGCCCATTCAATGTGGTCAGAAGCCAGGTAATATATAGGTAATGATGCAATAACTTTCATTTACTTAAAGGAAACGCAATGTAATCAGTGTATCACCCTGCTTCTCACCATATTGAGAATAAGAAATATGATTTATTTTACACAGGATTGAAGCAGGGGGTCTTCTGATCTTAACCCCATTAATTTCAGCTCCGGGAACCCCCCTGCTCCCCCGAGATGCTTACCTCCGTAGGGGGGTGTCAGCATCTCTCCTCTGTTTAAATGGTCCTGGTCACGCAGGCCAATAGGAAGCTGCAACGGATGACGTCACAGCTTCCTATTGGCCCGCAGGACCTGCATTATATATCAAAGCTTTGATGCAGAAGTTCACAGGTTCAATGAAATACTGAAAGTCCAATGGGCATTGAAGTTTAGATTAATAATTGCTTTCGAATTTGACATTTGCTAATTTCGCAAAAATGTGTTTACGTAAGATACTGTGTGCTTGTGCATTTGGGGGGAACGTATGGAGAGTTTGTGCATGGAGAGTGCGATGAGTACTACTGTATATATGCATAATAGATCACTGAATAACATGTTGTCTAGTATGACAGTATACAGGATGTAAGACTATCTATGATAGTGGGTGAGAATGTAATTGGCTGAGTGACACACAGTAGTGTGTGTTTGTATCCCTTTGTAAGTATTGGTATGTGGATAGGAGAATGTAAATGAATGTGTGTGTTTGCGGAGGATGTTTGTTTAGGTAATACTGTAATGTGAATGTTTATCTATATTTATATGCTAGTGCAGCCCCCTTTCCCCGTGACTAGGGGACTACACGTGCTGACGATTACCTGCGTGGCTCACAGGAGGCCTAAGGCTGCGCTTATAGTGACGGCGATAGCGACGCGACGTCGAGTCAAAACAAATGCATTGTCGCCGTCGCGTGCGATTATAGTAAGCGTGATGAGATGGAGCGACGGTTTGGTCGCGATCGTTGGAAGTCATCTCAATTTGATTTTTCCAGTGACCGTAGCCCGACGTCGCCGGCACTATAAGCATAGCCTAAGCCTCCACCGCTGGGAGCCTGGGGTTGTCTCGTTTCTCGGTTTACAGCGCCTCAACCTGGGAGGGATCCTAGCGGAGCCGGATAACCCCTCACAGGAACTAATATAGTCAGTAATGTCACACAGAGTATATATCGGGTATTTACTGAACACATACACCACAACACAATATAACCGCACCACAGTATAATACAGGGTATATACCCCCAACATACTTGGGGTGTGGTGGCACCAATACCCCTGTGTCCTTACCCAATGTCAGGCCTAATGACAAATCTGACAATGGGTAGGGGATTGGGTGATAAATCACCCTGTGTTTGATACAGATAATAGCAGATTTTTTTCTGCTAGATGGGTACAGTTATCAGAGATAAGTGGGGATTTATTTAATGACTCTTCAGTAAGCGCTTGAAAGGGTCCTTATGGTCTTGGGGCTACAGGGCTAGTTCAAGGCATTAAATAACCCAGTGGGTGGTGGCTGTTGGTAAGTGGGCTTTAACCTTGCAAGTCGGGGGCTCTATGGTGCTGGTAAGCCCTGTGGTGGCTGGGGGGGGGCAAATGGGCAGGGGTCATTTGTGCGTGATTCCTTGGGTCCCAATACTCTCGATGGCTGGGCTGGTGAGGTGCCCAGTTTGGTGGGTTTGCGAGCCATAGTTGGTACCATCTGCCTTTACCCGGCCGGTTGAGCATGTGTCTCTCTCTCTCTCCTCCATGTCTTCTTTCAATTCTGCTACGTTCAGTCCAGCATCTTTCTCGATGGTATCTAGCCAGCGAGTTCTTGGGTGGCCTCTTCCTCTTTTGCCACCGATCATTCCAAGCATGACGTCCTTCTCAAGCAACTTGCTTCGCGTAATGGGAAATTTAAAAAAAATAAAATTGTGGGATAAAATAACGTCGGTGACTGGAAGGAACTCTCCTCATCCCCAGCACACACCTTCCCTAAAATATACATAAATAAACACACCACAAAGATCTGAATGTACAAAATGCTGCAGCTTTTATTAATCAATAAGATGTGTGCTGGGGATGAGGAGAGTTTCTTCCAGGCTCCGAGATCATTTTATTCCCCAATTCGTTTTATTTTTTGACATGACGATAGCACGTGTAAGGTTTGGCTCTGTTCCATTACATTTCAAATCAGAGGGCGAGGTACATGTAGCATACACTGCCAGTGACACATATGTCCTATGTGTAATATGGCATTGCACTTGCCTCAGTATAGCCGAGAATGCAGCAGGTACTTTTAAATCCATTGTTAAAATGGAAGTGTCTGTGAAATCCGGAACATTTTTTAACCATGGTTTCAGAATATATTGATTCGTGTCTAGAATCAAATTTTCCCTCAGAGAATCTGTAATTAAATTGGTAATATACTTCTTGTTTTAGGAACAGTATTTAGTGTGAAACGTATTTATACTACATTTTTTACCTAATTTTCCCCATGCTTTAATAGGATCACGGAACAAGATATTATTAACTCTATAGACCGGTAGTTCCATAAGGCCCAGATCCACAAAAGGGTGCCAAGGTTTAGCGCCCTTTTACTCCCATTAATATGGATGGGAGTAAAGGCGTTCTAGGCTGAGCACCCCTAAGTTGTTTATGCTCCAGGAAAGAAAGGGTTATCGGGTAAGTCATTTTGGCTTTAAGTTTTCTATTTCAAAACTAGAGGTATCTGTGACAGGATAGTATCCGTGTCGGGTCAGTAAGTGCTTCCACACAAGTGTTTCTCAAACCAAAGTGTCCTTTATTCCCCATCTGGGAAATCAGATTACAAAGTACATGCAGTCCATGTGTAGACCAGGGGTGCGCAACCTTCCTGCACTGCGCACACCCCCCCCCCCCCCCAGCACCCCCCTGGTGTCGCGCCCCCCCCTGCGGCGTCAATTGATGCCTCGGGGTCATGTCACGTGACCCACGGCGTCATTTGATGCCGCGTCTCCATGGCAACGGGCGTCAAAATGACGCCGTGGGGTCATGTCACGTCACATGGCCCGCGCGTCATCATTTGACGGCGCGTTGTCACGGAGTAGACACGGAAGCCGGGTAAGTGAGCCGCACCCACCCCAAAAAAAGTCTCGCGCCCCCCAGTTTGCGCACCGCTGGTGTAGACGGCCAAAGAACAAGTTGTCTGCAGTGTGAACCCAGAGCGACCTGGTCTTTGAAGCCCTGCTCCCTTAGCAGGTCCCATGTAGGTTTTGTGCTGATAACTTCTCTGGGAAGCTGCACCTGTCCCTCACAGATTCTCCGAGAGCTGACAGGGAACCTTTGCCTGCTTTTTAACCCTGTTTTTTTTTTTTTTTCATCATCATAAGTGGACTGACAACACCTTAGTAGAGGGTGTGGCCTTCTGATCCTGACATAGTTAGGGAGTTAACCCCTTCACTCCCTTGCGGTGTCCAAAAGCCAGTCCCTAACATATGTCCTGTCACAGCCAGTTGCACAAACTCACTTTGTTTAGGAAATGCCCGTTTTTCTTTTCTCTCTGCTTCTTTGGATTTTAATCAGGTTAATTCTACTCTATTATCCCCCTACTTTTTTATATGAAATAAAGAACTAAATATCATGGACCTGCATTTTTCTCCCAGCAAAACTGTAACGCCCCCGGTGGTCACAGCGTCGCGCACTACGGCGTTCGCGCCACACACCACTGCACAGCCCACAATGGGGCAGGCCCCAGTGGCTGTGCAAAGCGCTGTGACGCGCACGCAAGCAGGGAAGACAAGAATTTTGTCTTCCCGCGCCGCAACGCGGTCACATGGTCGGCGCGCAGCCAATGGCAGGGCCCAGTCATGACCGCGCTCCCCATCATGCCCCCCCCCCCAACCCCCTACAGGCTGTAGTCTCTGCACGCGCCGCCATGACGCCAGGCGCGCATGCAGCAGGGAGGACTGGGGCCGTAGCCTTACTGAATGGTGGAAGCCCTCATTGTCAGATATAGACATGCTTCTTTAGCCCACACGGTCTTTGTTCTTTCAAAACAAACAAATAAATAGCAATACACCAGGCAAGTAAATAGTCAATTTGCAGCTGTCTGGACACCAGAGCTGAGTAATGCTGCCATCTATGGGTAGAAAGAGGAACTGCTGGTTCAATACTATAGGCCACTGATTTTAAACCTTTTTTTGGTTAAGGAACGCTAGAATTAGATTGTGAAATTCTGGGGAACACCAACCCTCTCCCCCTACTCCCACCCCCCACCACCCTCGTCAATCTCTCCATCCTGTCCGTCCCTCTCTCTCTTCCCCCTTGCACTCCCCCCATACACTCCCCCATACACCCCCCCCCTTACACGCTATCCTCCCCCTCACGCTCTTCCTCAATCTCTACCCCCTTACACTTCCTCTCTCTCTTCTCCCCCCTCTCTTTTGCCCCTTTATACTCCCGTCCTTCACTCTTGCACCCTACACTCTCCCCCCCTCTCTTGCCACTTTACACTCTCCTCAAAGACACCCCCCCCCCCCTTACACACAAACACACAAACACCTTTGGGCCTGCGGTGCTGTGCTGGTCCGCAGCTCCCTCTTGTCAGCCGAAAGTTGAACGCGACTTCCAACGCCGACAAAAGTGGTAATTGGTGGCCCCACCCACATAGGTCATAATTAAATACAATTATAGGCTAAAGATGGTAAATTCCGGGCATTATTGAAATCCCTGCTCTGTGATTGGATAATACCCGGAATTTTAACCAATCAGTAATGGCCCCGAATTTTTGGCACCCTGACAAGTTTTTCAGCCAATCAGCTTCAGCTTTCAGTTTTCTTTCACAAAGAGTGAGATGTGGGTGGAGGGGGGGGGTGCAGAGTGTTTTGTGTGTGCAGTGTGTGGGTTCACAGGGGGCTGCAGTGGGTGTAAGAGGGGGGACTGCTGCTGTGTGTTTTGTGGATGTAGAGGGGGCAGCAGTCTGTTTTTGTGTGTGTGTGTGTCTGCAGTGTGTTTTGTGGGTGTAGAGGGTGTGCTGTGTGTGGGTGTAGAGGGTGGAGGAGGGCTGCAGAGTGTTTTGTGTGCGTGCAGTGTGTGGGTTCACAGGGGGCTGCAGTGGGTGTAAGAGGGGGGGTTGCTGCTGTGTGTTTTGTGGATGTAGAGGGGGCAGCAGTCTGTTTTTGTGTGTGTGTCTGCAGTGTGTTTTGTGGGTGTAGAGGGGGTGCTGTGTGTGCGTGTCAGTGGGTGGATAGGGTGAAGGAGGGCTGCAGAGTGTGTTTTGGTGTGTGTGTGTGTCTGCAGTTTTGTGGGTTTACAGGGGCTACACTGTCTGTGGGTGTAGAGGGGGGCTGCTGTGGGCAGTGGATATTCACATTGCACTCAACTGTGAATATCCACTGCCGCTGCTGTGTGTGTGTGTTTTGTGAGTGTAGAGGTTGGAGGAGGGCTGCAGTGTGTTTTGTGGGTGTAGCGGAGGGGGGATTGCAGAGTGTGTTTGTGTGTATATAGAGGGGGGCTGCAGTGTATGTGTGTATAGAGGGGGGTCTGCAGTGTGTTTGTGTATATAGAGGGGGCTGTGTGTAGGAACAATTTCCTTTTAATAAACTTGCAGTAAAAGCATAAGAGTGTAGACAATCATGCTGATAAAAACCAATATGACTACAAAAGTGTATCTTTTTTATGAAACATTAAATAAGCCTACATTTAACCTATAATAGTAATAATCCCCTCAGAACAGGGTATTACTGGCCAATAATGACCTGGCTGGGTTAATGTCTCTCGGCTTTGCCTCGGGCCTTCAACTCTTCCAGCCAGGGCATTATTGGCCAGTAATGCCCTGGTCTTCGGGGATTATTGTTTAAACACAGTATGTTTTTATTGAACAACATTCAAAACTTGTACTGAAATTCTGCAAATATTACTCCAAACACAAACATGTTACCCATCTACATGTCTCTTTCTGGGGTTTTTTATTTGCAAAATCACAAATAGCAACATCAAATTTGATTTTATGAAGTATATCTGATTCGATTGTCATCAAGGAAAGCGCGTTCAATCTCGGTTGCGGCAGCAAATGCGGAGCTCCTTCTTACTAAGTTTCCACTTTGATAAGATGTTTCGCCTTTGCAGTTTGTGCCCATCATTGATAAGCCGATGTGAAGCCATTTCAATGCTAGGAAATGTTGATTCCAGTTTGTCATGCTGCAATAGTTTTTGTGCTGAGTTATTTCATAACACATTTCCAACAACTCTATTAAACAACCTATTCCATAAAAAAATTGTAGAAACATTATCTAAAAATAAAAAATAAATGAGTTAGGCGATGTAACCCCTTTTCCCCCCACCCTAAGGGAGATCCGGTTCTGGTTACCGTGTAGTGCTGCTCACCTGTTAGGCTTACAGGATATTGAGTGTCCACCGGTGTTAGTTGGGGATAGACAGGACAGGCTTTCAGATCTGTAGCTCTCATTTTGGTGCAGCCAAATCGTTTCCCCTCCGCCTGAAAGACTGCAGCCTCAGGCAGGAGTAAAACATAACTTGGATCTTTATTCCATAGCATACATCAGCACAGCACACTGATGTTATACAGCACACTCTCTTCTCTGAGTCCCTGGAGCTTGAGGCCCCAAGAGTCTCTCCTTGACTCCCACACTCCCTGGTGGAGTATGGGGTAGCAGCTTCCACTCCCCTGCGGGAGGGAAGGCCAGGAACCAGGCTCCTGCTCCAGGATAGAAGAACACACACCTCTCCCCGGGAGGGAGAAAGATAGAACCCTCTCTCACTGAGGAGTGAGGGACAGCCAGAGAACAGAACACTACATTTGGAGCTGCAGAACCTTTTTGTTGCCAGGGGAATGTCCCAGGTCTTAGCCCCGGTGTGGGCAGCTCAAGGGAGCTGTTTTCTGCAGCAGGAAGGAGATTTAACCCTAACACTGCCTGCGCTGGTACGAGGGCTTACAGTATGTGTTAGGCAGGGAAATTAGTAGCCCCGGGGGTACCTGGCTACAGCTATATAAAGTTCAAAGGAACATACTGTTGTAATCACACACAAAAATAACAATTTTAATAATGATAATGAAGTAACGTTTGTTAACTACAAATGTAATCTTTTCTTTTGGGCCATAGTATTTGAGGACAAACATGTACTTACGGATAGAAAGGGATAAAGAGGGACCTGCGTGTGAGAGCTTACAAATGTAGGAAGTATTCCACAGCATTGTAAATGATATAGAAGCTGGAAGAGAGGTTGAAGCATACTGATTGACAGCTGGCTCTGGACAAGACAACAACACTGCAACAGTGAGAACAAATGTTCAGCATCGCACGAATCCATCCAAGCTTTTCTGTAGCAGTCTGTGCCGAGGCTACTGCCACCTTTTTCTGTGACTTTGGGCAAGTTCTGCACTTTTGTTTCCCAAATGTGAAATTGAGGAATGTCATGTAGACTGAGAGGTGCATGTGGCGTGTGCGTAATAAAAATAAAACACCGGCACAAGGGATCTGCACTTTTCTTTCTATAATGCGGATATCATAGGAATTGAGAGAGGCTTGAAGCAGATGGACACAGACAACCCGTCTCCCAAAATAAATGATCTATCCTTTATTTAAATATCGACGTTTCGATGCAAAAGTACACCATCATGGCAGCAAAGAAGGTGTCATTTTACACAGAAATGTCGATATTGCAATCAATGGTAGCCAATTGATTTTGGAAGACTGGTTGTACCATACTTTGTCCATCTTCTGAGGTTTATACAGTGTGCAGCCTCTGTCCTGTGTGAACACCCAGCGACTCAGCCATGGAGCACCAGGATCCTCTTGTATTACAGTAAGGTGTGCATTCTTCTGTATAAACGTTTAGCCCAGAGGCTGCCTCCAGCGGGACATGCTGTGCAAACCTGTTTTGTGGCGATGTCATAAATCTTTGTTGTAAAAGATCAATCATGGAAAGTCACTAGAGATTTAATTAACCACATCCGCAGTTGGAAAGACAAAGAGCAAGGGGCTCTAGGTAGCCCAGCACCCCAATGTTGAGATGCAGGAGGCATTGTAGCATTCGTCACACCTCTACTTCCAGCCATGCCTGACTCTGACACATCTATTATACTAAAACACCAAGCATTTTCCTGCTGACACTTCTACGACATTTACCCACACAAATGTGCTATCAAGTTAAAGCACATACAGTACTCAACAGGTATATTAAAAAATGCAAAATCATAAAAAAAATTATTGCGGGGGTTCATAAACGTGTGCAATTTGCTAGCGCTATAAACCAGGACCCACATCTTATTTTCTATTTATTTATTTCACAGGAAAATTGAGCGACTTCCCCAAGGTCGGAAGGAGATGTGAAATTGGGATTTGAACTGGGTGCTTGAAAGGCACTACAGTCCTACAGCCTTCATAGTTCCCAGAATAACAAGCGAATGCACACAGGGTTAAACAGGTGCCTGGTACCTTGATGCTTTGAACCTCAGGCACAGAATTAAATGCCTCTCGGTGTCAGTGTAACAGCAGAGCCTCTCTTTTCAGAAAGTACATATTTCTCACTTGTGCTCCTACTTACTTTAAGGCCCCTATTTATTATGATAGGAAGCGTGGTAGCACAGTAACCAGCATTGTTACTGTGCAATAGCTTGTGAGGTAACGCACAATTAACAAAGCATTAACCTTCATGCAAGAGAATACACGCCAGTGAATCATCGACGCCCTATTGTCAGTATGGTGAGAAGCAGGGTAATGCTCAGTTAATGCAGTAACAATGTTGTTACTTTCTTTCAAATTAATAGAAGTCAATGTATCACCAACTGTGTGTTAACCCACTAGTCACTATTAAGGGTCCAAAATTATTCCCCCATGGACTAAGATTATCTGCTTAATACATTAAATTTGATATTATTGGTGGCACACACGTCTTTTCCAGAGAAATCGAGTGAAAGTTGTTACATATGTCATTGCAGCAAAACATCCGACCCTCCAACTGTAAATGGTTACAGCCACAGATGTATGAATATATTTAGACATTACTAGGCCAAAAGACATGAGTGAAACAGTCAGAAAGGTAATTAGGAGGCAGGTATCGCCAACTAAAAAATAATATAATCTTTCGATGCGTTGGCTGACAACAGCTGACAAATACAGTATATAAGGGAATTATTTGCACATCAGTTGTAGTCATGACCGTGCAATAAGAGTTCTCTCTGCTTTGTGAATAACCCACACACAGCCATGTTTACCAGGTGGTGCTATTCCTTATGACACCTTCTGTGCTGGAAGACATATTATGGCCCATTCACTTGCATGGGTCGTCATAAGGTGTCTTTCCAGTACCAGACAAGGTGTCTTACGGCTCTCAGTGTCATAGCCATTCCACTTGTAGATGCTATGAAATGCTTGTATTAGTTCATGGTAATCTGGTGCGTGTTCACAATGCATGTCTTTATCTATATAATGGGAATTCACAATGGGAATGCAGGGCGTTAAACTGGTTATATTACTAAGTTTGAGTGCTATCTATAGTAAGACAGTGGAGTAGGGGAGCTAGTCCCGTATCCGGTGCTCTAGATAGTTGAGAGGAAAAAACACTTGTGCTTCATATAAAGAGCATAATACATTGACAAAGTCTGATCTTGAGATCCAAGGACGGTGTAAATATTGTAGAAGATGAGTAAAGGGCCAACTGAACTGAACTGGACAAAAAACACTCTTTGATCAAGTACCACTCGCAGTACGAAAAGCGCCAGAGTATTTTCCTGGAGACGTCATTTTGTCTTTGCATTAATACATTGGTTTTTTAACGGTTTTCGTCCAGCACTCTATTATTACCGGGTTGCAGAGCTCCGCCATTCCTGCTATTTTAATTTTTTTGCTTTCTATAGTAGATCTGGACTGTTTGGCCCTCTTGTCTATCCATTTCTTACCACATCTACCTTTGACGAAGTGACTTGTTGTGAGGTGTAAAAGACTACACAGTATAATGTCATCTATAAACAACCTACAACCAATCCCTGCTTTCCATAACATGTTAGACCCTGTGGCGGATTCTCTTCAACAGAGGTTCCCAGCTCCAGTTCTCAAGGACCCCTAACAGGTCAGGTTTTAAGTATATACCTGCTTGAGCACAGGTGGTTCAGTCAAAATGATTGGGCCACCTGTGCTAATGAGGATTACCTTAAAACCTGCACAGTTAGTGGTCCTTGGGGAGTGGAGTTGGGAACTTCTGCTTCTACCACATACATGTAGCGCTGCTTCCCCCCCTCTGGGAGATGTTGCCTAAGCAATTCTCCAATGCAACTACAGCACACATCACTGCAAAATGCTCAAAGAACTAGATTGGTCATCACTAGAGTCTAGGCGCAAAGTTCACCTTTCCTGTCTCACCCTCAAATACTTCCTGGGCAAGCTACCCGTCTATCTGAACAAGCTCCTCACCCCCACCACATGCAGCACCTATCACCTGAGATCAGACTCCAAAAGACTATTCATGGTCCCAAGGCTCAACAAAGTATCCGGCCATTCCTCCTTCTCTTACCGTGCACCCTAAAACTAGAACAACCTACCAGAGACTCTCACATCCACCACCAGCTTAAGTTCTTTCAAATCTAAGGCTGTCTCACATTTTAATCTGGTCTGTAACTGTTTCATACGCTCATAATATATATTTTCTTTAACTGTGCATGCAATGTCTTGTATATAATGTATATCCTGTTCATTTATGTAACTGTATTTGTAACCAAGTATTATTTGTTTTACTCTGTGCCCAGGACATACTTGAAAACGAGAGGTAACTCTCAATGTATTACTTCCTGGTAAAACATTTTATAAATAAATAAAATAAATAAATAAGCTACAGGTGTTGTGGTGCTTGTTTCCTGTGAGGGTCCAGGAGAGATGAGCATCCGCGATGGTAAGGGGAAACAGGACAGGCTTTTGGTGATCCTTCAAGTTCTCTTCAGTCACAGCAGGATCCAGGATTCCTGGATACAGTCCCCACCATGACAGACTTCTCTCTCATACCCCTACCCAATAGATTGTTACTTAGGCAGGGGTATATAAAAAGGATTCTTTATTGAAGCAGCCACTGCAGTTGGTATTACAGCACATGCATCATATTTTAGAATGGGTCCCAGACCTCTGGATGGTGCTGGTCTTCTTGCAATATGGAGGCCTTGTGCTCTGCACAGATCTTGGGCTGCACTCTGCCAGGAGGAGCAGAAGGCATGTATCAACCCCAGGAGAGGCTGAGCTGGATTGAATACAACTTGGAACACTTCCTCCCTAAGGCACAGAGGGGGAGGGCACAGAGTCTGCACCATGATTGGCTGTACACAGACTCCGTTCACCTCCACCCCAGTCACTCAGAGAGGCAGCATGTGGGGGGGGGGGGGTAGGGGGTAACCCCACAGGATAGCCTGTCACTGCCTGTAGCTACTAGGGCTTATGTGACAGGGAGGCAGAAGGATAGCCAGGACCAGCCATGGCTACATACAGTACCTTTGAATTGAATGCCTCTGCTGATCCAAATATCCTGTATCTTTTCAAAGACGCATATTTGGAAGTCAATATCTCTCCAGTTCCATAGTATGGATCCACAATATTGTATGTGTTTAAAAGTCTCTCTCTGATTTGTTCAGAGTATATGTACTTTAATATCCTTTAGTCTTTAGTCCTCCACTTTATAATTATTTATATAGTGGTAATCACTGTACACAGAGCATTACAGTAGAAGCATGCAAACCGTTTAACATTTAAGGAAACTGCATATATAATACAAGGATGACAGCAGAATTTACAGGTAGAAAAAAAAAGGAGGAAAATGCATACCGCACAGACCTTCTAATCTAGTGAAGTCTACAAAGTTAGTTATCAAAGTCCCTGCTTAAAAACCATGCATAACATTTGAACAAGATTTATCAAAATTAAAAAAAAAAAAAAAAGGATTTTTTTTTTTTTTGCAGAAATCCTTTTGTTTGGTAAATCTGGTACAAATACAAACCCCACTTGTGAGCGCATTCATGTCTCAGGTGCGCAACCCTGTTTTTCACAGTTATCTCTCAGCATACAGTGCTTCCACTGCAGCCAGGGATTCTGGGAAAGGGATTCTGGGAAATGACATGCAAAGCGGCACACAGTGTCACCTTTTACTTTGTGTTCATTTTAAAGAGGCAATAAATTGTATTTATTTCGTTCATTTGTTTCCTTTTTTTTTTTATATACAGGATTGAAGCAGGGTATCTCCGGAGCTGAACCCCATTAGTTTCAGCTCCGGGGACCCGTCCTTCCAGAGATACTTAATCCTGTAGTGGGTGCCGGTAGCCTCCCCAGGATTCACGTTATGGCTGATTTTGAAAGCTCCCGGGCCCTGTAGGCTAACAGGAAACGGTGACGTCATCCCGTGAGGCTTCCTATTGGCCTATGTGATGAGGAAGCTGAAAACTGCAGAGATACCGGCACCCCCTACAGAGGTAAGTATCTGCAGAAGCAGAGGATCTCCAGAGCATGGGGGGTCACTAAATGGCTGCAGAGGAGTATTCTGCAGTTAGTGGAATGCATTTGCATATTAATATGACAAAGTTCTGTGGGGAAGAATATGTGACCAGGCAGTCACTAGATACAATTGAGCTGTGCACTGCCAGGGAGAGGGCAGGGCTCAAAAAGAGGTGTGCCAGAGCCTGTTTCAGGAGAGGAAGGGGATGTGACTTTGTAAATGGTTGCTATAGAAACAAAAAAAGGCTTGTTACATTATAGAATATAAACATGTCATTCAGAGTCGTTTAAAAAAATGTTACAAGTATTTTCTCATAGCACAGAACTGATTTATTAAAAAAAAAAAAACACATGTAGGATATTGCTTGGTCTGCAGCTTTAATAAATGGGTCATTGTAGAGGTAGCCCGACTCATTTCCTTGTGACCGTGGTTTGCAATCGTCCTGCTTCCCAGCAAAGAGTGGAAGTATTTCCATCAATGCAACAACCGTGGTTGCAAATCAATTTGCATCTTGTTGCATATTTTTCGTTGCTGAAGCTCCAGGGAAGAGAAATCATTCAATATTCATCTGCATGTCCTGCTCATATATGTACTGCAGTTCAGGGCTTAACAACTAACTGAACAATGCACGATTTTCTTCTTCTGCTGGTAATACTTCTCCCAGTGCAGCATAACATCCCTCTGTCCTTCCCATTAGACTGATACATTGTTTCACTACTTTTAGATCATCAGAAATGATAGTCTCCATGTCCCCATATTCTGCCACTTCATTTCTAGGGGCACAGTGCATGGGTTTATACTTTTGTGCAGTGACTTGTAGCTGCAGTTGTTGTCCATTACACTATTACCCAAGATATTTCCTAAATTTGGTGATCATCCTATAGACGTGCTGCTGCATAAACAGATATATGCGGAAGTACCCAGCCACTCATATTTGTGAATTAGGAAATCCGCTATGTGGAGTCCATACCAGAACATTCCAGCCTTTGAAATGTGGGTGTGTATAGCAAAAGTCCCCTGCATTTGAGGTGTGTTTATGAGAGTAGCTCCCTGCCTCTCATGTAGCACGTATGTGTCTTAGACCACGTCCTTAGTAACAGCGACAGCGTGAGCGACAACGTGCAATCGGCATGGTCATAGAGCGCGCAAGCGCGACGGGGCGACCGATACTTTGCAAGGCAAATTTGTTTGAATTTGCTGCACGACGGGCGGGTCACGTGCACGGTTCAGCCAATGAGGACGAACCGCTCACGTGTCATCATGGTCACGCCCTCAGTCGCGCAATCTTACAGGCCACGGATCGCTTCTAGTACAGGCGCGCGTGACATCATACGCTCCGTCGCGTGCCTGTACTGTATGCAAGGCCTTAGCGTAGCTCCCGCCTTTCACGTAGCACGTATGTGTCTAATGCTGGGGCCGTGGTGCCTTTGCCCGTGTGCAGGCTGGTCAGTGAGCAGACACTTACCTGGCCATGGTGGACGGGCCGTGGGGGGGCATGCCGAGGAGCGTCACGGAGCTGTCTCGCCCTCATTGGGCGAACCGCTCACGTGACCGGCCTGTCGCGCCAAGAAATCAGTTTGAACTGATTTCTTACGCAACGTGCGCCCCCTCCCGCTTCCGCACGCACGCGCCCGCACACCACATGGACAAACAATGCCTTAAGGCAGTCTGTTTGCTCAGCGTGTGGACGCGTCTGCACGGTCTGCTGTACCATGGCCCCAGCCTTGGGCTGCGTCCATGCTGCTGAAGACCGCTCGGAGGCACGCGCGTGTGTGACGTCACCCGCGTTTTCTGGCCATGCATGTGATGGGCTTGTCTGGGGTGTAGCCATGAAGTCACAGAGCTGGGCAAACCACTCACGCGACCTGGCCGTCAGATTGAACTGATTCCTCGCGCACCACGCGCCCCATTGTGCTGTCGCGCGGTCAATGGTTGCGATCATTGCCGTAAGGCATTGTGATCGCTCTGCACGGTCTTCGACACCCTGGACGCAGCCTTAGAGTAGCTCCTGCCTTTCATGTAGCACGTATGTGTCTTAGGCTGAGCTCACGGTAGCTGCACGGCCGCGCGCTTCCGTGCGTGCCCCTGCGCTCACTCCTGCAGCCCCAGCGATGCGTGCGCTTCCTGCAGTAGATGGGTCACGGCGTTCGGGGGCATGGCAGACACGTCACGGATGCGACACAGAGCTATTCGCCCTCATTGCTGAACCAGCTCACGTAACGCTGACGTCACACTACTGCAGCACAAAAATTCAATTTCTGTTGTGGCGGCAAAATGTCGCAGCGCAGCACCGCGCGCACTTGAGGAACTACCATAGGCAATCAGGTAAGAGTCCTTGAAGTGCACGCGGACACAAGCGCGCACATGTAGCGACACCGTCAGCTAGGCCTTAGAGTAGCTCCTGTCTCATGTAGCACGAGTGTGTGTTAGACTAGCTCTCGCCTGCCATGCAGATCCAAGTATCCAGTATCTGTTCAGAGGAGAAGCATATTTTAAAGTGAATCCAATAGCACGGCTCCTTCCTCACTATTGTATGTGTTTAAAGTGTCTCCCTCCCTTGTTCAGAGTATGTACAGTTTAATATTCTTTAGTCTTCGTGCCTCTACTTTATTATTATTTATTATGTACATAGTGCTAATCAGTGTGCACTTTTGTGCAAAGTAGAAAGTAGCTCTGCTCCTCTCATGTATGTGTATGAATAGCTCCCGTCCTGTGAAGTTAGTGCATGAAAGAAGCTCGGCGAGTGATGTGTATATTACAGTAACTCCCCGCCACTTGTGTATTAGGGAATGTGTGTTAGCTGTGTGTATTAGGGAGGATCCCGGCATGTTACTTTGTGTGTTTATTTATTTATAAAACATTTTACCAGGAAGTAATGCATTGAGAATTGCCTCTCGTTTTCAAGTATGTTCTGGGCACAGTTATGATAACAGTACAAGGTTATATTTAATTAACATGGTTATACATTCTATTATATTTAAATACATTTTATGAACCGTTCAAAATAATATGTTGTAGGTGTAGGTTAAGATTAAAATGTGCGACAGCTGAAGTCTTGCAAGATCTTAGACTGGTGGCAGCTGTGAGAGTCTGCGGTAGATTGTTCCAGTTGTGGGGTGCACGGTAAGAGGAGGAGGCGCGACCGTATTCTTTGTTCAACCTTGGGACCATGAACAGTCTTTTGGAGTCAGATCTCAGACGATAAGTGCTGCATGTGGTAGGGGTGAGGAGCTTCTTCAGTTAGATGGGTAGTTTGCCCAGAAATTATTTGAAAGCAAGACCGGAAAGATGAACTTTGCGCCTAGACTCACGTGACAGTCTAGTTCTTTGAACATTTTGCAGTGGTGTGTGTTGTAGTTACATTAAAGGACAACGCGGCATATTGAGTTGTAGAGGGTATCAAGTTTGCTAAGGTGAGTTTGGGGTGCTGTAGTATATAGTATGCCCTGATAGTTTATAATTGTCTATCTGCATATGCTGTTCATTGCTCTTTCTGACCAGCGGGCTTAGGCTAGGTATCCGGATCCTGCTGCAGCGCACGCTTTAACGGGCGCTGCAGGGACAAGAACCGCCCCTCAATTGGGCCGGGCCCACTACCTCCTTTGGCCTCCACATTGCACGACCAGTTTGTCAACAGTACTCGCGACGAGCGCGGTGGCCACGCCCCCGGCAGTTCAGCCAAAGAGGGCAAACCTGCCGGGAACGCCATGGCCACGTTCCCCATCACGTGTTCCTCCCCCGCCTTCCCCCTGCAGCTCTGTACAGACCGGGGAACTCAGCTGCACGTGCCGCCAGCCTGGCAGGCGTGCAGTGCCGACACCGGGGCCATAGCCTTAGGGAGAATTTGTTCCTATAAAGTACACCTAGTTTGTCATAGGTTTTGGATGTCAGAGAGTCAATGTGAAACCCAAATGTTAAATGGAAGCCAAACCATATGCCCAAGTACTTAAAACTAGTGACAGGGGCTAGGATGGTATTAGAGTTGGTTCTGATCTGTAGCTCCGTCATTGGAAGCTTCAGAAATGTAATCTTTGTCCCAAATACCATTGTTAGTCTTGTCAGTGTTTAAAAACCGTTTGTTTTGAGAAATCCAGTGTTCAAGTCTTGAAAAACCAGATTGAAATATGTTTCCAAGGTCAGAGAGGTTAGGGCTGTGTGCATATAAGATTGTGTCATCCGCATACATGTGTATTGAAGCTTCCCTTACAAGCTGCAGGAAGATTATTAATATAGACTAGAAAGAGTTGGGGCCCCAGAACAGAGCCTTGTGGGACACCCCAGGTGATATCCAAGGGGTTGGAGTTGGAGACCGAGATAGACACATATTAGAATCTACCTGATGGGTAAGAGTGAAACCAGTTTCAAGCATGCTTCCCTATTTCAAATCACTGGAGCTTGTTTAACAAGATAACATGATCAACAGTATCAAAAGCCTTTGCAAGATTTAGGAATATTGCACAAGTTGTCCCAGTTCCATTCCACACTGGATCGCATTGCAAACTTTTAGGGTTCTATTCTAGTAGCTTTGATAACCAACTCATCGAGGATATTGAGCTGTTCTCTCAACATTTGAACAGGTAGCTATTCAGAAAAAAACAGCAGGTACGGCGGTTCACAGCTATTCAGAAAGCCTCGATGACTTGGTTAAATCGTGCAGGGAAGACATTTTCTCACCATTTCTGGCTCCTGGCTAAACACATCGTGCGGGAGCTGGCGAGAAGCTCAAACTCGCATTTTTTATAAATTCATACTATTCCTTGATAATTTCATCGGGGCTCTGGAATTGCAATTTTATAGCAGTGAATGGGCAACCTAAAATAAAAACAACAGCACCAAAAAGAAACAACAATAAAAGAAATACCCAAGCACCTAAACACCAGAAGAATACAATAACTAAAAAGCCTAAACAACACATCAATAAAATTAATCTAACACCAAAACACCACAATAATAAAAAATAATCTAACACCTAACCACTAGAACAATAAAAAAAAAGTCTAATCCCTAACCAACCGAACAATAAAAGAAATTTAACCCTGTAGGAGATGTGTGCAGAGGTATGCAATGGAGACCGTTTTTAAGGTGAAATTAAAATAAGGCTTTATTGTCAACCCAAAACATAAAAGAAAAATCTACTCCACTTGGAGAAATCACTACACATTTTACTCCAGCCCTATCTAACTGGGTGGGTAGCTAAGCTGCTTACCACCCCAAATATCTATCTATCCAACAGTCCAAAAATAAAGTCTCTTATCTGTATCTGGGGTTTCTGTAGGGGAAGGCCTGTCTGTTCTCCTGGGTCTGCATCCGTGTGTGCTATGGCACTCTCTGTGTCCAGGTATAGAGGTCTTGTCCCCTTGTCTTGCGAATGCAATCAACACCCTCTTTTCCTTAGGTCAGCCCCGTTGTGGGCTAAGGAAATCTCTGCAGTCTTTCTTTTCCTTGGTCAGCTCCCTTGTGAGCTAAGGAATCTCTTTCCTGTTTCTCAGAACAGGCTTTTTCTGACAGTCCTCATCAGCTAGGTGGAGTCTGGTTGATAGCTGGTGTGCAATTAACCAGCACACTGCTGGATTAGAGGCCAGTTTTTCCAACAGTGATAAGTCCCTGTTACAAACCCCTAACCAACAGAATAATTAAATAAATTAGACGCTTAAATAATCCTAAAATGTAATATTCTGGAGCCACAGGGAATATGCTGGGTAATGTATGGTCAGACAGTAACTAGTTCCTTTTATAAGCACCACAAGTTCTTTGTCTTTTCTTACTTTATTGGAAAGCAGCAGATGTACAAAGTTACTTGCATATGGTAGTGTAATGAGAGAGGGCTTCTCTACAGTGAGAGTGCTTATAGTGGGGAAAGGGTAAAAAGCGATAATCTTACCAAGAGGTGGAAGGCATGAGTAGTGCTTACTTAGCCTGCTGTGGTAGAAAGAAAGAAAATGGAGGGTGACTCACAGGAACAGAGACTGGGCTGAGTAAACTGTGAATACAGGCAGGGGGCAATGAACAGTCCACTATGCCAGGGGAATAACAGGGGTTGTCATAGCAACCAACTCCAGCAAGCTAGGAGATAGAGAAAATAACTAAAAGTATCAATTTTCCACCTGCACTGGGAATTATAACTGCAGGGAAAGTACTTCTAAATAAAGGGCTAGCAGACAGAGCTGCAAAGAAGGGGGCAGGAACAAAACTATGAATCTTGTTCCAGGACATGTAATAAAAAACAAGCCCTGCACATACATAACAATTTACTTAAAACAATAAACAGAAATAGAAAACATAATTAATAACAAACATTTGCCACAAACTACATTGCCTGTCACTGTATTTATCTATATCCTAAAGGATAGCGTATCCGATCGATAGCTTCAAGATACATTGGGATTTGGAGACTTCTAAAAGGTAAGAAAAATATTAAATGTATGTAATTTTAATTTTTCAGGTTTTGTTATTGTATTTTTTAATTTTTATGTTTTTGCTTGCCCATTGACTGCTAATGTATTTATCTATGCCCCTTAAAAGTATAGATAAATACAGTGGCAATTAATTTTTTTTGCAAATGTTTGTTTTGAATGAATTGTTATGTTTTCTATTTCTGTTTATTGTTTTAAGTAAATTGCTATGTATTTGTAGGGCTTGTTTTTATTATATTTTAGGATTGTTAAGGCGTTTAATTTCTTTAATTGTTCTGTTGGTTAGGGGTTACATTTATTTTATTGTTCAGTTGGTTAGGAGTTAGATTTTTTTTATTGTTCTAGTGGTTAGGTGTTAGATTAATTTTATTATTGTGGTGTTTTGGTGTTAGATTAATTTTATTGATGTGTTGTTTAGGCTTTTTAGTTCTTTTATTCTTCTGGTGTTTAGGTGCTTGGGTATGTCTTTTATTGTTGTGTCTTTTTGGTGCTGTTGTTTTTTTATGTTGCCCATTGACTGCTATAGTGGCTTATCATGCCCATATTATAAGTGAATGAATACCAGTGTGCGGGAGCAGGGAGTCTTCGGAGCAGAACTGCATTGATTTCAGGTCCGGGGACCCCCTGCTTTCCGAGATACAGGCCCCGTTATGTTGTGCCGGTATCCCCATGCAATGTTTAAATGTCCCGCGTCATGTGACCGGGACATTTAAACGCATAGGAGGTACCGGCACCCCATAACAGGGCCTGTATCTCGGAAAGAGATACCTGTAGGAGATGTGTGCAGCGGTATGCAATGGAAACCGTTTTTAAGGTGAAATTAAAATAAAGCTTTATTGTCAACCCAAAACATAAAAGAAAAATCTACTCCACTTGGAGAAATCACTACACATTTTACTCCAGCCCTATCTAACTGCACCCGCACTCTAGTATTAACATTTTTGTAAGAACACTGCGATCGCCTGCGAGAGATGTGCAGGGAGAGGCGGATCTCCCTGTGCAGCTCAGGCTACGATTAAATCGCAGGCGGGAGAACTTAGAAAAAATCTCTGAGTTTGCTGCTATGCCGAAATGGTTTTGGCATTTTCCCGCCGAATGATTTGAGAGGGGTTCAGATTATTTCTGAATACCGTGATAACTCTAATGACAAACCGTTCGGCAGGAACATGCCAATCCTTGCGATGTAGCAGCAAACTCCTCAAACCCACTAGAATAAACCCCTTAGAAGGGTAGTTACTGTGTTTTGGGACTGAAGCGAGATTGGAGTTGGCTAAGGGAATTTGTCTTGGTATAGTAATTGCTTAAATGGGAGTGGACACATTTTTCCATGACTTTGGATAGTATTGGGAGAAGAGAGATTGGCCTGTAGTTTGATACAGTGTGTTTGTCCCACTTTTGAAGATTGGGACAACTCTGGCAGTTTTCCAGGTCTGAGGCCTGGGACATAGTCCAACAGACCCCGCTGAGCTGTGCTGAGCCGATAAACTTACCCCCTTCATCTGTGATCAGCGCGGCTTTAGCAGCCGCTTCCGCATGCGTGCGGAGGCTCAGAAATTTTCAGGAGACAGGAAGGTTTGAATTTCGGCGCTGAGGGGAGCAGAGGAGCGGTCACGTGACCGCAAACATCCAATGGGAGCGAGGGACTAGCCCCGCCTCCGCCACGCCTCCGCCCCCAAAGCGCGCTCACTGCCTCGCCTGCTAGGATGCAAAAAAGAACCAGCAGGCGAGGCAGAGCAGGAGCGCAGCTCAGCGCGGCCCGAGGCACCATGCCCGAGGCCTGAGGGATATGGCCTGTAGACAAAATAAAGTTGATTAGGGAAGCAAGCGGTTTGACAATGGCTGGGGCATCAAATCGTCGGAACTTTGATTGCAGAAGGTCAGGTCCACATTGGCTGCTTAGTTTTAATTTGATGAGCGGATGTGTAATCAGTTGTAACCCATGGAAAGTGGGCCCCCCGTACTCTTATTTTGCATAGTGAAGCATGGGTATCACAGAGTTTTAAGAACTCCGATTGGAAATAATCAAGCATAGAAACGGTGTCAGGTATTAAGTCGATTCTGTACCAAGGGCAGTTGATAAAATCAGACAGAAACTGCTGTGGGTTAATGTTTCTAAATGTTCTAATGAGGAGAACTTTAGGGCTTGATTGGTGTGGTCTGAATTTCCTTACACAGTACAGTATTGCATGGTCACTGAAAATGTCAAGTAGCATATCAGAGGATTGAATTCTGTTGGGACTGTTGTGTGTATTAGGGAAGATCCCTGCATGTTAGTTGTGTATGTTAGTGAGGATCCCTGCATGTCAGTTGTGTATATTAGTGAGGATCCCTGCATGTCAGTTGTGTGCATTAGGGAGGATCCCTGCATGTTGGTGTGTATTAGGGAGGATCCCTGCATGTTGGTGTGTATTAGGGAGGATCCCTGCATGTTAGTTGTGTATATTAGTGAGGATCCCTGCATGTCAGTTGTGTGCATTAGGGAGGATCCCTGCATGTTGGTGTGTATTAGGGAGGATCCCTGCATGTTGGTGTGTATTAGGGAGGATCCCTGCATGTTAGTTGTGTATATTAGTGAGGATCCCTGCATGTCAGTTGTGTGCATTAGGGAGGATCCCTGCATGTTGGTGTGTATTAGGGAGGATCCCTGCATGTTGGTGTGTATTAGGGAGGATCCCTGCATGTTGGTGTGTATTAGGGAGGATCCCTGCATGTTAGTGGTATATATTATAGTGGATCCCTGTATTAGAGAAGCTGCCTGCCTCACAGGTGCATTTATTCCTAATACTCCCTACCTCTCAGGTGTGTATTAAAGTAATCCCCTGCCTTTGATGTCTTTGTATGTATTACAGCAGCTTACTTTCTTTAGGAGTGTCTGTGAAGAAGAGGAAGCAATAAACAGACCAACATACAGTAGACTTGAGGTGCTCACATATAGCTAATAAGGAGGATCCTCGTGCATAGAGGCAGCATGAAATTGGCTGAGGGTGTAATGGGCCCTCCCTTCCTTAAGACCACTCAGAGTTCACATGGGAACTTTCATGCCGCTCATTAAGCCTGTTTATTGTTCAGGGCTAATTAAAATGTTACACTCTTCTGCTTTTTACATCCTCACCCCGGCTAATGAATCTGCAGACGACACTCCACAGGGTGCTCAGTGCACAGATATAAAGAGGATGTGAAAGCTCCATGCAAAGTGGGGAAGCAGCAATTATGGTCGGCACAGCACAGCATTCCTGGTGTACAACGGTCCCCCCTAACCCTTTAAACTCCCCCAGCCTTCCTGTTAATTGTGTAATGTGCCCCACTGGGAGCATGCCGTAAACACCGGCAATATATTTGATGTTAATTGGTGTGATAACTATATCAGCCTGTACTTATTTATTCATTCCAGGCTCAGATATCCATGTAGAGCTCCTGTCTCACTGATAGTGTGCAGCAGCCCGGGAAGCAGTACATTGGAGAGCGCCATTCTATAAAACATGGAGATCCCCCAAATAGGTCAACTTAATGTAGACTTTTAAAGTGAGATGGGGAAACCTCCCATATGTTCAAATAGAAACTCATTCAGCTTGTGTTGTTTTAATTAAACCTCAGTCTAATTAACTATCTGGCTCCCAGAAAGGCCTGCAACGTGTTACGGCGCACACCATTACTGGCAGAGGAGGTGACAAAGCCTAGACTTGATGGACCTGCAGGTTTACTGTAGCTGGGGGGTGAGGGGCAACACTAGTAAAACATGCCTTCGGGGCAGTGGTCAAAATGTAATTTAATAGGAGATGATCTTTTTAGGACCATTCCAAGGTTAATGGTAATGTTTATGCTGCTCAGTAGAAATTGGGAGGGGATTGTAAAATAGACCCCTTTATCTTTAAAGAAATAACTGATTTAGGTTTGTAAATTAAAAATCAATGGTGTTCAGTCCCACTTCAGCCACTCACCTAATTGTAAGGGGACTTCTCTCATAGATAGGCATAGAGCTTGTCTCATACACACATCACATAGGCAGGGAGCTTCTCATATACACACAGATGTGAGTGTGTTTTTCTGATACATATTTTTGGAGTGGGAGTTTTTGTAACACACATACAGAGGTCATTACACTCTGCTCATAATACTTGACCTCTCTGCAGCATTTGACACCGTGGACCACCCTCTTCTCCTTCACATTCTCCATACTCTTGGTATTCGGAACAAAGTATCCTGGATCTCATCCTACCTCTCCCATCGTACTTTCAGTGTCTCTTCTGCTAACACCTCCTCCTCCTCTATTGATCTCTCTGTGGGGGTACCCCAGGGCCCTGTACTGGGACCTCTTCTCTTTTCTCTGTACACACTCTCTCTAGGTGACCTAATAACATATTTTGGGTTTAAATATCATCTCTATGCTGACGACACACAAATGTACTTTTCAACACACGACCTTACACCTGCAGTACAAACCAAAGTTTCTGAATGTCTCTCTGCTATATCATCCTGGATGGCCCTCCGATGCCTTAAACTCAACATGGCAAAAACAGAGCTCCTCATACTTCCTCCCAAACCTGGCCCTACTAGTACCTCCTTCCACATTACTGTTGGAACTACGATCATTCACCCAGTAGCCCAAGCACGCTGCATAGGGTCACACTCGACTCCTCTCTCACATTCGCCCCTCACATTCAAAACATATCTAAAACCTGTCGCTTGTTCCGCCGCAATATAACAAAGATACGCCCTTTCCTCTGTTGCTCGACTGCTAAAACTCTGACTCAGGCCCTCATTCTCTCCCGTCTTGATTACTGTAACCTCCTGCTGTCTGGCCTTCCTGCCTCTCACCTGTCTCCTCTACAATCTATCCTAAACGCTGCTGGCAGAATCACTCTACTCTATCCTAGATCTGTCTCTGCATCTCCCCTCATGAAATCCCTCTTTTGGCTTCCGATCAAATCCCACATCTCACACTCCATTCTTCTCCTCACTTTTAAAGGTTTACACTCTTCTGCTCCTCCTTACATCTCAGCCCTAATTTCTCGTTATGAACCATCCAGACTCTTGCGTTCTTCTCAAGGATGTCTTCTTTCTACCCCCTTTGTATCTAAAGCCCTCTCCCGCCTTAAACCTTTTTCACTGACTGCCCCACACCTCTGGAATGCCCTTCCCCTCAGTAACCGACTAGCACCCTCTCTATCCACCTTTAAGACCCACCTTGAGACACACTTGCTTAAAGAAGCATATGAATAGCACTGGGGATAATACTGGACACATGATACATAAAGCCTGTCCCCCTGCAGATGCACTTACCAGAACTCCCTCCTACTGTCTCTTTACGTTCTCCCTACCTACCAATTAGATTGTAAGCTCCTCGGAGCAGGGACTCTTCTTCCTTAATGTTACTTTTATGCCTGAAGCACTTATTCCCATGACCTGTTATTTATACTGTTATTTATTTGATTACCACATGTATTACCACTGTGAAGCGCTATGTACATTAATGGCGCTATATAAATAAAGACATACAATACAATACATACAGTATACACATATCTTGCAGGCAAGGTGTTTTTCTAACCAACCTTGCCTGTATACACTCAGCTCCTTCCACCCACAAAGCTTCTTCTGTATATCGACCCCAGGCTAAGCACTGATATTGGGTATTTACAACCTGAAATCTTTACCTTTCACACCTGTGTTTTACATTTCACATTCCACAGTGCATGATGATAGCATCACATGCTGGAGGGGTAAGAACCCCGTGGGGCAAACAGCCACACACCTTCACCATAAGTCTGGGGTACAAGGAGTACAACTTTGTGAGAGAGGACAGTGTCGATGTTAAAAGCCCACTGTCCAAAACAGTGAAGTTAAAGATGTGACATTATCTTCATCTAATCTGTATGTGGAGTTTAATAGGCTAGTACCACCTCTGGTTACCACTACCAACACATCTTGTATATCCATTAAGTGAGAGATTATTACGGGGATATTCACATAGGGCCTGACTCAATATGGTATAAAGCCATCTTCCCTTTGCTTGGGAAGATTTAATCTTCATTCATTTCAGCAGGTTAGACATCTTCCCAAGCAAGAAGAATATGGCTTTACAGCAGATGGAATAGTTGGCCATAGAACACAAAACATCTAATTTCCTCAGAGAACCAGGAAAAGTTCTGACCAGATTGGACCCGGAAAAGTTTTGATTCCCACAAAAGGCCGCACAGAACCTTGTGAAAATTATAAGTGACCCTAATGGTATAGGATTAGCCAGTTTAAATCAGTGGGCTTACTGGGCATGATATAGTTGCTGACATTATATGAATAAAACCCATACGGGCGTGTGTATTAGTTAAAATGGAGCAAAAAATGACACCGTATTTACAAAGCAAAAAATCCAATGGTGCCCTATGGAATCTTTGATACATAACCCCCTTTGACCCATACCCCCCTTAAGCCCATGTACGTACTAAGCGGTGCTAGTCAATAAGACACCTTCCAGGGCTGAAAGACATAATACAGCCTGTTACGGGAGACAAGGACTAACACACCAGGGAGCAATTCGCCAGACAGAAACACAGAGTTTATAAAATGTATTTATTGGACAAAGAAATATCCACAGCTATTTACAGCAAAACACACACTTACAGCTGGGAAACTGGAGAACCCTATAAACTTAGGTTCAGGGAACTCCCTAAAGAGAGTTACCCTACAAAATCCTCTGCAGCGTCTCCCCGTTGCACACAGCTCCTTGCCAATTCTTAATCGTAAGAATCTCTTCCACAAATAGAACACTCTGAGCTCACAGCTAAGGCTGAGGCCCCGGTGTCGCCGCTGCACACGCGCCTGCTAGGCTGGCGGAGCGAGCAGCTGTGTTCCTTGGTCTGCGTGAGCTGCAGGGGGAAAGACGGGGAGAGTGTGGCGGGGTGCGCAGCCATGATGCCACCCGGCAGGTTCACCCTCAATGGCTGAACCGCCGGGGTATGTGGCCAGCGCTCCGTCGCGAGTTGTGAGCACAGATTTCCTGTCTTCAGGGAAATCTGTTCGCTCAACGCGGCGGGCAAGGTAGTTAGCGGGCCCAGCCACATTGAGGGGTGGTTCTTGTCCCTCCAGCGCCCACCATAGCGGGCAATGCCGCAGGCAGCGTGGACCTAGCCGAACAAAGAGCTGCTCTTGTCTCACCAGCAATCTCCCCTACCTCAGGTGTTTGCAACACACCAAGCCCCTGATTTGCAACAGTCCATCTGAAGATCACAGACCATTTGCAACAGTCCATCTGAAAACAAAATTAAGCCCTGGTCCCTGAAGTGCTGGAATCAGGCTACAGAATACATAAACGCATATAAAATAATACAAATGTATTACTGACAGATGGAGGTAATGTCAGGCTTGGCCTTTATTAAAAGCAGTCACATTTACCCCTACCATCACACAGCCGTCATACAGTATTGAGTATGGAATAGCACTGCTTAGTGAATATGGCATTTAGTGCTTTGCTGCCCTGCCTGTGACATTATCCCATCTTATTGCAGTCACAACCTATAAAAGCATATTATTCCAAGTACAGATCTGATTCAGATAGCCTGTGACTTTACCTGGGGCTGATGTCAGCATGTTAATTTCCTTTCCTTTGTTCCTTTGCTCCTTTGCTCCTTTGCTCTTCTCTTATCCCCTCCTTCTTATTATTTTACCATTGTAGCCTATGTCGTTTCCTACACATTTTGGCTTCTATTCTGTATGCGGTGCAGCTGCTTCCCTGAGCTGTCACAGTGTTCATCTCCCTCTAAGTGAGTGGAACTAAATTCTTCCCCAGCTTGGGGAAGATAGTTTCACAACTTATTGCATAGGGACCTTTTGTCTTCTTCTTTAAATATAATTTACTTTAATAATACACCACATGCTTTGTCCTTTTACCCTGACTTCCATAAAGTCCTCTATATTTGTTTTTCCACAATCTTTCAAGACCCCTCATTCTTTTCCCCGTTTGTCTCACCCACTGATTCCTTCACCCCCCCCCCCCCCCACCCCTCTCTCTCTATTTTCCTCCTTATCTATCTCTTCCCTTTTCTATCTGAATATGTTCCCTTCCCCATTTCTGTCGCCCACTACTCTCTTTCCCTTTGCTCCCCACCCTTTCCTTTTCTGCGTCCTGGTCTCTCTTTGTCTTCCTCCCTCTCAATATTTCTTCCTTTTTCCCTTTCTCTCTCCCCCCTCCCCAGCAGCCTCATTCCCTTGGCCAGGCTCAGCTCTGACAGCTTTAAGCTGCTTTGTACACTGAGCGTCTGGCTGTGTTAATATGATTTATAAGGACAGTATAACACTGGGCACATTGCAGTCTGTCACTGCAGTCTCTCTGATTAAAATTCTGCTCCCTCTCCGACTGCAGCAAGCCTCAAATGGAATATTCTACATAATTTCCGAAAATGCTTGTTTTATTATCACCCATTTCTCCTGCATCAGGTGACCCAAGCAACACAGCTACTGACTTCCTCGTTGTGCCTTGGCTTTTACTAGGTCAGATTTACCACTTTATCGCCTGGCTCTTAACCCATTTGATGCTGGGGGAGTCTACAGCATATAGCTCACCATGAACGGCTGAACTATGTAAGAATAGCTTTGTTAAAGCAGTGTTTAACATAAGGCACCTTACAATGTGGAGAACTAATGCGTGCTTCAACGTATCAACTTTAAAGAGCAGAGAAAAATATATATTGTTGGAGCACGCCAGTAATCCCGATCACTCCTTTAATGATTCGCTTCAAAATACAATGAACCACTTGTTAAAGAATCTCATTGGTTATAGCTGTGGGTCAGAAGGCTGTGGAACACCACACGCAATTGATTGGGACAAGTCTATGCATAGTGGCTAATTTAAATAATATTTTTCTCTAAGAAGGAGGAGCTGTGACGGTCAGTTAAACATTTCTCAGCAGTTCTTTGTTTTAGTGGAAAGCTACACAATATCAATCTGTGTGAGAGAGAGAGAGAGAGAGAGAGAGAGAGAGAGAGAGAGAGAGAGAGAGAGAGAGAGAGAGAGAGAGAACGAGAGAGAGAAAGAACGAGAGAGAGAGAGAACGAGAGAGAGAACGAAAACGAGAGAGAGAACGAAAACGAGAGAGAGAGACGTCCACTAACCCCCACATCCCTGTGCGAAACTGTTACCAATATACCCTGCAATCATTATACCCTACCCCCTAGTATTCGTGTAATTATTGTCCCCCACCTCCTATTATTCACGCTTTGGCAATACTGAAATGTTCTTTCGTCATGCCAAAAAAGCTGATTTGATTTGATTTGAGAGAACGAGAGAGAGAGAGAATGAGAGAGAGAGAGAACGAGAGAGAGAGAGAGAGAGAGAGAGAGAGAGAGAGAACGAGAGAGAGAGAACGAGAGAGAGAAAGAGTGAACGAGAGAAAGAGAGAACGAGAGAGAGAGAGAACGAGAGAGAGAGAGAACGAGAGAGAGAGAGAACGAGAGAGAGAGAGAGAGAGAGAGAGAGAGAGAGAACGAGAGAGAGAGAACGAACGAGAGACAGAACATATGCAGCAAATTAAAGCAGATTGTGTTTGACTTTACTAGATAGTGAAAATAGAGTTAGCTGGGAGGAGGGATCAGCCTGTAAGGACGTAAAATTGGAGAGCTCAGAGCTTAGTGCAGTGAGTGTGGAGCTTTTGAGGTTACTAGAGCCACGATATCTTCCATATTTAGGGGCTTATTCTATATGTGCAAAGCTTCAGATCTGGCTATTTCCTGGGAAATTTGGTTGAAAACAGCTATTCTGCCACTTTGGCACATACAGTATAGAATAAGCCACTTAATGTCAACATTTGGATAACCTTCTGTACTGATAACATATGCAGGTATTAAGAATGGTTGTGTTTGCCTCGTAACAACCTGCACAGAATCGACTTCTTTCCAGGAACAATATGGCTATTTGAGCTGTATACTATATCTGCAGCTATAGTAATGTTAGGCTTTTAGATTTGTGTCAATGATTAATTTTCCATTAAACATAGGTATTTTCAATACCAGTGGCTAATATTCCAGCCATGCAAAATAATAGAATATTTCACATAGTAAGCAATCATATTGCATGCCATTTTCCCCTCCATGCATTGTTGAGAAATGAATTATAAGTAACATTATTATTAAGAACAGGCTCATCATCCAACGCCTTACTTTTACCTTTCTTAATCTGGCTTCTGGGCTCCTGAGTACTTTTTAAGTAAAGAGTTATATAAGTATTATTTTTTAGCAGTTCTCTTTTGGGCCTTGTGTGCCCCTTGTAAATGTTGGCGATGGAGCAAGTGTTTACTAGCAGATTGTGGATAATCTTCATGGTTTGTAATTTTGGGTCCATATAGTGGAGTAAATGGAAGTGTGCCACAACCTCTGCTATTCTGAGCAGCAGCTCTAGCAGTGAGCTAAACCAGCAGCACCAGCAGTGAGCTAAACCAGCAGCGAGCTACTGTAAACCAGCAGCTCCAGCAGTGAGCTAAACCAGCAGCGAGCTACTGTAAACCAGCAGCTCCAGCAGTGAGCTAAACCAGCAGCTCCAGCAGTGAGCTAAACCAGCTAGCTGCTGGATAGCTCTTCTGTCACAGCATATTTTTAAGCTCTACTGCTCACACCTGTTGCCAATGTGCCTCCCCCTGACTTCCTTTATAGGATGATCACTTCTACTTCCTGGTTGCCAGATCAATGTGCTTTGCCTTTGCATCCAGCCTTGCTATCAGAGTATCTATCCGTCTGACTTGCTTGCTGCCCGCCTAACTATGCTCGTGAGCTCTGCCTGCCCTGATCCCAGCCTGCGTGAATACATTGTTGCTTTCTGCCTGCCCTGACCACGGCCTGTTATAATAATAATAATAATAATAATAATAGCATGTTCTTGTATAGCGCTGCTAGTTGTATGCAGCGCTTTACAGAGACATTTTGCAGGCACAGGTCCCTGCCCCGTGGAATTTACAATCTATGTTTTTGATGCCTGAGGCACAGGGAGGTAAAGTGACTTGCCCAAGGTCAGAAGGAGCCGACACCGGGAATAGAACCAGGTTCCCCTGCAACAATCTCAGGGTCAATCAGTGTCTTTACTCACTGAGCCACTCCTTCTCCTAAGATACCTTGATCTTGCCTGCAGCCTGCCCTTACCTCAGCCTGTCTGACCTGCATTTGCTTGGTGATTCTGCCCTTCACCAACTCTGAGGTGCACAGCCCGTCTACGACCATGGGCCTGCTCCAATCCACCGGGAACCCTTTCTGTCATGGAGCCTACCTTCTTCAGTGTCTTACTGACTGATCTAGCCTAACAATGGATTCTGCTGTACCAAGTAGCACTGTTGCCAAATTGGTAGGTGTCAGACATTACGAGCTCTGGCTGCCCCAGCTTCCACCAGCCGCCACAGACTCCCTTAGGCGAGCCTAATATACTGTAAGGAATCCGCTCCTGGGTTTGGCTGGAGCTCATCCTTGCAGAGCTGTGGAGTTTCAAGATAAACCCTCCCTGCTCCTGCAATCACTGCAGCCTGCATGCCTGCTGTGCAGCTTTGCCCCTATTCGCTGGCTATACTATATAGAGCCAGCCCCTCCCCCCAGGAAGTTGCTGAGCATAAACCAAGGTCTACTTGGATGTAACTGTGTTTGCCACAACCTACCTTGTCTTAGCCATTCCTGTTTCCTGTGCTGAAGCGCTGGGATCCCCAGTGCTAAGCTTCATAGTTCCTGTGGCCTGGCTGCATATCCTTCTTGCAGAGGCCTTCGTTGCCTGGCCTACCTGCGGGCCAATCTTTTCCTGTGCTGAAGCGCTGGGATCCCCAGTGCTAAGCTTCATAGTTCCTGTGGCCTGGCTGCATATCCTCCTTGCAGAGGCTTTTGTACTGTCCTACCCCTGTCCTCCTTACAGGGTCCCTTTCTACGCTGAAGCGGCTCCACTCCAAGTTTCTGTTTTCTACGCTGAAGCTGCTACGCTGAAGCACCACGCACCTGCCTTCCCGTAGCCGACCCTCGCTTGTATCCTCAACCACCGTTCCTGTGCCACCTGCCTTGACCCCAGCCTGGCTAACGTTAACGCTGCTTTCTCCAACCCTGACCTGGCTACGTTTGACTACGGACTGCGCAACCCAGAACTGGCTTTGTGGTCTAAGGTCGGTGTATTCACATCCCCACCTCAGCCCCGTGGTCCGGTTTGTGGCGAGCACGATTGTTACATATACCACTACCGGGAAATCTTTTTTAGAAAAGACAGCTGCTTCGGGGTTTCCCAAAAAATCTGTGCCAACGTATCTTTTGGCCAATTAATTTATCCTACTGATAGTGTGACAGATGCTTTGCTGTGGGTCAACCCACTATATGGACGTATAGTTTATCCCCCTGTTGGGAAGTCTGGGGGACTTTTTTCATGGGATGACTACCCTATTTGATGATCCAAACCAAACCTCCTCTCCCTGCGGCAAGGCAACCATACTGTGGCAGACTACGCCGCTGAATTTAGGCAGTGGGTGTCTGATACTGATTGAAATAAACCAGATCAGCATTTCCGAAGAGGCCTCAGTGAGGGTATCAAAGAATAGTTGGCCAGAGTGGATGCGTCAACAGAGCTTGGTCCATTTCTCAATCTCTGCGTTATATGGGATTGATGCCTCCAGGAGCGACATTGGGAACGATTGAAAACTTGGAATAGAGAGAGCCCCTCCATGATCCAAGACTGCTGCAAGGAAATCTTCCTCAGAAAAAAAGCCAATGCAGATCATAGGAGCTCAAGACCCTCCCATCATGAGCTTACCTATGTTCGGCCAATCTGTGTTTATATTGTGGACTTTAAGGACACTATTTCTTTTACTTCCCTAACCAGCTTAACGTTCAAGGATTGTCTGAAAATGAAAAAACCCAGCTAAATAGGGGGAATTTGAGCTGGGCAGTATAAGAAAAGTCCCTATCCAGCCTGATCAACACGTTAATCACATCCAGTCTGGCTTCTCAAGTCAGTCCCACTGATTGCTCCACTTAAACTACAAGAGGGATGTGTGGATATCCCTTTCCTGGCTATGCTTGACTCTGAAGCAGCAGGAATTTTTAGTGACACAGAGTTGGAACCAAAGGCCTGTCAACTCGCCCTAAGGAATGTCCCACTTAGTGGAAGCAATCAATGGAACATTCCTGTCATCAGGCCCAGTTACCAAAGAGACTGTACCACATGGTGTTAAAAATTCAGGGCCATAAATAGACTTTAACATTTTACCTCGTCTGTAATCAGCATTTTCAGGTACTGGGTTTGCCTTGGCTGTCGATACACAATCCGCAGATTGTTTGGCCTACCAGACATGTCACCTTCCTATCACCATTCTGCTCGGTTTTCCCTTCCCCAGGAAACACTGGTAAGAAATAATGCACTGAATTCAAACGGACCAAAGATAACAGAAAGTATAGGGATGGTCACAAATATGACATGTACCCCACAAGCCTGTCAGGGCTACTGGAAGGAGTTTTTTATAAGAAAAAGGCAGAAGAGTTGCCCCCTCAAAGACAGTGTGATTTTGCTATCGAATTCTTGGCAGTATCTGAAATTCTATTTGGCCGCATGTATTCTCTGTCTGAACCTGAATTTAAGGTTTTGCAGGAATACATCCTGCAATAGAAAGGATTTAATCATCATTCGACCTCTCCATCCGGGACTCCCATCTTCTTCATTAGGAAGGATGGTTCGCTTTGCCCTTGTGTTGACTACCAATCCCTGAACCAAATTCCAGTGAGAAACAGATACGAGTTGCCATTAATTCCGGCGCTCCCGGAACAACTTCCTTGAGTCAAAGTGTTCTCAAAATTGGATCTGAGAGGGACATAAAACGTAGCGTAAATACATACAAGAGATTGGTAGAAGACGGGCTTCCGAACCAGGTATGGTAATTTCGAATACTGTGTTATGCAATTTGGGTTATGCACTGTCCCTGCCGCATTTCAACATTTCGTGATCGATGTGTTCCAAGACCTGATGGATCCGTTTATCTACCTGGGCGATAGCCTCATGTTTTCGGAGAACCTAGAGAAGCATAGACAACATGTCCAGACTCTCTTGGAATGGCTCCAACAGTATAACCTCGAGAAATGCAAGTTTGAATGCAACATTGGGCTATTTCTGTGATTCGTAGTTTCCCCAGAAGGGTTACAAATGGATCCCAGCAAAGTCAAAGCTGTGCAAGAAAAGCATGTCCCAACAGTTGTTAGAGATGTTCAATGTTTTATAGGATTCACCAATTATTACTGGCTCTGTATCTGGGTCTCCTATTACTGCTTTGACACGAAAGGTACTCTGTTCACTTGGTCTATGCAAATTCAATTCTCTTTTGGACAATTAAAAGGAGATTTCATCTCAGTACCTGTCTTGGCGCATCAAGACTTGACTTTACGACTCGTCGAAGGTGACACTGCCCTTGGGGCAATACTGCCACAAGGTCAAGGACCTAAGATTTTATTGCATCATTGTGATTTTTATTGGTCAATAAAAGGGGGAAAGCGCTAGCAATACTAAGTAAGTGATTCAAAATTAAAATGGTGCAAACAATGTGGAGATATAATCAAAAACAAATGTGAAAACACAACAAAGAACCTTGAAAAAAGTCCTGAGAAATTTCTGCCCATGTGTTAAAGAATTTTTCAAATCCTATTGGTAAATGTTGAAATAAAAGAGCCTTGTGGCGCATTTTCCCCTTTCCCCCTCTTCCCCCTTTTTTTCACCTGGATATATGCGCCACATGACTAATTTCTTTCAACTTGTGCTTTTTACTCACCTTAAACTCAGTCCACCTGAAATAAACTATAGCATCAGAGACAAGGAACCTCTAGTGATCAAATCTGCTTTTGAAGAATGACCACACCTACTGTACATGAAGGAACAATTCATTCAGTGACTGTTTAAACTGATCCAAAAAAATATCGAATACTTACAAATGGCTCGTTGCTTGAACCCGAGACAAGCCTGGTGAGCACTGTACTTTACTCAATTTAATGTCACTGTGTTGTATCGCCCCGGAATACAAAACGGCAACTTACAGTAGATGTGCTCTTAAGGCAATACAATGGAGAATTGTCAATGCCAGTCCCTGCCAGCATTGTCCTGCAACAGAGAAATGTACTTGTAACTACTAATCTGAGAAAATGCATTCAGCAAGCGACCAGCACAGACCCTCATGCGCAATCCATTTGTTAGTCTCTGTTCCTGCTATTTGGAAGTAAAAGGGTTGTTTGATCTTTAGGTGCACTATATATTCTGCCTGGCAGTATAAAGGTGGAGGTCCTGAGATCCCACCATGACTCACTGACTGCTGGTCACACGGGAATTGGGAAACAGAAGAAACTACATTCGTGCTAGTACTGGTGGCTCAGACTTTGTCTTGATGTTGAAAAGCACGTCTGGTCCTGTGAGGTCTGCACTCACAATTCACCTCACAGTAAACCATATGGGTCTCTTGCAGAAACTACCTACGCCAGAGCTGCCACGGAGTTCGGTTTCTATGAACTTTATTGTTTATCTCCCGCTTTCTCAGGGTTTCAACACCATTTTGTAAGGCGTGGACTGATTAACTAAAATAGCACACTTCATACCTGCTAAGAGACTTCCGTCAACTAGTTTTCGGAAAACTTCCGTCAACCGTTTCTGGAAAGGTTTCAGTACCCTGTTCAAGATTAAGCTCTCATCTGTATATCATCCTCAGTACTATAGACAAACAGAGTTCACCAATCAGGCCTTGGCACGGAATATCTGCTGTTTTATGGGTTACCAGCAAGAGAACTGGATATCTTTGCTTCCAACAGCAGCATTTGCTTAGAAATGCCATAGTAAAAACCTGTTCTTTGCAAACTATAGATTTCATCCCCAAGCCTACCCATCTATTATACAAAAAAGTATGTCAAACGACAGAGGCCCAGTATACCAGGTTATGGACAAGTTTTGGCTGTCTATACAGCATCTTAGAATCAATCACCCATCTGCCAAACTTGTCCAACATTTAATTGGCCCCTTCATAATTGACAGGCAGATAGATCCGGTGGCTTTCTGTCTCCAGCTTCCAGAATCGCTAAAAATCCACCCGGTCGTTCGTGTTTCTCTATTGAAACCATTAATTGAAAACCGTTTTATGAGGCGTAACCCTCCTCTACCAGGCCCTTGGCACGTTCAAGGACAAGAAGAGTATGTGATGGCAAAAATTCTCGACTCCCAGAGACATCAAGGACAGCTCAAGTACCAGGTGGACTGGAAAGGCTATGGTCCAGACTCCAGAGGAAAGCTCTTGGGAAGCAGTGAGAAATGCCTAATCTGATAAGCCAGTTCCTAGGGCACCAGGAAGGAGGGGGCTGGGGATACTACCAGGTCCGACAGGACAAGAACCCATGTCCTCTGTTATTCAGGGCAGCAGCTCTAACAGTGAGATAAACCACCTGCTAGATAGCTCTTCAGCCACAGCATAATTTTAAGATCTACTGCTCACTGCTCACACCTGTTGCCAAGAAGCCACGTAGACATTCCTCATGGCTTTCTTTATAAGCTGATCACTTCCATTTCTTGGTTACCAGATCAATGTGCTTTGCCTTTGCATCCAGCCTTGCTATCAGATCATCTATCCGTCTGACTTGCTTGCTGTCCGATCTTCTGCCTGCCTAACTACGCTTGTGACCTCTGCCTGTCTGTTATACCATTATCCTGCCTGCCACCTGCCATGACATCAGCTGTCTGTTCTTATCTCCTGCCTCATCCATTGTACTGTGTCTTTTGATCCTGCCCTTCACTAACTCTGTGGCGCACAGCCTGTCTCCACGATTATGCTCCAGCTCCATACAGTTTTCCCTGTATGGCTGCAGCCATTGGGATCCACTCCTTGTTGTGGAGCCCACCTCCATCGGTACCTTACACACAGTCAGTGCTCAGAATGATCAGGTATGGTTTGTCGAAGTGCAGATAAGTGAACATAACTACACGAATCATCTGAGAAGAGGTGGCCTATATGATGGCCTCGGTGTGGTGTTTGCAAGGATGTTTTTTACATGATCTATATGAAAGAACAAAAAAGATAGAAATGATCAATTCCTATAAAAGGAATGTAGCCAGGTCACCTGTTTTCCCCTGCGACCCCCCCGGGCGCCTCCGTGGTCACGGACGCTGTCGGGTACTGCCAGCGGCAAGCGGCAGACCCGACGGCCATTCAGGAGGGTGGGGGCCGAGGAGGGAGCTCGCCGGAGTGCAGGAGATCTCCGGCGGCTCTTGCACAGGGCGCCGCCATGTTGCGCCGGTTCGCGCATGCGCAGAGAGTCCCAGGCGGCCCGAGATAGTCGCGCATGCCAGGAGAGTCGCGCGAGAGGTAGGGAGAGATTGCGGCGGCCATTAGGGGTTAGTGTAAGCACAGGGAAGGCGCGCACGCGGCCCCAATGTTATAGTAAGGGCCTCGGGATTCCGAGGAGGCATAGGGAGACAGGCACCAGGTGCCTGATAGGAGCCAATAGGGCTGCAGGACTGCCAGGAGAGCAAGTGGATACATTTGGCGGGCTTGCAGCTACGTTGTCAGTCAGAGGAAGGAGCAGTCAAGGGAAGGAGGTAGGGTACAGGAGCGAGGGACTCCCTGTACTAGGCCAGCACCCCCTTGGCCCAAGATGGCCCTGAGTCCCCCAGTAGTGTGAGTGTTGCCAGGGATAGCCCTCAGGATAGGGAACCTGTCACTTACTTTAGTTAGCAACTGGGGAACAGAAGGGAAGATAGGGACAGCTGGGGGGTTTCATAGCGGTAACCAATCCGGGGAGCCATAGCCCAGGGTCCGTGTTGCGAGTGGCGAGGCCACTGGGGGGGTTTCATAGCGGTAACCAATCCGGGGAGCCATAGCCCAGGGCGGCGTTGCGCGTAGTACGAGGCAACTGGGGGGGGTTCATAGCGGTAACCAGTCCGGGGATCCATGGCCCAGGGCCCGTATTATGAGTAGGGTGGGTACAAGACCTACCTATATAGGATAGGCAACCCCGAAGGCCCTAGGAGAGTGACCCTTAAGCCACTTAAGGATGCTGTGCTATAGGGACGGCCTGTAGTGCAGGGTGTGTCACGTTGCTGTATCGTTAGCGAGGGACTCAGCGGATACTGCGGTTCCAGTGACGGAGTTCGGACCCACGTTGGGGGTCCACAGAGAATATCGCCAGGATAGGATCAGACGGATTCATCACGCGTCTGACCCTTTGTGAAGCGTTGCTGATCCGAGCACTGGAGTGCTCGGCAGGTATCTACAGTTCTAAGTGCACCACCGGGCCCTTAGCTTAATAGTGACTGCGCAGTCACCCATTGATTCTCTGCAAGAGTGCGGGACATTGGGTGGGGTTCTTTGGACACTGGGTGGGATCACCTAGTGTTGGGGAATCGTCCTGCGAGACGTCACGGTTAGTGTCTCCTCCTGAGAGGGACACAGGTTATATTATGAATGTGATGTGTCGTATTACATGTTAGTAAAGTCCTTAGTTATTATACCCCATTGTGTATGTGATCATTGAGTTTGTCCTGCGAGGATCCACTCCCTCTCTGGTGGGAGCCATCGCAGGTGGAGGCGCTGCACCTATTGAGTAAGTGGTTACCCCTAGTATAATTGCCCCAGGTTCCCAGTGGCGGAAGCTCAGCCCTCCTGTGAGCCTACAGGTATACGCACCACACCGGTAACACTGCATGTTCTACTCACCCACACTATATATGCGATTGGGTGGGGTGGAATACCCGTTACATTTGGAGGCGCTGCTGAGATAGACCTGGGGTGCCCTGTTTGCAATTTTTCAAATTGTCCCATTCATATTTTTCATCATGGCGGTGCCGTCACCGCAAGACGTCGATGACTGGGCCTTAGCGCGGCAATTATCCCCAAGGCGCGTGTTTGTAGTGGCCGGAGTATCCCATGATACGCAATTGTCCACTATGCGCGCCCAAGTAAGAACTTGCCCGGAATTGGCCACTGCCCGGGTGAAAGACTTAAGGCTGGATACTGACGGCCGGGGGATTACCTATCTCCTGTGCACCACGCATGACATATGCCTAGAGACTGTTCCCCATGTATTAACACTCCCCGAGTCTTCCGCAGGGGACTGTCTCATGATCTATGCAAAAAGCTGCAGTGTAGTTGACAGGACTGTAGTTAAAATGGAGGCTCCTGCAGCAAGGAATGCTAACAGTGAGTCCCACCTAACATGGCGGCTCCCGCCAACTCAAAATGACACACGTGCTTCTGACTGCCAGGCTGCTCAGAAAAGGGTTGCAGAAAACCCTCCGGGACTGGCGGGAAAACCAGAGCCCCGCCCCCGTAATGTGAGTGACTCAGTGCAGAGACAGAGCCACTCAGTGATAGAGCACACCCCTCCTTTACATTCCACCAGGGGGAGTGAGCACAGTGAGCAGGAAACAGAGATAGACTGTAAGGGGATACACCCTAATGCGTATGTGGTCTGGAGCGCGCCCGGAGTAGATTCTCTTCTCTTTATGTGCTCCTGCCTGCAAGAAGCCCACGCTCAGGGAGCCAATGTGGCTCAGGGACCCCTCGACTTCAGGACCGTCGAGGTGGAAGGAGAAATGGGCATACAGTGTTTTAGCCCCACTTGTGACTGTTCTAGAGAGACCTTGACATGGTGGTCTGCCTGTGAGTGTTGCGGGGTGGGGTTATTGAAGTCTATTGTTCCCCAGCATGCCGAACCAGCAGAGGAGACAGAGGAATCACAGCATACAGAGCCTGCTGTGGGCCCGTGTGCCCTACCACGGCCAGTCCGGCCTACAGAGGTACCATCGGTCCCAGGCTTGGGATCAGTACCTGTTGACGACGACAAGGGTGAGTTGACTGCCCCAGGGGTGTTGGGTGTGAGCCTCCAGGTGACCGCGGAGCACGATAGCTTCTTAAGTCTGGACACCGGGGCGAATGGCTCCACTCGACATCGCGTCCTGGCGGAGGTGTCCCCCCTAGAAGATAGCTGTCCTACAGTGCGAGTGGACCAGTACCCACTGCCTATCATTCCAGAAGAAGAGAAATCCATCGCAAGCCAGCAGAGTGGTAAGGAACCCCCTTGCTCCCCACAGGCTCCGATGGAGGTGGCCGTGCAACAGGCCAGAGTTACGGTTCCTGATCTGAGTGAGAGCCCGTGCGCTCCAACCCAAATGGTCCCAGGACTGGGATCCAATGCTCCCGAGTTTAAGGACAGCAAGTGGACTGCCCCAGAAGTACAGGGGGCAGGTACCGAGACAACCGAGGTGGGAACTGACAGCGTCCCCGAGGACCTGTTGGCCACCGAGAATCACCGCAGGGGTAAGGTGTCTACTCTTTACCCCCTGCCAGGTGAAGCAGAGACTTTGAGTAAAGAGACAGTGTCCAGTTCTCGCTTCTCAGTGGAAGCTGAGCACGTATGTAGGGACAAGGACTATGTGGCAAAGGAGCTGGTAGAAGTTGCCTCCTTTGCGCCCAAGAAGAAGCGGCCCATTCGTCACGTAGTGGACCGAGGGAAAGGTCCTGGCCGCCTGGCCTGCTGCTTCCAGGCCATGGATGATCAAGTAAAGGTTGGTGTGAGGGACACTGCGCTATTCCTTCCACCAGGGGGAGGAAGTAGCACTGAACCAGTGACTGTTACTCCAGAGTGTGCTTTCCGAGAGATTCACTCCGGGGAGGCTCACGGACGCAAAAGTGAGGTACCCCCATCTGATCAGTTAGGGGCACCCCACATATGGTCTCAGCAAGCAGCTGATACTCAGCTGGCCTCGGGTAATAGTGGGTGTGATATGCCATGTAATTTTGCATTGTGTGAAAATGTGCCATGTTTTGAGGATGTTGCAGTCGATCTGTTAAGTGTACGGGGTATGCCATGCCATTTTTCAGTGTGTAAAATTGTACCATGTTATGTCGTTCCCCAAGCGAGGGCGTTGGGTATTTCACCAGGGGGAGAGTGTAGCCAGGTCACCTGTTTTCCCCTGCGACCCCCCCGGGCGCCTCCGTGGTCACGGACGCTGTCGGGTACTGCCAGCGGCAAGCGGCAGACCCGACGGCCATTCAGGAGGGTGGGGGCCGAGGAGGGAGCTCGCCGGAGTGCAGGAGATCTCCGGCGGCTCTTGCACAGGGCGCCGCCATGTTGCGCCGGTTCGCGCATGCGCAGAGAGTCCCAGGCGGCCCGAGATAGTCGCGCATGCCAGGAGAGTCGCGCGAGAGGTAGGGAGAGATTGCGGCGGCCATTAGGGGTTAGTGTAAGCACAGGGAAGGCGCGCACGCGGCCCCAATGTTATAGTAAGGGCCTCGGGACTACAATTCCCAGGAGGCATAGGGAGACAGGCACCAGGTGCCTGATAGGAGCCAATAGGGCTGCAGGACTGCCAGGAGAGCAAGTGGATACATTTGGCGGGCTTGCAGCTACGTTGTCAGTCAGAGGAAGGAGCAGTCAAGGGAAGGAGGTAGGGTACAGGAGCGAGGGACTCCCTGTACTAGGCCAGCACCCCCTTGGCCCAAGATGGCCCTGAGTCCCCCAGTAGTGTGAGTGTTGCCAGGGATAGCCCTCAGGATAGGGAACCTGTCACTTACTTTAGTTAGCAACTGGGGAACAGAAGGGAAGATAGGGACAGCTGGGGGGTTTCATAGCGGTAACCAATCCGGGGAGCCATAGCCCAGGGTCCGTGTTGCGAGTGGCGAGGCCACTGGGGGGGTTTCATAGCGGTAACCAATCCGGGGAGCCATAGCCCAGGGCGGCGTTGCGCGTAGTACGAGGCAACTGGGGGGGGTTCATAGCGGTAACCAGTCCGGGGATCCATGGCCCAGGGCCCGTATTATGAGTAGGGTGGGTACAAGACCTACCTATATAGGATAGGCAACCCCGAAGGCCCTAGGAGAGTGACCCTTAAGCCACTTAAGGATGCTGTGCTATAGGGACGGCCTGTAGTGCAGGGTGTGTCACGTTGCTGTATCGTTAGCGAGGGACTCAGCGGATGCTGCGGTTCCAGTGACGGAGTTCGGACCCACGTTGGGGGTCCACAGAGAATATCGCCAGGATAGGATCAGACGGATTCATCACGCGTCTGACCCTTTGTGAAGCGTTGCTGATCCGAGCACTGGAGTGCTCGGCAGGTATCTACAGTTCTAAGTGCACCACCGGGCCCTTAGCTTAATAGTGACTGCGCAGTCACCCATTGATTCTCTGCAAGAGTGCGGGACATTGGGTGGGGTTCTTTGGACACTGGGTGGGATCACCTAGTGTTGGGGAATCGTCCTGCGAGACGTCACGGTTAGTGTCTCCTCCTGAGAGGGACACAGGTTATATTATGAATGTGATGTGTCGTATTACATGTTAGTAAAGTCCTTAGTTATTATACCCCATTGTGTATGTGATCATTGAGTTTGTCCTGCGAGGATCCACTCCCTCTCTGGTGGGAGCCATCGCAGGTGGAGGCGCTGCACCTATTGAGTAAGTGGTTACCCCTAGTATAATTGCCCCAGGTTCCCAGTGGCGGAAGCTCAGCCCTCCTGTGAGCCTACAGGTATACGCACCACACCGGTAACACTGCATGTTCTACTCACCCACACTATATATGCGATTGGGTGGGGTGGAATACCCGTTACAGGAACATGAGGAAATATCAGAGGGTCACTGCCAATAGTGAACATTGGAACTCGTTCTCTATGTGGCAGCACAGCAACTGAGAACTGTGTCTTGATAAGCATCGGGTCAGTGACAGCGATGTGTCTAGCCTTTCTACCTTAAATTGATTATGAGTAATTTTCCATAAAGTTATTAGGATGTATGTAGTACATGTGGTTTGTGACCCCACGTGTCTTAGTCACTAATCCCAGGCAGTAATACATTACTGGCATGGGCCAAACATCTCTCTAATATGGATGAATGGATTCATCGATGCAATTTCTGGCATAGAACCCTTGGGATGAAGGAATGGCTCAGCGTGATGCCGCGATCCAGTAGAGTGAACTGACCCCATGTCTCTGCCCCACTATTTGCCCATTTAGTCAATCATACTTTCATCCAGTCTTTCCTGTGCACTTTTTCTGCTATTTTTTCCTTTTTATCATATCTTATATTTTACTTTATCTTTTAGTCTTTGTTCTGTCCATGTCTGTCCTCTCTGTCCAAACTGTCGTCTCCTGCTGACCTAAATGTCCCACTGCTATTTTAAAACCCTTTCCTTTCTAAATGGCTGCCTAACGCCTACCGGAATGGAACATTTGGCCATATCCATTTTGCTATGTTCAAATGACCGCCGGTGTTCAGCCGCAGACGGACCCTCTGCCGCAGGTCATCCAGCGCTGAAACGCTGCCGCTGACCGCTTCTAAGATAAGTTTTACTGGTTAGCATAGGGGGTTAATTTAAGGGGTTTTAGTGGTAAGGGTAGGGGGATAACTTTAGGAGGTTTAGTGGTTAAGCTAGGGGGTTCATTAAAGTGGTTTTAATGGTTAGGGTAGGGGTTTAACTTTAGGGGTTTTAGTGGTTAGAGTAAGGGGTTAATTTAAGGGGTTTTAGTGGTTAGGTTAGGGTAAGAGGTTAATTTAAGGGGTTTTAGTGGTTAGGGTAGGGGATTCATTAAAGGGGTTTTAATGGTATGGGTAGGGGTTTAACTTTAGGGGTTTTAGTAGGGGGTTAATTTAAGGGGTTTTAGTGGTTAGGGTAGGGGGTTCAGGCACATAACTTGAGATTTCTTTCACATCCCCTGTGTGCCGGGATATCTCCCAATATGCTTATTACTTCTGATGAACTGCGAGTGGCTTTCTAACATTTGCAAAGTAAATCTTGAAGCAATACTGCACTATATTTTGTCTCTAAATATGCCAAAATGATGAGTAATAAATGCCAGTGCAGTTCCACTTACCTGGTGCTTCCAATGTCTTTATAAATGACAATCACAAGTTAAAGACAGGAACATCGAAATTGATGGCAGATAAGAACTACTTGACCCATCTATTCTGCCTGTTTTTCTATCCACTTTGAAAGCGCAGATTATATTAGATGTCTTTGCTTAGCTTTATTCATATTGTATTCCCTTTATAATTGCTGTGCAGACCTGCCTTTGAATGATGGTATTTTTTATTACACTGTTTTTACAGTGTATGAGTTGACACAATTGTGATCCCTTAATATTATCTGAGTTCTACATATATTATTCAACCCCTTCAGTGGCACGCCTAAATCAGGATCACGTAATCGTTCCTCAGGGATTGTATGATTGCGACGCCATTCCAGTCATGCAAACAGAAAGGGGAGGAGCCTCCCCTCTTGCTCAGATAGCAGTCTGTAGTGTAAGGCTGAGTCCCCACTGGCGCTTTGCGCTCTTACCTTAGTCAATGTGGATCGTCACATCCACGCTCACCCTGTGCGCGCGCTCTCATGCGCGGGCACACGCTCACCCGCGCTTGGGTAAACAAAAAAATGTAACTTTCGAGCGCGCTCAATTTGCCCGCAGTGCCCCTCCGCGCGCGCTTCCAAAATAGCGAGGACACCCGGCGCTCATGCTTGGAGAGCTGGTGACGTCACCGCTCTCGAGCATGAGCGCGGTCAGCGCCAGCGGAGCCGCAGCCTAAAACGCCCGAAAAGATAATCACATACATGTATTCAAGTAGTCAATGGCACTGCCCTTCATTATGTCTTCAGCTTGTATAAATATGCTGCTTATACAGTATGTAATGTGTAAAGTGAGAAGTTAGTGTTATACTGTGTTGTGGCACTCAGCTGTATTATAATTAAGCAGTGGTATTGATAACATCCTATTTATATTATGTGATCCATTTCAGCCATGGTTACATTACAGTATGTGATGTATTATTACATCACCTATTTATTATGTGCTGTTGTGATAGTAATATTACAGATTACAATATATGTACTGTTTATAGTTGTAATATTACATTTTGTTCACTTTATGAGACGGTACAATATTACATAATAATGATGATATAATAATATCATTATATTAAGATCGTAAAGAGCACACCAGTCAGATCCTCACTGAGTTACATATAAAACTGAGAGTTTGGTGAAATTGCAAAAGGAAAGAGAGTGAATTTAAAGCTGCATTACATCCTTGGGGGACCTACTTTATAAAGAACTGCACTAAAGAAAATCTGTGTCTGAGGTCTAAAGCTCCTTCTCTTTACAGGAAGGAAGTACATCCATGTACATATTATTTGGATACCCTAAAACTATCATGATAGTGACCCCACTACTTTCCTGTCATATCCTCTGTCCCCACAGAACGAGGAATTCCTGCTGTGTGAAGTGACTCCACTTTTGGTTACTGATAAGGGTTGGAGCAGTGGTTCTCACGCCTCTCCTTAGTGACACCACCCATGTTTGGGTTTTAGGAGTGACCAATGCACTTGTAATTACACCTACTTACCATACGCAAAAAAAAAATGTGAGTGGTTGCCTCAGAAACCTAATCTGGTTTACCTCTCTTTTTTTTCTTTTTAAATAAATAAGATTCAGCCACTTGATTAGAGGTCCAAAAATGTAAAACATAGATTTCATTCCCCAGACAGGCTCAATAAAGACACTATGCAATATCACTCAATGGGAGGTTAGCAATGAAATGACTATAGCAGCACAGTGGTCATAACCCTTTGCATATCAGGTTCATTAGACCCCTTCCCATTTCTGGTGGGTAACATTTGCTGTTTTTCCTCACAAAAGTTTTCATGCAAAAATATTCAGTTTAGCAGAGTTTACAAACTTGTGCGACCGTTTCTCACACAACTACAAAGTAGCGGAGAGACGTATGTACAAATGATACAGTATCTACAAATATCTATATGTATCACAGGATACACTACTGCATCTATTTCTGTCCCATAGTAGATCTATTATTAGTGTAGCGCACTTTCTCCCACCCCCTGGGAGATACGGTGTCGGTCTATGGTGTGTGGTGCTTTACCTGTGCCTCACAGGAGGCCTGAACCTCCGCCGCTGGGAGCCTGGGGTGCACCTGATTTGATAGGTGACAGCGCCTCCACCTGCGTGGGATCCTAACTTTGTGGGATAACCCCGTGTAGGAACATATATGAATAATACACCACCATGTAGTAAAACAATAATACTTTACTTTCAGCATATAACCCGCATAACCATGAACAACACATATCATAACAGTACTAATGAGGTACAGCTACCCACCAAGCCTCGCACGGCCGTAACCCAACACCGTGTCCACAGGACCAGCCGGGGCCCTCTGGCACCCGACCACCCTGGTGTCCACAAGGGTATGACCCCACCCCTATATGTGGTCAGCGCTGCCACCATGGTGTGTGTGTTGGTTGGTTGGTGCACTTAATGAGGTAGGTACCTGCCGGGTGCTCCAGCACCCAGGCGCACCGACTGGAAGAACGATGGTATCCGCCGATCCAGCGATGTCACCCGCCTCTGCGTGGGTGGTATCCAGCTGGAGTGTCCCACATACAGATAGTCTCTATACCTTGCAGGGTGATCTGGTCCCAGATCACAATCCTCAGGGCTGCGCAGCATTGCAGCTGTGTCCCGGAATTTACCAAACAGCTAATGGGGCAGTGTCCCTACCTAAGGGCCTTTCCCTATAGCAGCCACAAACTGAGATGAGTCGGGGCCTAGCTGGGGCCTAATAGGGGGTACCTGGCCTAGTACAGACACCTGCACATACAACCTACCCTTCCTTGTCCCAGCTCCGACTGACTAGCAAGGTCTGAGCGTGCCCAATGTAAATAATCCCTGCAGGGGAATACTGCAGCCCTATTGGCTCTCGCGCAACATGTGACTGCAGCCCTGCTAAGCCTTCTCGGGGCTGTAGTCCCGGCGGAGCCTCTTCTCACGCGCCTGACTGTCCTGTGCATGCGCCGAGCTCTGCCATGGCCGCCGCAACTCCCAGCCCTTACTGCGCATGCGCGACTATGAACAAGATGGCGGCGCCCTTCAAGGAGAGCCGCCGGAGCCTCCGGCGATCCACTCGCCGTTCCACCACCCCCACAGTACCTCCCGCACCTCGCCGGGGTGAGCGCACGCAACCGGAGGTAAGGGGGGTTCCAGGGGGAAGCCTGCTATATTAGATACACAAAAACCTGTGAGATTAAAGTAGTATATAGTCTCTAGATTAGGGGTAGCCAACTCCAGTCATCAAAGGCCACCAACAGGTCAGGATATCCCTGCTTCAGCACAGGCGGTGCAGTCTTCGACTGAGCCACTGATTGACCTGAAAACCTGACCTGTTGGTGGCCCTTGAGGACTGGAGTTGGTTACCCCTGATCTGGATGATGTAGCACAGCAGTGGCCCCCTTATCACTTTCCTTAACTGGAGAGGGGCGGAGAACCACTGGGTTAGAGGATAATATTGATTGTCCAGTAGATACACAAAATCAGTAATTTTCATGCAATGCTGTGTTCGCATATGTTCCTTTACTGGGATCAAAGTAATCATTGTAAATGATTTTTTTAAGGACTTTGGTTTACTGTAGGTTGCAACAGGGATTCTGAACAAGGAGGAGCTGGGAGGGAGATTGTTAATCTTGTTAGTTACACTGTAATTATAATGTCATGGGAATGATTTGAGGATTAATTATCGTGGCAAAGGGACAACATAATAAGGATGGGATAAGGCAGAGATCAGAGGAGTAACACCCAACATAACCTTCAAATGACAAACACTTGTTTGCAATTACTTCGTTTTAGCCTATCAAACATATTAATGTCATTTGGTCATTGACAACAACAGTTAAAACACGTCCCCCAAATCCTGCAATGCTGCTTTAACTAATATATCTTATTATTGTTTAGTACTACAAATTACTCATCTTGAAAGTAAGCCCAGTGTGACGCGCTTTAAAGCAGATCAAGGACATTAGATTTTTATTTTCTCCTGGTTTTAATTTTATTTATGTAGCCCCCCTCTGGGGACTATTATTAGTAGTAAGGGGTTAATGGCCTTAATGTGTTATCCGGGTGGGATCACTCTGGTATTGCCTCTCCGCATCATGTGATGTAGGATGACTGTGCAGAAGGGATTGCCACTCCCTTGCATGTCTCAATAGGGAGATAGAAGGTTATACAGTATATAGCTCCACCCAATGTTCTAGAAGCAGATTCCTTGGAGTTCTGGCAGAGGGCCTCACTGTGCGTCCTGTAAATCTGTTTAAGTGTATAGATATGTATATTAAAGCGACTGGTTCAAGGCAATATCCTACATGTGTGGCGTTTTTTTTGTTTTTTTTACTCAGTTCTGTAGTATGAGAAAATACTTGTAGCATTTTTTTAACGACATTTTTAATGTATTCTAATTTAGCAAGCATTTTTGTTTCTATAGGAAACAATTAACAAAGTCACACCCCCTTCCTCTCTGAGACAGGCTCTGGTGCTTGAGCCTGCCCTCTCTCTAGCAGTGCAGCCAATTGTATCTAATATCTAGTAAATGCCTGGTCACATGATCTTCCACACAGAACTTTGCATCGTGGGTACTGTTTTGCAGCAATATCTGAATTAAATAACCCCGAGCAAAGCAATAGATTACAGTGAGAACGGATCGATCTGCAATTTAGCTAATCACTTGTCAGTGTGCAGATTGTATTGATGCACATATTGAATGGAAAAAATGTATAATTATTTTTGCAGCTTTAAGAGAGTGTCCTGTCCTTGTTTATTATTTTCCCGTTAAGGAACATGCCCCAAATGTATTTATTTATTTATAAAATATTTTACTAGGAAGTAATACATTGAGAGTTACCTCTCGTTTTCAAGTATGTCCTGGGCACAGAGTAAAACAAATAATACATGGTTACAAGTACAGTTACATAAATGAACAGGGTATACATTATATACAAGACATTGCATGCACTGTTAGAGATAATATATATTATAGGCGTATGTAACAGTTACAGACCAGATTAAAATGTGAGACAAATAGTTAGCAGAGAGTAGTATCTCTGCAGCATAACCGGATTGGCTCCACCAGAAGGTCCTTAGTAAACTTCCGATCCCGTGTGCATGGACGAGGTATGCAGTACACAGTAATGGGATACTGATCCCAAAGAACAGTGTATTCCCAACATGGGCCCCCTTGAGATGGGGCATTGACGCTATGCAGGAGATTGCCAATCTAATCAATACTAAGGGAAACAAGCATAAGTACTTCCCCGGCATAGGAGTGAAAGCTACCAGGTGAAGAAGCACAAAGTAATTTTATGATTTGCCCTCCAGTTTATATGTCTAAAGTGAAGTATGTCCTTGTATGGCGAGCCTTATAATCGGATGGAAATAAAGCCCTGTATGCAGTTGAACTCGATGCACGAAATGGATAGTTCTTACTACTATTTTACTTATTATAGTCTTATTATGTATAATTTCCTATATTACCATGTCACCTTTTGATGCAAGAAGAAAAGAGAGAGAGAGAGAGAGAGAGAGAGAGAGAGAGAGAGAGACGAGAGAGAGAGAGGAGAGAGAGAGAGAGAGAGAGAGTCGAGAGAGAGAGAGAGAGAGAGAGAGAGAGAGAGAGAGAGAGAGAGAGAGAGAGAGAGAGAGAGAGAGAGAGAGAGAGAGGAGAGAGAGAGAGAGAGAGAGAGAATGACAATGACCACCAATGACAAATAAAAAGCAAGTAAGAATAGAAAGGGATTTATCAAGAATAGAAAAGCAGAATAAACTAAAATTAGGGTAGGTAGAGAAAGAAAACTGGATAAGTGATTAAAGAGAGTGAGAAGCGTGGGGTGAATAGAGAAGAATATCAAACACAAGGTACAGGGGAAAGGGAAGAAATAGCCTCGCTACAGCCACACTGAAAGTGCTACAATCAGGGGCAAATGATGAACAAATACAACACAAAGGGGGAAAGAATCCAATATAATGAGAGCACTCTCATTATAGGGGATTCTTTCCCCCTTTTGTATATTTGAATAGAGAAGAACCCTCCAGCGCTGAGTGGGTTAATGCCGCATCTCCTTTTGTGGCTTTTAATATCAAATGCACAAGGTCAAATCTATTCTGATGTTATGAGAAAACATTAATGCTGCTAAGAGAAGGGAAAGCTGGAATTGGACCTTTTTGTCAGGCCTCAGAGCCCTGGGAGTGCTGGCGGATTCACACGCTTACACTGCATTGCTTTTTAATTAAGCCGTTAAGGTCGCTGCCAGCAAATTGGGCGTCAGCTTAAAAAAAAAAAGGCAGAGGAGTTAGAAAAGGGTTTCATGTGAGTAAAAACCAGCAAGATCTCTCAGCGTTAAACCTTTTTGTTTTGCATGTTGTCTTTGTAGATCAGGGGTGAGCAGCTCCAGTCCTCAAGTGCCACCAACAGGTTACGTTTTCAGGATATCCCTGCTTCAGCACAGGTGGCGTAGACAAGGACAGATTGAGCCACCTATGCTGAAGCTGGGGTTTACCTGAAAACCTGACCTGTTAGTGACCCTTGAGGACTGGAGTTACCCACCTCTGTTCTAGATAGAAAGTGTGGGAGCTCTGGCTTTTCACACCGTTACTCTTCCCGTGCATTCTCTGAGGTCCTTTCTCGGTATGCTATGAGGCAGATCCCCGGTGCTGTACAGATCAGCTCCATTCAAATGAAGGGGGCTACAATCTACTCCAGCACGGAGAAGCCGCTTCACAGCATATTGAGAAAGGGCCGAAATCTGACTAGGGGGAAACCTCCCCTCCCCCCCCCCCCCCCGACCAAAACCTGCGGGTCTCCCTCACTGACAGTCCTGTGCCGGGCCTCCCTGACATCGACGCGCATCACAAGCTGGACCCACAGGCGCTGCGCAGGACAGTCAGGGGAGGCCCGCAGCTGGGGCCCGGTGGCAACAAGAGGATCGGCAACTGCTTTGTCCGGCCACCGAGCCCCAGCCCTCCCCCAGCTGCGGTCCTCCCACGCAGGACCTCTCTCTGACAACGGCGCTAACCGTCATGAGAGTGAGGTCCACACAGCTGGGGAGAGACGGGGCACCAGAGGCCTGAGACCATCCCCAAAAGGTAGGTAAGTCTGTATTTTGTATTTATTCGGGGGATGAAGGGGGGGGGTTGTATATGCATTTGGGGGTTGTTGTTTTTTTAATGTATTTGGGGGTTTGTATGTATTTGGAGGGTGGGGATTTGTCTTGTATGTGTAACAGTTATTCCCCCCCCCCCCCCCCAATCGCAGATATGGGGAAATCTACATATGTTACAGTGTGGTGCAATACCTGTTAGGCTCACAGGAGGCCTGAACCTCCGCCACTGGGAGCCTGGGGGTATATCCTGGAACGTATGCTTACAGCGCCTCCACCTGTGCAGGGATTCCCGGTGTATAGAATGACCCCTGACACAGGACCCACAAATAGGAAACACATACAATGCAGTATATATATATGTAACTTTTTACTATATGGGCAAAACAATAACATTACATCACATCACAAATAGCAACACAGCCGTGTTACCCTCTGCCACTAGCTGGCAGTTATAACCTTGCCCTAACTGGGCTATACCCTTACACCTATACCCAAGTGTCCCAATAGTCCAGCACCCCACCCACTAGGCGTCATCAGCGCCTGTAAGGAAACCGGTATATAGGGTACAGTTGGTGCACTTAGAAATACCTGCCCGGGCTCCTGTGCCCGGGTACAGCAACAACAGGAAAGGACTTGTCTGTGTCCAACGCTGAATCTGCAGCAATGGCGTCCTCTCCCAATCCAGATATCCCCACACAGATAGTTTCTATCTTGAGTGATGCAGGTCTGATCCCAGACACACTGGTCACACTACTCTCTCCTTGTCAGAGCACACAGCAGCTCCTGTCTCACTGACTAAGCTACTGCTAAAAGGGCAAAGTCCCTACCTTAGGGTCTTCCCTACACAGCAGCTACAAATCTACTGGTGAATTGGGCCTAGCTGGGAATGGGGGTAACCTGGCCTAGTGTAAGAAGCCACTTGCTCCCTACACACTACCACCCCGTCCCTTCTCCCAGCTCCAACTAACTCTTCCTGTCTGCACACAACAATGTATCTCATTGCAGCATGAGAATCTGTCAGCCTTGGTGGCTGTCTGACTGCATGTGGCAGGATCATAGGGCAGTCCCCAGAGGCTGCTGGGAGTTGTAGTCCACTCTGGGGGTTTTCCCAATGAGGACCGCATGGGCGCCTCTCTAATGGCCGCCTACCTCTCTCTATCTGTGCCTGCGCTAGACTAATGGCCGCCGCACCACTCTCCTGCACATGCGCAACATCTATGGGGCCCTGCACTACAGGTAATGGCCGCCGCGACTGATACGCACCCGCGCCTGCGCGAACCCCACGCCAGTCGCAACATGGCCACCGGTACTCCTGGGGATACACTGCGCATGCACGACTTCCCGCGCATGCGCGAACGCACGCAAAATGGTAGCGCCCTGGCACTGATGTCGCCGGGAGCCACTGCAACTGCTTTATATGGTGCAGGGGTACCCGCTACTCTGCGCAGGTGAGGAGGGCCACAGGGGACCCTGCAACATATGTCATTGGTGGTTGTATTTGGGAGGGGTATCATTTTTGTATTTGGGGGGTTGCATGTATTTTGTGGGGGGATTGTGTGTGTGGCCTGGGGGGGAGGGAATGAGTGAGGAGGGGGGATTAAGGGAGCGGGAGTGAGTGAAAGTGGGATAATTGATAGAGGGTGAAGAGTGAGGAGAAAGGGGGTGTAAGAGAGTGGGTGAGGGGGGGAGTGACTGAGGAAGAGAGGGGGTAATAGTGAGATAGGGGAAGAGAAACAGATGGGAAGAGGGGTGGAAATAGAAGAGGGGGCTCACAAGGTGTGAAATGGGGGGGGGGGTGGGGACCCAGTCCGCCGTGGGGGGTGGTGGGCCCAGTCGTAACTCTAGTCCTGAGACCTGGGAAATCTGTCGGCGACTCTGGTGATGGCGTTTTTACCGCATCAATTTATAACATTTAGGTAGGTAATAAAAAGGACACAAATCCTTCACTGTACATGTAACCCCCGGATCTGTAAGCAGCACAGGACATCCCTTTCAGAATTTCACTCCACTGGACCATGCGACTGTGCTTAGCCAGTGGGTGGCTGTTGGAGACAGTGAGAGGCTGCGGGAGAGTTCTAGAGGGAGCTGAGGCAGTGAGGGTGTGCAGGCCCATCCTGCAGAGAGAGGTCTGCATGAGGCTGGGACTGTGAGGCATTGCTGTGGTAAGCAGCAGCACAGTGAGGAAAGTGCAGGGAAACACCACAGTGAGGAACCTGTCAGCCCCAGAGGAACAGCCCAGGAGACAGATGAATGAAGGATTCCCCTGCTGTGAAAAGGAAAGGGTAGCCTTTATATTTATCAAAAGCCTGCAACTGGAAATTCAGAATAAAGAGCTCCAAAGAGATATTAATGTCACCTAACCCTGTCTGATCAACAGGGGAGTGAACTCAGTTAAAGTGACTGTACTATACACTGATAAGCGCAGCGCTTGTTACATTTGAGTAGGTTAATACGTTTTTGTGTATGATATGCTGTGGCCCTAATTCCAAGGGTCACATGAGTATTTGCAAACCTGTGTTTATTCCTGTTTTGGTAATCCATAAACTGTTATATACATATCCAGTGGTGGTGCTCCCCCTTATTACTGACCCCATTCAAGTGTAAGAATTACTATATTAAACAGACTCAGGCCCCCACCTCATACACTGAGGTACAATACAGTCAAATAAAGAGGAGTTACATACAAAATACAGCAAAGGTGAAGAACACAAGAGTGCATCTGTCTTTCACAGTATTCAAATCTGTTTTATTCACTCATTGTCCAATGCTATACAGTGGTTTGATGCAAATGAGAATTCTGGATAATTACACAGCAAATCAATGCACTGGGTGTGTCAATTTTAGTTTACTAATTTTTCGTGAACTAGTGCTCTCTAGGAAATCGATGTAAAAATGGAAAGGATGCTGAAAGTAACACGACGAGTGTGCTCATTTACACATGTACATTTAATATATATATATATATTTTTTTTAATTTTTTTTTGATAGTGTCATTAAGCCACAGAGAAATGGCAATAGAATGAAGTTACTATCGCAAAAAGAGGCCAATTGGATTAGATCTTGGATACAATGTGCCCACGTGGGATGAATAAAGACCTCAATCTCGGCTGTCTTTTTTTTTTTAAAGCTTGATATTACTTGGCTGAGTAAGCGAGGAGGTACACACTGGGAAGCATCGTGGAATGGTATTGTAAGTATCACGATTGCGACTGGATACTGTTGAAGGACAGGGATATACTCTGTGAGTTCTGAGCATGTGATGGAGAAATGCCCCGGAAAATCTGGACGGAGCCTCTAGGCCTGTGCAGACGAAGTGGCATATTTAATCAGGACCAATATCCTGTTCTCACTTCCATTGCTCTTAATAGTTGGCGTCTCTATCGTAGGTGGCGTGGTAATTTGGTCCTGCTTGGGTGGGTGGGTGCGTGGGTGGAGCTGGATGCCTTCTTGTCCCTCTATGGAGTAGTGATTGTGTGATTGGTTTTGTAATCATTGGTCTGAGGGCTTTCTTCTAACACTCTGCCTGTCATATTCCGAAGGCATGTCTGTCCTAGTTCTGGCCAGGTTTCTGCGGCTGCTCCTCAAGCCTACGAGTTTTTTAATTTGTTGCTCTGCAGGAAAGCACTTCCTGGTTTGGGACTATAAAGGTCTAGGAAGTGCTGGGTTCATTGCTGCTGCAACAGTTTATCCACTGTTTTTGTTGTTGTTGCCTGTCTGGATCTTTAATCTCTGCTGGACTTGAACCCCCACTAAGTACATTTGGACGCTTCTCTTTCTACGGGCCTCCCTGTGTATGACCCCCTAATTAATATGCATCAGATACGCAGCACTTCCAGGGAGGCGATACTGCCATGTCCCGGCTGTGTGTTTTATCCTGGTCCCTCGCCAGCATTCCTCTGCCACTCCTCAAGCTAGGAGTAGGTTTTGGCCTGATCCAGTTTACCAAGTTTTGCATTCATTGCACTGCAGGAAAAGCACTTCCTACTTTTGGGACTGTAAGAGACCTGTGCAGAGGTATACTCAGGGAAACCGATTTGGGGGAAATTAAACATGGCTATATTTCGCCTGTCACTCTAAACAGCATTTTAAGGCAAAACATATGTAGCCAGGTCCCCTCTTTGGACCCCATGTGCCCCGTCTTACCTTTGCTGGGGCTGGGGAGGTGCGCGGGTGCACCCGGGCAGTGCCGGGGGTTGTGGGTAGTTGGAGGGGTGACCCGGTAGCCGGAGATCCTCGGTGAGACGCCAGTAAGGGCGCCACCATTTTAGGATTAGCCGTGCACGCGCAGAAGCACTGGCGCAGTAGGCTCACAAGTTGTGGTGGCCATCTTGCTACACCTCGCGCTTGCGCAGGAGGTCTTGCAAGCGGCGGCCATTACACCCATAGCTCCGCAGGGGAACTACAACTCCCATGAGCCTCTGAGAGTAGAGAAACATGTTGCCAGGCAGCCAATAGGGCTAGGAGAATCTCGGCAGTAGGAGATTGATACATTTGGCATGCTCAGACCTCGAGCTTCAGTTGGAATTTGGATCTCAAGGGAGCAGGTAGTGTCAAGGTAGCAGTGCTCCCATTGACTAGGCCAGATCTCCTCTCTTAGGCCCCAGATAGGCCCCAACTCACACCAGATTGTGGTTGCTACAGGGAAAGCCCATAGCTAGGGACATTTCCCTAGTAGCTGCCTATAGTTAGTGTACAGCACTGGTGAGACGCCACGCGGTGATCACGGCCTGTGGTCTGGGACCAGACCACCTCCGAATAGATTCTTAAAGGGGAGACCCAACTACCGAAGTTCACCCAACGCAGTGGCGGACGGCGTCGCGGTTGAGAGTGTCGTGGGATCAGTGGATCACCTTTGTAAATCTGCAGTACCCGTTTGCTGGAGCCCCGGGCAGGTACCTCAACAAGTGCACCAACATTCCATGGGAGAGCGCTATTCCATACACTTTTGGGTGGGCCCTGACATTGGGGGAAATGGCTATCAGTGTATTGGTGCATAGCACCCTATGTACTTTGGGGACACTTCACTGGTGTATTGGGGTTGTGTGCGTGGGACTATATACTGTGGGGTACAGGTTGATTACCTTGAGTCCAGTAAAACCAGTTGTTGTATACCCTGTGTGTGGTTATTATTGGTATTGTTCCTGTGAAAGGCTTATCCCGCAACATTGAGATCCCTCGCAGGTGGAGGCGCTGCACCGAGGCGAATAAGATATCAACCCAGGCTCCCAGTGGCGGAGGCTCAGGTCTCCAGGTAGCTAACAAGTAATAGCTGTACTGGTAGTTCCTTCCCAGACACGGGGGAAAGGGGGCTACACATAATACAAAGACAAAAACACCTATCCATGTGTAAGGGCTAACTTACTTCCCCAGTCCCTATCTGCAAGGCAGGGGGGGGGGCCTTACCCACCTATCACCCCAAAGTCTCAAGAGGTACCAGTATGCAGGGGCTCTTTCTGGCAGTCTCTGAGTCTAGGTGGGTCCAGGAAAAGAGGTCTGGTGCCTTGTTAACAGCACAGCTCTTCTGTGTGCTCAACACTTCATCTCCCTATGTCAACACAGTCACAGTGTGTCTGTGCTATGGAGTCTCCTGGTCTGTCCCCAGCAAGGTTTTTTTTAAACCCTCCTCTGATTACCCAGGTGGAGTTGGTTAATTGACTAGCTGAAATTAACCAGCTTTATTTAAACAGGGATCAGTCCCTGTTACAGAGACTATAAATGTCCAGGAAGTGCTGGCTTCATTTATGCTGCAACCGTTTATCCACTGTTGTTTTGTTGCTGCCTGTCTGGATCTTTGATCTCCGCTGGACTTGCCCCCCCTGCTACATTTGAACCCTTCTCTCAGTACCGGATCTCCCCGTGTATGACCCCTGCTTGTCTGACCTTCCGATCGCCTGCCGAGAGCTGTGCCAGCTTTACTGCTTCTTCATGCTGGATGCCTCTCCAATACTGGACCCCTCCTCACTACTGGATAGCTGCTTCTCTGGTACAGTTCACCTCACTAATTACCATTGCGGCCTCCGGGCGCAGCTCGCTACCCCTTGTGTGTAATCAGAGGAGGTGGTTACTCTCGGATAGCTGTGGTGGATTTTCCATCTACTCCTGTGTGCCTTGCGGCCCGTGTTGTTACACTGCCTACATGAAAACAACATTTTTGCACATACAGTATTTACATTGGGTGGAGCCCTTATTGGGAATACACTATAGCGGCCAGGTAAAGCACTGCTGATATCCATCTCTTATGGATCAGGATCATTCACTAGATCAGCGGTGCGCAAAGTGGGTGGTGCGAGATTCGCTGCGGGGGGCACCGGGTTTTCAGAGGCCACCACACGCTTCCCGAAGGCATTTAAATTAATGCCGGGGGAGCTGCAAGGCCTCTGTAAATCTTACCTTGATTCAGATGCGCTTGGTGACTGGTCGCCATGGCAATGCGGGGCATGTGACATGTTGCCATGATAACGTGACGCCAGGACGTCTGAATCAAGGTAAGAGGAGGGGCGCGAGGAGAGGAGGAAAGCCTGCAGAGGAGCGCAGGGGGAAAAGATTGCGCCCCCCTGCACTAGATGATGTGCTTGTCTAGCTCCAGCCTGTCTGACACACATTTAGGATAAGGATAGTGTACTTACTCCTATAGGTTGAACAAATAAGGACATTTGTAGCTATTCTAAAGCTGTCTCACATTTTAATCTGGTCTGTAACGGTTACAGATAATATATATTATAGGAATATGTAACTGTGCATGCAATGTCTTGTATATAATGTGTAACCCTGTTTACTTAATGTAACTATGTATTTGTCATCATAACTCTGTGCCCAGGACATACATGAAAACGAGAAGTAACTCTCAATGTAATACTTCCTGGTAAAACATTTTATAAATAAATACAATTATAGAATGGGAGGTAAATAGGAGTATGTGGGTCTCAGTATGATTGCTCACATTGTAGATTGCATTAAAGAAAGGCACTGAGTCTAATGTGTCTGCTTTACTCTTTTTTATTTATGTGAGAAATCGGGTGTCCTGTAGTGAGATGCTATGAGGTTAACCGGGCAACGGAGACATGCTGCATTGGCGTTCGTGAGCTGGTGACGCCAGGGTCTGAAAACGGACCCCGATACGTCATAACATCACAAGCTGAGAGTACTCAATAGTGGAGATCCAGTGCTGTAACTAAGCCACACCCCTGAGATGCTGGAAGTCTCACATACACTGTAAGCAGATGCTGATTACAGATAGCCACTTTCGTGCTCAGAGCATCATTCATTCCATGTCACGCGTGACTAAGTGATGTTGCTTTGTCTGTTTTCTTTATGCTTCACAGCGGATTATGTCTGGGGGGCGCCAGATTCTCTGCGGGGAGGGGGGCGGGGTTTACACAGGCCCCGCGTGCTTCCCAAAGGCATTTAAATTAAATGCTGGGGGAGCGGCCAAGGCCTCTGTAAACTTCACTTACCTTGGTTCATCCGGCTTCTGGAGACGCTTTGGCATGGCAACAAGGTGTCAAATGATGCGGGGCCACGTGATGCCACGTTGCCATGGTAACGTGACGTCGTGACATCAGAACGCTGGAGCCAAGGTAAGGAGGGGGGGGTGCGTGGAGGGCAGGAGAGCCCAGCACGGGGGCGCAGGAGAAAAAGATTGCACGCCCCTGGATTATATGATAGCGACGTACCACATGTATGTCTGGGAATGGGCTTGAAGAAGGGAGGAGATCGAAATGCAGCCATCCTTATATTATGTCTTATTCTGTTTTCGCTTTTGGCATTCTACTAAGGGGTTTGTTGCTATATCTTTTGTATCAGTCTCTTGTATAAGTCTCTGAGTATATGTCTCTTAGTTACAGTAGGTTGTTTTATGTTGATTTTCCAGTGCAGTGTGTTTCAACTTCAGGTTATTTCTTATAGATATGTCTCTACTTTAGATCATTTCAATTAGATAGTGTTCTACTTGTTGGGGGAGGGTATATGACGTATACTATACGCATACAGTACCTCCTATATATATTGTGAGAGAGAATATGATGACCATATTGTGATATTTTCCGATACACAAATAGCGTTCTCTTTTTCCATTTCTGGGAGTGCTGAAGGTTCATTCTATTTTTGGATTTTAAATAGTTATGGACACGTACAGAGTCCTGAGACAGGTCCTAAAGGGGACTGAAACGTTAGATTAATAAAATGACTTTTTTTTTGTAGCAGGGCTGTGTCTGCATCTATCTATGTAGAAATAATTCACCCAATGTGATTTTATGTGTTGATAAATAAAAAAGATAGAAGTATTTCACCCAACGTCAGAATCGGGGTGGACCACCATTACCCTGAGGAAGGTCCCACCGTGAACCGAAACGTTGGTTATTTTGGTTGTCCCAACACAATTCTTTACTGATCGCTATCATGCAACACTAAATCTTCTTCATCGATCCTGGCATTGTGTGAAGCATTTCCTTCTATAACCTACTATATACTGTACATGCTTGCTTATCTATCTATATATATCCGGTTTTGCGTGCGTGACTGCAAGTTTGTATGTGTGACCTGACCCAGAATAATAATAATGATCTAAGAATACTTGTCTGCTTTTAACAAAACATGAATCAATCTTGAAGATTTAACCCTTCAAGTTCATCATCGGTTCGTTTTGACACTGAGGGACAGGACAAAATGTTTCATACTTCTCCAGAATTCTCTATAAATTCCTGGGTTGACACGGCAGATCAGAGACCTTGTGCATGACTCACACGGCATTCTTCACTGGGTGCTGGAAGAAGGTTGGAATTCCTTATATGCCTCAGAGCATCGTCTGACGCTGTAAGAGGCGTTGACAGTTGCAGGGACATGTCCTTACATTTGTGGACAGTACAAACTTGATAGCAACCACAGTTACCATCCAGAAAGTAGAACCAACGCCTCCTTACATAACAGCTGCTGATTACCCCTCAACCATTACTTTCTCCAATAACATCCATTTATTTTCCGGTAGTGAATTATTCATGACTTCGAGAAAACCAACTAACACAGAAAATGTTTATTTTTTTCTCCCATAGATGAGCCATTGCAAATAAAGTTGAAGGGAAATTACAGGTCTGATTATGACCCGCTACAGCATCAGATTTTCCAGCTGCTACATTGTAGGAATCCTCCAGGAGTCGGTTCAAATTGTCTTCTTGGGGAGGTGGGGGGGGGGGGGAGATGTACTATAGTAGCTTGTCCACCCATTCAAATATTCAGCCTTTAACTAGGATAGGTAGATAGTTGTCTATTCTATATCTAAGAATAGTGGGTTGCAAATGTGTTCAGATCATTAGATGGGCCACTAAAAGCAGAAAAGGTATTATAGTGTTAATGTGGAGGAGACGGTGATCTTGCTTTCACCTGTGTGTTTCCTGCATCCTCACAGCTGCCATTAATGTATTAAGGGCCCCCTTGTCACAAGTATACTTTTTAAATATAACCCTTGTAAATGCATCAGAAGCTACAGTAATTATATTTATGAGCATCATTTTAAATTACCATTTCTTATGTTCCCATAAAAGCCATGTACTACATTGTCATAGTTTTATACAAAACTGAAATAAAATGTACGGAAATCACGAATGAATCACAGCAATAACTACAGATACGAATATTGCAACAAATAATTGAATGTGACATGTAAAAAATAACATCTCCTAAAATCACACCATTTTTATTAACATGGCACATTGTGCACTTGGTAATTCTGGTCCCTGCAACTTGAATTTCTCCGATATCATGTTTATCTATTTTACACTCTCCTCTTGTCTTTCACCTTTCTTTTTGATCTCTACTTCTCCTTTGTTAAACTGTTTGTTTCTCTTGCCTCTGGTCACCACGTCAGGCTCTCTTAGAGGGGAATTCACTAAAGGTCGACAAATTAAAAAAATTGTCATGATCAATATTTAACTCCACATTTTTTTTTATCGTCCTATTCACTAAAGCAATAACGCAAGCGTTAAATAAATGTGGCCAGGTCCCCCTGGGTCCCCCTTCAGTCTCCTTACCTCCGGCGCGTCTGTGTGTGGTAGCGGAAGCAGGGACAGGTGCCGGCGGGGTGCGGAGAGAGAGAGCTGCAGTCAGAGATGCGACCGACTCGTCGGCGAACACCGCCATTTTACTAGGCTTGCGCATGCGCAGTGCAAGATAGCGCATGCGCAGAGGACCTCCTAGAGGCGGCAAATACAGAATAGGCTCTGCGGAGACTGCAAGCCCCATCATGCATCGGGGCTGATAGCAGCCAGACAACCCATAGGGCCGCAGAGATTACGGACCAGCCGGATTGATACATTTGGCACGCTGAGGAGCACGCCAGTCGGAGCTGGGACAAGGAGAGGGTAGGATGTGTGTTCAGGGAATCTGTGACCCCTGCACTAGGCCAGACACCCCTTAGGCCCCAGCTAGGCCCATGACTCCCTGTTTAGCTTGTGCTGCTGCATGGACCATCCCAGTAGATAGGGATACTGCCCTGTAGCAACACGCATAATGGAAACCGCCAGGACATGGCGGCAACCTGGCATCTGGTGGTCTGGGACCAGATAACCATACACAAAGAGAGACTAATACGGTTGGACCCTCCTGCTGCACAACACCCCACGCGGAGGCAGATTCATTGCTGACGACGACGGCGTGGGACCGGACGGCGCTACCGGGTGCTGGAGTACTCAGCAGGTATCACACCTTCACCTACAAGTGCACCAACTTTAACACGCGTTGTGGGCAACGGTGTCACACACACTCTGGGTCGGTTGACTCTTGTGGACACCAGGGTGGTTGAGTGCCATGGGGCACCTCGGTACATTGGGGACATTCCATCCGGGTGTGGACACTGTGTTGGAGGTCACTGTGGGGTTACGGCCGTGCGTGGCCTATTTGGTGTGGGTGTTATATTGTTGCTACCTTTTTCATATGCATGCAGTAAACTGTTATCTTTATCATTGTGTGTATTATTGCATTGGGTCCTGTGACGTGGTGAAGGCGCTATCGCCAGACGGATCAGGTACACCCCAGGTTCCCGGCAGCAGAGGTTCAGGCCTCCTGTCAGCCACAAGTAATGCGCCACACACACAGTAGCCGCCATATCTCCCATAGGGTGTGGAAAACTGCGCTACAGAAACGATATTGGGCTTTTTACGATGACGATATTTTAGTATTCATTTTAACGGTTGTATTTGCAAATGACCATGCAGATGTATTCAAATGAGGAATTAACAGCTGAATGATTATTCATTACACTCTGATACTTGATATATCACACCACCCCCAACTAATAAAGCAAATCTTGATTATCTACCCCATTAGGCCTATCTTGCCTACGTATTTAAAGGCCACTATAGACAAAGCCAAGTTAAGACTAGGCAACCTAGAATAGATTATACAAATATATCATATTAACAATGTCAAACTTATTAATATGTTAACATCTGAAAAGCCAAAGTGGTCAGCTAGTCATGGTAAGCCCATGTCTACCTGGTCACAAAAGCTACTCAAGGCTTACGATTTGCAGATATAGATGTTATGCTCTAATAGTCTTAGGGCGAGCTCATACTTGTTGACTTGCTGCGTGTGCGAGCACGCACATGCACGTCAAACATACTTCCGTTGCTGGCTATATGTGTTAGTCAAGTGCATGCGTGCCTGCAGGCGAAGTAGCGCATTGACGCGGTAGCGTTTTGAGGAGACAATACATTTTGTCTTTTCAGGCGGCAGCCGTGTCACTTGAGCGTTTCCACCAATCACGGCGAACCAGCACCGTGACATCATAGCCACGCTTCCATAATGCCCCCCCATTGCCTGAAACACTATGAGCACAGATCACTTGTGCTACAGCAGCAGCGCAGCAGGCAAGGAGCTCGCACTCTCGCAAGCAAGCAGTGTATGAGCTCTACCTAAGACATCAAAGGAGTTAAATCATTTTCTGCCATTGGGTTGTGTAAGAAATCCTATTACATAACCCCATTGTAGAAAGGTGTGGTTCCTCCCCCCCCCCCCCCCCATCCTCTTGTCAGAATTGCATCATAATCGCTGATTAATGCAGATTTCTCTGCGTTACCGCTTATTTGCATCACAAACATTATTTAACTCTGCGTTAAAGCAAATGTCAGGATATGCCAATGAGACTGGATATCGCTACCCATTTATGTAGCTGTGGGGGTAAGTCTGAAAGTCTATCACCACGATCCCGTTTAAAAAAAAAAATGTTACTGCCGCAATATCAACCTTATTGTGGATCCAGCCCTTAGACTCCTATTTGATATAGTGAGCAGCGGTGTAATGCACAATGAACTGTCCAATAACTTTCATTCAAGTGAATGTAACTCAGCGCCCGTTAACCGCGTAACCCACTACACTGATTAGGGAGGTCATGCGATCTAACTTTCATTAAACTTTCATTAAACCAGTCACTTCCTCCCTCACTTTTATTCATACTCTTTTTCTGCACTCTTTCCAATACAGTAAGAAGTTAACACTTTGTTTACCTTTCACTAGTGGCGGGGAACTGTGTCTTATTCGCCTGCTTTTTTATTCCTTGTCTCTCTTATTCCCGTTGGTTCATATACTATATTCTATAGGCTGTGATGTGGTTTCCTCCATGCTTGAGAAGACTTCTGCTCCATTCATATAAATGGGACTTAAATCTTCCCCGTTCTGGGAAGACAATTTCACAGCACATGGAATAAGGGAGCTCTGTGTCAATCTATTTTCTGTCTCCCTCATTGTAATTACTTATGTCTCCTGCTTGCTCCCAGTGCTTTCATACAGAGAGCTATTACCCTGAGTTGTTGCCTGTTTTCTCCAGACGTGTGTATAGAGATATCGATATGATATATTCAAAAGCTATTTCTCTTCTTTGATATCATGCCCAGACCATTACCAGCAAACAAAGTGACACAATCTAGCAAACAGCAAACTTATGTCTATATTATTGCAAACAAAATGTGATCAGTTAGAAAATACAAAGTTATATTATTGGCCTGCAGACAACACATAAACCTTCGCGCTACTAGGATGTATTATTAAATTGCAAAGGACATATTGTATGAGTGAATTTTAGACACGGGTTGTTATACAATTTGTGATTTAGTGAGAAACCCAAGGGGGGAGGATGCTATGTTAATGGCTCATGTGGACCCAAAGCTTTATATTTCCTAGGTTGAATCATTTTTGGCTGTAGATCAGGATTTCCATGGGTTTTCAAATGTAGCATTTTTTTTTTAGCTTTCTGTCCTTGTCACCCTATTATAGTGCATTTATATATTCAGTATAAACAAATATTTCCCTTTTATTTGTACATGTATCTTTGAGCGCCTTCCAGTTGTGCACTATGATATGGTAGAAGCCTTTATTGCATCATAATCTAGCTCATGTTTTGGCAGCATAAAAAGACAGTTTAAGATTAGGGGCCCTAGGTTTTTATGAAGATTTCAGAAGCGCTATTGGTACAGTCCTTGTCTTTTTACAAAACGCTAACATGGGTAGTATAGAAAAGTGTTACTGTGATGGTAGCAGGTAGTGTTTTGTTTTTTATATGTTGGTTAAAGAGTAAGCACTTTAATTTTATAGCACTGCTTCCCCCCTCCCCCCCTCTGGTAGACTCTGGGAAGGTCCCAGCTCTGGGTCCGCAGCTTGTGGACGTCATCTGCATGGGCTGGTCTCGCGGGAGCTCCAGGCAGGCACAGGTCTGGCAGCGCGGATGACATCACATCTAGCAGCGCCGGAAGTACATCACCCCGTGGCACACAGAACAAGGCCCCGTCTGGTTCCTCGTCTGGGAAGGCCGCAACTGGATCCTGCAGGAGCTTCACCTATCCGAAGGTAGGGGACGTCTTCCGGCTCCACCGGTTCCTCCGCGGGCGGGTCCTTCACAGCGCCGGCGTCTTCCACACAGGGTTTAAAGCTCGCCCCTCCCCACTGTCCAAGTAAGCAGGTTTTCTTTTCATGCAGCTGGTTGCGACAGGTTCAATGCCAGGACCATCCTTCCTCTAATTATAGAGGTAAATAAGGATTTTAACCAGTTAGTGTTAGGACCTGCGATATTATGGTCATGCCTTGAAAGTGGTTCACAGGCTTATATGCTTTGTCAAAGGGTTAACTAAATGACCCTTTTTTGCAAGAAATATATAGGTATTTCACTGTGTATTTTTGTCACATTGGATGTTGCTCTGGACTTCTTTGTTTCTTGTTTTATACAATTAGCCACGCCCAGTAGTACTCCTTTTGACACTTATATACATATATAAGGAGTTGTGAGAGGCTGCCTTGGAGGAGATATGTGAACCAGAACTGCAAAATCTAGGTACAAAAATTTATTGTTGGCACATTTAAACACTCTTACGCGTTTCGCGTGAGCTCTTTGATAAAGCGTGGGTGCTCACGCGAAACGTGTAAGAGTGTTCTCTTACTGTTTTTAAATGTGCCAACAATAAATTATTTTTGTACCTAGAAGATTTTGCAGTTCTGGTTCACATATTTCCTCCAAGGCAGCTGCACCGCCTCTCACAACTCCCTGCATGCTGTATCCATTCGGTAGGAGCACGCCGACAGCGCCAGATCTCCACATGGTCATGAGTGAGTAACTGTTTACTATATGTTACTTATCTGTGTTTGACTTCAACTGCAATCAAGTTTCAAATTTCAAGTTTTCCACATACACCCATATAAGACATACCTATTTACAAGGCTAGTGGGTGTTTGCAAATTGTGGTTTATAAGAGACTTACGCAGTGGTTCACATGCACATTATAGACATTGTGGAACATGAATTTCTGGGCTATTTAAGCTGTTTTGTTTGGAAGGAAACAAAGCTTCATGTGCTATACATTGTATATTCATTACATGGACATTTTCCTGGTTAGCATTGCTAGGGGTTTATTCCTCTATTCTCTTGCTGTTATATATATACATATATATTGGTAATATGGGTGGGGGGGGTTCTGATAGCTTGCTGGGAATCTGTGTGGATTCTGCAGGAAGTAAGAGGTAGGACCCTCATCTATCCAAAGGTAGGGGACGTCTTCCGGCTCCACCGGTTCCTTCACAGCGCCGCCGTCTTCCTCTACGTAGGGTCCTCCGGCGCTCCGGATACACCACGACCTGGCGGAAGGACGCCTCTGGATCGGGACTCTGCCTCAGGACACAGGTAGGTGGATATTTCTTCACATGTATCTGGCAGCTTGCTTCTTCTGAAGCGGGTAAGGACACCTCCGGGCCGCGATGTTGGGCGCCCTGCACCCCCTGGCGGCAATTGGCACAGAGCAGGCCTGCTCCGGCACCACCAGGGGAAGTGCACCCAACACCCCCGGGGCAGTCGACTCACCCTCCCCGCTAACCGGTTCCGGTTCTGGAACCGTCAGAAACTTGGCCGCGGGGGCCAAGTTCTTCCCCCCTCCCCCTCCCACCACCACTCTTCTCCCCGGGCACATACTTTCTCCCCCCACCACCCTCCTCCCCAGGCCCATATCTTCTCCCACTCACCACTCTCCTCCCCAGGCACATACCTTATCCCCCCTCCCCCACCACTCTCCTCCCAGGCCCATACCTTCTTTCCCCCTCCCCCCGCCTCCCCTCCTCCCCAGGTCCATACCTTCTCCCCCGCTCCCCCCCACCACCACTCTCATCCCCAGGCACATACCTTCTCCCCCCCCATACCCTCTTCCCTAGGCCCATACCTTCTCCCCTCCACCACTCTCCTCCCCAGGTCCATACCTTCTCCCCCCAACCACCCTCCTCCCCAGGCCAATACCTTCTTCCCCCCCCCCCCCCCCACCACTCTCATCCCCATGCCCATACCTTCTCCCCTCTCCCCCTGTGTGCAATGGAGAGGGGGTTGCTCCTTGCATTTGTCCTGGGCCCAAAGATTTCTGTTGGTGCCCCTGATAGTGTCTTGGCTGGAGGTCTGCACAGTGAAGAATGTAAAAATCCAAACAATCAGTTCCTTGGGGTTTTTTCTCACACAAAACAAATTGATGTTTCTTATTAAAAAAAAATATCAGTGTCGGATCAAATCTGCAATAATCAAACAACTGTCTCAAAACGTTATTGGCATTAGGCCAATATGTGGGTTGAGGCGTGCTAAAACTTAGCATCTGGGCCTTAGTGGGCTATCCATACTCAGCCCTCCAACATACCAACATGCCACGTTTTCAAAATGTCGGCAATTAAAATGCAAATACCCAATTAACCTCGCTGTAATTACCACTACAACAGGTATGTATGTCCCTGAAAAGCTGGCCTGCTGCTAGCTCTGAAGGGCTGCGTGTTAATATCCTTCATTCCATACTTCGAAAACAAATCCTTATGGAAGCTGAATAGCAAGAGCCCCCTTTCAGTAGAGGATTAATGTGTTTGGTCTAAATGAGAAACATTTGAACCCTTTAGGCTTTAAGATTATATCAGGGTTTCAAACACCTTCAAAAGCACATAGCATTCTGGGCAGTCACTTTTACACTATGCCAAAACTATGTCTCCAGATCAGCATGAACCTGACGGTCCCTGAGCAGATGAAATGAAGCTCCGTGTGATATGTGTTTATGGCTCTTATGTACGCAGAGACAAGGGACAGCTATCCCCAAGCAGGAGTAGATCACTACGTACAGTACAGACTTCTTGTGACCGATTCAAAGGAGATTTATTGTTGAGAAACAGCAACAATGTTTCAAGTCCATTTAGGGCCTGAAACATTGTTGCTGTTTCTGCTCGTTCTTGGTTGTGTTGGCCACACAGACAGCTTGATCCCCCATGTTTTTTTCATTCCCCATTTTGTAAAAGAGTTATTTTCCCATTTCTCTGACTATGAATTGAAAGTAACTGAACTCAAGTCATTACTATCATTCTATGGAATGGAAAGTCTGGAAATCCACAGTTATTGGGTGAAGCCCACAGGTACTGTACATCTGAGTTTGAATTGTTGTGTATGTATGTATAGCTTTATTTATATAGCGCCATTAATGTACATAGAGCTTCACAGCAGTAATACACGTGACAATCATATAAATAACAAATAATACAAATAACACATAGTGGGAATAAGTGCTTCAGACATAAAAGCAACATTTAGGAAAATGAGTCCCTGCCCCGAAGAGCTTACAGTCTAATTGGTAAGTAGGAAGAACGTACAGAGACAGTAGGAGGGTGTTCTGCTAAGTGCGTCTGCATGGGGCCACGGTCGATGTATGAGGCATATAGTGTCAGCCACCGAGCTATTCATGTAATTTCTGATGTAACCAGAATCCCCCCAATACTCCATACGCAAAGGAATAATAAACCATTTATCACTCAGATTACATAGCCCCAGATTTTCTAAACGGTGCTAAATTTTACTGAACATACTAATTTTGGGACAAGTCATCTACCTCCTGCTCTGTTAGACATGTCTTAAATTCCAAGACAGACAGGACCCTTTATAACTTCCTCCTTCTTTATTTAAATACAGACATAACTAAATCAAGAAATATAAAAGAAGCAGACAGGCAGAGGACTGGATGTACAGTAGTGCTAACTGTAACTAAGTGGATAATAGCCACTTTGTAGGTGGAACATTTTCCTCCAATGTTAATCTGTAAAATAATCAGTGACAATACTGAATGAGGTAGAGGTACTATGAGAACAGAGGAGTTAAAGTACTCTTTAAAGCACTATTTATGTCATTCTCATAAGAATTAAACTTGTCTCCCCATCTAGCTCAGGGAAGAAATACTGGGTGAATTAATCTTTGGCTGAAGGTAGATATAGCAGAGAGATTAGAGAGGGTGAGTATACCTTCCTAATTCAGTTAAATACTCATTAATTTAGGTATTTCCTCAAAAGTATGCAGATACATCTGCTGCCTATATGATTTAAAGTGCTGATTTCAGGCATAATTTGTATCTCACTACAAAATACTCAAATCCTTTACCTATGCCCACCATAAGACCTGAGCGCTATATTACTAATATACTTCTTATTTTCTTAATTACTTGGAAAACTATGCTGTATTGTTTATATTTTTCTTATTTGACATTTCAGACCTCTTGCCCGCGCTTTTCCCTGCCTGCTTCTACTGAGGCGTCATAGTGACTGATGTCATCACGCCCAACATGTGTTTCATTTCTCTACGGAGCTTCATCAGGGGAAACCTTGATTGTATTATCTTCATTGTTATCGCTAAATAGGGATACGCGGTACTAAAGTTACGCTTTAAAGCTAGCCTTTCGGTGCGCTACAAAGTGAACTCTATGCAAGAGGGTTCCTCCTCGCCCTGCACTCCCCCTGCTTTGCCTTTGTTTACTTTATAATACAGTAGGCACAACAAAATAGATACTAACCGCTCGACTTTAGTCAAATATAGTACATTGATAAGGTGTGTATTTATATGTATAGGAGGTGCCTAGGGGAAATATTAGACATATATACAAAATGTGATCCAAGAAGACTCAAAAATATACCCCAAAATATAGTAGTTCGCAGTGATGCACCCTGCCTTCTGTGAGAGTTTATGTAAGGGTATAGATAACCAATTGAAAATGAAATAATAGCAGTGAGGTTCTACCCCCTTGTTTTTTTACATAGCGTAGTGTATCCATGTAGCCCCTTGCTACTAAATTCCTTTGCCTTGGGTGCTGTTTGTTTAGTATCATGCAGCAGTGCTAGGGTTAAGTCTCTTGCACATGGGCCTGCATGTGAGATGGAGGAAGCTGCCCAGCTTGGGGGCTGGGCAGCTTCCTCCATCCTGATTGGCTGCTGCTGCTGGGTAATACATCCAATCAGGAGGCGGTGTCAGGAGCCTGGGGTGGGGCCAAGGAGAGGAGGCAACATGCACTAAGTAGCCAGGTGGAGGAGTCTGGCAGTTGAAGTCACATGTAAGGAGGGTGGGCTGACTAGGCCTGTGATGTCAGCTAGGCATGTTCAGATATTGGAGGAGAGGGATTAACCCCTCCCCAGGTATAAAGGGCGAAGCCCCCCCCCCCCCCTCCCTAGTGTCTGTTCTGTTCTCTCCCCTCTGGGGAAGAAAGTTCTGAGTGAGTCCTGTTCTGCCTTACCCCTTAGGGGGTGAGGTGTGTCTGAGTACAGAGAGTAGCCAGGGCTCTTGCTGCTCTGCCTTTTCCCGTAGCAGAGAGGGAAGGATACCCCTGGGCCAGGCTGCCTTATGAGCAGAAGGGATATGTATGCTGTAAGGATGTATCTATGCTGTGAGACCCCTGAATAAAAGACAAGTTGCATTGTTTCTGGACTCCAGAATGCTTCTTGCTTGGAGGAAAGTTCCTGTAGGGATGAATCTCTGTCCTTGGCAGAGTCCTGCAAGATGGAGAGGCTGCACCAACCTGTGGAAAAGACCCCTGCACCACAAGCTCCCTACTACATCTGCAGAGGCTCAGCCTCCTGGGAGCCTACAGGTTAGCACCATAACACCTGTAACACACACAAATCTCCCTTAGGGGGAGGGGGGTGGAGAGGAGGAGAAAGGGTGTTTTATAGATTGATTATTGTTATAGCTAATTGTTAGTTTATTCATTTTTTTCACTTTGATATAGTTATTAGTTATATAGTTGTTATATTATTATATCATGACCCTTGTACCCTCGACTCTTGCACATTCTGTTCTTTATTGACCCTTGTCCCTTCTACTCTTACTCTTGTCCCTTTCGTTTAATAACCCACTCAAGTAAATACTGACACCTTGGTTGGGTACAAATTGCCACAGCCTTTCATTAACTATAAATAGCAATCACCTGGACCTGGTCAGCAAGTAGCTCCAACCACTGAACCCACTTATGCTCATCGCCACTTCATGACACAGTGAGCACTCATGGCTCGTAATACCTGGGGTCCCTCTTAGGAGTACAGCCTTGGGCCTACCGCACCTGGCCCTGACCCAAGGGTGCATCCTGTTGGACCCCTCACATTCCACCACTTTAATTTCCTGGGAAAAACTGACCAGTTTGCACCCCTCCAAAGCAGAGGCCATTTGACTCCTCAGTTTTGCCTATTTGCCACCAATCGCAGCTTAGCCTCCTTCAAAACATCCTACAGACCCATACACAGTTAACCAAACTATTCAGAACCAGAGAAGGCTATACTCCCGATAAAGACCAGCACCACTGAACCAGCAGAGGCATCATCTCGCCCATACCAACCCCGCAACTGGGAATGTTAACATCATATGGGCCACATGACAATGGGTTGCGTTCATGGTCAAGCCAGCAAGACATTTCATCCACCCTTCCCAGAGTCATTGCCCTTCCGAGCAGACTCCTTCCCTGTGCTACCACCCGTAGTACACTTCCGCTTTATCGTTGACAACCACTAGTCCTTCAAGTCCCATCTCCTATGCTTCATACAGCTGCGGCCGCCTTTATCCTAATGCGGCCGTATCGGCACAACTCTGATAACTGCGGGCAGATGCAGTATTTTTTTTTTTACGGAATATGTTCCGGTATTTTAGCGCTCGTAATATTAGCATTTTATTAGCGCTGTCTGCAATACTGCAATACCGTCTAAAAACTCAGGGGGCATTCGCGAGCTGTTGTCTTCAAAGTCTAATACTTTAGCAGTTCAACCTATGTCAGTACACAGTCTGCTTGTGCGCGCACAGTAATTGTAAATTTGCATATTTATACATGCATGTGCAGTGCTGTATGTCTCATTTGAACATTGTTGAAACACATAGGCGTGTACTGTAACAGTATCACATTTCGGCATATACAGCGCTCTCCCCTCGCTCGCCCCCGTACACACACAGGCTAATTTACTGCACTGCAGTATTTCAACTTCTTATCTACAGTACAGTACACCTCTCCTACACCATTCCTTTGAATGTGTGGCTTTCTGGTTTCAATCACATTCCTGCTTGCTAGCTGATGATTACTGCGCATGCATCTATAACGTCACCACTGCTTGCTTGCGAAGTTCAAGAGTGAGTGACCAAAAAAATATATATATTTTTTCTCGTCATTTTTTATTTTTATTTTCTCCACAAGCCTGCCTAAACCATCTTGATATTACGATATTCAATCTGTGCTGTAGCTTTTGACTGCGACACTGTGCGTTTGACTGCACATGGTTGATTTGTGTGGTTTTTATGTATTTGGGGGTGTGGGGATCAAATTATTATGATGACCTGCCTGTTGAAAATATGTCATGTCTTTGAACTATAATACAGCTAATCCTTCATGCAGCTTTAGCCCCTCCCCCCGCAGACACACACAGGGCTTGCTCAAGGATTACAACCTCTTATCGACACCTCTCCAGAACCATTCCATTTCTAAAGCTTGTCATTGTGCTTTTCAACCTCTCACACCATTCGTTAATTTTCCTATTGTTGGCTTTCCCTTATGTTAATCTGATTATGTAACCAATTATTAAAAAGGTAACCAATTATTAAAACTGTATGTCTGCTTGAAGAATCCCCCCCACACACATTCAGAGTGAATTTAAAGTTCAAAGAAATAAAATCTTAATGTAATTAAATATGTATTTTATTTTATCAGGAAAGAAAAATACAAATAATCATTGAGAGAGGGGGGGGTGAAAATTGAGGGCCGGAGGATAATCATGAATAATGCACATTGATAATAATAAAAACAGTAATACAAATTTTCCGTCTTTATCTTCTTCCTCATTCTTTGTAGTTCATTGAGAGAGGGGAGGTTTTGTGTAAATCATGACTGCAGTTTAGATACACAGTTCACAAACTTTACACATGATACCCCCCCTCTCCCCCTGTCCATCCTTTTTTTTCTGACAAGACAAGAAAATAAAAAATTGTATTATATGTCTTTATTTATATAGCGCCAAAAGTGTACTCAGCGCTTCACAAAGAATACAGTACAGGGAATTTTAAAAATACAATAAGTGCAGCAAAAATCAGACAATGGGAAAGGAAATCCCTGCCCGAAGAATTTACAATCTAAGAGGTTTGAGGGGAAACTTACAGAGACAGCAGGTGAGGGAATAAGTGCTGTAGATGGGTGTTAAATGAAAAGGTTAACACCATTTAAAGGGGAAGATATGACAGGGAGGCGTAGGTGAGATCAGGTGTGTATGTCTGGCTTCAGGCTTAGGGGAGATCCCGAGCAGCAGGAAGGAGTAGATAGAGGGTATGAATAGAGGATTTGTGTGGGTGTTTTTTATTGAGGGGTAAAGAAGATGGAGATATATGAATAGAGTTGGAGACATGGGGCTGGTAGAAAGAAATGTGTATTTTGAAAAGAAGCGAGGTCAGAGCAAATATAAATAGTAGCAGCATCATGGCAGCAGTATTTTAGTGCTCAGATGTGTGGTCTGGGATAGAAAATGTCCACCTTTCCAGCGTAGTTCACATCCAGGATTGAGGGTCCGTAGGTGTTCTGTAGTCCCCTTGTTTCCCTCCTGTTGAACTCCCTGTTAAACTCGACCATGCCACTTAAAACTGGGCCACTTTGAATCTTGGGCTGCTTTTCACAGCTAGAGCTGCTCTGGTTGCACTTATAAAGGCCTAATAAGTCACCTGACAGAATTTATTTCAGCCCAACCACCTTAATTAGCCCATGTGAGGCATATTAACACAGATGGTTTTTTCAACAGGGTCTTGTCATGCCTAAGTGTTAGTGTAAGTTAATTAGTAAACTTAGTAAATTAGTGCAGTTATGTGCATACTGTATTATGGCATTGTGTACTGTATAGCTACTCCATATTGAACTACAGTATGCAGATAGTACTGTCAAACTAGTCTATACTGGAACTACTGTATACTGTAACTACTGTTAAATACTTTGTAACTAGGGGGCTAGTGCTGCTCTCTCAGGAAAAAAAAATCTGTGCCGTACTCACCTGTATCATACTGTACTTACAGTACCATACTACAGTACAGTACTATACCATACTACCTTCCTGATGCTTGCCCATTACGCGCGATCACAATGGGCAACACAGTCGCAATATGGTCAGTATATTTATTGCATCGTTCCACGGTGAGTACATCATTCCAAAAACTCATTATGCCTTGCGCCAACTCATCCTTTTTGGAGGGTTTCCCGACTTTTTGGATATGGTCCTTCAGCTGATGCCAGATCATTTCGATAGGATTGAAGTCTGGCGAACTGTCATTGGAGGGGGAAAAAAAGGACAATTAGTTAAATAGATACAGTACACAGTAAAAACAGTGGGAAAAATGAGACACGGTTACCGCACTTACTCCGCTGGCATCTTCACCCAGTTGATACCGCGCTCAAGTATATGCGCTGTTGACACGGTGTGCTTCGGATCGTTGTCCTGGTAGAAACGGTGACCATCTGGGAACTCACGTGTGATGTATTCCACAATCTCAGGCACAATTTTCTCTTGGAAAAAAGCTTTATTCCTGATTCCTATAACAAGAAAAGAAAAGTGCTCAAAAAACTGCATACTACTGTAGTACAGTACAGTGCAAAAGGCAAAAGCGTGTGACTTATTTTACCTTCAAAGATGACAATGCATCCTGGTCCACGCCTAGAGATGGCACCCCACACATGCATCTTCACTGGGTGTTTGGACGCAGCTTCATAGATATGCGACCTTTTTTGTGGAATGCAAAGGTGGCAAATCTCTCCAGCGATACATTGACTCATCAGTGAAGATGCAATCCTGGAAAGTTTCTCCACTATCGATCCATGCCTGGGCCTGGACCACTCTCTTGATCTTGTTAATGTCCCTTATCATAGGGTACGCTCTGTAGTGACAAGGAATAATTTTATAGGTACAGTAGAGTTTCTTAAACAACACTTTAACCTCCTGTACTGTCCAGTACTAACCTCACACGTCCATATTTCCATCCAATTCTGCGTCTCATCTTCTTTATGCTGGTCTCGGATACAATGAGATTGTGATTTTGCAGCAGAGTGTATTTGACCCTTAAGGCACTCTTCTCATCATTCTCTTCACTTATTTTGTCGACCAGAAGAGTTGTCTCCCTACAGTGTACAGAAAAACAACAATCCGGTAAGTTACAGTGCAGTAGGCCACAAGTACAGCACATCATTTACAGTAAACAATTATAGATAGATATACTATATTATATAGTAATATAAATATACCGAAATAACTATAAAATTAGATAGATCTATACTATATAGTTTTATTAATATGCAGCAATATAAACAATAATAGATATACTATATTATATACTGTAGTTATATAAATATACAGAAATAAATATAAAATTAGATAGATCTATACTATATAGTTATATTAATATGCACCAATATAAACAATAATAGATGTACTGTATTATATACTGTAGTTATATAAATATACCGAAATAACTATAAAATTAGATAGATCTATACTATATAGTTATATTAATATGCATCAATATAAACAATAATAGATATACTGTATTATATAGTTATATAAATATACTTACGAGTTAGTTACCGTTGGTGTCCTCGTGCGTTGTTTGGTTTTTCCATGTGCATGATAGCACACAGTGGTTGATGGCACAACGAGGCCAGAAGCAGCTAACCAGCGTTGGATATCTGCAATTCGTTGTCCGCTCGTGTACAACTCCTTAATTCTCATGCTGAGATCCTTTGAAATCTTTTTAACAGGCATACTGTAGCTGCGAGTAGACAGAAATACAAGCACAATGTATATTCGATGTTTAGTCGATGTGTATTCAATGTGCAGTGAATCCACAAAATGGATGGTGTATTTATACGTTAATGACTCACATTAGAGTACGCCCACTTTTAACACCTGTACCTCGTCGCCATGCATAAAAGGTTACACACTTTGCATAGCCCACCACTCGATAATCTGTATCTGAACTTGCCCTTGTCCAGATACTGCATTGTGCCATCTGCTGTAACAGAACATACAGTACTGTCCAGGCATACTGTACAGTACTGTACTGTATACTGTAGGCATGCTCAGTACTATACATCACAAGAGTATTAAAACAATACATGCTGTACGGGTATAGAATACACATATGTACTGGAATACATGTAGAATAAATGCATACTTTTTATTTTTTGGGTTTATTATACAGTATATATATATAAAAAAAAGTATTGAATACGGTCTGAAAACAACAGCATACTGTTTCAGGTTTTCTATGAAGCTCTCAGTTACAGTATTCTGTAAGGTTGATGATTTGGGCTTGTTTTGCAGCCACAGGACCTGGGAACCTTACAGTCATTGAGTCGACCATGAACTCCTCTGTATACCAATGTATTCTAGAGTCAAATGTGAGGCCATCTGTCCGACAGCTAAAGCTTGGCCGAAATTGGGTCATGCAAAAGGACAATGATCCCAAGCATACCAGCAAATCTACAAAAGAATGGCTGAAAAAGAAAAGAATAAAGGTGTGGCAATGGCCCAGTCAAAGTTCAGACCACAACGCGATTGAAAAGCTGTGGCTGGACCTTAAGAGAGCTGTGCATAAACAAATGCCCACAAACCTCAATGAACTGAAGCAACGTTGTAAAGAAGAGTGGGACAAAATTCCTCCACAACGATGTGAGAGACTGATAAAGTCATACAGAAAATGATTACTTCAAGTTATTGCTGCTAAAGGTGGTTCTACAAGCTATTGAATCATAAGGTATACTTAGTTTTTCACACATGGATTCTCCATTTTGGCTTTATTTTTGTTAAATAAATCATGAAACGGTGTAATATGTCATGTGTTGTTGTTCATCTGAGGTTGTATTTACCTAATTTTAAGACCTGCTAAGGAACAGATGATTGTTATTATGTCCTGATATGTAAAACCATAGAATTCAAAGAGGGTATACTTTCTTTTTCACACAACTGTATATATATATGTATTATATATATATATATATATATATATATATATATATATATATATATATATATATATATATATATATATATATATATATATATATATATACTTTGACATATTTGTAAAAGTTTGTTGTGGCATATCAAACCTCTTTTTACTGTTAAATTAATAAACCTGTCTTACAGGAAAGATGAGCCAGCCCAGCTGTCCATTATTTGCTCTGTATATCTACTGCGATGAGAATGAACTGAAATGTCAATTATGCAGAAACTGTTTTGAAACAGCATTGCTGCAAAAAGACATCAGAACAATGACCACACCTCAGTGATGCCCCATAAGTAGGACACCGCTGTTACGTGTTTCTTTTGACTACATATCTCTGAAGAAGTATCAACGCAGAGAATTAAAATGTGAGCTGTTAATAAGCTCAGTTAAATCAAGGCTCATAAACCTGACGTTACCTACAACAGGAACAGACGTTACGTTCCCTGAGTTAACATGGTATCCTCAAAGCTAAGTGTATGCCTAACACAACGTCCGATCTACATCTCATTAGCATCGGTTTAACATCCCGCCAGTGTAGCATAGCATTGCGTTATTTTCCAATTATGTCCCGTTATCCCTGTCTTGGCGTTCTCCTGTCCAGACACCCATATAGGGCTTCTGATGAAGAGGAGAGGGAAATAACGCGGTGCTATTTTAATGAGGCCTAACAAGCTGTAGCGTTACAGCTATTAAGACCCAGCAAAAGCCCCATATCCCGGTCTGAATGTGGGTAATGCCAAGTACAGCTCCGACTTAATGTCACGTTCGTTAAGTCCCCGTATTACCCTTAATGAACTTTAAGGGATACGCAATGTTACGATATCACCTCGTTTGCATATCACTTGCATGCCATTATCACTAACGGCCGTTATCGTTAAAACTAGGCTTTGTCCGGGAGAAAACATGGCTCATTGTTATGCTATGGTCCTTTGAAGATTCACCGTTAGTCTTAATCTGCCATTAAGTTAGGTTAACGTCATGTTAAGTGACTTGTCAGAGATTTGTGGCTCTAGCCCTGTGTGTTTCAACCTCCAGCTATTTTATGGTCATTTACTCTAGGTCTAAATTTTAAGAGTTAGAGGCCACTAGGTGGCAGCAGCAGCAACAACTCTTTGGCCTTGGTTTTGAAATGAATATACACCCTCCTCTACCACAAAGGCTGGCTCACGTTCTCATCTCATCTGTAACTGTTTCATACGCCTATAACATATATTGTCTCTAACTGTCCATGAAATGTCTGTAAACATGATTTAAAGCAGTAAAACATGAAAAATCCTTTTTTTTTTAAATCAGTTCTGTAGTATTAGATAATAATACTGTCTGCATTTATTTTGACTCCTATTTCATTTTTTTTATGTACTGATCATCCTTTGGTTGCTACAGTAACCATTTAGAAAGTCATATCCACTTCCTCGTTTGAAACAGGCTCTGACACACACCTTTGTGAGCTCTGGCCTTTGGCAACAAAGTATCACAGACAGATCTGTTGCTGTGTTCCAAACAGCAGACTATCAATTGCTCTGAAAGCTGTAACAATAATTTGTTACTCTTAGTAACATAGTGTTACATACGAGCTGCAGGATGTCACAGACTGCAGCACAAAGTTAGAAGGCGGCCATTTCATTAGGCACGCAATCAGGATTTTTACAGATTTATAACAGGAGCAGCAAACGATTGCCAGCTTGGTAAGAATGTAGAAATATACATTGTCACATGCTTTACATATAAAAATAAGGAAAAAAGTTACGAAAAACTGAAGAAATTTAGTATTGGAGGGGAGAGGGAGTGGCTCAGTGAGTAAAGACACTGACTGGCACTGAGTTTGAAGCAGGGGAACCTGTTTCAATTCCCGGTGTCGGCTCCTTGTGACCTCGGGCAAGTCACTTTATGTCCCTGTGCCTCAGGCACCAAAAATATAGATTGTAAGCTCTACAGGGCAGGGACCTGTGCCTGCAAAATGTCTCTGTAAAGCGCTACGTAAAATTAGCAGCTTCCAGAGTGCCAAAAAACGCGTTTGGTGATTTTTGGACGTTGTGAGCCATCGTAGCCTAAGGGGAAAGGACTCTGCCCAATCAGCACCGCGAACCGGTGAGTTACATCCACGCATGCGCGCACCAAGTAAGGAAGCAGGGGAGGTGATTCTAAGGCTTGCGCAATCCTGGAGGAACCCCGCATACAGTGAACCAGTGACTGGAAGCTGAGACGGCATCCACACGGGCACTCCCAGAGCAGGGAGCAACGTGGAGGGACTAAAACAAAGGCATAACGCTGGAAGCACATTTTTAAGACTCATATTAACGGCCGTTTGTGAGTAGAATTTTAACATTTGCTTTTTTAATTATTAAAACGATATTATGCCATGCTTTTTTCTTTTTTTTCTTCTTGAAGACCATATTGGAGAATATCTGGAGGCGTGCACTGAATGAGAGAGAAGCACAGGCAAGTGTCAATCTTCATACTGATAAATATCTTGATCATCTGCTATAATAATCTGTATTACACCGTTTGTCTGTGTTCTGTTCTCTCTTTCCCCTCTATAAACACAGAGGAAAAGAGGATCAGAAGTCTACGCGCTGGAGGACTCTACTATTTCTACTATTTTCCACTGTCTTTTTTTTTTTTGGAGGAATTTGAATAGCCTCCATCGGACTCTAGCTGCGGGACTATAAGTATATACTTTTGGTATTTGAATTATAGTTGTTTAAGGATTGGCGCTGCTGCATATATTTTCTCATACTATTATTATTATTGCTGCTTTTAACTGGGGTGGCCATATTTTTCACGGGACAAATGCCGCGCATGCACGAACGGGAAGTGCCCATCACGCATGCAGGAACGGGAAGTGCCCATCACGCATGCAGGAACGGGAAGTGCCCATCACGCATGCAGGAACGGGAAGTGCCCATCACGCATGCAGGAACGGGAAGTGCCCATCACGCATGCAGGAACGGGAAGTGCCCATCACGCATGCAGGAACGGGAAGTGCCCATCACGCATGCACGAACGGGAATTGCCCATCACGCATGCAGGAACGGGAAGTGCCCATCACGCGTGCAGGAACGGGAAGTGCCCATCACGCATGCAGGAACGGGAAGTGCCCATCACGCATGCAGGAACGGGAAGTGCCCATCACGCATGCAGGAACGGGAAGTACCCATCACGCATGCACGAACGGGAAGTGACCATCACGCATGCAGGAACGGGAAGTGCCCAACACGCATGCAGGAACGGGAAGTGCCCAACACGCATGCAGGAACGGGAAGTGCCCATCACGCATGCAGGAACGGGAAGTGCCCATCACGCATGCAGGAACGGGAAGTGCCCAACACGCATGCAGGAACGGGAAGTGCCCATCACGCATGCAGGAACGGGAAGTGCCCATCACGCATGCACGAACGGGAAGTGACCATCAGCCATCGCGCATGCACGGCCAGGATAAACTGGGACAAAAGTTACGCATATGCAAGCACCCACCGCGCATCCGCATGCGCAACCAGCTTGCCGGCCAAAAACAGGACATTTAGATAGATTTCGGGACACCGGGATAGAGGACAAAAAAACGGTACTGTCCCAGCTTAACCGAACCGTCTGGTCACCCTAGCTTTAACGCAACCATGTTTTGTCAACACATCTCTGTGTGTGCCCAGGACATAATTGAAAACGAGAGGTAACTCTCAATGTATTACTTCCTGGTAAAACATTTTATTAATAAAATGGTTATATAGCATAGCTAAACACCCAGGAAGAATTTCTCCTTTGATCCTTTTGATTTCTCTGATGTCCAATGGCCCTTACAGGATAAACCCAGTAACAGAGAGGATGACAATTTATTTGTGCAATGCTTTGCAATCTGCCTTCAAATTGGAAGGTTTTGAGTTGAAAAAAAATAACAATCTGCTCTTTAGTGGAACAGTTTCAGCCCAATTCAGAAAAAGATCTGCAATAATTACTAAGGAATCAAGATTTAAAGAATGATTCAAAATCCTTACTTACTCATCAGAGAATAACCAAACCCCTGCAGTGCACTATGGATAGAAACCGCCAGCAACTAGAGAAGGGAAGTGCAGCTCCAGATGTAGCAGACGTTATTTCTTCCGCTAACGCGTCACACTGTGTAAAAAACACGTTAAAATATTGCGTCAAATATGTCAGCGTTGGCGCAATGTGTCACATTAACGGGAGCAATAATGTCTCGTACATTTGTACGTGACGAGCTGTCACACCCCCTCTTCCCAGTAATGCAGGTAATTGAGAGCAATTAGTTGCTGGGCTTCTTATCAACAAAGCAATAGATCATATTTATATAGTGCTGTCGCAGGGCCAGGCTAATGAAATGGTTCTGATGAAGTGTCACAGCATCTTCATTATATGCCCCAGGGGATTCTGGGAGTGCAGGTTTAGGAGACAGCACAAATGTGAAACTACAAATTCCTTGGTTGACACAGGCAAGGAATGAATCCCTCTACTGGTAAAAATAAACAAAAATCTACAGTACAGTACATTACTGTCCTATAGTGTACACCAGTGGTTCCAACCTTTTTTTGGTTAAGGAACCCTATAATTATATTGTGAAATTCTGCAGAACCCCAACCCTCTCTAATAGAACATCTGAGATCAGCTGCATTGTAAGGAACCCCAACCCTCTCTAATAGCGCGTCTGAGATCAGATGCATTGTAAGGACCCCCAACCCTCTCTAGTAGTGTCTGAGATCAGATGCATTGTAAGGAACCCCAACCCTCTCTAAGGCTGAGTCCATAGAAGGCACGTCCGTGCTCAGCCGTGCGAACGCTCCACGCTGAGCCCCTGCATCCTCCATGAGGATGTCTTTAGAAGGGGCTCACGCGAGCGTCCGCAGGCGTGCTGAGGCGCTGGATCTTTCAGCCAACAGCCAAACTTTTTCAGAGCGCTGTTGGCTGAAAACATCCAATCAGCGCGGAGCAGCGTCAACATCACGGCGCCGTGACGTTGACGTCGGTGCATCGCGGGCGATTGGGCCAGCGACGTCACTTCCCCGCCTCCCTCGGTCTCCCCCCACCTCCCGATCGCGCCCGCTGGCTCGCCTGTATGGGCATGAAATCGCGCAGATTTCAGCAGGCGAGCCTCAGCATCAGCGCGCCTCAGCCCTGCTACCCCCTCTATGGCCCCAGCCTAATAGAGCGTCGGCAATCGGATGCATTGTAAATTCTTCTGTATTTGGTACACTTTTCAAATGACCTGAAATTGCAGGGAACCTTTTAGGGAAGCCTGGGGCAGAATGGGACATTTGGTTGTGGCCGTTCCATTGCAACCAAATGACTGCCAGCAGCATTCGGCTGCAGACGGACCTTCCACCTCAGCCAATCTGTCGCTGGACACTAAGCCACCGCCCGCTTCTAACATTAGGTAAGTTTTAGGGGGTTTAGAGGTTAGGGTAGGGGTTAATTTAAGGGGTTACGTTTTCTAGGGTAGGGGGTAGCGTTAGTATTCAGGGCCGCAGAAAGCTTTCCCGGGGCCCAGGACAGCTCCCCCCAGTGTTGGCAGCCTTGAGAGACCCCCCATCTCTCCCATCCTCTCCCTCCTCCCTCTCTCCCGTCTCTTACACCCCAATCTCACCCTCTCCCTCATGCCCCCACCTCTGTCTCTCTCTCTACCTCCCCCTCATGTCCCACCTCTCTCACGCCCTACCTCTCTTTCTCATGCCCCCACCTCTCTCTCATGCCTCCACCTCTCTCTCTCTCATGCCCCCACCTCTCTTTCTCTCTCTCATGCCTCCACCTCTCTCTCTCTCATGCCCCCACCTCTCTTTCTCTCTCTCTCATGCCCCCACCTCTCTTTCTCTCTCTCATGCCCCCACCTCTCTTTCTCTCTCTCATGCCCCCACCTCTCTTTCTCTCTCTCATGCCCCCACCTCTCTCTCTCCCTCACACCCCCACCAATCTCTCCTGCTCATGCCCCCACCTCTCTCTCCCCCCTCTCCCAGCATGCAACGGAGTCTCAGCACCGGCCATCAGGGTCTCCCGCAGCCTTCGGGCCTTTGTCCCGACTCCCCCCCTCCTCCCCCGTCAGTGGCTCGGTTAGTATTAGAGGTTAACATTAGGGGATTTTAGTGTACGGCTGCGTCCATAGATGGACCAGCCGTGCTGAGGCGTGCGGACACTCCGCGCTGAGCTCCTGCATCCTCAATGAGCATGCCTTGAGAGGGGGCTCACGCGAGTGTCCGCAGGCGTGCTGAGGAGTTGGAGGTTTCAGCCGAGCGCCAAGCTGTTTTTCAGCGCGCTGTCGGCTGAAAACCTCCAATCACTGCACAGCAGCGTCAACGTCACGGCGCCGTGATGTCGGCGCCGTGACATTGACGTCAGTGCGTCGCGGGCGATTGGCCCAGCGACGTCACTGCCCCGCCTCCAACCACCTCCCCCCGGCTCCCTTCGCGCACACTGGCTCGCCTGCAAGTCCGTGCAATCGCGCTGACTGAAGCAGGCGAGCCTCAGCGTTAGCGCGCCTCCGCTCTCCCCACACCTCTATGGCCCGGGCCTAAGAATTAAGGTTAGCGAGCAAGGTGAGTTGCAGCTAAGGAAACAACCGCCACCAGATGTCCTAGACCGTGCCCGGGAAACACAAGTGTAGCTAGGAACCCCTGTTGAAAAACACTGGTGTAGACACTGTGCCCCGTGCATTACTTCAATAATGGGGCACTTCTTTAGTAGATGGGAGTTTTTAGTAAATGTTAATTGTGAGAATTCAATCTAAGTCCCTTCAAAATATGTTTGTAAATCAATACTTCTACAGAGTAAAAAACGACTGGAAGAAGCATGTGATTGGGATAAAAACTGTAAAATAAAGGCATTTTGTCCAAAAATAAAATAAACACAGGAGTAAATGGAACTGCACCTTTAACTACGTCTGTAAAGAAACACCCTGCGGGCCCCTATGGCTGCTAAGTGGTTAACTATAACTTTTATCTTGTGCTTGGCATTTCACTGCTTTAGCAAATAAATATTCCATACACTGCAGCGTTTCTTACAATCCCTTATTTACTTTGCTGCCAGAAACGTTTGCACAGCATCTCTCAAATACATACACAGATATTAGATTAGATTGTAAGCTCTTCGGGGCAAGGACTCCTCATCATTCTGTAAATGTTACTTTTATGCCTGAAGCACTTATTCCCTGTATGTGTTATTTGTATTACTTGTTATTTATGATTGTCATGTGTATTACTGCTGTGAAGCGCTATGTACATTAATGGCGCCGTATAAATAAAGACATACACACACATTACTCAGTAATGCAATGCACTCTTGCTGTTCACAATCGATTCACCTGCTAATGTATGCATGTATATCTTTATTTATATAGCGCCCTTTATGTACGTAGCTCTTCACCGCAGCAATACACATGACATAATTATAATATAACACATAATGGGAATAAGCGCTTAAAACATTAAAATAACATTAGGAAAAGGGAGTCCCTGCCCCGAAGAGCTTGCAATCTAAGTGAAATCTGTAAACTGCTCCTATTCAGGGATTTCCAGATCTGCTGAAGAAACCTGTTCGGTTTTGAAAAGCTCTGTACAATTATCATTAAATCTATGAACTCATGTTGATCCATTAAAAGGTATCACAACCTGTAACAAATCTACTGTGCACGTCTCCAGGACTAATACGGCGACTGGAACTTTGAGCTACAAATTTACATACATAAATACATGTAATAAATAAATACAAAGAGAGAACACAGAAACCATACAGAAGACTAAGGAAAAGAAGTATCAGAAAAGAAATGCAAATGGTTACATCTAGAGAGACATTAAAAAAAAGGAGCCTGTAATATGTTGTGAATCTATTTCCCTGAGCCGGAGAAGATTGTATCCCCAGTTATTTGAATGGAGCTGATCCCTTCTGCTCTACAAAGTGGCTTCACTGCATATTAAAGAGGGGCAATAAAATGCATATCGATAAAGAGAGGAAATGCAGGTACAGGATATCTACAAATGACAGCTGGCTATTAGTGAGCAGTGGTTTACACCTAGGACCATATGTGACAGGTGCTTAATCTCTGCGCTCTTAAATAACCCCGTCAATCACCGTCCTAAAAGTGACACAATTCCCTTGGATTCCTAGAGGTTGCAGACTCTGTATGTCTGCAGCTATCCCCCCAGAGAAGCAGCCACTCCCGTACAGTGCTTCTCTGTCCCTGATTCCTATCTGTTTGCTCCTGTCTTTGATTTGATTTTCTCCTCCTCCCTGCCTTGCGCTCTGACCATAATCCAGCCTTCAGTGGAGGATTTCAGTAATAACCTTTAATAGCAATGAACAGCCGCCAAACGGTTGCTATGGCGCCTGGATCTAACTAATCTGATGGACTGTGAAGTGTTAATTATTCCCCAGTGACCTATCCTGCTTAAAGCTGTCATTAATTCCCCTGAATTATACCAATTGCAGGACATTCTTTATGGATAGATAGTGAGGGGGACATTTATATGGATGTACGCGCTGTGCTAAGCAGATGTGTCTGTGGTATCCCTACTCCATGAAAAACAAGGTACACCCAGGGGTGCACCCTCACCCACATTGCTGAGGTCTCTTAACCAATATTTAGATCTTTGTTTCATTAGGTATGCTTACAGTATTGTTGGCAAACTGCAAGTATTTAACGTTTGGGTTACTATTTGCACATGGGCACCCAGTAATTGATGGCTTCTTCTTTTTTTTATTTTTTTTTATTAAATGCGACCTCACATTTTCCAGTTTTATTTCATGGGAACATTTACTATTTGCTTCCTCTACTACCTAATGTCCTGTAATGGATGCAGTGCCACAAGGTTACATGTTGCCACACAACCTCCAATTGCTGCACAGGACGATTATAGAGGGAGAAAGGGGGTGGCCCGGGATTAAAGGGGTTGCACCCCATTTGGCCATCCCCTGACCTCACCAGGGAGACAAGGGGTTAACTGGGCTGAGGTCCAGAAATGTGATTTAACCCTTGTTATAACATGAAAATGTGTATTCCCCTGTTCCCATGCTTTATTGTAACATCTGGTTTAATCAGTGTCTGCATCACACACACACTAGGATTCATCCAGGAGCACAAGGGTTAATAGTTCTTTAGTGATTATAGCCCTTTGTATAATTTTCCCGCCTTTTCAGGCACCATTTTGCAGGGTCCATAGGCCGCCATTGGAGCTCCATGCGTTTCAATGGTGAATCTTGGCTGTTTTGTTTCCTGAGAAGACCAGCAGATGGCGTCCGAGAGGAGGAGCGGCGGTTTCCCATTGTAAGTCAATGGGCTCATTGACTTCAATGGAGGTTCCTCGACGGCGCTTTCCAGGAACGAGTTGGCTGCCGTCCAAACTGCAAAACCGCAAAGCGGACACTTTTTCTAAAAGAGAGCTTTGATCACTGATTAGTCTAGTTCAACGACAAGTGGCGTGGGAATAAACAGTTCTAGAGCACCTAGGAATAAAATTCTTTTTGCCCCTAGTTCCTAGACCTCCACCCACTCGACCACAACCGGGTCCCCATATCCTGGACCCCCGATAAGGGTCGAACCGAGAAGAGCGGGTCGCGCCATAGGTTCCAATGGCGGCGGCAGAAACGGCTCAGGAAAACGGCTAAGTGTCAAAAGCTGAAATTTGGTAAACCATAGCTCCGGTTCTGGAGGGTCCAGAGGATCAGGGTTTAGGGTATCTGTAGTCACTGCTCCGGCATCGCTGCAGAACCATCCTTGACCCTCTTGGACCAACCCGACGGAGTATGGACCCCCTTGAAAGTTCGGGACTTTTCCCATAGACTCCAATGGCGGCCAATCTCCATTGACCGGCTATGGCGGAAAACCCCCATTGACTTCAACGGCGGCGCAGCCCCGTTGAAAGTCTATGGCGGCGGATTCCCATAGCCGCCAACGGCGGCGGTTTTCCATTGAAAGTCTATGGCGGCGGAGCCCGTTGTTTTCAATGGGGATTTAGTGAAAAACCGTGATTTAATTTACAGCGGAGTTTTTGTATTAAAATAGGAAACGGTTTAAGGTGTATTTGTGTAACTCCGGTTCCGAAGGTCGTAGCAAGTCGCAAATTGGACCATAGGGTGTCCCAGTTCCGGCATTGAGAACTGGGAAGTTTGGACCTGCTGGACCCAACGGAACCGGATATTTTTATATGTTTGTGTTTTGACTTTAACACTGTGTCCCAAGGTATGGACAAAACCCAGAGGAAATTCCTTTGGCCATCAGGCAGCAGATGGTCAGAGAAGCGTCCCAATGTCTAGAATTTAAGTGCTGTTCAAAGGAGTTTATCACCTCCACTGTTTACAGGAGGGCAGAGATTACTCAAACCAGAGCAGGCTGTAAGTGTCCCATTTCACACCTTACAACAAAGAATATCCTGCCAGAAATCCAAATGGGTAGACTAGCTGGCATTCCTGATGCAGATGAGGGGCTACAAAAATGAGACCCCAGAGTTCTACTGCGCATGTACCAGCTAGCAGGGGGGCATGTATCAAAATGTGTTCCCACGTTAATGAGTGGCTAGAGGTAATTGAAGACCAATCACCTGTACTTAATGTTAAGGATAGGGTCACAAAAGGTTTATAAACTGTTGTCCACCCTTTATCCTTTGTCTTCTTCTTCTGATTGTTACCTGATTGCGAGAGAATTGCTATGCAGAATACTTCTCGTCCCCCATCCCCAAAGTAAGTGTACTTCTTGTCTTGTTACTGTACTTTTTCGTGTGTTCACCTATCCAAAGGAATAAATACAATTTATTATATCTAAGCCTCGTTTAGTTCAAACCCAGTTATTTTGTGTAATCTTAATACCTGTCACAGGCTATCGTCACAATGATAAAATCACCTGACCTGCACTTTTATGGGAGCTGCGTCTAGTTTCTGACCAAGTTCTGCTCCTTCAAATACAGTGTCTTTACCAGCAGGCTTCTCCTTCCTGCTTCATAGCATCACAGTGTCTTTACCAGCAGGCTTCTCCTTCCTGCTTCATAGCATCACAATGTCTTTACCAGCAGGCTTCTCCTTCCTGCTTCATAGCATCACAGTGTTCTGTGAGGTTACGTAGTATCTCACACACCATAGCACCGGATCACACTGTGTGCTGACATTACACAGGATCATACAGTTCTCTCATGTTTGGGAGGATTGTCCGCACGCCTCACTACCAGGCTGAGGGACACTGCACGCCCCGCGTTTAGACTCTGCCCCCGTGATGCATCCAGTGACGAAGCGCCTAACGCGCGCTGCTCTGCCAGGCTGGGCGACACCGCACGGACCTCGTTCAGGCTTCGCCCTCGTGACGTCACGGGTGAGGCACACCGCACGCGAGCTACGCGCAGGCGTCGCGCTACCTTGGGCACACGAGGGGTTAATTGCATCAGCAATTGTTCCACACCTGCACTTCTCCCCGCCAATGTTTACCAGTGGACTGAATTACCCTGCAGCTGTGTGCTGCCCTACCATTGGCTGCCTGTCCTTTAAATGCTCAGTCAGCCCTGCTGCAAACTGGCTGAACATAAACCTCTGTTTGTGTACTAGTGTTTGCCTCAAACACCCTGCTGCCCTGTTGCTGTCTTGTCTTGCTTATCCTGTTCCTGTTTTGACCTCGGCTTGTATCTGGACCTCCGCCTCTCTGACTCTTGACCTCGGCGTGCATTTGGACTTCTACCTTCTATAAGCCTGGACCCCGGCACCGCATAACGACTATCCGATCTCTCCAATCCTAGACCACGGCAAGTACCTCGACCATTCTGACTTCTCCAAACTTGACCCAGCTACACAACTACCACTCTGCACTCCGGACGTGGCTACCCAGTTGTAGGTCGGTGGTTACCAACATCCCCACCTCAGCCTTGATGTCCCGTCTTGTTTGTAGTGAGCACTTGTTACAATGTTCCATACAGTAGCGCAGGGGGGCGCACGCAAACTTTTTTCCCTGCGCCCCCCCCTGCCGGATGTCCTCCTCTCTGCGCGCTCCCTCCCTCCTTACCTTGATTCCCGGCGTCTGGACGTCATGACGTCACCATTGCAACGAGACGTCACATGACCCGTGGCGTCATTTGACGCCGCGTTGCCATGGCGACGCGTCTCCAGATGACGGCTGTATCAAGGTAAGTAGGTTTACAGAGGCCCTGCAGCTCCCCCGGCACTTAATTTAAGTGCCTTCGGGAAGCGCGCAGGGCCTCGGTAAACCCCGCGCCCCCTGCAGTTAATCTCGCGCCCCCCACTTTGCACACCGCTGCAGTAGCGCATCACATAGTTCCTAGAGTTGTATAGTATCACAGTTTATAAGCATTACGCAGGTTCACACATTGCTCTGATTTTACACAGGTTTACATCTAGGCCCAGATCCACAAAACTCAGTTATTAAATGAACACATCGTTGGGCGCTAACGGGTATCTTCAAAGCTCACTAACGCAGTGGTAAGTTCCTTTTTTCAGCTGTAACGGGCCCTTGCGTTAACTATAACGGCCGTTAGTGCTAATGACATGCAAAATAGGTGTTCCCTGTTGCAACACCTACAGTATCCACAGTGCCCTGTCATACTTACCGCATGGATATAATGCCTTACTTATGTCATACCTAAAGGTGAAAAGTATCACGCGTTCTGAGTCCAGGGCGTCCAAGGTTAATACACAGTGAGGATCTCTCCTACTGCTCCAAAACCTCCCACGATCGACGGGGCAAAACTTGAATGGAGAAACAAGAAAGGAGCGCAACGAGGGATCGGGTAAGTAAAAACGTTATTTATATACAAGAATAGCAAAATATTAAAAATATTTTACATATAGTATTGTATACATCGGCACACCTGGCATCACACTGGAAAGAGAGTGTCAGGCTGGTACTGGTGCCACCTGCTCACACGGAGACATACCAGCACGCAAGGAAAAAGTCTCTGATAGGATGATTGGTCGGCAGCCAAGTGGAGACACTGATAGGGTGATGTGACAGCGTGCTAGTGAGACGGCCACTACGCGTTTCGCATCACACGTTTCATCAGGGGGGCAATCCCTTTTTACTTACCCAATCTCTCGTTGCGCTCCTTTCTTGTTTCTCCATACCTAAAGCTGGCTTTAGTTGGCTCCCTCCAGAACCTGGAATATGGTTTTTTTTTGGAGAGGAGAGAGAGTCATTAAAATATACTTTGCATATGCTATTTGCATATATTCCAGGTGTGCTCCTTTTTGTGCACATGTGTCTTTCCACATGTTGTTTGAAGGTGGGTTTGAGGGGATATATATAACACTTGGGTGTCTAATGAAATAGGACTCGCTCGCTCTCTCTCCCCCCTTATATTTCAGTGTCTGTATAGGAGTAGTGCCCCTTTAGGTAAGACTGACCTAAAGCATGGGAGTGCTAACTTAACATGCTGTTAAGCCTATTGTAATGAGATCAATAACGGTTATTGTTTTTTGCACTTAATTAACTTTGTGGATTTGCGTTGACCTCAAAGAAACATAATGTCTGTTACTGATTTTGATACATGACTGTATGAGCCCAAACTCAACAGGGCTTTCTGAGTATGGGCATTAATAGTACGTAGCATCACACAGTTCCCAGAACTACATGGTATCACAATTTACTGACATGACAAACTGATCACAGAGTTTCCTAGGCTTGCATAGCAGGGCGGTTCAATGGAGTTACACTAAATCTGAGCATTCCCCTGTGGGACACTGTTACATAGTACAGAGGTTCCAAAATGGACCCGGCGCCATCATAATGGCCGCCGGGCCCTCCAGTGTTTGCAGGGTTTGGCCGCCTCCTCCCCTCCCCCACACCACGAGGCGGCGTGGAGTTGCGCGCGCAGCAAGGGGAGGGGGGGGAGGAGGGCGGGCTATTTAAACCCGTCGCGGGTAAGGAGCTTCCATTAATCCTATTTTTCCCACCCATCCCTTGAAGAATGCTGTTATGTCCAGTGTTCGACAAACCTATACATTTGCTCGCCCTGGGCGAGTGGATTTAACCCCCGGGCGAGTAAATATTGGCCCAACCAGCACACGTTTGGTACTAGGTGGCGAGTAGATTTTTTTGTGTGGCGAGTAGATTTTTTGGTGATTTGTCAACCACTGGTTATGTCTAACCATTTCTTATGAATCTGTTAGCAGATCCATTGTTACAGCTTTGGCGGGCGGAACTGTCAGGCCAGTCATCGTAGGGACACCGTAAATACCCGAAATGGGGCTCCACCCGATGCGGATGGGCTGCCAGGTAACAGTCCCCCCGAGAAGATCGTGCGGGCTGGAGGCGCCGACGCAGGCAGTCGGTCGCTGTACCCCTGGCACCAATCTTAGGTAGCTGGGCTCTATCCTATGCGGGTAGGCCCAGGCGGCCATGAAAAGGGGGACCTGGGGTGTACGGATGACGGGGCCGTGAGTAAGGGGCGAGAGTGTCCATCACGGCGGAGAGTGTGTCTCCCGGTTGACGGTAGAATAGGGCGGGCGGAGGAGGGCTCCTCCCGCCGGAAGATACCGAGAATAGGGACGACAAAGGACTAAGTTTATGGCTGACAGTTATTTGATAGTATTGTTAAACAATAAAGCTGTGACCATTTTTACTTCCACAAAAACGGTGTCGTCTAAGTTTGTATGGTGGGGTAGGCAAACCACGCGGTAGGCACTCTAGGCCTTTAATAGCAGGAAAAAATCTCAGCTGAAGCTAATAATTTTGTTCAGTAAATATCAGCACATTCACTAAGCTAAGTATCTTTTTTTTAAAAGCCATCTAATTCATCAGTCCAACTTATATTTTCTCATGAAAATGCTCCTTTTAGCCAAAAATGTGGTAATCATGTGAAAACCTAAAATGGAAAGATTATTAAATTCCGTAAAGTAAAACATGTATGTATATATAATCAGGCAATAATAATATATTCACAACATATATTTATTTACTGCAGATTTATTTTTTTGAACAAGTTCTCTTCTACCAATTAAAATGATCAGTTTTTCAATTAAATATGCACAGCCACAGTAATTAACTCTCCGTTTATGAGGGACGCTACCTTATTTTCTGCTGCAAAAATGTATGATTTTCTGCTGTCTTCCTGAAAATAATTCCCTCCAAATGCAAGTCAATAGGAATTTTCTAAATATCCCGCATTCCCATCCCAATTCTCCCCAAGCAAAGCTTTCAGATCCAATACAATGTCTACCCAATGCCTTCAATGCACCACTCTTCAATTTATAAATTGGGTTCATACAGTTTTGCCTTAATGTTTCAAAGGAAAATGGTGCCACTTGGAAGGAGTGCAGTAAATGGCCACAGTGTCTATCAGAAGTGTCAGCTAGATCCTCTAATTCCCATTTGCACTACAATGTGGACATGTGAAGTGTGTCTATGTCTTTGCATACTTCTCCCACCTCTCTCTGCCTAACTGGACTTCTCTCTCACATACATAGTAGTGCTTGGCGTGCACATGAAACTTCCACTCCACATTAATAATAATAATAGCATGTTCTTGTATAGCGCTGCTAGTTTTACATCGCGCTTTACAGAGACATTTTGAAGACACAGTCCCTGCCCCGTGGAGCTTACAATCTATGTTTTTGGTGCCTGATGCACAGGGAGATAAAGTGACTTGCCCAAGGTCACAAGGAGCCGACACCGGGAAATGAACCAGGTTCCTCTGCTTCACACTCAGTGCCAGGTGGGAGCAGATGGTAAAAGCCAGTATTGGGCCATAACAGATAATAAAGTCATAGGCTCACACTCGTGTTCATACATATATCTACTGTGACGGTGCTCATCTCAAATCAGGAAGCGGACCCGCAGGGCTGAGGTAGGGATGCAAACAAACCGACCACAGCCCAGGGACAGAGTCCTGTAAGAGTATCCGTAGTCGGTATGGAAGCAGGGGTCAGAGCTGGCGGCAATGGTGCGGAGTCCAGGGTACAGGTAAAAGGTCAGGGCAGGCAGCAGTGGTGTATAGTCCAGGCAACAGGCAGTAAGGTCTGGGTCACGGTCCGGGGTTGGCAACAGGGAATCCAAACAGGTCACAGGCGCAGCATAGACCGACAGGAGCTGAAAAAACACATAACTTTGCTCGGCGACTCCCACCAGGAAGTGCAGCCTTATATAGCAGGCTGCCAGTAACCAAAATGGCCAAATTGAACAGAAAGGGCAGGCAGCCTGAAAAACACGAACTGGCAGCAAAACCTGGCACAGATCGAGCAGAATCCTTACATCTACTTAGGATTAGCAGTAACTGGTCTCTTCTCTGGAGGTCCCCACAGTGACCATCAGGCTTTGCTGGTGATGCTGTGAGAAGCGCATGCAATGCGGGACAAGGCCAATACCCTCATATGCGAGTAGAGGACTAAAGAAACTTTAAGAGAGTCTTTGCAGATAAGCAATGTTTAAAGACACTCGTGTGTGAGTGCATTTTTATACTTTTACCTACTTAAATGTCATAAACGGCACTACACTATAAAGTACTCATAGTTCCTTGTGCTTCTATCTTCACAACTCATTGAAGTATTCAGGTGGCTCAGACGTCCCCTCTATGAAGCAGCAACACACATTTTTTGGATTTAATATTTTATTCAAGATTTGAATACTTGACACAATATACAGACTTTTCGGGTAGACTCTCCTATAGCGTAACTTTGTGTCGATTATTCATGCATGCATACTTATCTAGCCCCTCTTCCCCCCCCCCCCCCTAATCGCAGATCAGGTCCCCTAAGGTGTTCTGGGGTCTTGCTAGATGTCTCTGTGTGGTGTATACCTGCTGGCAACAGGAGGGCCTGGGTCTCCCGCGGTGACATGGGGGACAACAGGAACAAGTTACTGGGGTGGATGCCTTCATTCTGGTTCAATGGTGTAGCGCCTCCATCTATAGTAAGCCCCAGGAATGCGGGTTGGAATCCTTACCACAGAGATTCCCCACAGGGATGAGAGATTCCAGTCTCACACAGGGTTTTCTTTAAAAGCAGCAGTCTCTTTATTCTCTTGGGCAGCAGCAGCAGCCGACAGGTACAGTATTTCCGGCCACGGAGTGGCAGAGAGGGTTTGGAGAGCTTCAGACCAAACCCTGGTGACGCACATCCGGTCGCGGAGCAAAGGACAGTGTTTGGAGCAATCCCTGGATGCCACGCATTTACCCGACGCCGTAGCCGTGCACTACTCACCCCATACCTCTGCGTGTATTTTGCGGATTGTCCTGTAAGTAGGATTCCGGTTTTTCTACCGGATCCGTCACCTGCCGTGTTCATTTTATTTTGTGTGTATTAAATTAACTCTTGTATTATTTGTCAGCCTTGCTTGTGTTTGTCTAGTATTTGTCTTGTCCTGTTAGTCTTGTGTGTCCTCATTGTAGCAGTTTTGCACTATGATGGTTTTTTTCTTCTTTCTCTCTCTTTGCCTCACATGCACCATATAACATCCTGCTGTGAAGCTTGCAAGTACAAGATTGGATTTCAACTTCTTGACACTTCATCACCATTGGACTGTATTTTCTTCCTTATTGGACTCTTTAGGCGCCAGTCTGTATTGTTTGTTTTTTGCTATTCACTAACTGTGTTTTGGGTTAGTATCACTTGGCAGCCTTGCCTTATATTATTAAGGTAGAGTGTGTAGGGTCACACATTTTCTATTACTTTTCATATGTTTATACACTGATATTTAATCTATTCAGCCTTTTAGCGCTATATACACCATTCTTTTTTTCTTATATTGCTTTGACACAGGGTCAGGTGACCTACCTCCACCACTCAGGGCAAGTGCTTGAAGTGGGGGAAACCCATGATAACTCCTGGCAACCTGCCCTTACCAGGGATTATACCAGGAGGAGGATAGAACTATAGCCCAATTTCTTACCAGGGCTACACTTACATATACTCATACATGTATGCATACATAGATGCAAACACACTTACACACTGTATTTACAGTTGTGTGAAAAAGAAAGCGCACCGCATTGAATTCTATGGTTTTACATATCAGGACATAATAACAATCATCTGTTCCTTAGCAGGTCTTAAAATTAGATAAATACAACCTCAGATGAACAACAACACATGACATATTACATCGTGTCATGATTTATTTAACAAAAATAAAGCCAAAATGGAGAATCCATGTGTGAAAAACTAAGTATACCTTATGATTCAATAGCTTGTAGAACCACCTTTAGCAGCAATAACTTGAAGTAATCGTTTTCTGTAGGACTTTATCAGCCCCTCACATCGTTGTGGAGGAATTTTGACACACTCTTCTTTACAACGTTGCTTCAGTTCCTTGAGGTTTGTGGGCATTTGTTTATGCACAGCTCTCTTATGGTCCCACCACAGCATTTCAATCGGGTTGAGGTCTGGACTTTGACTGGGCCATTTCAACCCCTTGATTCTTTTCTTTTTAAGCCATTCTTTTGTAGATTTGCTGGTGTGCTTGGGATCATTGTCCTGTTGCATGACCCAATTTCGGCCAAGCTTTAGCTGTTGGACAGATGGCCTCACATTTGACTCTAGAATACTTTGGTATACAGAGTAGTTCATGGTCGACTCAATGACTGCAAGGTTCCCAGGAGAATAATCAAGGTACTTGCCAGGTTCAGGAATGGAGAGTTGCGGATCGTCAGAGGGCATAGCCAAGTTGAGGATTGGAGAGTAGCGGAGTGTAGCCAGGTTCAGGATAGGAGAATATCGGATCCTTGAAGTACTTAGCCAAGGTCAGGACTAGAGAATGGTCGTACAGATGCCGGATCAGGAGAGGAGAGGTGCGGAATCCAAGAGATGCAGGATCAGGCAACAAAAGGTTAATCAGCAAGGTAAGCCAAGGCAAGGTCTCAGGAACTGGAATGCAGCAAGGCACGGTGTCACACTAGGTTATGTTCAGCAATGACTGAATGTAACAGGAAGGTATATATAGAGGAGCCTCCAATAACCAGCCAGGGCGGAACCAGGACGTGTGTCTCAATAGGCTGCTGGTGCACGGAGGCGTGCCCTAGGATACAGCCTGATTGGAGATGGGGGGGGGAACTGATCGCGTGACCCGCGCGTGTCACGGAGGTCAGAGGACAGAGCCTGTGTCGCGCGTCACTCCCACTCTGGGCCTGGGTCTCCCTAGAGAGAATGGGGGTTGGGCCGATCGTGCGTCTACCCGCACACGTCACGGAGGTCAGGGGGCGGAACCCAATGTGCGCGTCACTCTCGCGTCATTTCTGTCCATAACAGGAGCGGAGGCGGGACTTAGAACGCGCGTCAGCGGGGTGGCTGGACGAACGCACCCAATAGTGCGTCAGAGTAGGGGATGGAGACACGGTCCGCAGCTGAGGGCTTAGACCGTGCAAGATGCACGCGCGTAATGGGAGCACGAGCGCGCGCATCCTCAGTGTCCATCACGGGAGGCTTGTTGAGGTGAGGAGACGGTCTGCGACCGCCAGGGTGGCGAATTCTCACAGTCAGCTCATCTGATGCCACTCCTGTCTTACGTGACTTATAGAAAGTGTCAGAGGCTGGTCTAAATGCCAATGAAGACCACATGCCGCTTGGTGGTCTGTGTCCAGTCAGACCATCCTGAAGATGGCAATGAACAAACTAGAGCAGATGCTACATAATGTCTACCCAATGTCTTCAATGCACCACTCTTCAATCAAGGGAATTGTGTCATCTTCCAAATGTAATCTAGCATGTTCACTTTATGAGTAAATCACTTTTACAATAACATCCCAATCCCAATGTGCATCTTTCTATAATCACCTCTTCAAGAACACGTCACATACTGTAGTTCCAACATGCCTTCCAGCAAAAAAATTATTTTATAATAAACCATCTCCTTACACAGCCCTTCAGTTAACTGAAGGAGATGGTTTATTATAAAATGAGTGCCTCATAATAATTGAAAATATTTATGAGAGCGTAACAAAGTATGTCTGTTTCAACATAATGCTGTTTCTGAAAATGTGAATCTCTGTGCATTGGTGCGAGTCTCATTATATGTGTTTGTAGTCTGCAATAGCATGTATACTAAGCAGCATGTATAGATGTGGCTGCACATGAGGACATATAGATCCATATGTCAATGTTAGTATAAGCAATTTGGCACTTCAAGTTTATTTTTACACTGCCACCCCTCCTCAAAAATTGAGAAAGATAATGTGCCACCTTAAAAATATTAAAAAAAAAAACATGAGTATCACTTAAAAGTGCCTCATGAAAATGAAAGAGTTAACCCATTTAGCATTTTCAAAGGTCTGTACATTGGCACCATGTTGAGTAGTGTTCTGGTCGCCAATGGCATCTGTCATGGGCAGACACGATCTGATGGCAGTAAGGCTGGTGAGGGCGGACAGGGACCGGGAGGCAGTTTTCTCCAGCCTTTCCCACAATGGCAGATGGACCCTTGTTCTCGTGTACTGGCGTTGCCTAAGAATTTTGCACTGGCAGAGCTGACCAGAAAGCATGTGCCTGGGAAACACAATGTTCTAGTTGGCAAGAGAGGAGGATCGGATATGTTTAACCTTCCTGCCTCCATCTGGCCCTGGTGTGAAAGGACCATTTGCTGCTGGCTCCAAGTTGCTGTGTTTTCTCAACAAATCCTAGCTCTGTGCTTCTGTTCATCACTCTGTGTCTCTCTCTCTCTCTCAACATAAGTACAGGATATAGCAGCAGAAAAAAATTGTTTACTTAAAACCATCACATTTCTGATTATACATGATACACACTTAATTTACTAATTGTAAGTTTAGTAAGGCAAAATCCCAATCAGAAGTGTGCTGGTCACTCTGCAACTCCTAGGACAGGCACGTCAATTGCATGTATTTTCTTTTTCTTACTCATTTTTCCAGTTTTATCTTCATACAACCTGCATGCCGCTCTGTTGCTCTGTTCCTGATATCAGATACACAGCTCCCTCGCCGCCCGATTCAATATGGCGAAGAAACAGGGCAGCGCACCACTAATGATGCAGTAACTGTTATTCAAGTCAACGGACGTTAGAGCATAATTAATGGTGTGTTACCATGCTTTTCACTGCAATGAATAGAGGAGCCTGTGTATAATATATAGCTCTCTCAAACTATTAGATGCATATGTATTGCTCAGTTTGATTTTCCTTCAGTGTAGATTAACAGCCAGCCATAACTGCTTGCAAGTTTGATGCATAAGTATTTCCCTGCTCCCTATAAAATTGATAATTATCTCTCATGCTGTTTCTCTTTATTTTATGCACAGTTCTGCTTTTCTGGGGGGGGGGGGGGGAAGGTTGAGACTTCATTTTTTTTTTTTACAGGATTTCTAAATATCATAGGGGGAAAATCAGCATTAATCAAACATTAAGAAATACTAGCATATTTCATTGACGGATAAAGATAGAAAGCAATAAGAACATATATTTAGTACTGTGCAGTTGTGTCTGGCAGAGGAGAAGCTCAGCTCACACAGACCCGACGCCTGCAGTGTGAGTATTTCATCAGTGTGTTTTTCGCCATGTGTCTAATGTCTTTTCCAAATGCGATCTCGCAGTTCCTTCCGTTTTCACATGTGGCAGCTGCCACAAACTTATTTCACAGAGAGAGATCTTTGAAATATGCAGACATACACAAATCCTATTCAGATACCAACTTATAAAAACAGGTATTACTGTACATGCAGAAAAACAGGCCAGCACCACCACTTACATATAGAAGACTATAGAGCTTTATTTCACTCTCCTCTCCCAATTGGGACTCAGTACATCCCAATTGCAATATAGCGTGCTGTATGCAGTGCTGTACAGTATATATCATTTTGCAGGCACAAGGAGCTTCCAATCTATGGTCTGGTGCCTGAGGCATAAGGAGAGAGAGTGACTTGCCCAAGGTCACAAGGAGTGGACCAGACTCTAAAGTCAGTGTCATTTTCTCACTGAGTCCCTCCCTTATATACATACAGTAAAAATCAGAAATGTGCATATTGTGCACCAGCATCTAGAAAAACTAGTTTTGGGAAAACTTGGGGAGGGGGGCAGATTTAATACAAAAATGACAGAACATATTTATCCCAAATGTCCATAAGTCCTTACTTTTTTTTTGTTATTCCAGTGTTTGCCTTTTCCATATATTTTGCAGTTTCTTCCATGCTCAGGAGTGGAAAAATGTAAGACGGTCCGTCTTTATTTGAGTAAAAAAAGAGTAGGGAACCCGCACTCAAAAACAGGAAGAAAAGGAGAACAGATAAATCAGAATAAGTAATTTACTGTGAATCAGCAATAGAAACAGAGACCATATATTGTGCATACAAACACCCAGGTAAGTAACGCACACTCAGAAATCTACAACGAGCACAAAAGCATACAGTACATGACAAAAAGAGAATACTCAACGGATTCACAGTAAATGACTTATTCTGATTTATCTGTTCTCCTTTTCTTCCTGTTTTTTTGTGCGGGTTCCCTACTCCTTTTTGTCCATATGTATTGAGGGACCTAGGGGTTTACTTTGGGTTCTCTGCACCGTTACTACATTTCAATTATTATCTTTGGAGTGCCGACTCCCACCAGTTTATATGTGTCTTTATTTGAGTGGTTGACACATTTTTAAAATTAGCACATTTTCTGAGTGTTTTGAACAGCTCAGCTGTACACTGGTGCATTGCAAAATGCAGTTGCAAATAAGTTAAGCTACTCCCATGCACCTTCCGCACACATTTTCCACTTTGGTTTTATATCTGGGGAAATGTTTAGTTGCTGTTAAAGTGTAGGCCAATAACCAAACTCCAAGTGGCACAACAACAAAAGCAATTGAAAACATACAGTACTATTAAGATATGCTTAGCTATTAGGCGCATTACGACCCATTCCCCTGAATAGGCCATAAGATGTCTTATGGTTTATCACATTTAGGTATAATGGCCCATAATGCTTTCAGTATGGGCTCATGACTAACTAAAGTGTAGCAGCCATTTCAAATCTCCTTAGGCTTGTAAGTATATTCAGGACAAAGGCCATTTTTTATGGTTAGGGTGAGAATCCAGAAACATGTTATTATTTTCTCATCTTTGCTTCTCCAAATTGGAAAATAACTGAATGGTTTCACAATAAATTATGTGAACCAGATGACAAATGATATTTACAGACCAAGTGCAAAAACAATATCATGTATTGGTTCTAGTGGGACTTCACCTATAAGTAATCTAATATGCAGGTTTCCCCTACTACAAGATCAATGCAAGGACGCACATGGCTTCCCGTTCTCCTGTTTCATACTCTATCAAGAAAGCATGATTTTGTTGATGTCACTAGGTGTTGTTAAATAAACAGTTTACACTTTACAGATGATAACATTTTTTTCAGGAAGAATACTATACAGAATACCTTTGAAGTGCCCCAAAGACCTGTGTGCCAAAAGATCTGAGGGGCGTTTGAAGGGGGCCGTGCTGCCACACGGCTAATCATACATTGGGGGCATGTACCAATGGAAAAGTGTGGCATTTTACAATTCCAATAGTTTAAGCATGGGCGAGAGGCAAGTGGGGGCAAAGCGCCAGGGAGTATAGGGAGACAGCCAAAGAGAGGCACGGGATGGCATAGAGTGTATAGATCTTTTTCATATATGTGTAACAAGAGACAGGGTCAGTTTTGAGAGACGTTGGAGAAACAGGACAGATCAGAGCAAGAGTAAGTGAGGTTGGGAGTGAGCTGAGGATTTTGAGACCATGCTCCTTTAGTTTGGGTTGGAGATTACGGATTACGGGTATTAGGTGACTTTGGGTTTTACAGTGGAGGGGGAGGTTGGTCCGTTGAGGAAGGAGGAGAGATTTGCAGGGGGTTCCATCATTTGCCATGATCTGTTCCTTGTCTCCTACTTTTAAGAGCAGATTCTTTTCTGTTCAGGATTTTAGATCACTTCAGTTTTCTTCAGGGACAAGATCAGAGTGGGTCTTAGGGCAGCATCATAAACTTCCATTTTCCTTGTCAGCAGGGATAAAGGCAGAGGCAAGTGTATCTGTTTCGGGGTCTGTTTGCCAGGAGCGAGATGATATATATATATATGCCAGGCAAGGTGTTTCTCTTGTTTTGCCGGTTGGAGGGCATTGTGGGTGTTTCATAGGCAGTGGAGTCCATGCGTAGGAAGCAGTTCACAAATGGTCCAGTCGCAGTCTGGGGAAGAGAGTTGGGAAGGCATGAAGACTGGTGGAAGTTTCACTATGACAAGGGCTGGAACGCTTGTGCAGGTAGCAGTTGAGGCAGAGGGAAGAAAAGCAGGAGCTGTAGAAAGAGCTGCCATGTGTCGGTCAGCCACACAGAGTGAACTAAGAAAAAAGTGCGAGCTGTGTAGCGCTATTTTATATATAATAATTATATATAAACAATAAACACTCTATCAACAATGCAAAGTGAATTTAAATAACATGGGCTACCTCCTATAAACACTAACTACCCAAAGTAAGTGATAAAAATGGAATAAACAGAGACTAGGGGCGGCCTAACATCTATGTGTAGTGATATAAATACAAATCACAAAGATATAAAATATTAAAACAAATGAATGTGCTCAAATACAACCGTGTGAAAAGTGAATATGGCTGAAATAGTCCTCAATTGTTCAAAGATGTTGAAATACTGGAACCAGCCGTTGCTCAGCACGAACTGCAAGTAGGTCATGCGCATGAATTTATTGTCAGGATGGCTGCTCCTCCGCTTCAGGTATGGTATCTGGATGCCTTCTCCTTCTCCTACCCAGACCCGCTGGGTGTCCGGAAGGGGCCTCCGTCAGCTGGGGAGTTGGTGAAAGCGCCTCCAGACGTCTCCTGTTCGTGTCCTTGGCTCCACTTAACTGCAGACTGCTTTGCCTCTCGCTCTCTCGCGAGAGTTCGCCGTCAGAAGGGGCTGGTACTGGCGTGGCTCCAGAGACTCTCGATCAGGAGGATGTACAAATGAGCGCACAAGACGTCGAGACGCAGGGTGAGTGGCGTCACCCTACTCGTTTCGCTGATTGAGCTGCTTCTTCAGGAGTAAAATATCTTGACGTCACTCACCCTGCGTCTTGACGTCACTCACCCTGCGTCTTGACGTCTTGTGCGCTCATTTGTACATCCTCCTCATCGAGAGTGTCTGGAGCCACGCCAGTACCAGCCCCTTCTGACGGCGAACTCTCGTGAGAGAGAGGCAAAGCAGTCTGCAGTTAAGTGGAGCCAAGGACACGAACAGGAGACGTCTGGAGGCGCTTTTACCAACTCCCCAGCTGACGGAGGCCCCTTCCGGACACCCAGCGGGTCTGGGTAGGAGAAGGAGAGGGCATCCAGATACCATACCTGAAGCGGAGGAGCAGCCATCCTGACAATAAAGTCATGCGCATGACCTACTTGCAGTTCATGCTGAGCAACAGCTGGTTCCAGTATTTCAACATCTTTGAACAATTGAGGACTACTTCAGCCATATTCACTTTTCACACGGTTGTATTTGAGCACATTCATTTGTTTTAATATTTTATATCTTTGTGATTTGTATTTATATCACTACACATAGATGTTAGAGCACCCCTAGTCTCTGTTTATTCAGCCACGTAGAGTACAACTCAGAGGCCTACAGTATGAGGCGTCATTAGGACAATGGTAGCAGTGAAGAGAGTCAAAGTGGCCTTCGAAAGATGGAAAGCCACATCAAAAGGAGCCATAGTAGTGGCCAAGAGCGGAGTGACTGCTGGCATCTGAGGGACTAGGAGACGGTGTGGTGCAAGCATCGACTAGTCCGCTGGATGGAAGACTCCTATTAAGGGACAGACAATTAGATTTGGAGGCGAAAGTAGAGTTGGGGAGTTTTTGTGTTATCTATTACTTGGATGACTTTCTTTTGGTTGGGTTGAAGGGCACCAGGGACAGTGAGGAACTTTTGGGGACATCTGTAAGGATTGTGGGGTATCTGTGAAATGAAAGGGCCTTGCACATGGCTAAATTTCCTAGGTACTGAGTTGGATATGGAGGACATGATATATTTTTAACCTGAGGAGAACATAATGGAGTCGAGGTCCTCGATTAGTGAGGTCATACCAACCAAAAACGTGAGGCTATATAGACCACTCAATTACTATTCGTGCCATGGTTTTCTCTTCCAGGATTTTACCTATGGGCAGAGTGTTTGGCAGGTTGACCTTGGCTAGAGTTGGTGCAAGAAGAGTTGAAAGGCAGCTGGTTTAATAAGGAATTTGGTGTTTCTGGATTTTTTCCTATCATGGTGGCAGTTTTGGAGTCTTCATTGCAGGATAAAGGTGTAATTTTTTTGTTCTACCAATTCTGATGTTTATTGCTATTAATCGTTTATTTGCTAATTCAGTACCAATAGTTAGGTTATTGAGATGGTCAGTTATCCGTTACTTGCAATACAACATTTGTTTCAGTGCAGGCACGTACCAGGCATTCAGAATGCAATTGCTGATTCTCTCTCTTATTTCACGTAGGAATGCTTCAGGGTAAGCTATATGAGTAACATTATTCACTATGCAGAATGTTGAATTATGTCTGCTGGTGGCACTTCAGAGGTTCTTTCAGGTGGCACATCTGAGGTTCTTTGAGATGAGGCCTGCCATGGTTGGTCGGTTGTTGGTGCATGAAAGGGGCAATCCGTTTTTCCGTTTTCAAAAAGTGTTTGAGAGTAACTGGTTTGGATGATAAGGGGGTACAGCAATCATTTGTTTAGAATAGGTGCTGTGACTGAGGGGGCGAGGTTGAATTTTGGAGTTAGTGCGAAATTAGGGAATCGGGCGTTGGGGTTCTAAAGAAGTGTAACAGTTACATCAGGCCAGGTGGAGGTTTAACATTTTACTTATGCAGTTTGGTTTTTAGATTTAAAGGTCAAATCAATCATATATTTTTTTGTTGTTGTATGCATTGGAACCAGGACTCTGCAGCTGAACTACATTATTTTTAGCTCCAGGGAAATCGAAATGGTTGCCAAATCTCGAGCCAATGGGAAGTCGCAATGTCAGTTGTTGCATGTTACTTTTGGATGGCCATTTCAATGTTCAACACTGATTCTGTAACAACACCGGTAAGTCACCTGAGCTACAAATAATGTGGCTCAGCTCTGGAGGACCACCTGATTTCAATGCTGTAAAATAGGTTGCTGCTTTAAATGGAGATTTTGGGGACTCATTAATTTATTAGGCAGCACAGGCGGCTGCTGTACGCCTCAATGGATTCCGGAGTGAGGAGATCGAGATTTGTTGGAAGGGTGGGATTGGCATGTGCTTAGATCAGTTGCTTTTGGACCTTCTGATGGCAAGAAGGAGCAAGCAGCCTGTAACAGGGCCTTAACCCCTGTCTAAATCGGGGCTCCAATAAAAAGCATGTATTGGTCTGAGGAATCCAGCAGGGAACTGGTTCATTGCAGCAAGAGACAATTAACCAGTCTTCACCTGGCTCATCTTCAGGGGATCTCTTGAGCACAGAGACAACTGTGTTGCCAGAAAGAGACACAGAGAAAACATTGTCTTGCGCACAGAAGGACTATGCTGCCCGCAAAACACCAGGAACCAGACCTATTGCAGGACACATCGGACCCTGGAAACCGCCAGAGTGTGGCACCCCAATGGACACTAACCCAGACCTAGAGACTGGCATAAAGGACCCCCTGCTTACAGGTACCTCTTTGGACTTTGGGGTCATAGGTTGGAAGGAGGCTTATCCTCCCAGCCCTACAGAGAGGGACTGGGAAAAGGAGTTAGACCTTGCAAAGAGATAGGCTGTTTATTTATTTTTGTGTTTCCTTAAACTGTATTGTTTAAAGTAACGGGCTGAATAAAAGCCATGATTTAATTTTCCCAAATCTGTCAAGCTGGTACAGTAATACCTCTGCACAGGTCTCTTACACAGCCCCAGATAATTTGAATGCAAACTCAAGGGTTGACCACATAGTTCCCTTTAAGGCAGTGGAGTTAATGCACAGGTTGAGCAATACATTATTTCAGTTTATTTAGTTTGGGTGTTAGGTATGGTCAAGTAAGGATGAAGCAAGCCACTCGGAAGCAGTCTTTATGACCTGTGGCCAGACAGGCTTTTTGAAGGTTGACAAAATGGTGTGGTGCTAAGGGCTGGTGTACAGACACAATGATTACATGAAAAAAGTTCCAGCATGAAGGACCCTTAGTTTGAAATGGTGTAGATTAAATGTTGGGTAGGTGGTAAAACACACTTGCCTGGGAATCTCACAATACACAGATGGAAAGGTAATAAACAAACGTTAGTCCACAAATGGCAGTGTGTAGATAAAGTCCACCATACCTTCAGTAATTGACTTGATAAGGATATTACGTCATAAAACGGACTCACATGAGTAGTGCAGCATCCTGACATGGCTCCAAATGTCCGAGGGTCCTGGGTGTGCTAGCGTTGTAAAGGCAGAAACAGCAGCAGATGAAAAAATGAAGCACTACTCCTGGAACAATAGTAAAAAGACTGAGAGTGCGTGTAACAGGGGACTTATCCCTGTTCACAAATGTGCCTCTAATCCAGCAGTGTGGTGGTTAACTGCTGGTAGGCAATTAACTAATACCACCTGCCTGATTGCTTAGAAAAGCCTGTCTTTTGAGACAGGAAGTGAGACTCCTTTGCTCACACCTGAGCTGAACTTTGGAGACAGGGCAGAGATTCCTTAGTCCACAACTGGGCTGAACCAAGGAAGGGACACTTGTCTTGAGCCCTGCCAGGAGAAACAGCAGAGCTGCTTTCAAGACACAGGGGAAACTTCTAAACCTGAATGCTGACACACCCTGAGGAAAAGGGAGCTGAACCAGGGACAGAGAAGATGTTCCCTCTAAACCACAAGAAACAGATAAGACTTTCAATTATGAGACTTTCTATATCTTCTTATTTCATGCTATATATTTGGGGCTGGTAAAGAGCCTAGCTAACCAACCCAGTCAGAGAGGGCTGAGCTATATGTGTAGATAGTCTCCAAAGCAGAGATAGGTTTTCTTTGTTTGGCTCACTATTTCACTTATGTTGATTTTTGCTGTGTTTGAAGCGACAGGCACAATAAAGCCTTGTTATGATTTCACCTTACAACAGTCTCCATTGTGTACCTCTGCACATGTCCTCCTACATATGGTGTCAGAAATTTGGGATGAATGGGGCCTTTGAAGTTTAAAGGGCTGAAGATTGCCTGTGGAATTTCTTTTTGTGCTTTTGCCTGCATACAGTCTTGCAAACAAACCTGAGCAACAAAAACAAAGATTCACCTGCAGCAGAGATCAGAATTAAAGGGATACACACCCAGGCAGGAAACTTACACTGCACTGAAACCTACAAAACCACAGATGGACTCTTTTCTCCAATCCCAAGAGGAGAGAGATTGCTGAAGCCGCTAAACCTTATTTACCTATCACAAAGTGTAATATGGTCATTGAAATAGGGGTTTTGCCTTCCAGCCATAGTCAGGGTTCAAGAAGTGAGTCAGCCCTTAAAAAGGGATAGGTGTTTGTTGTTTTCAAAAGTTTAGCTGAAGCAGCGAATACAGATGGTGACCCACGAGCGGTACTGATTTTGCAAATAAAGGTTACCACACCGCATAGGACTACCAGCTGTGAATGGCGTATATGCAGAAAAGTGTGAAAATTGATACAAGACTGTGCTGAAGCAGGGGAATTTTTAGCATACAAATGCCGAGTGTAAAATTGCCCTACCGGGGAAAAAATGATTGCTGAACTGTGTAAAAGGTATTCCAAAGCCAATTGCTGAGTGTTGAGTCACCCTGCCGGGAATGAAAGAAATAGTCCACTGCAAAGAATGATTTTTTTTCTGAAGTAAAAAAAAAAGTCTGCCTATATATCTTGGGAGCAAAACAGACACCCAAAGTGTGAAGTGTGAATGCCATAATACCCAAAGATGAGACTGAAAATTACTGAACTCAAGCAGAAAACCAAATTCTGTTGCTGAAGCGGAGGGATTGCACCTAGCAAGTAAATGGTGTAAAGCAAACAGAAGTTTTTACCTAGCAACCACACATTCAGCATACCTAATGAGAGATTATACCTAGCAAGTAAATGGTGTAAAGCAAATAGACGTTTTTACCTAGCAACTGCACATCTTGTATACCTGATAAGAGAAAATGCATGCACAGTACTGCTGATATTGTAAAACTTACCCAAGAAAGAAAAGTCTACAGAGATGCCTGTGAGAGCTACGACCTCTACAAGCAAAATATGCCCACCTGTAGGACTACCACAATTGGGGGTTCTAGCAAATACAGTGGCAACAGCTGCAATAGCGCCTCCTGAGGTCAGGAAGAAAATTACACCTGATAGCCTAAAAATGGAGGACAAGATGCAGCATTCCTGTAATGAAACCTACCCCACGGAAGAGTGGCCCTTCCAGTCAATTAAAGAGGAAGACATCTCTTACGGGGAACCCAAACCGAGTCACATCCACAAAACACCCCAAGAATGGTGGGGGTGCCTGAACTCGGCACGAACAGAAAAGACCGCCCTCTATGATGACGAATATGGTCGACAAGAGAAAGAGCGGGAGCAGCAGATCACCCAATATTTCTGTCAGCTAAAGCAACTGCAAGAAAAGCCTGGCGTATATAATGAAGCTGCTAAAGTATCAAATAAAGAAGGAGACCCCAGTATTCCGGATGGGACGGAGTCATCCAAAACAAAAAAACAGAAAAAGAAAAGCGGTTCTTCACTTACCGTGGAAGGAACAGACACGTCCGCAGATCCTGTGGAGGAAAAGGGGGACCGAGTTGCCCTGCAGCCTAGAGAAAATGGAGAATTCGTCCCGCGGTTAACCAAATATCCAAAGGGTCCAAGGCAGAAGTCGTGTACCCCAAAGAAGTGTCTGTCCGGTGCCAACAGTGAGGAACCCTCAACCAACCATCCCAGGGAAGTGGAGCCAGAACCAGTGAGTGACGATCCCTTGACCAGCCATGAAGATGCCCTGAAAAAGGCCAGGCATGACTGTGATATGCTCCGTGAACAATTGAAACAAAAGGAAGATGGTTACACAGAGCTACAGAAAAATAACGTGAGGCTACAAAAAGATGTGCTCACAATTTACTCTTTAGCCAGGACAGAATTGGACGATCTCAAGACTGAGCTAGATACTGCAAAGGCTACTATTTCCGCCATGGATGAAAAGCAGAGCCAATCTGATAAAATGGTGGCTACGCTAAAGCGGAAGTATGAGGAGGCACTGAAGCAAATGACAGTCTTCCAGCAAAAGGTTCACACTCTTCGCATAGAGCTGAATGCCTCACAACAGGAGGTAAACAGTGTCCGGATAGAGGTGGACGTATCTCAGAAAGAGGTTCAGACACTCTGCAGAGCACTGGATGCGTCACATCATGAGACCAACAGCTGCCGCACAGACCTGGAAGTTTCCAGAAAGGAACTACACAGTCTCACTGAGGAGCTGGACATTGCTAAAGAAACTGTTGTCAATCTTGATACAGATCTCAAAGTCTCTCAGAAGGAGCTTCAGACCCTCAACCTAGAGGAGGAAGTCTCATGCCAGGAGATTGTCATTCTCAAAGCAGATGTGCGCAAATGGAAGGAGGACTGCAAAGAGGCCCTGAATAATACAGAGACTGAAAAAGGAGAAAATTCAAGATTACAAAGAGAAAACATAAAACTGAAAGAAGAAAATTTTCAGTTGACAGACGAAGTCAAGGAAAAGTTTGAAGCAGAGCACCGACTGCAGAACCAATTGCAAGGTTTGCGTACACACCTCCAGTATGCTGAGGAGAAGCAGCAAACGCTGCAGGAAGAAAAGCTGCAGGCTGTTAAAGAAATTCAAGTGCTGCAGGAACGTCTGATTACCCAGTATGTCCCCGCAAAGCAGCATGAGAAACTGAAGGCTACCCTGAGCGTCACCAAAGCATCACTTGAGGCCAAGCTTAGAACCCAGGTGACCCGGCACAAAAGGGAGCATAAGAAGGTCCAGAAACTAAAACAAGTAACTGTGGCCCAAGCAAAGAAGTTCATAGTGCTTCACAATGCAATACAAATGTGGAAGCAAGCTCAGAGAAAGCAAAGTACGCAGATAAATTCCCTGAGAAGAGACTTGCAAGACGCACTCAAACAGGTTGAGACTCTGCAGACCAGTAACTTACAGATTCCTCCAATACGAAAAAAGGTATTGGCTCTGCCCAAGCATCAGTATCCCACAGTAACTAATGCCCATGAGGACAAGTGTACAGTGAGAGTTGGGGACTCCACGCACCTTCAAAACAAGATTACGAAGTTTGAGCCACCTAAGAAAGAACTAGCCAAACCTACAGCTGCCCAACAGGCAACAAACAGAGGTAGGAGTGCAGAATAAAAGCCAGAAGAATCCTTAGCTGAGGAAGCTGAAAAGATAGGACGTTCTCTGGAAAGGGCGGTGGAGGTGCAACTCAGTCCCAAAGAAGCTGAACTGGCAACTCCGTTGTGTGGAGGAGGTGCAGAAAGACCGCTTCAAAGGCGGAAAACTCTACGGGCTAGTCCTAACTGCTCTACAACTGTTGCCATATAGTTTGTCTACAAAAAGAGGAGTGCCCGACGCAAAGGAAATCTCATGACCGCGCACTCTGTACAAAGACTTTACTGATCTCAAGCACCTTCGGGAGGAGACAAAAATAAACTGGAGAAAGGGCTCCAATCCCCGCGGGACAGAGGGTTCTCTTCCTCCATCCACTCTCATTCAAGTTACAGAAAGATCTCGAATGAGAGTGGAAGGATGGGCTTTGGCCGTGGTAAGCCCGAGCTTCCCACAAACAGGGGAGATATGTAACAGGGGACTTATCCCTGTTCACAAATGTGCCTCTAATCCAGCAGTGTGGTGGTTAACTGCTGGTAGGCAATTAACTAACACCACCTGCCTGATTGCTTAGAAAAGCCTGTCTTTTGAGACAGGAAGTGAGACTCCTTTGCTCACACCTGAGCTGAACTTTGGAGACAGGACATAGATTCCTTAGTCCACAACTGGGCTGAACCAAGGAAGGGACACTTGTCTTGAGCCCTGCCAGGAGAAACAGCAGAGCTGCTTTCAAGACACAGGGGAAACTTCTAAACCTGAATGCTGACACACCCTGAGGAAAAGGGAGCTGAACCAGGGACAGAGAAGATTTTCCCTCCAAACCACAAGAAATGGATAAGACTTTCATTTATGAGACTTTCTATATCTGCTTAATTCATGCTATATATTTGGGGCTGGTAAAGAGCTTAGCTAACCAACCCAGTCAGAGAGGGCTGAGCTATATGTGTAGATAGTCTCCAAAGCAGAGATAGGTTTTCTTTGTTTGGCTCACTTTTCACTTATGTTGATTTTTGCTGTGTTTGAAGTGACAGGCACAATAAGGCCTTGTTAGGATTTCACCTTACAACAGTCTCCATTGTGTACCTCTGCACATGTCCTCCTACAGTGCTTATTCCATAAAAAGGTACCTTGAGAAAGCGCTACGGCGTGAAACACGTTGGTGGGGCGACACCATCACTTTGTTTGTCTTCATGACCAATAAATAATTATTTTTTATGGAATACGCACTCTGTCTTTTTACTATTGTTCCAGTAAGTAGTGCTTTGTTTTTTTCATCTGCTGCTGTATCGGGCTTTTAGAAGGGGCAGGAGCCAAGGAGTTAATTGCTCTACCCGGTAATGAGGTTGGCTAGGGATGGGGCTTCAGCGGGATTTTGGGCTGCAGGACTACAGGGAGTAGCCTCATGCAATTGGAAAAGGGGTAGGGTCCACCTTCCCTTTATCATTTATGTAAAATGTTTATTGCATGGGGTTTCTACGGTCACAACTTTGGAGCAGGCATCATTAGGGTGACCACCCGTCCCCCTTTTGCCGGGACAGTCCCGGTTTTTCGGTTGCTGTCCCGGTTTCCTGTGTGTCCCGGAAATGTCCCGGTTTTCCCCCGGGTGTTCCCGTTTTTTTTAATGTCCGCGGCGGTGCGCGAGTAATTAGCTGCAGTGCGCGAGTGAGCGGCGGCGCAGAGGAGGAGACTGCAGCAGCCCGGCGGTGAGTATTTTTTTAAATGCCAGGGGTTGGGCTTCTCCTGTAGAAACATGCTGGGCCTTGCTGATTGGAGGATGCGGCCCGGCATTGAACAAAGTCCCGCCCCCCCGGCATTTGCTACCTTGGCCAATCCCCTGCGTCCCGGCATTAAGCCCCGCCTATCGTTCTCCAAGGCCCGGCATGTAGGAATGGAAAAGGGTGCCTGGAGGGGGGGGCAGGGGGCAGGACCAGGGTGCCTGAGGGCAGGGCCAGGGTGCCTGGGGGCGGGACTTCTGCTTCCTGCGGCAGAGCACACGTGGTGTGTGTCTGCCGCTCCTGGCTCCTTTGCGCGGTGTCTCCCCCCCTCTGCCCGCCCGGGGTGATAGGAGGTGGGTTTTTCTTCCTTTGCCTCCTGTCCCGGCACTCCGGTCCCCTTGGCGCGGGGGTGGGCGGTGGTGGCAGCGCGGTGTCCCCCCATTCTTACCAGGGATCCCGTGGCTGCCCGCCGGGGGAGGGGGGGAGGGGAGGAGGGGGGTGGGCGGCAGTTTGTACCTTTGCGTCCCGGGCCCGGCGCTCCCATCCACCCCCCCCCCTTGGTGCGGGAGATGAGCGTGGGTGCAGGGGGAGGCGGGGAGCCGCCTGCTCGTGGCTACCTCTGTCTGTACTCCACTGTGTGTGTGTGTGTGTGTGTGTGTGTGTGTGTGTGTGTGTGTGTGTGTGTGTGTGTGTGTGTGTGTGTGTGTGTGTGTGTGTGTACCAGTGTGTGTGTACCAGTGTGTGTGTACCAGTGTGTGTGCACCAGTGTGTGTGTGTGTGTACCAGTGTGTGTGTGTGTACCAGTGTGTGTGTGTGTACCAGTGTGTGTGTGTGTGTGTGTACCAGTGTGTGTGTGTACCAGTGTGTGTGTGTGTGTACCAGTGTGTGTGTGTGTGTGTGTGTGTCTCCCTCTCTCCCTGTCCCTGTCTCCCTCTCTCTCTCTCTGTCTCCCTCTCTCTCTCTGTCCCTGTCTCCCTCTCTATCTCTGTGCCTGTCTCCCTCTCTATCTCTGTCCCTGTCTCCCTCTCTCTCTCTGTCCCTGTCTCCCTCTCTCTCTCTGTCCCTGTCTCCCTCTCTCTCTCTGTCCCTGTCTCCCTCTCTCTCTCTGTCCCTGTCTCCCTCTCTCTCTCTGTCCCCATCTCCCTCTCTCTCTCTGTCCCCGTCTCTCCCTCTCTCTCTCTGTCCCCGTCTCTCTCTCTCTGTCCCCGTCTCTCTCTCTCCCTCCCCGTCTCTCTCTCTCTCTCTCTCTCCCTCCCCGTCTCTCTCTCTCTCTCTCTCTCCCTCCCCGTCTCTCTCTCTCCCTCCCCGTCTCTCTCTCTCTCTCTCCCTCCGTCTCTCTCTCTCCCACCCCGTCTCTCTCTCTCTCTCCCTCCCCGTCTCTCTCTCTCTCTCCCTCCCCGTCTCTCTCCCTCCCTGTCTCTCTCTCTCTCTCCTTCCCCGTCTCTCTCTCTCTCCCTCCCCATCTCTCTCTCATCCTCCCCGTCTCTCTCTCTCTCACCCTCGCCGTCTCTCTCCCTCCCTTCCCGTCTCTCCCCCTCCCTCCCGTCTCTCTCTCTCCCTTCCTCCCCGTCTCTCTCTCTCTCCCTTCCTCCCCGTCTCTCTCTCTCTCCCTCCCTCCCCGTCTCTCTCTCTCCCTCCCTCCCCGTCTCTCTCTCTCCCTCCCTACCCATCTCTCTCCCTCCCCGTCTCTCTCTCCCTCCCCGTCTCTCTCCCTAACCGTCTCTCTCTCTCCCCCTGTCTCTCTCTCTCCCCCTGTCTCCCCCACTCCCCCTGTCTCTCCCACTCCCCCTGTCTCTCCCTCTCCCCCTGTCTCTCTCTCTCTCGCTCCCCCTCTATGTCTTATCTTAACTGCCCTATACCTACACCGAAGTAACCTATCCTGCTTTCTTCCAGATCTGACTCAAGTTTCACGCGGGAGACATCGGAAAACAGGTAGGGAACACCTCCCCTCCAGTATAGTACCTTGAGGGACTGCGGATCAGGTAAGATCCCAGGTGGGATTGCTGCTTTAGAAATTGTGAAGCGGGGGCATCCTGACACTGGTTAATGGTTTCAGAATCATTCACATCTGGGTTTTTTTTCTTCGATTAGTGAGGTACACACACACACACACACACAGGTAACAAGGACTAATGGTAGTAAAGTATAAGTGTACTACAATTAAAAAAAAATGTCCCGGTTTTTCATTTTCAAAATCTGGTCACCCTAGGCATCATGGCTTGCTGGTTGTGGGCAGTTACTGGGGCTAATTAAGTAGCTGGTTCTGATTCTAGAGTCAATAGAAGGATGGCAGGCACCTCACTGCCAGATGACATATAGCTATTATCTTTGCAGAATACCCATGTGACTTAATAACTGGGTGTTCTGGTGGTAGGACCCAGCAAGTCGATTTGGTTTACCATTAATCTGTTATTTATTAATATGATATGTAAAGCTGTGGTCTGCTTGCTCCAATTCTTTGAGTCAGTTTTTCAGTTAGGGTGTTAAGTAAGGGTGAAGCGACATACCCAAAGCCCAGTGGTGGCTTACCAGGTAAAGGCTTGTAAAACCAATGCTGGATATCTGCAATTATAACTAAGATTAAAACTTAAATGTGTCTCTACTATACCCATTCTGGTCCCCTAAACTTCATCCAATCTGTAAAACATCACAGTGCTCTAACTGCAAATATCTAATCCCTGTCTACAATGTGCACTCTCAATGCTTTCCCTTCACATCTCCTCTGCTCACTCTCAGCCTGAACTATACCTACACTAGCTCATTTCTCATCTCTAGATTGTAAGCTCCTGGGAGCAGGGGGCTTCTTTCTATTGTGTCAGTTTGTCTTTACTTATATGTACTCTTTTTGTCATACAAGATTATTGTCCTCCCTCACACATTGTACACCTGCATTGCCCAAAGGCAGACAGTCAGATGGGGCTCCCCTCTGCACAGGACCAGCGTGCTAAGGGTTAACATTTGCTTGTACTTTGTGGAACGTCAACCCCACCCACTGGAATATGAATGAGCCAAGAGGACACAAAGAACTTTGTGTTCACAGCTGCATTGAATCTCAACCACCCCAGTGTACATCTGCGTTGCCCCAAAGGTGGACAGCCTTTGGCGCAGCTAAGGGTGTGAGCCGTTTGCTGCCGTTTGCTGATGTTTGGTGATGTTAAAGCTGCTCTATTTCAATCTGAAACTCACACGTCATTTATCCCCTGTACCCAATTTTCCAACTCTTATCTGTCCATGAAATGTCTGTGAATTGACCGTATAACCCAGTTCTTTTAATGTAGTCATGTATTTTTTTTATAACTCTGTGCCCAGGACATACTTGAAAACGAGAGGTAACTCTCAATGTATTACTTCCTGGTAAAATATTTTTTATAAATAAATTGTACTATGCTGCGGAATATGGTGTCGCTACACAAATAAAATATAATAATACTAATAAAGTCAAAAGTTGCACAGAAGGGGCTGAGTGCTTTTATTTTATTGCATACATTGTTAGTTGTTGTTACTGCACCTGTAATGTCACATTAGGGGTCAGGCTGTGCATTGGTGCTATATTGTTGCTTTCTGAACCAAACTGCATCTCTGGCATTACTGAGGCAGGGAGAGGAGCAGGGGCACCAGTATTGGTTAAGGTTTATCCTGAGGGGACCCTCAGACCTGAGATTTGCCGTTTTAATTAGCTGCTTACACCAAACGAGCTGTAGATTTTAGCACTCCGGAGTGCCTCGCTACCTTACTGCCGAATACTGCCCGCTCAGCACTTTACCCATCCTCAATCCCCAGGAAGTTGTTACACCAAGTTAATGATACGCCCCTGACCTCCTCTTACCTGATAGCACTGACAAGGCAGATAGACGATATGTTCAAGTCCACAAAAAGGCAGACATTGAGCTCCTGCTTTATAGCACCAGTTATTGCGTACTCTGCTAAGAAATGTAATACACACACAGTCTGTCTTTCTTTTATTCCCTTCTCTTCTGAAAGACATTTTTTTTTCTGTTTTCATGAGAAAGTTCATTGAAAAAGTTATTTTAAAAATGGCCGCGCTCTTGATTGATAACCCAATTGAAGGGTTCCCATTGTGATTATAGCAATAGGGATTTGTGGATTTTTCTTCAGATTATTAAACAAAAATCGACGCCCTTCTAACCATTGCACATGGGTTTCTTTAAGGTTGAGCATTTTTATTTCAAACAAGTTTATAGGGACTGGTGTTGTCAGTATTCCAAAGCATAAGATTGTCCTTGGTAGTCAAGGTGAGTGAATCCCAGTTGGTTTGTCAGAGGATAAGTGATGCTCCATTGCTTCTCTGGCAGGTGAGTTATTCTCTGTCTATTGGTTTGTCTAGCTTGCGACTGGTTAGTGGTGTGGTGCTGTGTTGGGCTCCTGCAAGAAGGTGGTTACTAGTTTGACAGCCTATTTAAGGGAATGAGATGCATACCTGGATGGTATATTGTAGTATGACATTGATTAGTAAATATGGCCCTAAATATGCAGTCAAATTTACCGGACTATATTAAACTTCCAAAGAGAATATATTCTAAAGCACAGTAACTTAGGAAATCATTTATTTTGAACGGAAAACAACAAAATGCTGATATTTTGGGGCGCCAGCCAGGGTTGTCCTCATCTGATTTGCTAAAAGTACCCATATGTTTTGTAGGGGACCATTCTTTAAGTAGCAGTAAGTGAAATACTAAGCCATGTAAAACCGTATTAAATGTGTTTAACATGTGGTTCATAATTTAGGGTGTTTATTGGCTTTTTTCAAATTGAAACCCAAAATGCTAAGCACAACATCAAATGACACAGAGCACATTTTACATATATTGCCTTTAAAGTGGGCTAGTTAGGGGTGAGCAAAGAGACAATGCTCCATCAGGCTGAGAGATGCAGCGATCAGGGATTAGTGTCATGTATGTCTTTATTTATATAGCGCCAAAAGTGTACTCAGCGCTTCACAAAGAATACAGTACAGGGAATTATAGTTATACAATAAGTGCAGCAAAATCAGACAATAGGAAAGGAAATCCCTGCCCCAAAGAGCTTACAATCTAAAAGGTTTAATGGGAAACTTACAGAGACAGTAGGTGAGGGAGTAAGTTCTGTAGATGGCAGTGCGTGGTCACAATGGGTGGTAGAAGTGACTGAGTGTGGGACAATAGCCATGAGTGCAGGCTATTGGGATACTTGATTTGTGGGGTGAGATTTAAGGCTGGTCAGTATTAAATGAAAAGGTTAACACCATTTACAAGTCATAAAGGAAGGCTTGAAAACGGACAAATTATTTCTAAAATAATACTGCAGAAAACAACTCCAAATCTACACAATGCAGAATGTGATCAAATTGAAAAAAGAGATTTGAAAAGAAAAAGACCATTTTTAACTGATTTAGTGGGAAGGTGCCTTTGAAGTCTTCGCTGTTCTGTGGTTCTTGGTGTAAGATGTTAAACGAGTAACATTCCGCCAGATTATCAAGAAGGTCATTCTCTGAGCATTCCTGTTCCACAGAACAGCAAAGTGCTGATGTTTCAGGACAACAGAGCAATGGTCTCTGGACTCCATATTCTTTCTGCCTGAGAAAGTATTAATGGCCTTGCTCAGAAAGGAGATGTACACTGTTCCTGTAGATGAAAGCCTATGATGGATTAATGGCAGGATTAATGGAGCTTCACTGTCCAGGAAGTGGAGGGGTTCATGGCTCCTCAGTGTGCCATTCAGAGACGATAACCCGACTCCCGCGCAGTCCAGCTCACCCCCCACAATGGTTTGCGAAGGCTGTAATAGACAAAGTAAATTGGAAGAAGCACAGGGCTAACAAAGGTGTGATGGAAAGGAGGGAGGAGGTAGGGGGAGAACTCTAAAAATATCCTACATTTAATGGTCTGAAAATAAATGCTTTGCTGGGTGACATTTAGCTGCTGTTGATTCCACGGAGGAGTCTGAAACCACAACATACCGTTCACAACACCTTTATTTTTTATTCTGGTGTCACTGTGCCCTAATGATGACCCATTCTTTTCCATAAACGCTTTCACGGCTGGAGTTTCATACATTGCTGCATCCTTCATCTGAATCCTCTGCTGTTTGGTTTTGCAGGGAGAGTGTTCATGTTTTCCGCTCACAGCAAGATGTATTTACGTCAAATCTCTATGTGCATATTAAATATATATATATACGGTATATATTTTGTGGGAGAAAAGAAGGACCCCGCATCCACAAGATAAATAAATGTGACTAAATACCGACTTTAGATCTACATCAATATACAGTGATAAGTCGGTGGTGCTGTATGGGCAGGTAAATACGATAAGAGAAAGAGAAAGCCCCAAACAAAAGCACTCTAGTATGCCTGTAAAGTACAAATTCACATAATCTTTATTTGATAGTTGTCACAGAACAGAGGTTAAAAAAGCATAGAATATTTAAAATGAGGCATGGATCCCCTGTACGTAACCAAACTTGACATAAATCCTCCAGAAATTGAATCCCAATGGGAACAAAACCAATGTCAAAATTGACAAGAATAACACTCTAATGCACCTGACAAGGTAGACAAAGTAATACAGGCAACAAGCCAAGCTGTGGTGGCTATGGCTGGGTGGTCAAATCACATAATAACAACACACTCTTAATCCCATAAATCTCTAGGACATATCTTAAGTAACACAGTGTGAGAATGTATGATAAAGACACACAATATAAAGCCAAAAAAAGGGGGGCATACCTTCAGACCACATATGCTAATTGTCATACATCACCTAATGTCAGGCACACTCAAAAATCATGGAGGAGACAAGGAGCAAACGCTCAGAGCATAATTACGTGTCCCTAGGGGGGACAGACCAGGGGGTCCTGCCTACTACACCTGCTCCTACGCGTTTCGGCCAAGAGCCTTCTACAGGGAGTGGTGATGTAGGCAGGGTGACATGCATGCTTAAAAAGGATATCTAATTGGGCCAATGAGTGTAATCACCTGGTGAAATCAGTCAGTAACCTGATGTACAGAGAATAAACAGGTGTGTGCATAATACGCTTACTGTGTAAGTCTATGGGTGTCACAGTGGAAGGACCAATGATAAGACTATATCATGAGAACGCCCTCTCCCTCAGAAGAGGGCAATGCTGGCAAATATACCTTCCTGGTGCGTCGTGCGCATGCGTATGACGTCATAAGGAGTTACCCATTGCGTGGCTGTCTCACTCACTGCTGTAGCAGATCTATATAATGATTTACAAGCGATTTGACAACTCCTTCTCTGGGAATTTAGACTGAGGGCAAATCGCGCCTCAAGGATGCCAGTGCGCATGTTCGTGACGTCATCAAGTGCTGTCCCACCAATAACCGAGGCGCCCCATGCCGGATCATAACCAGGCAGGCATTTCCCAAAGTACACTCCACTGCGCACGCGCGCTTAATCACCAAGGGGCCCCGTGCAGTCAAGAGACCAAACCAGCACCGCGTCACTCCCTGCGCATGCGCAGTGAACATACATCGGTCCTTAGAAGTTTGACACATATAGAAATAGAACTGCAGACAGTGTGCATATTGAAGAAGTGCTAATAGCACAGCTAGTACACTCTCCCAATCTGGGGGATCATTCAGGCAGACAGTGGAATGGTCAGCACCACTGTTGTAAGCACAATAGTAGGTAGAGCACAAACAGACAAATTAAAGCTAGGGCATATATACAAATGGACATCAGAGAGGGAGAAAGAAGGGGTATTTTTGGCAAAGGATATATTAAATATATATATATATATATATATATATATATATATACATATTTTTTTTTTTAGGAAGATGTGGCTCAGTGGGAGAAAAGCGCTATATAAAATAAAGTTAATAAAAAAGTTATATAATGTTTTAAATTGCAACCAGTGATAGTAGACGTACAAAATATCACAGTTTTGTTGATCTAACATTTCATAAAGCCTTTTCAGGATTTGTTTCTATGACTTTTTTCTTTCCCCTAATGCTTGTATTTATTAGGAAAAATGTTAAGTCTGATGCAAAACTGCACCAATGTAGCCAATATGTGGCAATGTAAATTACTGCTTATGTGCACTAATCATAGGTAGCAACCCCCCCCCCCCCCCCCCCCACGCCCCGAGAAGCCACAATGGTAAGGGGCAACAGGACAGGCTTTTGGTGATCCCTGGGTTCTTGCTCATTGGTTCAGCACCTCCATTTGTGATGGGCTCCTGGAATGTAGGATGTCAGCTCCCACCACAGCACTCCCTACCCCTCCTGCCCAGTAACTGACACCCAGGCAGAGGTATAGTGAACAAGTAGATTTTTTGGACATGCTGCATCAGCTCTTCACACAGCATAGTTGTTGAAGTCCAACGTCTCAGGACTTCAGGATGGTGCTTGGCCCGATAGTATGGGGCCTCGACTCTTGGTGGTCCCCAGGCCTTTCGGGCTAGGGTGGGCCAGCTCATCCTCGCAATGGGAGAGGCTGACAGCCCATGCTCTCACCTTGGAAGGCAGCGCAAGACTGCTCTAACTTTGCAACACCCACTGGTTAGCTTCAGGAAGGGGCGGGCTCATGGACTGTACCCATCACTGACTGAGAAGGTAAAGGATTCGTGGTCCATCCGCTCCAGAGAGAATAAGGTAAGAACTCACCAGCAAAAAGGGGTTAAAACTAATTTATTGGGCTACATAAAAACAAAAAATAGACAGTGACAAACTCTCCCACGCGTTTCACGCCCACTATGGCGCTTTCTCAAGGAGTACTGGGTAAGGGGAGGTCCTGGGTATTTAACATACTCCCCGTCATGCAAAACAGCTGATGTAAATAAACACTTGATTTTGTTTTGCAGATAGTAAAGAAACAAGACAGAACAGAAGAGAAGCAGGATGAGAAAAAACAGAATAAGGGAAAACAGAATAAATGTATATACTATATACAAATGAAAAAAGAAGGGTAATGATGAATAAGTGAAAATAAACAAATGAATGAATGAGATACATCTTGGACAAAGATGATTCCTGATGTTATGTCCCAATAAAATATTACCAAATCATGTCATGCCTCATATGTAATGATTGACTAACCAATGATTATAGCCTATCCAATTAGATAGGTAGAAAATTAACTCACTGGTATACAAATAAATTTTAGCATACAAAGCTTCGCATGGAATTGCAATAGAAATAATATTGCAATAAATAGGTAAGTGGACGTATAATAGTGTTGAACCATCTGAGTCTCTAATATGTTAAAACATCATAAAGGAATTTCAAAAAATAGTAGTAAGTCACCCTGGCAACCGATAAAGAATACAGAGTGATACTGGAGTCTGCTCACATGCACGACTAGAGGGGGGATATATATGGTGGGATAAAGATGATACATTAATAAAGTAATACCTTTTGAAGCACATTATATGTGCCAATTAAGTATAGTACTATAGTATATCCTTAAAGGAAACTCTTCAGGTCCCAGTCGATATTTAACCCATTGGGTGCTAAGGTGTTGAGTGTAAATATCCAAAATGCCTCACGTCTGTGAAGCAAATTGGCTCTATCACCACCTCTGTAATGCATTTTAACAGACTCAAGTGCAACACATCTAAAGTTCAACAGACTTCCCTTTTGACATATGTCAAAGTGATTAGAGACCGGGTGCAGTTTGTCTCTCCTGAGAATTAATCTCATATGCTCAAGTATGCGTTGCTTTAGCGGTCGCGTGGTTAATCCCACATACCGTTTATTGCAACCACACATGAGCATATAGATCACATGGTCAGTATTACAAGTGATACATGACAAAATCTTGAACACTCTCGTGTTATCAGACCCTGAAAATGTTTTAGTCTTCAAAAGATATTTACATATCTTACAATGGTGGCAGGGGTAGCAACCAACCAAGTTTGGAAATAATTCCTTGGGTTTAGAAATTAATCTAGGCACACTAGGAGAAATCAAATTGGCCATTGTTTGAGATCTTTGAAAGACCACACGAGGATCATGGGTCACCATGTCTTTAAGAAGAGGGTCAGTACCTAGTATGGGCCAGTATTTCTTAATGATTTTTTTGATGTCATATGATTGGTTGCTAAACCTGGTAATGAAGAAGGGTGGGAGATTGTCATTAGTTTTAGTAAGAGATGTATTCTTTTTGAGTTTAGTAGAGGAGACTGCTCCCCGTTTAACTATAAGGTTCTCTCTTGGCTCCATCTTTGCACTAAGATAGGCCTCCTGGAGAATAGCCGGATCATAACCCCTCGCCTCGAATCTCTCAATCATCTCAAGTGATCTAATTTCAAAGTCCTCAATGCTCGAACAGTTCCTACGAAGGCGTAGGAATTGGCCCCGAGGTATGCCTCTGAAAAGATTCTTATCATGAGAGCTTTTGGCATGTAATATGGTGTTACGAGCATTGGGCTTTCTGTAGATATCAGTATGTACTCTCATATTAAGATCAACATAAAGACAGAGATCGAGGTAAGAGATGTGATGGTGATGGTGCTGGGCAGTGAATGAAAGATTGAAGGGATTTTTATTAAGGTGTGAAATAAAGGCATGCAATTGAGTGATAGTGCCTTTCCATACTAAAATCAAATCATCAATATAACGGTGATACGTGACTATAAGATGTCTGAAGGGGTTCCCATCTCCAAACACGTGGCACTGTTCCCACCAACCCATAAAAAGGTTGGCATATGATGGGGCAAAGCATGTTCCCATTGCTGTGCCACGCGTTTGGAGATAAAAATTCCCTGCAAACATGAAATAGTTGTGTGTCAAAAGAAAAGAAATACTATTTAATAAAAAAGTGATATGTGCTGGTGATAAATCTGATTGGGTTTCCAGAAAGAAACGTGCAGAAATAAGGCCATGTGTGTGTGCAATGCTGGTATAAAGTGAGGTCACATCTAGTGTGACCCATAAGTATTGAGGTGCCCAGGTGAAATCTGAAAATATGGAGAGTACATGAGATGTATCAAGAAGATGCGAGGGGAGGGCAGAGACCAATGGCTGTAAATAGTGATCGACATATATTTAAAGGTTCTCACCTAGAGAGCCCATGCTAGACACAATGGGTCTCCCCGGTGGAGCCAAGAGAGACTTATGAATTTTAGGTAGATGATGAAAAATTGGGATAACGGGACATTTACACCTCAGGAATTCGAACTCAGTGGTTGACAAAACCTGAAGTATTCTTCCTAAATCCAAAAGTTCATCAAGCTCACGTCCGAAGGCAAGTGTGGGGTCAGATTTTAATAAAACATATGAATCCGCATCGCTTAGCTGGCGTAAGGCTTCTTTAATGTAATAGTCATAGTCGACTACCACTACCGCTCCTCCTTTGTCAGCTTTTTTGATAATGATGGTGTTGTTACTTTGTATATTTCTTAATGCATCACGCTGAGCAGGGGTAAGATTGGCAGTGGTTTGTCTAATAGTACCCATTGTAGATATGCCTTGTGATAAGAGTTTCAGATCTCTCTGAACAGATGTTTGAAAAGTATCTATGGCATGGCCTCTAAGGAAATTGGGACAAAACGTGGACTGTCTTTTCAGACCAGAGTCTTTTCTTCCTAGAAAGTTCTGTAAAGAATCCTCACAGATAGTCTCTTGTTCCCTGAATAGCTCTGAGAGGTCCTGTAGATGGCACTGTTCTTTAAATGACAGATGGGCATTAATGTCAAAAATAGGCATTGTAGTGGACTGATTGTTATCAGAGGTTATTAGGTTTGAAGGTCCCCTTGAATCAGTTTGACATTCTTTTTGTCTGAAAAATCTTTTTAAAGATAATTTTCTCGTGAACTTGTAAAGGTCCACAATTGTAGAGAACAAGTCAAAGTTCTTAGTGGGTGCAAATGTTAATCCCAGATCAAGAATTTCTATTTCTGATTTACTTAGTGAGTATTGAGAGATGTTAATCACATTAGTGTCTTCTAATTCTGGTACCTCATTTTCTTTGACGGAGCTGACCACCAGTTGATGTCTGGATCTTCTCCGTCGCCTTCTTCGTTTTTTGACGGTGGTTTCGTGATCTTTGGTTGAGGTACAGGATTGCTCTTTTCATCTGCTGAGGATACTGCTGACTCGTTCTCTGAAAAGGAAACACTTGGGCCCACAAAATCATTATCAGACAGGTCAGACTCAAAGCTCTTGCCTAATTGGTAACTGGTATGTGAGGTTTTTCTAAGGATAGACTTCGTGGGTTTATTAGACTTATTCCCTTGTTCCTGTTTTTTATTTGTGTTTGTAGGGTTATTGCCTTTATTAGATGATTTAGGCCTCTTAGGTCTCTGCCACATGTATATTTGGTTTTTGAGATAATCCGCCTTATCACGTTCATATTTGTTTTGTTTGGCCAACATGATGCCATTCTCTATGGTGTTGACACGTTGTGCTAATTTAGCATCCATTTCATTAAATTTGTCAATATCAGTAAATGCAAGAAGTTTTTTTTGGAGTTCTTTAACTTGCTTCTCTGCAATGGACTTTTCTTTAAGCTTACGTTGTATTATAAGTTCGATGAGCTTGAAAGAGCAGTGGTCTAGGATTTTAATCCACTGTGCCTCGAATTCCCTGTCGTCAAAACCAAAAGAAGGTGCTTTTTTAATTCTTAAGCCACGTGGTATTCTTTTATCTTTTACATAATTCTCAAGAGAGATCAAGTCCCACCACAGTCTTATATCTTGCGTGATGTAATTTTCTAGTCTGAAAAAATGGGGCTTCAGGTCCTCTGTTGCTTCACAGACAAGGGCACAATCCTTGTCAAACACTGAGCCTGCCTTTTTAGACCTAGCAGTGTGGTCTGAGTAATTAAAAGCAAAGTGTAAGGGCATGGCTGCAACAGGACTAGGATCTGACATTTGAACCTCCATTATATCAATAGAGCTGCCAGGTATGAGGTAGAGAAAAAAAAAAGAAAAGAAAAATAAATTGAAACAGAAAAAGAAACTGTGTAATAAATTGAAAAAATGTAGAAAAATTATAACATGCTGAAAAAATGAAATTAAAAAGACCTGTGACAAGGTCTAATGCTGGTGAGTTCAAAAAATAAGTCAATAATGCCTTGCACTCTGAGCAGGCAACGGTATAAAGTCTGGGATAGAAAAAATTAACCGTGTAGGAGCTCAAAAGAGTGTAGACAAAGGTGCCAGGCAGGGCAAAGTCAATATGAAAGCATTTATATGGAGTTGACACCGGGTATATAAAGTCGGGTAGGACTGTGATAAGGAGCAAGGTAAGTGTCTAATAACGCAAGAGAGGGCTGTTAACGGGAGAATGGAAAGGTACTCACTCAATCCCTGACCCTGGCTGGCCGCCCGGTGTGGAGTCCACGCGACTCACAAGATCACCGCTCTGCTTTCCTCCTTCCAGCTCCAGTCCTGCATAGATGCGTCTCCCTCTGTGTTTGCGGCTGCTTCCGCTTCCGGTGGTGAACACTGATCCTCGCAGCAGTGACTGAGAAGGTAAAGGATTCGTGGTCCATCCGCTCCAGAGAGAATAAGGTAAGAACTCACCAGCAAAAAGGGGTTAAAACTAATTTATTGGGCTACATAAAAACAAAAAATAGACAGTGACAAACTCTCCCACGCGTTTCACGCCCACTATGGCGCTTTCTCAAGGAGTACTGGGTAAGGGGAGGTCCTGGGTATTTAACATACTCCCCGTCATGCAAAACAGCTGATGTAAATAAACACTTGATTTTGTTTTGCAGATAGTAAAGAAACAAGACAGAACAGAAGAGAAGCAGGATGAGAAAAAACAGAATAAGGGAAAACAGAATAAATGTATATACTATATACAAATGAAAAAAGAAGGGTAATGATGAATAAGTGAAAATAAACAAATGAATGAATGAGATACATCTTGGACAAAGATGATTCCTGATGTTATGTCCCAATAAAATATTACCAAATCATGTCATGCCTCATATGTAATGATTGACTAACCAATGATTATAGCCTATCCAATTAGATAGGTAGAAAATTAACTCACTGGTATACAAATAAATTTTAGCATACAAAGCTTCGCATGGAATTGCAATAGAAATAATATTGCAATAAATAGGTAAGTGGACGTATAATAGTAGTGATTCGAGGCGAGGGGTTATGATCCGGCTATTCTCCAGGAGGCCTATCTTAGTGCAAAGATGGAGCCAAGAGAGAACCTTATAGTTAAACGGGGAGCAGTCTCCTCTACTAAACTCAAAAAGAATACATCTCTTACTAAAACTAATGACAATCTCCCACCCTTCTTCATTACCAGGTTTAGCAACCAATCATATGACATCAAAAAAATCATTAAGAAATACTGGCCCATACTAGGTACTGACCCTCTTCTTAAAGACATGGTGACCCATGATCCTCGTGTGGTCTTTCAAAGATCTCAAACAATGGCCAATTTGATTTCTCCTAGTGTGCCTAGATTAATTTCTAAACCCAAGGAATTATTTCCAAACTTGGTTGGTTGCTACCCCTGCCACCATTGTAAGATATGTAAATATCTTTTGAAGACTAAAACATTTTCAGGGTCTGATAACACGAGAGTGTTCAAGATTTTGTCATGTATCACTTGTAATACTGACCATGTGATCTATATGCTCATGTGTGGTTGCAATAAACGGTATGTGGGATTAACCACGCGACCGCTAAAGCAACGCATACTTGAGCATATGAGATTAATTCTCAGGAGAGACAAACTGCACCCGGTCTCTAATCACTTTGACATATGTCAAAAGGGAAGTCTGTTGAACTTTAGATGTGTTGCACTTGAGTCTGTTAAAATGCATTACAGAGGTGGTGATAGAGCCAATTTGCTTCACAGACGTGAGGCATTTTGGATATTTACACTCAACACCTTAGCACCCAATGGGTTAAATATCGACTGGGACCTGAAGAGTTTCCTTTAAGGATATACTATAGTACTATACTTAATTGGCACATATAATGTGCTTCAAAAGGTATTACTTTATTAATGTATCATCTTTATCCCACCATATATATCCCCCCTCTAGTCGTGCATGTGAGCAGACTCCAGTATCACTCTGTATTCTTTATCGGTTGCCAGGGTGACTTACTACTATTTTTTGAAATTCCTTTATGATGTTTTAACATATTAGAGACTCAGATGGTTCAACACTATTATACGTCCACTTACCTATTTATTGCAATATTATTTCTATTGCAATTCCATGCGAAGCTTTGTATGCTAAAATTTATTTGTATACCAGTGAGTTAATTTTCTACCTATCTAATTGGATAGGCTATAATCATTGGTTAGTCAATCATTACATATGAGGCATGACATGATTTGGTAATATTTTATTGGGACATAACATCAGGAATCATCTTTGTCCAAGATGTATCTCATTCATTCATTTGTTTATTTTCACTTATTCATCATTACCCTTCTTTTTTCATTTGTATATAGTATATACATTTATTCTGTTTTCCCTTATTCTGTTTTTTCTCATCCTGCTTCTCTTCTGTTCTGTCTTGTTTCTTTACTATCTGCAAAACAAAATCAAGTGTTTATTTACATCAGCTGTTTTGCATGACGGGGAGTATGTTAAATACCCAGGACCTCCCCTTACCCAGTACTCCTTGAGAAAGCGCCATAGTGGGCGTGAAACGCGTGGGAGAGTTTGTCACTGTCTATTTTTTGTTTTTATGTAGCCCAATAAATTAGTTTTAACCCCTTTTTGCTGGTGAGTTCTTACCTTATTCTCTCTGGAGCGGATGGACCACGAATCCTTTACCTTCTCAGTCACTGCTGCGAGGATCAGTGTTCACCACCGGAAGCGGAAGCAGCCGCAAACACAGAGGGAGACGCATCTATGCAGGACTGGAGCTGGAAGGAGGAAAGCAGAGCGGTGATCTTGTGAGTCGCGTGGACTCCACACCGGGCGGCCAGCCAGGGTCAGGGATTGAGTGAGTACCTTTCCATTCTCCCGTTAACAGCCCTCTCTTGCGTTATTAGACACTTACCTTGCTCCTTATCACAGTCCTACCCGACTTTATATACCCGGTGTCAACTCCATATAAATGCTTTCATATTGACTTTGCCCTGCCTGGCACCTTTGTCTACACTCTTTTGAGCTCCTACACGGTTAATTTTTTCTGTACCCATCACTGATAGGCTTACACAGGCCATGAGTCACCACCTTACTTCCATCACTTACAAGTGGGCGGAAAGGGGGGAGGGTAAATGGCCCCTAGATTAACCCATGAAGGCCCTGAACTTACTAGGGACTTACATCACAGATACACTGTGGGGGAAAGAGAGGTATTATGGGACATTCCATGTTACATATAGAATAAGGCCCTCAGTGTCAGTAGATACTTAGTAAATCTCTACTCAACGATTGTGCGTCTCATTTTTAACATTCATGATCTCATACTTGCAGCGGCGGATGCAAATGTGAAAATCCGCCGCCCATGGGCACTTAGCTGTTGCGGCGCCTCCTTACTGCCGCCCCCCTCATTCTGAACCACAGGATGTCAACAACGAAATGTCACACGGGGTCACGGTGCCATGGTAACGTGACGTCATTTGACGCTGCGCCGTCGCATTGCCATAGCAACGAGATTCCGTGTGACGTCACGTTCGTACCATCCACGGCGGCATTTAACGCTGCGGCTCAGGAGAAGCAGGGCAGCAGGTAAGGAGGCAGCCTCAACTGCTAAGTGACCTCCCATCTGGCCCGAGAGTGTGGCAAAAGTATATGGGGGCGGACATGTTTGCCGCCTCAAAATGTTGCCGCCCTAGGCCCGGGCCTAATTGTAATTGTTAATCCGCTGCTGCATACTTGAGAACGAGAGGTAACTCTCAATGCATTACTTCCTGTATAAATAAGGCCTCGTTCAGGGTGCCTGAGACAGGAGTTGGAGGGAGGGCAGGAGTTGGAGGGAGGGCAGGATGTAGGGAGGGAGGGCAGGAGGGAGGGAGGGCAGGAGGGCGGGAGGGAGGGAGGGCAGGAGGGCGGGAGGGAGGAAGGGAGGGAGGGAGGGCAGGAGGTAGGGAGGGCGGCAGTTTGCTGGGCGATGTGTGTTCATCCCCAGCAGACTGTTTCAGGAGTTGAGGAAGGGGCGGGGCTACACACGGCAGCTTAGGGATCCAAGTTGCAGTCATGAAATCATTCTCAAGAATGATTTCATTGGCTGCCGAGGTCCCAGTGACGCTGCTGCAGTTTCAAAAAACGATTTTTTCGTTTATTTAAACTGTAGCCAGCGTCAACTCCTGGCTTCTGAGACAGGGCAGCTGCTACCCTGACAACCAGTATTCAATTTGAATACTTTGTGTCCCACGGCAGCACGCACGTCAGCACGCCCTCCCTCCGAAGCCTGCACCCTGAACGAGGCCTAAATTGACTTTAAGACTTTCACTCTTTAAAATCAGGACTTTTCCCATGAAATGTCTTTTTGTGCCCAGCACATGCACATATTGAGGTCCTTGGGAGGTGACACTTATGAAGCTGCTGTTAAAGACTAGTCTGATGGTCATGAATTACTGCAGGATTAATGAATTTCCTATTTAGCGAGCCTTCCAAGCAAATAGTCTCCCTCATACACAAATTACAATACATACATTAAGAATTTGTAGCTTTAATTTAAATATATAATCAAGCTCGCGGACGATGTCTGGGAAATAAAGATTTCAGCCTTATCACTACCCTAAACAGCAGTGACAATTTGCACTACAACTCCCACAATGCCCCGACAGGCTGCCACAGCCACACCCGTCACCTGTAGCAACCATAATCCTGCTTCAACTGCTTGCTAGCGCATCGCAAAGCCTGTCGGGCAATGTAGTTCTAATTCGCGCAGTTTTCCATCGAATGAGCATTTGTGGGAACTACAAGTCCCAGAGTGCTCCGCGCAGAGCTGCTGTTGTTTTGGAACAGCTGATTTCGGAGTGCGGGGGTAAGAGGTTTTATATCTGTATGCGACGCTCCAATTTGGCGGGTGGTGGTCTTCTACCCGAGCAAGGGGTGTGGGATCGCAGTGCTTTTGTTTTTTGGGGGTACCAGAGGGAAGAGTGTGACTTATTTGCACAGCTCTTGTTGTCCTTCCTCTGAGTACACAAGGTCTGCGCCACAAACCTTCATCTGCTGCAGGCCTCGTACTCTGAGCAGTCTGGTCACACGCGACCTTTTCAAGCTGCACCCCTCCCAAATTATATTTATCAAGGGCATACAAAACCCGTGCCAAAGTGTACATCCTATCACCCTAACATGCCCAATCACCACCCTAACATGCCCAATCGCCACCCTAACATGCCCAATCACCATAACATGCCCAATCACCACCCTAACATGCCCAATCACCCTAACATGCCCAATCACCACCCTAACATGCCCATCACCATAACATACACCCGACCTACTGTATTAAGACCATTTATATATTTTTTAAATAAAAAGCAGAATTATAAGAGGTGAACTGGCTAGGGTTAACAAAGAGCTGGACTTGTGTCATGTGTCAAAGTGATGAGGAGGTGACAGAAAGCAGATTGTATATACATGTACTTATGGTTATGTAACGCAATGTGCCCTCTGTTTGCTGTGGTGGCGGCACTGCCTGGTGTCTGTACAATTGCCAGGAAATCTTCAGTCCCATCATGTTTACATCTGTGATCATTTTATGATCAATAACAAAAACCAAAGCAAAATGTGTTGTGTGTGTGTATATGTTGCTTGTACGCAATTCTCCTGGTTTGATAATTGGAGCAGAATAAAAATAGAACCTATTTATGGAAGGAACACACCCCATTGCTTTAAATAGGAACTTTAAATTTAACCTGGGTGCTTTTAGGTTTTTATTGATTTTACAATGTACTTCCCCCCCCCCCATCTTTTTATGAGTGCTTTTTTATAATGCCTTTCGTGATTGTAATGTTATGCTTTTAGTTGCAGAATTCACGAAAAATTGTACATAGATTTTTCTGGGAGAAGACAGCTGGTATTACCTCTTCCAAGAAATAAACAATATCTGAGAAAATAAAAATATTGATAAATATTTTAAAGTACTTAAGTAATAATCCCCTCAGAACAGGGCATTACTGGCCAATAACTGGTAGAGTTGAAGGCCCGAGGTGAAGCCAAGTGACTTTAACCCAGCCAGGGTATTATTGACCAGTAATACCCTGTTCTGAGGGCTAAATGTAGGCTTTTTTCATTAATAATAGATTCTTTTGTATATTTATATAGATTTTTTTTTAAACTACAATAAAATGGTAAATACATTAAAGCACCTCTATATACACTGCAGCTATCTATATCCACACACTGCCGCCCCCTCTGTGTACACACACCAGCTCTTCACAAACACACACACACAACACACTGCAGCTCTACACACAAACAGCTACACAAACAAACTGCTGCTACACACAAACTCTTTAGCTACATCCAAACTCTGTTTCTCCTGCTACACACACACATACAACACAACAGTACCACACACTGCATCTCTACACACACACAAACGCTGCAGCTACACACAAACTCTGCAGGGCTACACACACACAAACTCTGCAGCTACACACAAACTCTGCAGCGCTACACACACACACATACACTCTGCAGCTACACACACACACAACCACATACACTCTGCAGCTACACACACACACACAAACTCTGCAGCAGACGCACACACACTGCAGAAGATCCCCTGCCCGGTCTGAGAGCTATTTCTGCCTCCTGACCAATCCCCTTCCCTGTCTCAGAGCTGTTCTGACAAAGGAGAAGCTGATTGGCTAGAAACAAACACTTGGCAAGCTGCCAAAAATTCCGGGCATTACTGAATGAATAATGCCCAGAATTTTAACCAATCAGAGAGCAGGGATTTCTATAATGCCTGGAATTTTACAGCTTTAGCCTATAATTGAAAATATTTGAGTACTACTCCTGTGCTTTTCTAAATTTAACATTTGGAGGGTTAACCAAAAGATACAAGTAAACAATATGAAATTGAGTAGCACGTCATAGTTTGCACTAGGAAATTTGATTTACCTCTGGTACTGTCACTCCTGTGAGTTTATAAAGTGAAAAACATATATACCTACAAATGTGAAACAATTTTTTAATTACTCAGCTGAGTACACACACATTACTTGCTATATAATTCTTTACTTGAACAGAAGGTTGCCCAGGAGCAGAACCTCTGCTTTCTTGGTCTGTGATAGCCCTGCTCATGGAATGTTCATTGGGGAATTTCTCATGGAAAAGGTCATCAACAAAACCATAATCCCTTCAATGATTGGCTAGTCGGCAGTGATGCAGCTAGTGGCTATCTCATGCTACCTTTCTATCAAGGTATCGAAAGTGCATTATCTGAAAACGGTATTCTCCTGTTCTTCATCACTTCTACGCTGTGACTTCCTGGTCAAATAAAAATACATCATTCAATACAAATCTCCAACTAGGTCTTGCTGATCTATTTAGTACTAATTGAACATGTTACTTATAGCGCTAAATAAATAAACAGAACAAATTATTGTATGGGTAAGGTTTAGGCAGGATTGGTGGAAGTGTATTCCCAAGTTAAGTGGATACCAGATGTGAAACAGGTCTGGATGAGCTTACCAGGTTACCATAGAGAAAGGCAAAAGTTGTTGCTTGGATCGATGGTCTGAAGAGGTGTGAGTTGATCTGTGATGACATTAACCATAAGTAAATGTCTATCAAATCCCGCAGCGTTTTAATAATCGTATCTTAACCCAGATAGCCAACATTTCTACAAAAACAAATACAACCTTACAGTAGGTTTGGTATGATAGGTTTCTCCTTTGTAGAATATATTGCACTCCTTCAATTTAATATACCTGCTGGAGTAATTGAAAGTTGCAGCACTAACCTGCAAAGTTAGGGACCGATTGCAAAGTCATAGTTTGCCTTAAGGGTTAGGATAAACTACTTCGTGCAGTGCTTTATTGAGATTGCTGTCATGTATGACAATTCATTACAAAGCTTGCTTTAAGCAACTAGCAAAAACTGCCACAAAATGACGGTCAGAGGTGAGGGCATTAATGCAATAAAATGTAATTTGTTTAATATGTCCCTGTGAGACTTGGAGTTGATCCAAGTGTCATGCACCTCTGATAATATCTTACAATGCCACCTTATTAAAATACTTAATTCAAAGTGCACACTAGTGTAATCCTTAACCGGCTCCAAAGGAGTTTACATCATATTGACTATATACATGGCAGTGCCCTGCCTCTCATTCCTGTGCTGGGTAAGTGCAGGCTGGGCGTGGATGCTTGAATGTAACAAGGATGGGCGCTACAAACTTTTATAAAACGTATAGTGCTTTATTGGACGTCCGTCGATAATGCTTCACAGACATTGACATACTTCACATTTGACTGATAACTCGTAGCAAATAATAATATACAGAACGTCATCCCCTTTGTAGCTCTCCTACGCTAGTGAGGTACTGGACTTATCTGGGCTTCATCCACTTTGTAGCTCTCACTCTTATGCTGGGATGGTGCTTGGCTTGTTGGTAAGGGTTACAATTGGTAGTCTCTTGCATAGAGTCAGTGATGCCCCGTGTTAAATGGACCTCTCTGGAATACACTTTGGGCCGCTGAATTAGGAACCCACTACTGTGTACCGCTTACTACTTCCATACCTATCTGTTCAGGATTGCCTTAGGGAACATGTCATGTACGGCACACCTGTGAGCACTTGACCTGCATACAGAACAAGGGTTAATACACAGATCTCTAGCTGGCCCCCTTTTCACCTTGGCAAAGGTTTCTCAAATGAACAATAATTTATGCCCAGACCTTGCATTGAATCACACATAAGACCCACCCCTGTCATAAATCAGCTACTGGGTTCACAATTTTACAACGTAGAAGAAAAAAATTATTGATGTTTAAAGTACGCCTAAATATATGAAAGACCTCATATCTTAATTTCTCTAATACTTAGATGCCATTCTCACGGTTATGTCTGTGCACTTCACATACACGCCTACATATAACATTTGCAGCCCAACATCTGTTTTTGCATGAGAAACAGATATCTGTCTTTGGCACCCCCTTAATCATGAAGAGTGTGGTATGATTTGATTTGTCTTATTGCAAAGACGCCAAATATGTACCTGTTAGGCCTCGTCCAGGGTGGTGCTGAGCAGGCGCGCGCGCGCTGGACACGATGAGACAATGCACGTGGCCTGAGTGAGCGGGCGGGCGCGCCTGCTTGGCGCTCAGCCGCTTGCCAGCAAGCAAAATTGATTTTGCTGCTCGCAAGCGCGTCACGTGAGTGGTTCGCCCAATGAGGGCGAACTAGCTCCGTGACATCGTGGCCGCACCCCCAGACGCGCGCACCTAGTCAGCCAGGAATCGCCCGGCCGAGCAGGGCGCAGCGCTGGAGAGCCAGCGCGCCTGTTTCCACGCTGGACGAGGCCTTAGTATAAAGAATATGTGTCATCACATTATATCCTCATTTTTAATAAAGTCCCCCTGTGTTACAGTTTTCTTTGAGGCTGACAACCCAGGATCTGGCTATCGTCTAGCATTCTAAACCACTTGTAGTGGCCATTAGTCATAGCTCCTCCTTACCCCCCCCCCCCCCCCACACCTCCTCCCCAATTAAGCCCTCTTTGTAGATCAGCACAGACTCAGGAGGTCTTGATCTGTCATAAACAAGATCTCTTGTATTTTTAAGACAAACTGTATCCACATTAACCCCTGAAACACCAGATTGATTAACATACTTGATACTCCCCTCCATTTTTATTACAGACTTTCCGGTTGGGCCAATCCAAACACACTCCAGAGTTACTATCACTGGTAACTCCTTACTAAAAGCATGCTCCCTCCCGTTCAATAGTGAGAACAATCTCGGTCCCATACGACTGGCGCTTACTTAAAGGGGCATGTTCCCTAACTGAAAACAACAAATGGGGACAGGACACATCTGAATACATTAATCCAGGGGTGCGCAAACTTACCTTCATGCGACCTTCTTTCTCCTCTCCGGCTCGTGCCCCCCTACCCCCGCATAGCTCTGGCGTCAAATGAAGTTGCGGGGTCGCGTGATGTCACATGAACCCGTGGCGTCATTTGACGCCGGTTGCCATGGAGACGTGTCGTTGGAACCAAGGTAAGTTAAGAAGTTACAGAGGCCTCACCGATCCCTGGCATTTATTTTAAATGCCTTCGGGGAAGTGCGGGGCCTTTTGTAACAGCCGCGCCCCCCCTGAAAATCTAGTGCTCCCACTTTACGCACCGCTGCATTAATCTATACACACAAACCTATTTAAAGGACTCACAGTGAGGTCCCGGTCTGAACTGAAGAACCTGCTTCTAGAACATTGGGTAGAGCTATATACCCTTCTATCTCCCTGTAGTGACATCACTGGTCACAAGACATACTGCGGAATGGCATTCTTTCTGCACAGTCACCCTACATCACATGATGGGGAGGGGAGTAACCTGACTGAGCCCACGTAGTTACCCCAATAAGGCTGTTAACCCCTTAACTGAAATAGTAGTCTCAAAGGGGGGGCTACATTAGTATTTGTTATTTTAGTTTTTTTTTTGAGCTAAGCATAAACAATGTAAAATAGGGTAATCCTGATAAAACAGGAATAATGGAACCAGACATAAATTAAAGAGGATACCTGCCTTGAAGATTTTATAATCTTGTGGAGAGAAACATACAGAGAGAGACCTGCTTTACTGGGTACATGTAATTGTAGTGTAAGAACGCCCAGAAGCAACAAGCTTAATACATTCTCTCTTTCAACTTCTAAACAAAAATCAGTCATCTTAATAAAAATCCTAATTGCAGAATCGGTTTTAGATATGATTTCCAAGAAACTTCACTTAATTTGACTACTTACTTGCATAGATTGGTGATGGCCAAATAATTAATTTTCTCTTATAACTCACTTGGGCCCAGATTTACTAAAAGGTGCTATGCTTTAGCACGGATTAACTCCTATTCGAATGAATGGGAGTTAACGTGCTACAGTTCAGCCCCCCTAGAGTTGTGTGATATGACACCGTATCCTGTATCACCCTTACCGTCTTCTACCTTATCATCTTCTATTGTTTCTGTAGACACGACAAATTGAGAGCGATGGAGGAGACCTCCCAGTCTCAGCATGTGCTAGGTGTCACCTTTCTGAATGTGGCTCGCACCTACATCCCCAACACCAAGGTGGAATGTCACTATACCCTCCCCGTCGGCATGAAAGGGTCCACCAGTGACTGGATTGGCATCTACAAAGTGAGGGAGTGAACATGTCGTTTAAGTAATTGCTGCACATTGCCTGAATCATCATATGCCATGGTTATATTATATATGTATCTAATATCTCTGTGATAGTTTTCCTTTTGGTATGTGATCATTCTGTGTTTGCAGTTTATCTGACTGTGCCTGACATATATATCATATGCTGTGATTGCGGTACAGATGGAGGCTTCTTCCATACGTGATTATGATACCTTTGTCTGGGCTGTGTCTTCTGAAAGCTCTGGAGAAGGTTTGGCATCTCATTGCAGTGTCCAGTTTCAAGGTTGGAACCTTAGTGTTATTTCACCTGTACCTAAAAATGTATATTACCTATTACCAGAACTTAAAGAAATACTGGGGGGGGGTTTAAGGTGAGCGCTGAAGTCCCGTTCTACAGTCTAAAGACTACATCTGCTAGTTGAGCAGTAGATAAGGTGTCGGAGTGCCATAAAAAAGAAAAAATGGTACTGTGCTGAATTGCAGGAGAGCACATTCACTTTTAATAAGGGTGAAACAGAAAGAGAGCTGCTATTTTTTTAAAGCAGATCCTGTATTATTTAAAAAAAAATGTTTTTAAAGCAGGCCTGCCCAACTCGTAAAGTGAGAAGGGCCGAACTGCTCCAAGGAAAAAAATTTGGGTCGCACGGGTTAAATCATCATCATCATCTCTCCTCCAGCACCTCTCCATCATCATCATCATCCTCATCTCCCCCAGAACCCCTCACTATCAACCTTTATGATACTCCCCATCTATCTCTCATACACCCATCTCTCCCCCTCACCCACACAATACCCCCCTCCACATCAAAAACATAATACCCCCTCCACATCCCCCAGCCCATTCCATGTCAGCAGCCCCCCCCCCAAGCATCCCATGTCAGCATCCCCCCATGTCTCTCTTCCCTCAATATAACACTCTCTCCCCCCTCCCCTAAATCACACCCTCTCCCCCTCCTCTCAATGACACTCTCCCACTCCCCTCAATATGACACACTCGCCCGCTCCCCTCAATATGACACACTCTGCCCCTCCCCTCAATATGACACTCTTCCCCTCCCCTCAATATGGCACTCTCTCCCCTCCCCTCAATATGACACTCTCTCCCCCTCCCCTCAATATGACTCTCTCCCCCTCCCCTCCATATCACACTCTCTCCCCCTCCCCTCCATATCACACTCTCCCCCTCCCCTCAATATGACACTCCCCCCCTCCCCTCAATATGACACTCTCCCCCCCTCCCCTCAATATGACACTCTCCCCCCCTCCCCTCAATATGACACTCTCCCCCTCCCATAAATCACACCCTCTCCCCCTCCTCTCAATATGACTCTCTCCCCCTCCCCTCAATATGACTCTCTCCCTCCCCTCAATATGACATTCTTCCCCTCCCCTCAATATGACACTCTTCCCCTCCCCTCAATATGACACTCTTCCCCTCCCCTCAATATGACACTCTTCCCCTCCCCTCAATATGACACTCTTCCCCTCCCCTCAATATGACACTCTTCCCCTCCCCTCAATATGACACTCTTCCCCTCCCCTCAATATGACACTCTTCCCCTCCCTCAATATGACACACTCTCCCCCACCCCTCAATATGACACTCTCTCTCCCTCCCCTCAATATAACACTCTCTCCCTCCCCTCAATATGACACACTCCCCCTCTCCTAAATGACACGCTCTACCCCTCCCTCAATACGACACTCTCTCCCCCTCCCCTCAATATGACACTCTCTCCCCCCCCTGCACCTCACATCACTTCCCCCCCTGCACCTCACATGTCAGCAGCCCCCCCTCACATGTCTCACATGTCAGCAGCCCACCCACCCCTCACATGCCAGCAGCCCACCCACCCCTCACATGCCAGCAGCCCACCCACCCCTCACATGCCAGCAGCCCACCCACCCCTCACATGCCAGCAGCCCACCCACCCCTCACATGCCAGCAGCCCCCCTCCCTCACATGTCAGCAGCCCCCCCTCCCTCACATGTCAGCAGCCCCCCCCCCTCCCTCACATGTCAGCAGCCCACCCCCCCTCACATGTCAGCAGCCCACCCCCCCTCACATGTCAGCAGCCCACCCCCCCTCACATGTCAGCAGCCCACCCCCCTCACATGTCAGCAGCCCACCCCCCCTCACATGTCAGCAGCCCACCCCCCCTCACATGTCAGCAGCCCACCCCCCCCCCCCTCACATGTCAGCAGCCCACCCCCCCTCACATGTCAGCAGCCCACCCCCCCTCACATGTCTGCAGCCCACCCCCCCCCTCACATGTCAGCAGCCCACCCCCCCCCCTCACATGTCAGCAGCCCACCCCCCCCTCACATGTCAGCAGCCCACCCCCCCCTCACATGTCAGCAGCCCACCCCCCCTCACATGTCAGCAGCCCACCCCCCCCCTCACATGTCAGCAGCCCACCCCCCCCCTCACATGTCAGCAGCCCACCCCCCCCCTCACATGTCAGCAGCCCACCCCCCCCTCACATGTCAGCAGCCCACCCCCCCCTCACATGTCAGCAGCCCACCCCCCCCTCACATGTCAGCAGCCCACCCCCCCCCTCACATGTCAGCAGCCCACCCCCCCCCTCACATGTCAGCAGCCCACCCCCCCCCTCACATGTCAGCAGCCCACCCCCCCTCACATGTCAGCAGCCCACCCCCCCCTCACATGTCAGCAGCCCACCCCCCCCTCACATGTCAGCAGCCCACCCCCCCCTCACATGTCAGCAGCCCACCCCCCCCTCACATGTCAGCAGCCCACCCCCCCCTCACATGTCAGCAGCCCACCCCCCCCCCTCACATGTCAGCAGCCCACCCCCCCCTCACATGTCAGCAGCCCACCCTCCCTCACATGTCAGCAGCCCACCCCCCCCTCACATGTCAGCAGCCCACCCCCCTCACATGTCAGCAGCCCACCCCCCCTCACATGTCAGCAGCCCACCCCCCCTCACATGTCAGCAGCCCACCCCCCTCACATGTCAGCAGACCACCCCCCCTCACATGTCAGCACCCCCCCCCCCACATGTCAGCACCCCCCCCCCACATGTCAGCACCCCCCCCCACATGTCAGCACCACCCCCCCCACATGTCAGCACCTCCCCCCCACATGTCAGCACCTCCCCCCCACATGTCAGCACCTCCCCCCCACATGTCAGCACCTCCCCCCCACATGTCAGCACCTCCCCCACCTCTGTACCAGCCCGTTTTTCACACCCCCCCCCCCCCCCCCCACCTCTGTACCAGCCCGTTTTTCACCCCCCCCCCCCCCCCCACCTCTGCACCAGCCCGTTTTTCACCCCTCCCCCCCCACCTCTGCACCAGCCCGTTTTTCACACACCCCCACCTCTGCACCAGCCCGTTTTTCACCCCCCCCCCCAGCCCGTCACACACACCCCCCCCCCCCCAGCCCGTCACACACCCCCCCCCCCCCCAGCCCGTCACACACCCCCCCCCCCCCCCAGCCCGTCACACCCCCCCCCCCCCCCCAGCCCGTCACACCCCCCCCCCCCAGCCCGTCACCCCCCCCCCCCCCAGCCCGTCACACCCCCCCCCCCCCCCAGCCCGTCACACACACCCCCCCCCCCAGCCCGTCACACACACCCCCCCCCCCAGCCCGTCACACACACCCCCCCCAGCCCGTCACACACACACACACACACACACACACACACACACACACACACACACACACACACACACACACACACCTCTCTCTATTCAGCACATATTTTCAGCACATCCTCTCCCCGGCACTAAGCCCCGCCCCAGCATGCTCTGACCTCCAGTCCCCGGCATCCTGCATCCTCCTCATGCTGCTTCTGCCCCCGCGCGCGCATTTCAAAACCCGGGGGCGGGGAGGAGGCGGGGGGGAGGCGAAGGAGGAGGGGTTGGAGATGAATCGCCGCCATTTTTTTAAACTTTAATTTATTTAATTAAATAACTGGCGCCCGCGAGCCGCGTGTTGTGCAGCCCTGTTTTAAAGTATATCACCAAAATAACCACTGTGTTTGGCAATGAGAGGCCCTGTATCTCATTCCTCTTAAACACAGTGCAATTTGCTTAGTTACAAAACAATATATTGCAGGATTCTAAAGCAGAGATGAAGATCAGCTTTTTGATCCCCATGTCACAATCCTTCTAACTCTCGTGCGTAGAGTTCTTACACTGATAGGCACCACCATGCTACCTGCATTAGTCTTATGTTTCATCCCAACAGCCTATTACCTACCACGTCCTGGGGATCAGCGCTACCATTATCGTTATGTGGATCGGCATGGTAGTGTGAGAGGCCACAGCGAAGCCTTTGTGTTCAATGAGCCGCGACCCATGGAAGACCTGGTTACCTTGGAGGATGAAGAGGCCTCTATGGACATGCTCCTAGTTATCCCAAAAGCCACTTTCTTGCAGGTAATAGATAATAGCCCCAGCAGTGCATAACCGGAGTGCATTTATTATTTTATGAAAGTGGGTTTAATAAACTTTAATAAAATACATTTGCGTGACCTACAGGTCATCATCTCTCTTTTGTGCCATGTGTAACGTATATTAGGAGCCTTTCCTAGGTAACTATGGAGGGGACAGCAGAGTCCAATATGTACGGGCTATATGGGACATCCCACTGTTGCTATCAATTACTTACCTTTTTTTTTTGCTTATGAATGTAGGTTTTTTGCGAACAGCAAACCTTGTGGACGTCTGGCTAGGGTTTGTTCAAGAGTCCTCTCCATTGCATGGGCTGTATATTTTTCCTATAAAATTAGAAGGTTTTTTCAGACTAGAACTAGGTGATTGGGTGGATAATAGGCTTGGCCTTGATATATTGATGATTGTGTTGTGCATGCATGGGCGTCCGCAGAATTTTTTTTTGGGGGGGGGCATAATTTTAACTCATTGGTAGTGCTACCAATGAGAGCCACCTCATTCCCGAGTGCTGGGAGGGAGGGGGGGGGGGCTGCTGGGAGGGGGGGGCGGCTGGGAGGGAGGGGGGGGCGGCTTGGAGGGAGGGGGGGGGGGCGTGAGACTAGCGGGGCAGCTGCAGCATCCCCCGCGGCTGCTGCTGGGTTGGCGCATGGAGGCGGGTGGCTAGGGGGGGGGCGAGATTTGCGGGCGGCTGCAGCATCTCCCGCAGCAGCTGCTGGGTTGGCGTGCGGAGGTGGGCTGGGGGGGGACACGTCAGACTGGCAGGCGGCTCCAGCATCCCCTGCGGCTGCTGCCTGGGACAGGAGGCACGTGCGGGGGAACCTGGGTTGGCGCACGCGCGCAGTGGATGCTGGGTTGGCTGGGTTGGGTCCCCACCCTCCGTCCCACGTTGGGAGGGGGAGCAGGCCCACAGGCAGCAGGCCGGACACCCTGCTTGCCCTTCGGGATCTCGGGGCTGCGAGTGATCATGGGGGGGGCAAGCGCCCCCCCTTGCCCCCTCCTGCGGACGCCCATGTGTGCATGTGATATGGGGCACAATGTTGCTGCCTGTTCTATCTCTATTTCTCTTCTCACAGAACCAGCTGGAGTTGTGCCAGCAGGAGAGAAATGCTCTGATGAGAGTCAGGCTTGGACTGGAAGAGGAGGTGGGCGCCCTGCAGAAAAGAATCAGACACCTTGAGGCTACGCTGGAGACTTCAGATCAGAGACATGCCACTCTCAGCCAGCAGCACCAGGTATGCTAGTGTGGACATGAGAGAAGTCTGTCCCATTTACTCCTGGTGGATGTATGTTGCCTAAAATGTAGCACCCTTTGCAACAAATAAATAGAGCTCTCTTGCTGCTGCTGCTGCTGCTGAACAAAATCATACTACACTATTCTTGAAACTATAACTCAAATAATTCCTTATCTAGTAGGTTGAAAATGTGTATCCTCTTCCTTTGAGGGCCATCCAGTTCCATTAGGTTGTGAGTAATGATTTCTCAAAAACAAGCTGTCTTTGGCAGGCTACCAGGGGACTCCATCCAGTCATTTTTTAAAGCCTTTTAGTTTTTTTACTGACTTGCATCGTGCCAAATTTGGTAAGAGTCCAAACCAAATTGGCCAAATTGGCCATAGGTCCCTCTCCCCAGGTTAGTAGAGTAGTATGGCAATTGGATGGCAAACTACAGTTTATTCAGTGGAGGTAACACCTGTCCAATATAGTTGAAATATTCTCCCAGTTCTCTGGTGAAGCATTTTTCTTGGTTGCTTCTTTATCTTGTAGAAGGAGTGGATAGCAGACGAACAAGCCTGTCAATTGTCTACACTTACTGTAACACTTTAGACCTTTCTTGATCTAAGGCTTAATTTCCTTTACATATCTTTATAAATGAATTTGTGCCAAAAAGTTGAATATCCATTGCTGGAATTTGTTGTGTGACCTATATTACTGTGCCGCCTCTTCACATTTCCGTCATAATGTACATATTGCGTTAAGTGTTCCCTTTTTCTGCCCACGTCTTTCTGGACATACAGCCGCCACAACTGAGCACATTACACTCTCCATCATTGATATTAACTGTGGCTCTGCAGGATCTAACCGTGAGAGAGCAGATGGTGAAGGAGGAACGAGAGCTGCTGAGCCATAAGGAGGCTGCACACCGTGTCAAGATTCTGCAACTGGAGTGCGACATCCAGAGTATGAACCAGAAGATGCTGGAGAGAGACAACGAGCTTGACATGTAAAACTCATGTTGCTTCCATTTATGTGAAGACGTTCTATGTGGGTGTGTTCACCCTGTCACATTAGATGCCCTGAATAGTTCAGGAGATAGGATTCTCATGGACCATGGTGGCTGAGGTCAGTGCTGGTCATCATGCACCTTGCAGGGCACATGCTGCGGTAAATGAATTCAGGTAATAAAATCAAGCCGTTAAAGTAGTCAAGAGAAGAAATCAGAGGCAAGTGTTAAACAGGTCAAGAGAGGACACGAGGATACTTGGTGATATTGCTTACTTCATGTACTCATGCCATAGCTAGTCATGTGCAAACAAGCAACTCCTTAACTTGGAAGTAGATAAGCCCTGACTTAAAGCTGCAGTTCAAGCTCCCTTTTTTTTTTTTTAGTTTTTTATACTTTAATAGTTTCATGTGGGCAATTTCTACTTACCTAAAGAACTGCATAGCTGCCGGTCAATTCATTCTCCGTCTATTGATCTGCGAAGTTTGGCGACATCTTTAGATCTGGGGAATGTAAATGGTTGCTATAGGAACAAACATGCTTGTTAAAATAGAATACAAGAAAATTGGTCTTTCAAAGTTGTTTTTACTACAGAACTGATTTATTAAAAAAAAACACATGCAGGATATTGCTTGAACTGCAGCTTTAAGTGAAGGGCACACTAATGCAGAACTTGTCACTTGTAGATAAGGATTTCAGTTTTCGGAAGTGTAAAAAGATTGGTCAGTGATGTTTATCACATCTTTTTTGGTTAAAAATAGAAAACTGTAATCCTTAGTCAGTGCTCGACAAACCCGGTCGCCAACTCGCCAGCTGCGATCGGATATTGGCTCGTGGCCAGTAACTTTTCCCCTGCTCTGTCAAAAAAAAAAATCCCTCTAGCTGATTGGCTGTGACGCGGGATGGAGTTGCCAGCACTTCAAACCGCCCTTCATTCTCTGCACGGATAAGTGTGGGGTGTTTGTGTGTGTGTGTGTGTGCGCACGCAGGTCTGCTGCTGCTCCTCCTCCTCCATATATCCTCCTGTATAATTGTGTCAGCTCCTGTAACTTACAAGAACAAAAAAAAGATTGGACAGCAGAGTCCCAAAAATAAGCACCATCAGCTCACCAGTTGAATGAAAAAGTTAAAAAAGTTTATTGAACTACATAAAAAACAAAAAAACAAACATAACAAAACAGGAAAAAACCTCCCACGCGTTTCGAGAAAGGCCTTTTAGAGCTTGAAACGCGTGGGAGGTTTTTTCCTGTTTTGTTATGTTTGTTTTTTTATGTAGTTCAATAAACTTTTTTAACTTTTTCATTCAACTGGTGAGCTGATGGTGCTTATTTTTGGGACTCTGCTGTTTTGTGCCAATCCTTTTTTTGTTTGTTACTTGACGATTGGTGAGACGCACAGTTGCTGTGAGGGTACGTCATATGGGATCCGCTTCTACAGAGAAGACTCACGTGGAACCTACGGACCAAGTGTAGTGTTCCCGGACGGACCGGAGGCTGTAACACACACCACCGGCACTCGGGAGCTCCACAGTGTTGGAGAGAGGAGGACGACGTATCACTCACCTACGCCCAACATCACGAGGAGACGCAGTCAAGACGGAGGTCTATAAACGGGATTCCAGAGGTATAATACATTTCCTCTGTTACATTTATATTCCCCATAGCGTTTATCCATTGGAACTCCGTCACTACTTACTCTGCTTGTGGTTACCTCTCCCATCTGCTTAACACTGACCCAGCGCCTGAAATTCCCCTCTTCCCCCCCCAGGCGCTCCCGCTGTCCGCGCGATACTGTAGTAGTGGGGGTGTTTCCGACCCCCTCTCTCCCCCCCCCCCCGGTGCTCCCGCTGCCCGTGCGTGTCGGGAGGTAGTAGCGGGGTGTTTCTCCCCTCCCCCGACGCCCGCGCGGGTCGGGAGATAGTAGCGGGGTGTTTCTCTGTCCCGTCCCGTGTGTGTGTGTATGAGAGAGAGAGAAAGAGTGTGTATGTGTGTGAGAATGTGTGTGTGCAGGACACCAGAGGTACCCCCCAGTCACCCCCCCCTACCCAGTCAGTCAACCCCCACCCAGTCAGTCATCCCCCCCACCCACCCAGTCATCCCCTCCCCACCCAGTCACCCAGTCAGTAATCCCACCCAGTCAGACACCCCCCCATCCAATCCCCAGTCAGTCACCCCCTGTCAGTAAGTCGCTCCCACTCTCTGTCTCGCTCCCACTCTCTGTCTCGCTCCCACTCTCTGTCTCGCTCCCACTCTCTGTCTCGCTCATCACTCTCTGTCTCTCTCCCACTCTCTGTCTCTCTCCCACTCTCTGTGTCTCTCCCACTCTCTGTGTCTGTCTCTCTCTGTCTGTGTCTGGGTCAGTTTCTCTCTCTGTCTGCCTGTCTGTCTCTCTCTGGATCTGGATATCTTATTTACCCTGTATATATCTTAACTGCCCTATACTACACCGAAATAACCGATATTGCTTTTTTCCAGATCTGACTCTCGAGCTTCAAACGGGAGACATCGGAATCCCCCCCTAACCCAGAAGACAGGTAGGGAACACCTCCCCTCCAACATATAACATTGCGGGAATGAGGGTACCTGGACATTGAGGGACTGCGGATCAGGTAAGATCCCAGGCGGGATTGCTGCTTTAGGCTAAGGCCCCGCTCCCTCAGTCAGCGCGCCCGCACTGCAGACAGGCGGTGCGCTGACAGGCACAGACCGCGATATGCGGTCTGTAGGGAGCCGGGGGCGGGAGTGGGAGGGGGGGGCGTGGTTTGAGTGGAGGGACCCGCTACTCCCCTCCCCCCCCCCCCTCCCTCCACGGGCTCGGTCTCCCGGGCTGCAGGAGGGAGCTGCTGCAGGCTGCTGGAAGGTAAGTAGCTCCCGCTCCATCCCCCTTCCCCCACAAATGCCCTCCTCACACACGCCGATACACACACACACACACCACCCCTACCTTGTGTAGGAAGCTCTCTGACAGCTCCCGCCCCCGTCGCTGATAGGCTCATCAGCGCACCACGTGACGCGTCACCGCTCGGGATCACAATTTTCTTGCATCCCCTGCCGGCTGACGCGTCACAGCGCATTGTGAGCCGTCCAGCGAGGGGGGACTGGGACCGGCTCAGAAGGATTCCCCTGCTGGTGGGGAACGCTCACGCGGCCGCCCGCGCCGCCGGGCGCAGCGGGTCCCAGCCCTTAGATATTGTGAAGCGGGGGCATCCAGACACTGGTTAATGGGTGCAGGAAACTCGTCACACACACACGTAACAAGGACTAATTGTAGTAAAGTATAAATGTAATACAATAAATAAACTTATGTCAAAAATAAATGTTGTTCTTACTAGGAATTTCTTTAAAAAAAAAAAATTAAGCGGGGGTAGGTGGCGAGTAGATTTTTGGTTCGGCGAGTAGATTTTTGGGTGATTTGTCAAGCACTGCTTATAGTACTGTGGCTGTGTATCCCAGCTCCTGCACAGTCACTTCTAGCAAACTATGTACAGGCAGTCCTCTGTTATCCAACGGAATCCGTTCTGGAAGTAGCGTTGGATAGTGAAACTGTTGTAAAGTGAGTCCCATGTTAATCAGTGGCGGTGAGCGTTGGATAACGCATTCCGGCGTCGAAAAACGTCCCATAGGGAGGCATTGTAAAGCATTGGATATGCCATTCGTTGTAAAGTGAAATGTTGGATAGCGAGGACTGCCTGTACTCAAAGTAATACTTGTGTTTTTCTCTCATCAGCTTGGGGACAAGAAACTCGTCTATAGAGGCAGAGAAGGAGGAGATAAAACAACGACTGGCAGAGGCAATGTCGGAGAAGGAGCGCTGCCAGGTCTGTGGACAGACGCCATGACAAAGGGTCATATGGAAATATTTGGGAAAGAGTAATGACCTTGTGCACTATCCATAGAATAGTGATAAAACTATCCAGAGAAAAAAAATACTCTTAATATATATATGTACATTGTATGTATACAATACACCCACACACACACACATATATATATTATATTACATATATTATAGCTAATAAGATATAACCATATATAAGAAAATGAACGTGACATAATATCAAGTGGAGTGAAACATACAAAATGAATAAACATTAAGTACACAAAAACAATTAATCGGGTGAAATAAGTGCACAATAGAAAATGAGTGAAAATGCATCAAACCAATGATATTTTGTCCATGTGATGGAAGAGTCTACCAATTATCATAGAATCCAATGTGATAAGAGCAGTGGCAGATGTGGAATCTGCCACTGCTCTTATCACATTGGATTCTATGATAATTGGTAGCTTCTATGATAATTGGTAGATTCTATGATAATTGGTAGCTTCTATGATAATTGGTAGATTCTATGATAATTGGTAGATTCTATGATAATTGGTAGCTTCTGAGTGGATGAGCCACATCCAAGGAAGATCTAGACATAGAAGAAAGAGAGAAGCCTGTGCCACGTAGCGTAATCTAGTATAACATTTTATGTGGTAATAAATAAACCTCTTAAATAAATACACTGACAAACATAGTGAGGGATTGCGCATTTGGGAGAGTTGGTGAATTTGGAGGAGCTTTGCCACTGTATGCTACAATACCGGCTGCAGTGTTTTACTAGCAATTGTTTGCCGGTCTGTCTTCCCCTCCCGCTGTGGGCCTCTGCATCCACATTCAAGATCATCTGACTGGATGCCTGGAGGTCGTTGTGCCTACTCCAGCCGGATGTGAGTATTGGTGATACTGTGAGGGACTGATCTCTGCTATACATCGGGAGATTTAATCTACAGAGTGCACAATTCCTCACTATGTTTGTGAGGGTAACTATTTAAGAGGTTTTTTTATTACTACATTACATGTTATACTGGATTACGCTATGTGGGACGCGCTTCTCATATGTATGTATGTATATATTTATAGAACAAAACTGTTTCCCACAAAGGACAAACAAGAAACAGCACTCCATAGATAATGCAAAGAAAACCTGTATTTAAAAGTACAAAGCACACTTAATCCAACGTTTCGGTCCTTTCTGGACCGAAACGTTGGATTAAGTGTGCTTTGTATTTTTAAATACAGGTTTTCTTTGCATTATCTATAGAGTGCTGTTTCTTGTTTGCTCAGTGGGGGAAACAGTTATGTTCTATTTATGCTTATGGAACATGCACCAAAAAAATAATAATAATAATAATATTATGTGTGTGCGTGCGCGTGTACGTACGTATGTACGTACGTACACACACACACAGACACAGACACACACACACACACACAGACACACACAGACACAGACACACTCACACAGACACAGACACACTCACACAGACACACTCACTCACAGACACTCACTCACAGACACACACACACACACACTCTGTTGGGGATTGTGCAGGAGTCTGCTCTGTTCAATTTATGTGCAATTGTAGGTGTGATTTGTCTGTAGAATTAGTGTAAGCACATAGTATAATTTCTCAAAGAATAATGTTTTCTCATATACAGTAGCTAGAAGGTGAGGAGAGAGAGAGAGAGAGTGGCTAGTTCATGATGGTGACAATACAACTCGAGAGATGGGTGGCAAAGGCAAACCCTTAAATTTGCGGTAAAATATAGAAGCTGGTGTCAAAAGGAGTGCTAGTGGGCGTGGCTAAATGTATACAACAAAAACAGACAAAGATGCCCAAAGCTACTTCCAATGTGACAAAAATACACAGTGCAATACCTATATATTCTCTTGAAAAGGGAGTGTTAGGACCTGCTACAGTCATGCCTTGAAAGTGGCAGCAGGCTTAAGACGCTTTGGCCAAAGGGTTAACTAAATGACCCTTTTTTCAAGAGAATATATAGGTATTGCACTGTGTATTTTTGTCACATTGGAAGTAGCTTTGGGCATCTCTGTCTGTTTTTTGTTGTGACATTAGAATAAGCCAGTGGAATAACAGGTATGACCTTAGAGTTCATAAACGACAGTAAGAGAGTTAATAGATGGTGGTAAGAAGTAAACACCCGTTTAAGACACCTCTCTATATATGAAGCAAGTTAATATGATTTGTTTACATGATTTCAAAGCATTATCGCTCCAAATGATGCTGTCCGTTTGGGCCGTACAGCTACTGCACAGTATTTTTAGATAACAAATTACCTCATTGATTTTACATTCAAACCACATTTCCTAAATTGTTTACTATTTATCTTGTGTCCATTTTCTGTTGGTTGCGTAGCTACAGGTGGACACACTGTGTGAGAGGCTGCGCTGCAATCAGGATGTGCTTTATGCAAGCCAGCAGAAGGCGATGCTGTTGGGGGAGGAGATAGCCACAGTCTCCACCATCCGGGACCGCATCATCTCTGACCTTCACAAAAGCCGTCTAGAAACAACCGACCTTGCCATCAAGGTGTCAGACCTGAGCCTAAAGCATAAGGAAGAGATGGGGCAGTGGTGGCAGGAGAAGACAGCCCTGGCTCACCGTATAGAGGTACAGACGATCGTGCACAAACACTGCAGGAACAGGGGACTGAGCTGTTATGGAGTCCTAGAGCAACCTTCAATTCAATGAAGAGCCTGTCATGAAACCTGTGTATATGGTAGTGATTATATGGTTTGGCTCTTGATGGGCATAAGCATATATATTATACCTGGCAAAATTGTGTTGCCTATAATGGTGAACCTGTATATTAGTAAAGTATGGTCTGTTGATGGATAGATTCCGACCGAGTCTGCAACATTACTCTAATATCAGAGCATTAATTCCAAGGTGGTGAATAAGTACTTCCATATAATAGTTCTTGCTAAGGTATATAGTAAAGGGGATTAACCGATACTCCACTTTAATAGGCAGGATAGGAGGATAGGAGGTAGAACTCTATATCCTGTTTTGACAAAACTGCCTATTAGCTAAGAATAGTTTGCTGGTGGATTAGCTAACTGAAAATTATTATCACATGATAGTGTTGCCAATTGGTTCTATTAGGCATCGCGTCACGCGCACCATAGATACAGTACACGCTCTGAGTATTTCGGCAAAATGTAATGCCTAGTTAAAACGTAGCTTTTTCTCACTGGGGATCTCGGGTTAGTGTCCCTGTCGTAATATATGGCTTCCGTTACATTAATATCTAAATGATACTGTGTATCGGCTTCAGGAGGAAACCCGTCTCGTGAACAGAGCTGTGTACCAAGGTCGCGTTATGGTGACGTCATTAGAATCGGCAAACACCACGCGCCAACGTACGTTTCTCATCATCAATGATGCTTTGTCAAGGTGGCTTGACCTTACTCCAACAATAGGAGAAGTGTACTATTTACATCACCAGAAGGCCATTATGCCATATATAATTCGATTTTAATATAGGTAAGACACACAACTCAGTCTGTCACACAGTACTTAGCTTTAGTTTGCTAATCTATCAGCAAACTATTCTCAGCTAGTAGGCAGTTTTTGTCAAAACAGGATATAGAGTTCTACCTCCTATCCTCCTATTCTGCCTATTAAAGGGGAGTATCGGTTAATCCCCTGTACTATATCCGTTAGCAAGAACTATTATATGAAAGTAATTATTCACCACCTTGGAATTTATGCTCTGATATTAGAGTAATGTTGCAGACTCGGTCTGGATTTATCCATCAACAGACCATACTTTACTAATATACAGGTTCACCATTATAGGCAACACAATTCTGCCAGGGATAACCTGCTTATGCCCATCAAGAGCCAAACCCTATAATCACTGCCATATACACAGGTTTCATGGCAGGCTCTTTATTGAATTGAAGACTGTCAGGGGTTATACCAATAACTGTGACGTACATTCTCCCTATTATTAATTGTTTGTGTTCACCTAGTAATTATATGTACTTTATTGTCCCATTTATTTTAGCTACATACCCATTAAAGGTTATATTTTAATTCAATCACTATTCTAAGAATTGAGTGCTAGCCAAAGAGGTCCTGTTCTTGTCTCGACAAACTTTGTTCGCTATTATTATTATTAGCCCCAGGCACCTTTTCAGTATACACGACTGTCGCAAGAGCCGCCACCCTTTTCTCCCCCCTTTCCCTTAACTAATCGAATGGATATGAGTACTGTTCTAACTACAGGCAACACAAAAGATGAGGATTTTATAAGTGCAAACACTGAGCCTTGAAAGGCTGTGCACACGAAGATGCTAGAAGTAGTCCCTGTCAGAAGGATGGAATGCAGTATGATTGGGTACTGTACAGAGATGACACTGTCACCCATAGAGTTACTGCACAATGAAAGGCCTTTGGACAGATCTCTCAGTTACAGGTGACTGCTGAGCAGGCAAGCTTTTTCTTTCTGTTGTAGGCAAAGAGGGATCAGATTGTGAATTTGAAAGCGGAAAAGCTGTGCTTGGAAAGCAGCCTGCAGGATGAGAGGAGCCAGAGGCAGGCACTTCAGTGCAAACTAAACCAGGAGAAGGATGCCAGCCAGGTACCGACCAGAAACCCTGAGCAACAAACTCTGGGACTGTTCTAACCACTTAAACAGGAACATGTTTCTAATTGCCCTACAAAACCGTACACGTTACAAACAGTTCAGATGTACA